>NC_141693.1:1046873530-1047473530 GCF_964263255.1 Lissotriton vulgaris | reverse complement strand
GAAACAGCCAGCAAAAATAGGAGACCGCGATGCAGCCCTTTCCTCTCGCCCAGAAGGAAAACCTGCAACTCCTAAAAACCCCTACCAACAAGTACCTAATATTATACTCTTAACTAAAAAGACCCACCCACATTGTATCATAACACACACTTTCTCTTTATTCTATTGGTTAAGGAAGGAGGTGTACTGTCACACCACTCTCGTCATGATGCTTCTGTAAAACTGTCCATTGTACTCTTTACTCATTTTATCAACTTCCAACCCAGGAAATACAAATTCAAGCTGCTGTCATAGTGCACATTTCCTCCATCTCGGTCATGAAACAAATGTTGTGCCTCGATTGTTCAATTGCGCTGCTCTCTAAAGGAGTGTGCCTCTTCCGAAGATTATTTTGTTTCTCCATGCAAGTTTTGGCAGGCACACAGGTCCTGTGAAGGACGAATAGTTTTCCACCTTCCCTTTCTCGCTCAGATTTAAACTGCATTTATTTACTAAATATAAAGAAAACCATATTTCTATCAAAAATAAACACATCCATTATTAATTACTTATAATGTACTACCATAGCATGCCCATCCTGCATGATGCATTTGCTCATGCTCACCCCAGGTTAAGGTTATTTCCAACTCATATTAATTAACCCCGGGCGGAGACCTCCGCTCCACCCATGGAGTGTGCAGAGATTTGCCTTCTCCGCGTTCCGTGGAGAATGCCGAGAAGGCAAATCTCGGCACACTCCGCGGGCGTAGCGGAGTTGGCCAGCCCCCGCCTCCGTCCCCACTATTACAAGTAAGTAAACATTAAGTAAAAATAAATTTAAAACCACTTACCTACATACTGCGGCGTTCCCAGGCTCCCGTACTCATCTTTCTAGCCAAATGGGTAATCCTGGTGAAAACTGTGCATGCGCACACACGCTCTTGCACAACTCTTGCAAGAAATGCTCATGCGCATCTACTTTGCACTTTCAGGATTAATGATTTCACACATTGGGAGTTCAATGCAAGCAGGTTTTATTTCGCGAAAACCCTGCTCTTTCAGGAGCAAGGAGAAACCGTGACCCACGTGTTAAGGAGTTGTATATCGCTAAGTGTTGAAGTAAGGTTTATGCAGGTTTGAAGAACTACACTGAAGTGATACCTCCGTTACTCACATTGGTGCGAGTAGATCGCTCCCTGTAGACATGCCATTACCTTTTCTTATACATCTGTACATTCTGGGAAACCCTCACAACCTCACAAATCTCCCCAAGCCTGCCAGTATGTCCAGGGGATGCTCCCCATTTGTAGGAATTATCAATTTATTATACTATTTAAGGAAGACGAGAGCAAAAATTAAGCATGAAGTTTACGCCAGAGAGTTTCCCAGTAAAGTGCATTATATATGTTCGCATGTAGGCACGTGGAGAAATTATAGTCAGCGTCCAATAATTTCAAAAAGGGTACTTCCGCCTGCATCTTTCCATTTAAATGGTCTGTTTTAGGGGGGTGGGTTTCAGGTGTGCAGGCAGATATATTCCACACCGTATGCACCGAAGGGAGATTGGCACAGAGCGCTCGCTATACAAGACAGGGCTCCAGTCGGGGTACCACGTGGGTGGACGGCATCCCCCACTTATTTTACCGGGTGTACGCCGTCCCCCCTGCCAAACAGCTGGACTTGACTCTTAGGCCTCTCTTGGACGAGGAGCCCGGAGCTCGCAGCACGCTGCCCACGCGCTGACTTCTCAGATGCAATCGCATGTAAGGGGTGAGTGAGGGTAGGCAATGAGCCCGATAGTGCAAGCCACCTTTCGTGATGTCACTTCCTATCGCGACATCACTTCCAGTGACAGCATCCCCCTCTTCTTTTTTTAAGACTTGTGCCCTGATACAAGGGTTATTCGCCCCATAACTAAAGGCAGTGCTTGGAAGTCCACGTGGTAGGTCAGGCCTTGTCAGAGTGCAGGGTACGCAAGAAAAACATAGCTGCTTGCCCATTTGTCAGCCACCCATCCATGATGCGTGCATCCAGTACTGCGCTGAGTTGCGAGGGTGGTTAAGGCTACGTGGGGCACATGAAGGTAAAGAGGCATCTTTGGAAAGCACCCCCCCATACCCTAAGCCCTGGTTTTGTTAATGTTAATGTCAATGTTAATGTTACTGGGATTTATAAAGCGCACGTATACCCGGAGGTGTCTTGCGAGCATTTATTTACCTGCAGGCACGGCTCCACCATGGACATCATACCGCCAACCAGGGCTTTCAGTGGGCCGGGACTCACCGGTGCTGAGCAAATGCAGTTTTTTAAAAGAGGGCTCGAAACTGGTCTTTATCGGGCTCTCTTTTGTACCCTGGGCACAGAGGCAAACATGCCCCTAGGCGGCACACTGAAAGTATGTCACAAAAAAAAGGTGGGACACTTTGAGTGAACGCTCTGAAAGCAGCCCTCTCAAGGATGAAAAGAGGTCCAATGCACATCCCACCCCAGATATCCCCTTGCTGGCGGGGCAGTCAATCACTGCACCCACCTTCAAAGGGATCTCTAATCCCTCTATAAAGTGTAGACGGCAACCCGCGAAACACAGAGCAGCTATTAAGCAGCTGCTCTGTATTTCTCTTGAATACGCTGTCCTGGGGGAGTCTGAGTTCACGGCTGACCCGAGGGCAGCACATTCAACATAATAGATCGCATTTTCCCTGTTTGCACCCGGCACATCTGCTTGAAGGTGCACGGTGGTGCAAACGGATAAAGGCGCCCTATCTTTAATAGGACCCCTGATCTATAGTTGATCTAATTTTTGGTGGCATATGTACATATGTACGTATATGGTGTTTCTCTAGTGCATCCCTTATCAAAAGGCAGCAGAGCACTGTAGAGGGTCAGAGACAAGCATAAAGTCAACTTGTATCAAGAGAGGAAAATGGGTTGTGGTTGTTTCGTGCATTGTGTTGTAGTGTTCTTTGAAGAGGTGCATTTTCAGCTCTTTCCTAAACTCAACAGCCTTGGAGGTGGTCTCGATGGATACAGTAATGTTATTCTTGGTGCCTTGATGGAAAAGGTCTACTGGCTTAGCCCACAGCATCCGGCAGGGAAGGTTGGTTGTTTTGAATGCATTGAAAGTCCAGTCCAGCTTGTTCATTGAGAGTGGCTAGAAGAGAGTCCTAGTGGCTGGAGCGGACAATCTGTTTGCGAAAGATCTCCCAGTATTGGGTAGAAGGCAAGGACTGCATGCTTCCATTTTCTGTGGTGCTTTGAGTGCTACTCAAAACATTTAAAGTTCCAGTCATTCACTTTGATGATGACTCTGCCACTGATGCAGATATCTGTCGATACAAAAATATCGAGTAAAAAATATAGAATGCCAAAATATCGACTTCCTATCTCCAAACAGGTAAGTACAAAAATATCGAATCAAAAATATCGTTGTAAAAAACTATAGTCAAAATATCGAATTTTTAAAATAGTTAACAGTAATTTAAAATTAATGAAAAAATAAATATAACTAACTTAAACATACTTATAAAATACTTAAATAACATTAAAATTAATAAATAATTATTATAAATAAAAATATGTTTTAATATATATATATATATATATATATATATATATATATATATATATATATATATATATATATATATTCAAACAAAGAGTTTAGCCCTCAGTGGAAGAAGCCACAAGAATGGTAAAATTTGGATCCATTTCTTTAAGGAGCAGCTGCAACAGGAGACGCAGAGAGAACAGTCACCATCTGTTCGTGTACAGCCAGACCGGTTTCGGGAGTCTATCCCTTCTTCAGTGGCTCCTGCTTGGCAATGATGATGCAGTATGCACTCGTGATATTAAAGCCTGCCTTCAAGGGCGTGGTCAGATGAAATGGCCTTCTGGGTCTTGTAGTGCATACACCATTTACCTCGTGTGAGTTCATCATGGTGGCAGTTAATAAAAGTACGATTAAATCCCATGTGGGCTGGTGAGCATGTGGCTCTGGGTGTCCTCTTGTCTGTGGTCAGCTGCCTCTGGACACCACTCCCCCGTGTACTGATCGCACCGTTGGGCGCAATCACGGGTCCGCAGCAAGCGGCAGGGTTGCTTCCGCGAGTGCATACTGCATCATCATTGCCAAGCAGGAGCCATTGAAGAAGGGATAGACTCCCGAAACCGGTCTGGCTGTACACGAACAGATGGTGACTGTTCTCTCTGCGTCTCCTGTTGCAGCTGCTCCTTAAAGAAATGGATCCAAATTTTACCATTCTTGTGGCTTCTTCCACTGAGGGCTAAACTCTTTGTTTGAATATTTTGCGGTTGAGCCCAGTCGCGGTAGCAAAGCCTGGCGCTTGCTGCGGACCCGTGATTGTGCCCAACGGTATGTATATATAAACATAGTGTCAATAAAAAATATACAATATATTTACCATAGGACAGCGAGAGGTTTAAATTTACTATTACCACTCCAGTGAGTGCAACAGCAGAAAAAACATTGGATAGCGTAACAGTAAAAATTACTATTCCGACTCCAGTGAGTGCAACAGTAGGGAAAGCGTTGGATAGCGGGAGGGTAAAAATTACTATTCCCACTCCAGAGAGTGCAACAGTAGGGAAAGAGTTGGATAGTGTAGGGGTAAAAACTACTATTCCCACTGCAGTGAGTGCAACAGTAAGGAAAGCGTTGGATAGCGTGGGAGTAAAAATTACTATTTTCACTCCAGTAAGTGCAACAGTTGAGAAAGCGTTGGATAACATAGGGGTAAAAATGACTATTCCCACTCTAGTGAGTTCAACAGTAGGGAAAGGGTTGGATAGCGTAGGTATAAAAATTACAATTCCAACTTCAGTGACTGCAACAGTAGGGAAAGCATTGGATACCGGGAAGGTAAAAATTACTATTCCCACTCCAAAGAGGGCAACAGTAGGGAAAGCGTTGGTTAGCTTAGAGGTAAAAATTACTATTCCCACTCCAGAGAATGCAACAGTAGGGAAAGCGTTGGATAGCGCAGGGGTAAAAATTACTATTCCCACTCCAGAAAGTGCGACAGTAGGGAAAGCGCTGGATAGAGGGAGGGTAAAAATTACTATTCACACTCCAGTGAGTGCAACAGTAGAGAAAGCGTTGGATAGCGTAGGGGTAAAAATTACTATTCCCACTCCAGTAAGTGCAACAGTAGGGAAAGCGTTGGATAGCGTAGGGGTAAAAATTACTATTCCCACTCCAGAGAGTGCAACAGTAAGGAAAGCGTTGGATAGCGGAAGGGTAAAAATTACTGTTTCCACTCCAGAAAGTGTAAACAGTAGGGAAAGCGTTGGATAGCGTAGGGGTAAAAATTACTATTCCCACTCCAGTGAGTGCAACAGTAGGAAAAGCGTTGGATAGCGTAGGAGTAAAGATTACTATTCCCAATCCGATGAGTGCAACAGTGGGGAAAGCGTTGGATAGCGGGAGGGTAAAAATTACTATTCCAACTCCAGAGAGTGCAACAGTAGGGGAAGCGTTGGATAGCGTAGGGGTAAAAATTACTAGTCCCAATCCAGAGAGTGTAATAGTAGGGAAAGCATTGGATAGCGTAGGCATAACATTTACTATTCCCACTCCAGTGAGTGCAACAGTAGGGAAAGAATTGGATACCGGGAAGATAAAAATTACTATTCCCACTACAGAGAGTACAACAGTAGCGAAAACGTTGGATAGCGTAGAGATAAAAATTACTATTCCCACTCCAGAGAGTGCAACAGTAGGGAAAGCATAGGGAAGCGTAGGGGTAACAATTACTATTCCCACTCTAAAGAGTGCAACAGTAGGGAAAGTGTTGGATAGCCTAGGGGTAAAAATTACTATTCCCACTCCAGTGAGTGCAACAGTAGGGAAAGCGTTGGATAAGAGGAGGGTAAAAACTACTATTCCCACTCCAGTGAGTGCAACAGTAGGGAAAGTAAATACTTAATATATAAAAAATATATTAATACCAATTACAAATTAATGAAAATAATTACCACTTTTATATAATATATTAATTAATCAATTACAAATACAAATAAAAATTCATTATTAAAAATAATTACCTACTAATACAAATTATTTACCAATTAACAATAAATTAATTAACAATTAAAAAATAATTAAAAATTAGATAAAAAAAGAATTAAAAAATGTAATTACTTACAATTAACTTACTTCCCACCCTATTCCCCTGTAAACCCACATTTCGCTACAGAAAATAAATTACTAAAAGTAACATATTTATCAATTAATCAATTAATTAACAATTAATTACCATTTATATTTTAATTCATTACCAATTAACAATTAATCCAAAATAAATACCAATAAATAAATTAACATATTTTATTAATTATAATTAAATTACTTCCCACCCTATTCCCCTATAAACCAACAACCCGCTACAGAAAATAAATTACTTATATTAACTTATTTATCAATTAATCAAATAATTAAAATTAAATACCAATTATATTTTAATAATTACCAATTAATAATTAATTAACAATTAATTAAAAAAATACCAATAGATAAATTAATATATTTAATTAATTATAATTAAATTACTTCCCACCCTATTCCCCTATAAACCCACAACCAGCTACAGAAAATACATTACTAAAATTAACATAATTATCAATTAATCAATTAATTAAAATGAATTACCAATTATATTTTAATAAATTAAAAATTAATAATTAATTAACAATCATTTCAAAATAAATACCAATAAATAAATTAACATATTTAATTAATTATAATTAAAATACTTCCCACCCTATTCCCCTATAAACCCGCAACCCGCTACAGAATTATATTACGCAAAAATGAAATACCATAAAAAGAATTCATTAATATAAATAATAAAATAAATATACACTTTTCAAACATATACTAACATAAAAAACACTTTAAAATTGATATTAATTTACTTACCTCAAATTCGATATTTTTGTAGTCTATATTCTGTCCATTCTATATTTTTGTAGTCTATATTCTGTCCATTCTATATTTTTGTTGTTTATATTCTGTCCATTCTATATTTTTGTTGTCTATATTCTATCCATTCGATATTATGTCCATTCTATATTTTTGATTCTATATTAATGCTATCCTATTCGATATTTTTGTAGTCTATATTCTGTCCAGTCGATATAGTGTCCATTCTATATTTATTAATCGATATTAATGCAAACCGATATTAAAAACTCAATATTTTGAGTGTATATCGGCACGGTGGTAGAGGCCCAGAGAGTTTCAGGTGACATTACACCGTCGTTCTCTTGAACATTTGAGAAGGCAATACCTTTAGAACAGATTATTTCAAAGATACAAGTTTAGTACTGGCTGGGAAACCATTAAATGGCTGCATTGTTCATTGAATGTTTTTGGGGAGAGAGTGGTGGCAAAGCAGTCTGGAGCTGGCATGCGGGTATATCAGGGCAAAGAATTGCACAATATAGCTTGCATGCCAAATTTCTAGGTTAACCTTTTGAACATACATATTTTTAGTCTTTTTTTTATTTGTGGTGCTGTTAGTCAAGTAGATGGATTTTCATGATCACCGTCATTCACGGAAAAGTGGTCCATGCAGTTTTGTGATTAAACTTTCGTCAAAATGAAGCCACGTTTTGGTTTTCTGGGTTGTCCACTGTTTCTAGGCAGCATCTCTAGGTTTGTATCCTTGGTTGCACTAGGGGATCAGGCAGGCGCTTTTAAGTCTACCTGGCTAATGAGGTATATTGTAAATTGTTTTGCAGTTTTTATATACCGCGAGCACGGCCAAGGGCATAAAAGCTTTTCAAATGAATACCAGATTACATTATACACGGTCAGATTTTATTTTATTTTTTAGGCACGAGGAGATTGTGATATGCCCAAAATCACTGATTTATGCTGGACTTGAATCTGGTTGCGCCCTTCCAAAGTCAGCAGCTCTATTAGGATCGGCTTTAGCGCGCGACCAGTGCCACCGCACCGGGCTCCGAGCAAGGGGGGCACTATGTTTTGGAATAATATATGGAATTTAAAGCACCTGCTGCAGAATTTCGTGTGTGCCCAGCAATATTAAGGCACCAATAGAAATGGCTAGCTAACTCTGATGATTAATGTGCCTGCTGGGCAGAGACTGGAGTTTTTTCTAGTTGGAGTTTTGATTCATCCTAAAGCAGAGCAGAGTATTAATATGCCTGCTGCAAAGCAAGTGTACTGTGTAGATCACAGAAATGTATTTTATGTAGATACTAGCTCAGGGAGTTACTACTTTTGTCACAGACATCCTTTTTTTTACTTGTAAAGTACAGGTTAGAACACCGTGTTTTTCCCTAGTCTTTTTGTTATCATAATGCTACTTAAAAAGGTTTGTTTGAGTAGAAATACATTCTTATTAATAAAGCGAATTCTAACCACTGTGTTACGATTTAAATCCAACGTTTGTGCTACTCTAGACCTAGCACTCTTAAAATATACTGCCGACCAGTTTCGATGATATGTGACTTCTACACCTTGTAGTTCTCATTGTCTTATGTAACATTTCCTATGCATTAAGTACACTTGTATGATTAAGTGTCTCTGCATGTGTGTGTGACGCAATGAGCTCTTACACCCTACACTGGTATGAGAGGCAGTATAAAACAATGAAATACCTGTGAGAGAGTGTCTATGGAGAGATGATGGGCTCCGGTGTAGGGTGGTAGTTGTAGCGTCTCATGAGTAATAATGACGCTAGACTATATGTGCTTCTTCAACTCTTTATTCGAGATGCAACCTGCTCCCTGTCGCTACTCTAACTGCCCCTTTTCTTTGTCTCTGCTCCTCCCTTTCCTGTCCCTCCCACATCTCCTCCCACCAACTATTAGACTGCTAAATCAGGTTCTTACATCTCCCTCTTCTTGAACAAATGTAACAGTCAATCATGCTGATAACGGCTTGCTACTTCGGTGAGGGTTTGGACATATTTACAGTTCTTCAATCAGCCGTGCATATTTTCGAATGGTTTTTTGCGATTTCCAATAAGTTTCTGAGTTCTTGCCTTCAGACTCAACGAGATTATCGGGTCTCGGCTGAACATGACCAGCTATGTCATTCTCACTAAGCAGGGTCCTCGACGAATTGGCAAGGGCGTCTTTGACTGCGGATAGGCACTTTTAAAAACGTGACACGTTTCCCGAGATCCACTCATTTTCAGACTGTGATGCAATTATAGTTCCCTCTTGTTGGGTGACTATTAATGACCCAGCTTGATAGCGGCAGTCTGTCTTCCTTTGTAGCTCTTGTTCGACTGACACTCGATCTCCTTCATGAGTGGATGGGGTTCTGGCTTTCTTCCGAGCATCCGCATGTAATTTCACTTCTTTTTGTCTTTTCCGGTCAGGGTCAGCAATGTCCTCATGTTCAAAGTCATGCATATCAGACGGTAAGGAATTATCTGAAATGGGTGTCCTGATTCGGTTCTGGGACTCATTTTCTGGCTCTGTTTGTCTCACCCACTCCCACTCGCGTTTGGGAATGTTGAACTCTTTGACCATCCGGGCATGTGCATGTTCCTCTCCCATCCCTTTTTGTTTTGAGAATGATCTATCTCTGTCAATACATTTTTCCTTCCTTGCAGAGCGATGAGACAGTCCTTTCCTAACATGGTGGGTAATGTCCCATATATTCGTTTTCCTTCTGCAAGCCCTTTGAGTCAGCCTCGCGGACCCCATCCGGGGTGACGGTATATTATTCATGTCTTGATATAACTGTGACTGACATGACATGTTGCGTGGAGGGGTGATCGAATATTCTGAGTCATCAGCAAGGGATATGTTGTTCTGGACGGGGAGAACGTTCTCTGTTTCCATTGTGCATTCGGGTGATCGATGCCATGGGCGTTTTTGTGACCTTGATTCTGTTGACCCGAGTGATTGTACAGACATGCCTTCTGAATCAAAGGAGTCTTTTACTGAGAACATTCTTTTGGGTGTGTCTTGACTGGTAAGTTTCTTGAGCTGGTAGGATGTGACAAACTGCTCTTGGAGTCGGAGCTGTCTTTGACACATTTCTTTGGATACATCTCTCGAAGGGTCTTTTGTGCTATTGCAATGGAGAGATTGTTTGATAGCCACGCGTTTATTTCTTTTGTTTGATCCCAGTGCATTTTGTCTCTGCCTCTCTCATATGATGTTAATTGTCTCCTCTCAGTTTCCTCGTTGTCACAGGTGTCTTGAGTGTATTTGCCTACCCCTTTCCGGTGTCTGAGTGAATCACACCGTCTTATGTGGTTTGTTTCTTCTTCTCGCTCGTTGGGTGCACTGACGTCTGTGCCATGGGTGTGATGTTTGATGCTTCTTCTGACTTATCTACGAAGTTTGATGAACAGTGGGTTGCTCGGGTGTGTTCGTGTACCAGTTTCCAGGGTTGGCATGACTGGTCCAGTCTTCTGTAGTTTGTCTTTCCTTCATACTTGTTGAGCAGGCTGTCATTTGTTCCATTTGTGTGGTCTGTCCCACTTGATGCTTCTTCAGAATAGTTTGTAATGTTTGTTGATGACTCTTTGAAGTTGAATACCTCCTTGAGGGTATATCAGTGAGGCTGTCATAATACTGGATCATCCCGGTGTTTTGTTTGCCATTCTCCACTGTCTTTTGTATTGTTGAATCAGAGTATTTCATGTCACTTTGTCTCTCCTGATGTCTTATCTCTAGTCTGCCTTCGCCCTCCCTCTTTCTGGGTTTGTTTGTTTCTTGGGCTTTATTCACAGACTTGAAATATATCTCCTTTCTTTTATCTTCCTTTCTTGCATTAGGGTGCAATTCTTTTGATAATTCTCTTGCTTCGGCCCGCTCTCCAGCTTCGGCCCTCCTGATGATTTCCTTTAGCGAGAACTGCCTTTCAAGGATCTTGCGCTTTGTGTCAGGTATTGAACAGCCCTCGATTACCCGGAGTCGAATTGCTTCCTCGTTTGTGAATGTATTGAAATGACAGTAGTGCACCAGATTTTGTAACCTTGTTATGAAGTTTGGTAATGATTCCCCGGGTTCCTGCCGTGCTGCGTTGAAGACGATGCGTTCATGATCCACGTCTTCCTTTGTGTTGAAATGAGGGCGTAGAGTCTCTTTGAGTTTTCCATATGTCTCTGTGTCCTTTGCTGAAAATGTTCTGATTAGGCGTCGGCCTTCGTGACCCACCAGATGAAGTAGTAGTAGCCAACGTTTTCCATCTCTTCACTCACCGGTTGTTGCAAGAAATTCATCCAGTGACTCCAGCCACCAGTTCCATTTGGGACCCAAACTCTGGGTGCCGGTCTGTGTCACTGGGGGTGGTACTCCAATGCAGGGGTTAGATTTTTGTGTTTCTTTTTTCACCGACATGATAGTGGAATGTGCTAGTATGAAAATGTCACAGGACTGTTCACTATGCTTCCCGTATTATTTGCTGACCCTCTTCGGTCGAGATCTTGCGTATAGTTGTTTTCCTTTGATTTTTGGGAAAACTCACTCACAGGTGACCACTATATTGTGTCCGCCAGCTTCACCTTTTCCTTGTAGAGATGTCCCAGCTTTTATGTCTGTCTCAGTAGGCTTCAGTGAGGTAGACTTGGATTGCCTGAGTTCAAAATGGTCGCCACTCAGCTGCAAGTGATTTAGGCTTCCGCAGCACTGGTACTTGTCGATGTTGACATCTTGCTCTTTTTCTCAAGACTTACGCGGGTTACCAGCTACTTTTGTTGATGAGAGAAAGCTTCCCTGACACTTGATTACTTGTGTTTCTAGATCATTTATTTTCTTTCTTCCTTTAATTTCAGTTACTTATCTTCACTTGGTGCTGAAACTTTACTTTGGGACTTGCACTTGCTCGTGCTTGTTACACTCAGGATTTGCATTTGCTTGTGCTTATTGCATTTGAGACTTGTATTTGCTTGTGCTGTTGCATTCAGGACTTGCATCAGCTTGTGCTTATTGCACTCGAACTTGAATTTGCTTGAGCTTGTTGTAATTGGGACTTTTATTTGCTCGTGCTTGTTGTATTCAGGACTTGCATTTGCTTGTGCTTATTGTACTCAGACTTTGCATTTGCTTATGCTTGTTGAATTCAGGTCTTGCATTTGCTTGGGTTTATTAAATTCAGATTTTACATTTGCATGTGCTTGTTGGACTCAAACTTTGTATTTGCTCGTGCTTATTGACTTCAGATAATTGCATTTACTCGTGCATATTACTTTGGACAATTGCATTTACTTGTGCTTGTTGCTTCAGACAGTTGCATTTGCTAAGGCTTATTGTCTTTGGGTTTGCATTTGCTTGTGCTTGCTAGCAAATTCCACAGTTGCCTGACTTTAAGATGGCCGCCCAATATCCCTATGTGGGTAAAAAATCCTAGGCCATCAGCTAAGTAAATGACCAATTATTCCAGAACCAGTGGCGTGTAGAAGGAACGAAAATGGACTATATACAAATATATATTTAATAGGTATGAATAAAAATCATATAGAAAAACAAACTATATGATAGGGTAAAAGTATAATACATAAAAAACAGACACAGGTATTATAAATCAATACATATCATATAAACCATGCACATTACAGAAAACAATACATTCACATAGGTTAATGGCATAAAAAGTACTAAAAGTTTAATCATTTAAAAACTCGACGCGCGTTTCGGCAGAAAACCGCCTTCTTCAGGAGTCTCTGCTGATACTCTGGAAATACATGTACAGAAAAAAAGATCGACAGCCATAATTCACAAAGGTAACTTACGAACAACCACTCCAATCAAGCTGTTTTTACTTTCTTTTAATGGAGACAACATAGCATGCATGACGCGTTTCGCCTTCCATCAGGCTTATTTATATGCAGCATTTACAAGGGATGGGTTCGTTTGCTTCTAATATAACGTAGCTCTAAACATTGAAGAGGGACTAGTGCCCAACAGTTCAAATTTAAGGTGACAGCAAGGTTTTCATAGTTCTTTCTTCGGGGCACAGTGTCAGTGAGTACTCAAAGTTTGCTTTTTGAAAGGTTCACTTTTAGGATAGTTCCATTGGAATTAATAGTATTCCATCATACCTGTGTCCCGACACTGTTCAGATTTTCCACTGTGTCAATCGAACCACAGTGCCCAGAATGCACCATTGCTGCTTCTCTTCGTGAGTACTGGCCTACAATGTTGTCCTTGGCCGAATTACTTCTCTGAATCAGCCCGCAGCCTTATACCAAATGCCTTTGTAAGGAAAAGTTCCATGTGTGGCTAGTATTTCCCGGCAGCGGCATACTTCAAAGGCAATCCCGATACCCTCCGCATTTCGTTTGTTTTCACAGTTCGTCTTCCAAGAGAACACACTCTTCAGCATGACGGGCTCGGAGATAATCTCCTTCGCCAATTCTGGCTGTGTCTGTATTCATTCCTCCAGTCGAGGCGAGCCCCTCATTGAGGCCACTTCCATTCTTCTGCAGTAGAATTTACTTCACAGCCGGCGGGCGCTTTAAACTGGATACTCTCCACTGTCTCAAACTTCTGACAAGAAAGCGCCTCCTCCAAGTGAATCGGGGTCGTCCCTCAAGGTGTGTCAGACACATTCCAAACATCGACAGCCATAAGTCAAAAAGGTAACTTACCAACGAAAAAAAGATATATATCAGATCATGGTTTTGTTTTTATATAACTAGCATCATTATTTAACAGTACATGAGAAAATTAAAAAAAAGAACATATGAAAAACAGGTTCATATTATATCTATCAGATTCGTCAATCTTCACAGCCTCACAGGTTAGGACACTAAATTTCGTCATTTATTGTCATATGATAGACAGATATTTTCAACGGTATTGTACAGTACTTAACTTACAAAAATCTAATTATCCTATATATGAGGTATATTGCACTTTATATTTCTCATATTGAGCTATGTAAACATGACCTTCATAACGAGAAGATGGAAACAATAAACTTCTCTAAATCTAAAACTAACATTCCATGTGATATAGACAAGAACTTACATTGATATAGTTTTTAGAAGCTGGTGATATCTTCATACATACGAGTAGTCAGAGCCACTTGATAAAGGCTAATACCTGATCAAGATAACAAAGTAAAAAATAAATTAAATAAGGGTGGCTGAGAAATTAGGGGAAAAGGAAAATATTAGGTCACTTTGAACACATGGCGCCACATGGATGGTGTATCTAACGTATTCCTCATATTCCTCTAGGTAGAATATGTCAGCTAGCGGAGGATAGAAGAATCTGGGAGAGGTGATTATGATATAGAATCACATCGGCCTATCTAGTGTAGAATGCCAGCCTTATTTAAATGATATATCTATGCCATGGACCGTTACTAAGCAGGATGTGGCAACTGACAATCGAAAAGTCTAGATAGTTTCGAAGTGAGGTTCCAACATTATTTAAACATGTGGTCTATTCTTATGACTACAGACTCCAGACTCCTACATAACTAAAAAATATATATAGAAACTGCATATTGTTATTAGAAATACCTGGTTTAACACTGACATCATCATAATTTCAAACACGATGATCCTGTGCAACCGCAAGGAGGATTAGGCCGAAGTTGAGGAACGATCTAAAAAAAGTCAGCATAAACGAAGAAACTATATTAGTAGAGAACGGGACGGATGGGGGGAGGATTAAAACATGACCACGTAGATAGCATGTTAGCAGTTAGCTAAAGTAGAATTTTTTCAATAACACGTTTGCTTGAAGGCATACGTGACTAACGAGTCGATAATGTAAAATAAAGGAGGAATACCTTTGGAATTCTGATGCAGGTTTGTAAACTCATACAGTGGATATCATGTCAATAGATATAAACATCCGCAATTGGCCAAAAGGTTCATGACTGCAGTTTAGAAAAGAAAAACACACAATGGATACCAATAAATAAAAAGACTGCTAATGAACCTTTACTGGCTAGAATTCACTGGTACATCAGAAAGCTTGTGCGAATAATATCGAAAACTTAGCATCGCATACGATATATAGCGGACACGTACCTTGTGTATTTAAGAAATACATAAAAAAAATTTCTTAATTCGTACTCTTATGAATGAGAGTTAGGTCAAAGCGGCGTCTGACGGCACTGGATATTTCAAAACTGCAAAGTAAAAAGGGAGGTATTCTAAATAAATGAAAAGGGAGCTGATATGGGCTAAGTTAAAAAGAACCAGTTCACAAGTCATATGTCTAACGACACCTGCGGTCTAGAAAACCATCGCTAGTTCTTACCTGGAAAAAGTAGAAATCTTATGGACAGCAGGATGGTGCTGCTCCAAAGGGGCGAGACGTCACGTCACGTAGATACCTCCAGCCGAGAAAGTAAACGCTGCGGATACGGGCTGACATTTAAAGCCCCAATAACGGCGCAAAAAATCTGGGCTTGAATGAAAGGGTAATAGAAAGCGGTAACAGACTAATAACAACACAGAGTGAAATAGACCTGTTCCAAGATGGCGCTCTATGCTGGAAGCAGCGCGTAATGAGTAAATTATTATGATATATATGGAGACGGGAGGGAATTGTTTATATAGGCAGAGAATTGCTTATATAGGCGGAATTATAGCTCTCAAGTGTCCCTTCACGTCTGAAGCTGGATTCTAATCTGGGTATATGATGGTTATAGAGAATAATCAAAGATAATATAAACCATGAAAGGGAAAATAACCTTTTCCAAGATGGCGTTCATAGATGGAATCGACGCGCAATACAAGACTATAATATATTATGCCCACAGGCGGAGAAAAGTATGCTTTCTAGCGGATTTTAACTTTGGTTGGCCGAAATTTATATAGGTCAATAGATACCAAATAGGGAAAAGAGGCCCATGTAGGGAAAAGGTGTCGATATAAAATCAAAAATAAATCTTCTCAGTCGTCCAGAGCTAATCATATAGACAAAGGAACATGCTTTAGATTATAGAACATGCTTTAGATTACGAGTAAAGTACACTGATATATATGTCAAGAATTGGGCACAGTTGTAAAATCTATAGTAAAGGCCAGATACAACCAATCATTGAAAAAGGGGTACAGTTATACAACTGAATTAGTATTACTCTTAATGATTTGGATAACTCGAGTTGACGTGGGATGGGATTAAAAGTTCGGAATATCCCAGGCCTTTCTGTGAATCATAGGCCATTTCTAGAAAAATGTAGCCTTATTGCGAATAGATGCTCCAGGGATCTCATGATTCTTATCATCGAGACAGCCAAAGAGTTAGCTGTCGATATTAAAAAAGAAATCGAGGCATTAGAAACTAAACTTAAAACCTCTAGCAATATAGAGGATGTTATGAAGAAAATAGAAGAGGCCAACAAAGAATTGGAGTCATTCAGTACATACTTAAATAAACGTAAGAATGAAAAATTAGCCAAAGACAAACGTTACTATACTCTGGAAGGAACCTATCCATACTTGAGACAGGACTTTTACAAACAGAACCATTATGTTGACGATCTCAGAACAACACCCCAAAGAGTAAATAACTTCACTGACTCTTCTGACTCAGAGAATGAAGGCCCCAATAACTATTATGAGGCAGAAAGTAACTCTAATCAATACAATGGCCCTCGTCCAAAACAGCCTTTTTTGTCCAACAGGGGCCCAAGACGAGGGAGACCCAGAGTCCACTTTCAAAATCAAACCAGAGGCAACTTCCAACAAGCCCATCACCAACAACAGCATCACCACCAATATCAACACCAACAACATCAACCTCAGGAACCCCAATTCATTCGCGAGACGCGCAATCGTCAGTATTGGGGTCAAGGGATGTAATCCCGATCTTTAACCTGTCTTCAAAAAATATCGATTTCTATACTGAATCGTTACTGTCTAAAGACCTGTCTTATGTTCCCCATTCCCAACTGAATGTCTTTGAACTTCAAAAAGATATTATCTCTTTCTTCCGCAAAATCAGGTTAAAACATTTTTTTTCTATGCACACAGATAGCAATGATACATCCCAAGAAATCAGTCAACTTTCTTTGCCATCCACTTTTAATCCTTCATTAGATCAGCTAGGTCCGGAGGTTGCTACTTTCGAATTAGTTGTCCTCCAACAACTCGAAAGAGCTCTCCGCTACATACCTAAACCTATTTACAATCTCAGCAGAGAAGAATCAGATTCTCTTAAAAGTCTTAGACAAGACAACACCTTAGTTGTCAAGAGCTGTGACAAAGGGGGTGGTATTGTTCTGATAGATACGGATAAGTATGAACAAAAAATGAAGACCATGCTCTCTGATACAGCCACCTACTACCCAGTAAGAACTAACCCTATAACATCTATTTCCAATAAAATCCGTAACCTTACCACCACAGCGCTTACCAATGGTGACATTAGTCAAAAGGAATTTGATTTTTTGAACCACCATCAATTCAAAACAGCATGCATTTATGGCATGCCGAAAATTCATAAGAGCATAATTGACCCCCCCTACAGACCCATTGTGTCCACGATAGGCACTAATACGGAGCCTCTTTCCAAATTCATTGATTCATTCTTACGTCCCCATATACCTAAGATTACTTCATACATTAAAGATACAGGCTCCATGATATCCAGAGTGGAAAACCTTCCTTTTGATCCTAATAAGGATTTATTAGTTACTATGGATATCGAAGCGCTGTATAGTAACATCCCCCAAAAAGAAGCTATGCTTGCCACAAGTTGGTTCATTGATACTTTCAACATTAATTGTCCGAAAGACTTTATACTGGACCTCCTACATATTGTTCTCACTGAGAATATTGTAGAATTTGGCAATACCCTTTATCGCCAAATTAAAGGCGTTAGTATGGGGGCTTCGGTCGCCCCATCTATTGCCAACATCTTTATGGCAGCCTTCGAAACCAAAGTCATCTATAACGAAATAGCACCATTTTTTTAGTCCATTTCCCATTGGTCTAGATATATCGACGACATCTTCTTTATCTGGACCAATGGGGAAAACTCACTCCGTGAATTTCTAGAATGGATCAACTTGGCAGATGGAAATCTTAGATTTACGGCCCAATATCACAACAATCACGTTGAATTCCTAGATATAGTCATAAAACATCTGAACAACAAACTAGTTGTCGATCTTTTTGTTAAATCCACTGCGAGGAACACTCTCCTCCATTTCAAAAGTTTTCACCCTCGGTGTCAAAGAGAGAGTATACCCTTCTCCCAGTTCCTTCGAGTCAGAAGGAACTGTTCCAGTTTAGCTGACTTTGACATACAAGCGAGCATTATGCGACAGAAATTTTTAAGCAGAGGCTATCCACATAGGTTAGTCAGAGATTCATACAAGCGAGCAAGATTCTACGACCGAGATTCACTACTTAGATCTAAGCCACCTACGACAAACAAGCAATTAGTTTGCATTACAAAACACTCTACCCTCGATAACACGGTTCGACATATTGTAAATTCAAATTGGCACATCTTGAACTCCAACCCAACTAACTGCAAATTAGATAAACCCATGTTTGCTCATAGGAGAAATAAAAATCTTAAAGATCTTATTGTACATTCTCGCTTTACTGCTAAAAATGTCTGTTCAGAATTTGTTCAAAGATCACTTACTGACAACTTTCCAGTCAGAGGCACTGTTAGATGCTCATCCTGTAAATCCTGCAGTAATATCATAACAGGTGAGTCCTTTGAACACAATGGCTGCCTTTTTAGCGCCAATGATATGTGGAAATGCAAAATGGCTAATTGCATCTATTTCATCTTGTGTCCATGCCAGCTGGGCTATGTGGGTGAAACCTCTAGACCCATACAAACTAGACTTACAGAACATCGGTCAGCCATCCGTACTAATAACCCGGCACCTTTAGTCAAACATTTCGTAGAAAAGCACCATGGACCAGATGATTTTAAATGGCGCATTCTGGAAAAGATTAGACTTCCAGACAGCAAAGGTGGTGACAAAGTCAGGAGAAAAAGGGAAGTCTTTTGGATCTTTGCCTTGGGAACCTTTAAGAAAGGACTCAATGCTGAAATCCCTTGGGAGAATGCCATAACTTAAATTTCTAGTGACTACTGTGATAGTTTGCGTTCTATCCCTAAATACCCTTAGCTGGAATGAATTAAATTAGGGCCTTATAGCAATAAGACTGTACTTATATTTTGTCCAGTAATATATACACGTCAACTCGAGTTATCCAAATCATTAAGAGTAATACTAATTCAGTTGTATAACTGTACCCCTTTTTCAATGATTGGTTGTATCTGGCCTTTACTATAGATTTTACAACTGTGCCCAATTCTTGAAATATATATCAGTGTACTTTACTCGTAATCTAAAGCATGTTCTATAATCTAAAGCATGTTCCTTTGTCTATATGCTTAGCTCTGGACGACTGAGCAGATTTATTTTTAATTTTATATCGACACCTTTTCCCTACATGGGCCTCTTTTCCCTATTTGGTATCTATTGACCTATATAAATTTCGGCCAACCAAAGTTAAAATCCGCTAGAAAGTATACTTTTCTCCACCTGTGGGCATAATATATTATAGTCTTGTATTGCGCGTCGATTCCATCTATGAACGCCATCTTGGAAAAGGTTATTTTCCCTTTCATGGTTTATATTATCTTTGATTATTCTCTATAACCATCATATACCCAGATTAGAATCCAGCTTCAGACGTGGAGGGACACTTGAGAGCTATAATTCTGCCTATATAAGCAATTCTCTGCCTATATAAACAATTCCCTCCCGTCTCCATATATATCATAATAATTTACTCATTACACGCTGCTTCCAGCATAGAGCGCCATCTTGGAACAGGTCTATTTCACTCTGTGTGGTTATTAGTCTGTTACCGCTTTCTATTACCCTTTCATTCAAGCCTAGATTTTTTGCGCCGTTATTGGGGCTTTAAATGTCAGCCCGTATCCGCAGCGTTTACTTTCTTGGCTGGAGGTATCTACGTGACGTGACGTCTCGCCCCTTTGGAGCAGCACCATCCTGCTGTCCATAAGATTTTTACTTTTTCCAGGTAAGAACTAGCGATGGTTTTCTAGACCGCAGGTGTCGTTAGACATATGACTTGTGAATTGGTTCTTTTTAACTTAGCCCATATCTGCTCCCTTTTCATTTATTTAGAATACCTCCCTTTTTACTTTGCAGTTTTGAAATATCCGGTGCCGTCAGACGCCGCTTTGACCTTACTCTCATTCATAAGAGTACGAATTAAGAAACAAATTTTATGTATTTCTTGAATACACAAGGTACGTGCCCGCTATATATCGTATGCGATGCTAAGTTTTCGATATTATTCGCACAAGCTTTCTGCTATACCAGTGAATTCTAGCCAGTAAAGGTTCATTAGCAGTCTTTTTATTTATTGGTATCCATTGTGTGTTTTTCTTTTCTAAACTGCAGTCACGAACCTTTTGGCCAATTGCGGATGTTTATATCTATTGACAAGATATCCACTGTATGAGTTTACAAACCTGCATCAGAATTCCAAAGGTATTCCTCCTTTATTTTACATTATCGACTCGTTAGTCACGTATGCCTTCAAGCAAACGTGTTATTGAAAAAATTCTACTTTACCTAACTGCTAACATGCTATCTACGTGGTCATGTTTTAATCCTCCCCCCATATGTCCCGTTCTCTATTAATATAGTTTCTTCGTTTATGCTGACTTTTTTTGAGATCGTTCCTCAACTTCGGCCTAATCCTCCTTGCGGTTGTACAGGATCATCGTGTTTGAAATTATGATGATGTCAGTGTTAAACCAGGTATTTCTAATAACAATATGCAGTTTCTATATATATTTTTTAGTTATGTAGGAGTCTGGAGTCTGTAGTCATAAGAATAGACCACATGTTTAAATAATGTTGGAACCTCACTTCGAAACTATCTAGACTTTTCGATTGTCAGTTGCCACATCCTGCTTAGTAACGGTCCATGGCATAGATATATCATTTAAATAAGGCTGGCATTCTACACTAGATAGGCCGATGTGATTCTATATCATAATCACCTCTCCCAGATTCTTCTATCCTCCGCTAGCTGACATATTCTACCTAGAGGAATATGAGGAATACGTTAGATACACCATCCATGTGGCGCCATGTGTTCAAAGTGACCTAATATTTTTCTTTTCCCCTAATTTCTCAGCCACCCTTAATTAATTTATTTTTTACTTTGTTATCTTGATCAGGTATTAGCCTTTATCAAGTGGCTCTGACTACTCGTATGTATGAAGATATCACCAGCTTCTAAAAACTATATCAATGTAAGTTCTTGTCTATATCACATGGAATGTTAGTTTTAGATTAAGAGAATTTTATTGTTTCCATCTTCTTGTTATGAAGGTCATGTTTACATAGCTCAATATGAGAAATATAAAGTGCAATATACCTTATATATAGGATAATTAGATTTTTGTAAGTTAAGTACTGTACAATACCGTTGAAAATATCTGTCTATCATATGACAATAAATGACCAAATTTAGTGTCTTAACCTGTGAGGCTGTGAAGATTGACGAATCTGATAGATATAATATGAACATGTTTTTCATATGTTCTTTTTTTAATTTTCTCATGTACTGTTAAATAATGATGCTAGTTATATAAAAACAAAACCATGATCTGATATATATCTTTTTTTCTGTATATGTATTTCCAGAGTATCAGCAGAGACTCCTGAAGAAGGCGGCTTTCTGCCGAAACGCGTGTCGAGTTTTTAAATGATTAAACTTTTAGTACTTTTCATGCCATTAACCTATGTGAATGTATTGTTTTCTGTAATGTGCATGATTTATATGATAAGTATTGATTTATAATACCTGTGTCTGTTTTTTATGTATTATACGTTTACCCTATCATATAGTTTGATTTCTATATGATTTTTATTCATACCTATTAAATATATATTTGTATATAGTCCATTTTCGTTCCTTCTTCACGCCACTGGTTCTGGAATAATTGGTCATTTACTTAGCTGATGGCCTAGGATTTTTTACCCACATAGGTGATTACCCTGCCCTAGGAGTCTGTATTGATACCCAGGGGGTCCTTGTTTTTCTCGCATTAGCCCAATATCCCTAACAGGGGATAGGACCCGGGCGCCTGACTCTAAGATGGCCGCCGTCTGTGAAATCTCGTTCTCAGCGAGATTTGGCTCTTTCTTACATTGTTCAGGCACTCGGTAATCAGTCAGAGCACTCACTAGGTGCATGGGCCCCTTCCTGGGCACAGAGACTTCCACTGGCTTCCAGAACTCGGTGAATGGCACAGGTGTGACTGGGGTGGGCTCCCGATGTCAAGACCTCACAACTCGCACCTCACGCTTCAGGGGTGAGTACCCGATCCTTCAGCGCACGATCGCGCTTGCAGAGCACTCCACGCAGCTTTCCGGCCACAGAGCTTCGGGTCCAGAAGCACTTCCGACGGCTCAGGCTCCGCCGCGGTGCTCCCTCGGGGCGCGTTTATCGCGATGGCGATTTCACGCTTGCGCCACCCGGGGACAGGGTCATGCAGCTTCACGGGATCAGCGCGGGGGGCACAGTGCGCTCGATCCCACCCTCGTCGCAGCTGTAGCGTCTCGCGGGTAATAATGACGCTAGACTATATGTGCTTCTTCAACTCTTTATTCGAGATGCACACTGCTCCCTGTCCCTACTCTAACTGCCCCTTTTCTTTGTCTCCGCTCCTCCCTTTCCTGTCCCTCCCACTTCTCCTCCCACCAACTATTAGTCTGCTAAATCAGGTTCTTACATCAGTGAGGGCATCGGTGGAGAATGAGGCTGTTGGGGGGCGCCAACAAACCTGTCACACTTGTCACCATCAGCGCTAAAGCAGGCCCTGATCTCTGAGGAAGCGGTGTGGTGCAATGGCCAGGGCAGCTGACTCGGAACACGGGGCTCATGGTTTGATCCCCGGCAAGAATAGCTCGCTTAATCTTCCCAAGGGCCCCCAGCGCCGGGGCACCTTGTCTGAGGTAGCTGCGTGCCTTACAAATGCTGGTATTATTATTAGGCCGCACCAACTTCATTGTTGGTGCACTTCTATAAACACAGAAATATCGAATCTGGGGGCAGATTTACAAGCCCCTTGCGACACTTTTACGCCGACGTTGCGTCACTTTTGTGACGCAGCGGCGGGGTAAACCATGCGCAGGAAAGCCCCGTAAAACTGATGCAGTGAAATCTACAAGATTTCACTGAGTCAGTTTTACGACGCTGCTGCGTCAAATCCTTACGCCTGCTTGCAGGCGTGTGGAGTGACGCACCACGTTAAGTATGGGTGGCCCCTGTGCATTGCAAGAGTTTCGTTGTGCTTGCGGCGTGACTCCAGCAATGCGCCGCCTGTATGCCACAAGATGCGTCACTCATCTGCCCCTCCTTGCACCATGGTGCGCCGCATTGTAATTGCAACGCAGCCGTGGTGGCGTAAGGGGGGATTGCGTGACGCATCTGTTCTGGCCCATCCCTGCTGATTTGTAGAGATGCTCCAGAAGTTGTAAATCTGCCCGGTGGTTCTTTGCTTTGATTGTTACCATTAGGAGATTTTATGGTTTCACATTGGTAGCACTGCTTCTAGTATGAACGTTGTTTCATTCCTGCTGCTAGTGAACCAACCAGTCCACCAGGGGGTAGTATTAACCAATAAAACAGTTGACATAACTAAACATCGTCTTAAAGCCAACAGTGTCTTACTAACTGTGTGCTGCGATTGAACCGTACTGCCGCTATCTGCACAATATGGACATTTTTGTCAAGTATTGCACATATAAATTATAAAGTATACAAACAAAAGCAACGTCTATGCACTAAACTGTGGAAAGGAAGTGCTGCAAGCTCAGTCTACCAAGTAAAGCATTCAGATTCAAGGACAGCTGTGTCTTAAATACATTATTTCTCAGACATGAAACCCTAGAAGAAAAGAAATGAAAAGGGGACACCCACAGCCACAGTTGGAAATGCAAGGCAACCTCTTTCACTCTTAGGTGCTGACCTCTTAAAAGGTAGAATAGAAACGGAATCGGTTCTAGTGGAGTGCAAGGCTGTGCCACTCCCAGGGTAGTTACCAGCACAGCTGACCCAGCCTTCCATCCTTTTGAGGTCGGTAAATCGGGTGCCATGATTGGTTTAATAGCTACATCAGTCTTTTACAGTGGTTAGAAATAAGATGAAGCACTAGACTTAAACAACATATCATATGGACTGGCACCCTTCGATTTGTGTGACTGCACAAACCTTGTGCACATTTTTCAAATCTACTTATAAAGAGTTCCTTTCTCTTCAGTGACAAAGGGGTATATTCACAAGGAAAGGTGCAGCATTGTGGCAAATTTTTCATTTAAAAAATGCAGGGGTGCGCTGTATTGACAAGAATACGGCACACCCCTCTGTTTTCCCTCGCGCTGGCACTAAAAATAGCTGCCTAGTGCCAACACAGAGACCCTTGCGCCACAGTACAAGGTGCCTGCATTGCAGGGAAGATATCCTGGTACCCAGGCAGCCTTGCACCATAGTGCAAAGGTGTCTCTATTGGAGTGACTCATCTCTGCAATGTAGGCACTCTTGAACTATGGCGCAAGCGAGTGCGTCGCAGGGAATGATTGTTTATGTGTAGGAAGGGAAACCTTCTGCACATAAACAATCTGTGCAGCACACATAGGAAGAGCAAAGGCAAGAAGAAATCAACTATTCCTTTGCACCACACTAACGCTTGGTTTTACATGCCATTAGTATTTGGCGCTGCTTCAGATTTACACATCCTTGTAAATCTGGAGCAGTGTAAAAAAGCAATGAGTGTTGAGGAGGAACCCCCGCAGCAACACCCATTGCACGCCCCCTTCACGCAGAAAACTGCGTAAAAGGGTACCATATTTACAAAGCAGGGTTAAGCCATGCTTAAGTGACTTAAAGGCGCTATGTAAATATGGTGCAAGGCATTGTGCTATCACAACGTCGAAAAAAGTGATGTTCTGGTGGCGCAATCCCCTTTGTAAATATGCCTCAAAGCTTATTTAAAGTGTGCTTATTCTTTTATTTTTGTATTTTATCTTTAAAAAGGGCTATTTATTTTACTTGCACCTCAGATCACCAGTTAGATGGTGAGTCATTTCCTGTTTCCTTTTTAAGGTTTCTGTTATAAAGTGTTTAAGTGACATTGTAGCTGCCTGCAATTTGAGTGCTTATTTACTTCATGTGGCCTTTATGAAAAGTGACAGTAAAATCAAGGCTTAGGTGAAAAGCTTGTTAAAAAAATGTCAGTGAAATGGATACATAGTTTTTATATAAAAATGTTTGCAACCATAAGGCTGCCACAATGTTGCGGCTGTCTGTTTTCTTTTTATGGAGCATGCTTGTAATACAACTTAACCATTGCACCTGTATGCCAAGGCCAGAACTGTTGGCTTTGCCAGTGCTTATTTTTGTAATGTAGCTAATTACACTGCTGACACTGATTTGTTCTACTTCAGTCAGGGAGTCATTGAATGTGTCACACATAAGGCATAGACGTTTCACACATAAACACGCTGAAAACATCGACATGTCACATACGGAAGCTGAACACCTGGAGACTATTGGTCATGCCCGATTGGTGCAGCAACGGTAAAGTTCTCTCGGCCTCCCTCAGGTTCTGGATTTGGGATGCAAAAGTTAGGTTAAATCGAAGGGAAAAATCTCTTTCACTTGTTCTGAGTCCCAATTACGTATAAATGAGTGGTGTGCGATCCATCTTGGTTGTACTTAAACGGCTCCTGTGAGCCCTGAGCTGACGAGCTCATGGAGACGCACCTGCGCGCCGGAGAGGCATCAGGGCCTGTGACGGTTACTTGGCGGCCTTCTCATCCACCCCAAACACTGCTCTGCTGACGAGGGAAACTGTCCCGAAACCCGGGCCATGTCTCGGGTCCAGAGAACTTGGGGATAATGAGTAACTACTCGCACCAACTGTGGTGAACTACTTTTTACTCGTCCATCTACATGCACTACATGTACCAGAGTGCCAAGGGGCGACCCGGAGGAGAGGCTAGTGGTGTGCGATCCATCTTGGTTGTATGTATAAATGAAAACGACCTGAACTGTGCTAAAATAAACTCTTCTGTTGTTTTTTAAATTCTCTTGTAATCCAGTAGTAAGATAGCTGTAATTCGCATTTCTTTATTTGTTTTTATAAGGCATTCTGAAATTCTCATTTTCCCATTAGCACAAAACACTGTAACTTTCAGAGTTCGTGTTCCCTCTCTAACATTCGGTCTAAAAGGGCCAAGACACGTCCCTCTCGCGTAGTCGCTCTACTGGTGCCAGAGTTCTTGCTATAAATACTATGTTTGTGCCATTCACAGAAGTGGAATTGCTATTTTATGTGGATTGGAAGGAACTGCTGACAGGAGTCGTTTTTCTGCAGGACACACCCTCTCTACTTCAAGGTGAGTACAACAATAACTCAACACGTTTAACGCTTTAAACAATGAGTGTTGAGATGCAACGTCTTCCAGAAGAAAAGAAACATCTGAGGGAAGCCCGGGGGCTCCAACAGAAAGTTAAAAAAAAGAGGCGATCAGCACGGCTGACTGGCTGAGCCTGCTCGAACCGTTTTTAGCCTTTTTCTACCACACCTGGATTCACCCTGAAGGTCTCCGGGGTGGGAAAGGGGGTGGGGGAGGGGCCGGGGGGGAGTCAGCCACAGAGATGTATGTTTTGTTTTATATTGGTCGTGGGAACGTACGTTCATGCACGTGACAAGTGAAGACAAAAAAAGCCCTGAGCTAGGTTTGCCCTTCTACTCCAAAAACACAGAAAGCAAGAGTGAAACTGGAGCCTAGACTCCTCCCTTCTGACGTGATAAAGAGTCTGCTGACGCAGTCTTCACCACCTAGCCCTTTTTTGTTGACAGTCGGGCAGGCTTTGGCACCACTGTTCCTCTATGCTGGGCAGCTGGTGGGTACTGTGCAGAATGTCTCCACTTGTGGTTGGCACTGGGTCCACCCAGAGTGGATTCTAATATCTTCCAGGAACAATGTTCAAGGAGAGTATTCAATAAGTTGTCGATTTCTCCAAATGCTTTCCATCGATAACAACAATCTTATAGGGGCAAAGCCTGGCACAGTGACTTCAAGATGTCATTGCTGTAAACATCACCTTAAAAACAGCACATGTGTTATAGGGTGGTTTGCCATGCATCTCTCTCTCCTTTGGTCCTCTGTCTCCTCTGTGTTTTTCCTTTTTTCCACAGCCCTTTTAGATGGGAAACGTCGTTTACGACGCAACTTTTAGCGCGCAGTGCTATTACAACGCAAACTTTAAAACGCATTCCAATACAACGAATTACACTGGGGGGCGCTCTAGGATAGGGAATTGTTTTAATTTACTATCCAACACCTTCCCTAGAGTCCACGGGGACTGGTGTTGGAATAGTAAATTAAAATATTCACTATCCAACACCCCTTAGTGTAATGCGTTGTCATGGGATGCCTTTTAAAACTTGCGTTGTTACAGCATGCGTGCTAAAAGCATGCGTTGTAACAACGTACATCCCTTTTAGATGGATATCTAGACAATAACCCATTGCCCAATATCAATGAAATTGTCTCTATGTTGAATTGGACCACTGTGTTTTCCAAACTCGATCTTAAAAATGCGTATAACCAAGTAGCATTGCAGCAAGATTTCCAACCCGTAACCACATTTGCCACCACTTTTGGTTTATTTTGCTTCCAGAGGGTGCCATTTGGTCTCAGTATTTCAGAGAGCGATGTTTCATTTGTTTAAGGATGGCATTGCTATGGACACCAAAGACCATGAATCACATGTTGATTTTCTACACAAGGTATGTTTTCGGCTCTGTAAAATCGATTATATGCAGTAGTAAAACAAGATTACCTACTTCCAAGCTAAAGTTGAATATTTAGCACAGACCATCTCCTCAGAAGGGTGGCTTGAGGGGGGCAGCTGACCGCAGGGAGGTCCCCCCCCCCCCCCCCCCCCGGGCGTTTTGGGAGGGCTGCGAGGGGGGTTTGGCTTTAAGCATGGAACATTCTAGACTTTTGGGCTATGTTTAGTAGGATTTGGTAGCCTGCTTATTTAGGCTCCTGTCCCCGCCTCCCAGCCACCATTTTAGGTTTGGTGACCTGGTGGCTGGGAGGTTAGATAGTTTGAAGTTTTTCAGGTTTTAGTATCGTTTTTATTGAGGTTTAGTTGCATTTAGTGTGCTTCTTTTAGCTTCAATATAGCGTTTTATCTCGTTTTACTATGGAGGATCTTCGTGTTCTGGAGGCAATGCGCCTGTTATCTGAGGCCGGACGTCTTGATTTGTTTGTCGGCGGGGGGCCGGCGCGTCCCCAGCATCAGGCTTCTGCCGGTGTACCTGCGGTGGTTGCAGCGTGCTCTTCCCCGAAAAGACGTCGGGCTGGTCAGGTGAGTGAGAGGGGCCGGTCGCGCACTAAGAAGCCGGCCCCTCATGAATCAGCGCGCGCTGTCGTGGGGGGTGGGGAGGATCTCACTTCCATCCCCTATTTCAATAGGTGTCCCTCAAGGTTCGACGTTATCCCCAGATCTCTTTAACCTATACGTCGAACCGCTTACAGAAATTCTCCAAAAGTCACAGATATCCTATCACATGTACGCAGACGACACGCAAATATACTTAAAGATCACATCCCTAAAAGACATTGAACTAATGAACAAGTCATTAAAAACGGCTCTACAATGGTTAACTACCAATCAGCTGAAGCTAAATGCTCACAAAACAGAGTTCCTACTAATCGCACCAGCTAGGAGCCATACGGAAATAAAGGAATGGACGAAAGTCGTGACTGCGCTAAACTGCACCCCAACACTAATCAAGTCAGCGAAATCACTAGGAATCACACTGGACGAGAATCTGGACATGAAAGCCCACATTAACTCAATGGCAAAAAATGCACGATTCCACCTGAATTACCTAAGAAAACTGAAACCGTTCATCTCGGAGACGGATCTCAAATTGGCAATCCAATCTTTAGTCATTTCGAGGATTGAATATGGCTGCACCACTTTAGCTGGATTACCAAAAACGTCCACAGCGCCTCTGAAAGCCTGCCTTAACGCTGCGGCAAGAATTATCACCGGATCTAGGAAATACGATCACATATCCCCACACTTGAAGGCTTTAAACTGGCTACCTTATGAAGCCAGAATCCAAATGAAGATAGCATGTATCACCCATAAAGCGCTACACCACAACACCCCAAGTTACCTAGCGAAGAAGATACAGCTGTCGGGGGGTAATAGACCAGCTAGGAGTGCTGAGGAGTTGCTGTTACGGCCAGCCTTTTTCCGTAAGAAGAAAACCTATGACAGAGCGTTCTCAGGAGCTGCCCCCAGAATCTGGAACTCACTCCCTCCTAACATTAGGAAGACCCAGAATGTGGCTACATTCAAACGAGAAGTGAAGAACTTTCTGATGAAGAAATACTCTACTTAGAGTAGAACTTTCATGAACATATAACGACCTACCTCATACTTGTCCCCTTATATTACTTGGGATAGAAGTTTATTCCAACAGACTATTAACGCTAACTACTCGTGTGTTTTGAATATATATCATCTACCTCATTTATGTTATCCGTATAACCGTTTGATATATTTGTTTATCTTCTACGTCTTCTATGTAAAGCGCTCTGATACCCACGGGTCTTGTTCGCGCTATATAAAACTTTATAATAAATAAATAAATAAATAAATAAATAAATAAATAAATAAATAAATAAACATAATGAGAAACATTACAAAAGAACAGATTACAAAAGCATACGTTACGTTACATAAGGTAATAGTGACAATTGTGAGCAAACAAAACACATGAGGTAGTAAAAATTGTGAGCAGCCAAAAATACATGAGGCAGTAAAAAGTGCACAGGAGGAAAAAGTGACAAGTGTGCAGTTACAAGAGAAAACAAAGTATCATTTGAGGTATAATACTGCAAAAAATGCTAGACACTCAGGCACAAGAACAAGCGTTATGTAGGCAAAGGTGGCACTTGTGCAAGTATCAAAGGTAAAAACATGTGAGAGGTAGCAAACCGTGTGTTACAAGGGCAAAGTGGTGTGTGCATGTTACTAAAGGGCACCAAACACAAGTACATGGAAAATACTCCAAAGAGGCAGACACTCCAACCCCAGGAATACACTGGGAAGGCACTTCCATGGTCATGGAAAGTAGAAATTATCAGTAGTGGGAAGTCTTCCTCCAAATAACAAGAGGACGTGAATTACTTTTGGAGGTGTCTCTGGAGGAGGAGAACTTTGAGGTCCCTTTTGAAGGCCTGGGAGGAGGCGGTGGTCCGGAGCTGAGGCGGAAGGGAGTTCCAGATTCTCACTGCGTTGCCTGAAAAGGATTGGGCCATTGTTCTCTCCTTCTTGAAAGTGGAAGGTTCAAGTAGTAGATTCTCCGCATTGCGTGAAGGTCTAGAGCCTCCAGAGAGTTTCAGTTTATTCGCCAGGTAGCGAGGAGAGGAGGAGTGCAAGGCTTGGTGGGTGATGCAAGCGGTCTTTTAGATAGCTCTAGCCTCGAAGGGAAGCCAGCGGAGGGTGGATAACATCGGTGTGATGTGATCGCTTCTTTTGGCCCCATAAATGAAGCGAGCTGCTGAGTGGAAAACAGACTTAAGTGGGGACAGGTGAGATTTGGGGAGGCCAGTAAGAAGAGAATTGCAGTAGTCTAGTCTGGAGAGGACCAGCAATTGCACCAGGGTTATAAGGTCCTGCTCCGGGAAGAAGCGTCGGATTCCCCAAAGAAGGCGCAGTTGGTAACAAGCAGATTTTGCAATAGAATTGATGTGGGGAGTTAGATTGAGTTTTTTGTCTAGAATGACTCCAAGGGATTTTGCGCTGTCGACAATGATGGGTTTATTGTTAAGTAGATTCATCTGATCCATCCATGATTGAACCGGGGGAGGAGAGAGTGAGGAGGAGAAGAGGAGGAATTCAGTTTTGGAGGGATTCAGAATCAGTTGATGAGTTGACATCCAGTTTTGGATGGAGTCCAGAGTAGAGCTTAGGAAGGAGAGATCATGAGTGGAGGCAACCTTGAGGTAGAGTTGAGTGTCGTCTGCATAGAGATGATAGTGAATCCCGGATTTGCTTAGGAGGTTTCCCAGTGGTTCTAAGTAGAGATTGAACAATGTGGGTGCAAGAATAGAGCCTTGAGGAACACCCTGACCTACCGCCACAGGAGAAGAAAGACTGTTCGCTATTTTGATCATTTGAGATCTGTCAGAGAGGAAGGATGCAAACCATTTAAGCACAGTGCCCTCCATGCCCATTCTCTGTTGAAGGATATTGAGGAGGGTGTTGTGATTGACAGTGTCAAAGGCTGCAGAAAGGTCAAGGAGAATTAGAAGACAGGACCCCCCCCCCGAATCGAGTATCCTCAGCGCGTCATCAACCACTTGCAGTAGGGCTGTTTCAGTGCTGCAGTTTTGGATGAAGCCAGACTGACAATTGTCAAGAAGATCATTGTCCTTGATATGACGAGAGAGTTGTTTTGCTACACATCTTTCTGTGATCTTCGCAAGGAAGGGAAGGTTAGTGATGGGGCGGAAGTTGTTGAGGTCCTTCGCATCAGCAGTGGGCTTTTTAAGCAGAGGGGTGACCTGCCCAGTTTTGAAGGAGACAGGAAGGGAGCCTTGCCAGAGGGAGAGGTTGATCAGAGTGGTCCAATAGGAAAGGGAATGGGTATAGAAGTCCAAGGCAATGGCACTGGGGATAGGGTCAAGAGAATGGTTGGAGGGCTTTGTTTCGCGTATGCACTTGAGAAAGGCATCTTCAGATATGGGGTCAAAGCTCTGCCAAATGGCTAAGGATTTGCGCTCCTCTGGAGGTGTAGGATGAGCGACCTGATCCACAAGTGATTTCACTTTTTCATCGAAGAAAATAGCGAAATCCGCTGCTCTCTTAGTAGAATCCTCCACCTCGGAGGATGGGGGAGAGCAGCTCGGAGTCTTGATGAGATCGAATAGTTTTTTGGGTCTATTTTTGGCGGAGTCAAGGAGGGTTTTGAAGTGCGCCGCTTTCTCAAGGAAGATATGCTTGTGGTACTTGGATCTTGCTGTGTGAAGCATGGCTAAATTGTCTGTGGAGGGCACTTGCCTCCATTGCTTCTCCAGGAATCTTAGCTGCTTCCTTTCCTCATAAAGGGATTTGTTGAACCAAGGTGCTGAGGGAGTGGGCCTTATCCTTTTGCTTTTGAGTGGAGCGACGTTATTAATTTCAGCTGCAAGAACTGTGAGGCATTGGGAGGTGAGAGCGTCAACAGCTATGTTCGGGTCTAGCCTTGGAAGTGATAGCAAAGCTGATTCACAGAGGGGACCGACATCAATATTTTTGGCATCACGGAACCAGGAGATGGCCCTCTTGGGTTGGCCAAGAGTTATAGAGTGTGAAAGTTGAAGAGAGAATGGGATGAGGCGTTGGTCAGACCAATCTACATGGATTGGGGTAGAGGTAGAAAGCATGCCTGCTTTAGAAATAACAAGGTCCAGGATTGCGCCCTTAGAGTGGGTTGGTTCAATGCAGTGTTGGATAAGATCGTTTGTAGAGAGGAAGGTGGCCAGAGAGTTCGCAGAGGAGTCTTGCGGTACGCCCCAGTGGAGATTGAAGTCACCCACGAAGGTCTGATTGTCACTTTGTGTGTATTTGTCGCTGATGAAGTCAGTGAGATCTTCTATAAACGAAGGGCCACTACGAGGCGGGCGGTAAATGATATGGAATTTGAGCGGTGGACGGTGTTTCAATTGAAGCTCAAGAGAAAGGCATTCAAAGGTGAGGGAGGAACTGATTGGAGAAGCCTTAAGTTGGAGGGCGTTTCTGAAGATGACTGCAACACCTCCCCGTGTTGTCAGTTCTGTCATTCCTAAATATGGAGTAACCTGTGGGTAATAGGAGATCAAACTTAGAGTGAGAGGTATCTTTGAACCAGGTCTCTGTGAGGAAGAGCATGTCAAGTTTGTGAAGGGTGATGGTATCGGAGATTTCAAGTTTGTGTTTTACTGCAGATCTGCAGTTGTGAAGCATACAGCGCAGCTCTGTCAAGACTGTTTTGGTGACGGGGGCACTTGGGCTCTGAAGGGTGATCGGGATATTGTACTTATGTGGGGGTGCTCGGGAAGGTTTAGGTGGATGCTTTGTTCTGACAGAGGTGATGGTCGGAATAGTGGGGTTGCTAGGGTATGTCTGTTGAAGGAGGGTGGCGTTCAAGGGCTTGTGTGAGTTAAAGACGTTTGCAGACGAGAGGTTGGGCTTGGCTGTATTGGGGTGAAGGGGCGAGGTGCATCTCATGGGAAGTTGGGAGGGAGTAGAGGTGCATGGATGGGTGGAGATCTTAGAGCATAAAAGTGAAATGGCAGCTGTAAGCTGGGAGATGGAGGTGATCAGAGAGCCTAGCGTATTTTCCAGTGAGAATGAGGCAGAGCACGGAAGGTTGGGTGGCTCGATTGAGACAAGGGGTGGTGGTATTGGTGGTGGAAGGCAGGGAGAGGTGGGGGGACAGGAGATAAGTTGGGGAGAGGTGGGGGGACAGGAGGTAAGTTGGGGTGTGGGGTTCACACGTGGAGTAAGTGAATTGGGCGTTAAGGGAGAGTTGTCATTGTTGGTGTTGCAAGAGGGAGAGGAGTTAAGGACAAATTTAGAGGGAGAAAGGTGCGGAACACGGCGGTAGGGAAGTAGGAGGGGGGAGGCCTGAGTGGCGTCATGGGAATGTAGGAGGTTTGAGAGGAAGCGAGGTGCAGTGGTTGTGGAGGTCCTGTCAGTTAGGAGAGGTGGCAGTGAGGGAACGGTCATCTGGCAGAGTGAGGGGGGTTGAGAGAGAGGGAAGTTGAGGAAGGGAAGTGGTCCTGCTGGGCCCGAGAGAGGGAGATGGGAGGGGTTACTATGAGGGGAAAGGGGGTAGTGCAGCAGTACTGGAGGAGTAGGAGGGAGGAGAGAGATGCAGTGGGAATGTGGCGAAAACGGGATGAATGGCGAGGGGATGAAGGGGTGGAGAGGAGGGATGGAAGGAGGGATAAGGGGAGCACAGGGAAAGTTAATCGGGGGAGAGGGTTGGAGGAGAGGTGGACTGAGAAGGGGGGTGATAGGGAGAAGTATGGGGGAGGAGAAGAGATTTGAGTATCGCGATAGTGCAGATGGGACGAGGAGCGTATTAGCTAGTGGTAAGGCTGAAGTAATGTGGGAGGGGACATACTGTGAGGGGGTAGGAATAGGAGATGAGGTAAGTTGGGGCGGGGAGGGAAGAGGGCTGACCTGTGCTTCTCGAGAGTGCAGCCAATTGGAGTGGGGTGGGGTCGGCGGGGGAGAAAGGGAGTAATGGGTGGAGCTGGTAGGAGAGACAGGGGGAAACCCGGTTGCAGAGGAGGGGAGTAAGGAGGGGAAGAGGTGGTCAAAGAGCGAGAGGCAGGTGTGTTTGCCTTGGATCATGACAGTACCGTTGTTATAGAGTGAGATAGTGAGATAGTGAGGTAGCCATTGAAGCACTCAGAGGGGGAGATTTTTAGTTGTTTCCCATAAGGGAAAGAGGAAGAGGAGGTGACGTTGAGGGAATTGTAAAAACTGTTGGACCAAGTGGGAGTGTCGCGAGTGAAGAAAATGAAATCGTTTTTGAGCCTCCCAAGACAACCATTGTAAAATTGATCAACAAAAAGGAAGTCCAGGAAACGTTCAATAGTGTTATGCTTCAGTCATTTTATTGTAGCTTTAGACTGATCGGGAGGATAAATGATTTTGTAGCAATTGGCTCCAGACTTAACTCTAGAGGTGGCCATGTTGGGAGGATGAGGCGAAGAATGGTGGGGGAGGGATGAGAGGGGTAATATTGGGAAAGCGGTGGTGAGGAGAAATAAAAGGGCAAAAGGGGGCGCATAATCCAGGCGTTTATGGTGAGATAACCGAGTTAATGTGCCGTCAGGGAAGTGAGGTGGGAATTTGTTGGGCCCTTCATCTAGGAGTATGAGGTGCCACCTGGCACTAGATAAAAGTTACAGGGGAAATATTTGCAAATAGTAGGGACCCATCACAGAGCAGATACAGACAAAGTAGAACAGAATAAAAATGACCACTCAGTGACCATTAGAGAACACTGAACTTAGTACCAGCCTGCTAATAGAACCAAATTCGGTACCAGCCGCCATGTATGCCCAAGGTCTCACCAGACTACTATATGACCTTAAGCTCCTATGAGACACTAACGTTAGGGCAAAGAGCATAGGGTGGATCACAAGTTGATTAACAATGTCTAGAAAATGCACAGCAACCTCGTCATCTTCAGACCACCTCTGATGCAGCAGGCGTCATGACTCAATTTGAACTGACCCCACGGAGAAAGTTGCTTAATAGGTGCAGCAGGCACTACTAGATGTGCACCTGTGAAAAGGTCTAAACAATGCAGCTGGCATTACTTGCTGTACATCTAATTGATGGCCTAAACGGTGCAGCTGGCACTACTTGCTGCGTAGCTGTAAATGTCTTAGACGATGCAGCTGGCACTACTTGCTGCGCAGCTGTAAAAAGGGGCCTAGGCAATGCAGCTGGCACTACTTGCTGCACAGCTGTAACATGCCTAATCGGTGCAGCTGGCACTACTTGCTGCGCAGCTGTAAAAAGGGCCTAAGCGATGCAGCTGGCACTACTTGCTGCGTAGCTGTAAAATGCCGAAACGGTGCAGCTGGCACTACTTGCTGTGCAGCTGTAAAAAAGGCCTAAACGATGCAGCTGGCACTACTTGCTGCGTAGCTGTAGGAGGCCTAAACGGTGCAGCTGGCACTATTTGCTGCGCAGCTGTAAAAGGCCTAAACGGTGCAGCTGGCACTAATTGCTGCGCAGCTGTACAAGTGTTAAAAATAAATACCACACAGTTAAAGAGTTAAGCGGATGGCGATTATGATGGAAGAATGCATTTCTCGCAGAAGCCTGCAGGGCTGTCCGGTTGTTGCAGGAAGCACTGGCCGTGAAGATGACACATCTGGAAGACAGGCTGTGAGCTCACTTAATACAGCTCAGTAATAGGGAATAAGTAATGTGAAAGACAGGCTGTGAACTCACTTAATACAGCTCAGTAATTAGGCGTGCATGTGCGCGCTGTGCGCGGCGTCGAGGCGCTCACCTGCTCCCGGGTCTGCTCCCAGCTCTCCACCGTGTTGAAGGGCAAGCTTGTGTCCATGAAAGATCAGACAGAGACAAAATGGTGTATCAGCAGAGGACTTGCTGCGCTGAAGAAAGTGAGAGTCTTCCCGCCCTTCTGTGGCGCTCAGCAGTTATCGGGCTCGATCACCGCACCCCTCTGTTCTCGCCTCTACTCTTGCTACTTAAAATGAGACCGGTGCCTCGATGCATCCAACGCCAGCAAGGGGGGGCGGGGACGGGGGGAGGCCCTTAGCACCCTGCAGAACTTCGTGGGGCCACCGCATCCGCCATCTTCAAACCAGGCATGAGGAGAGCCTTTCACGTGGGAATGCTCACCGGGGCATCGCTCGTCCGACCCCACTCCAGAGCCTCCCCCAGGGCCCCCAATGTCTCCAGCACCGGTAGGGGAGAAGCAAGGAGAGGCCCTCAGGTCGCCACAGCGTTTTGCGTCAGTGGGGGGGCCGGCTGAAGGCCGATTCCGGAGCAGGCGTGGCTCGCGCCTCGCACGCAGGCGAGGCATTATGCATCGCTTCCTGCGAAGCCTGTAGGTAAACGGGGGGGGGGTGGAGAGGGAGCAAAAGGCGCTCCGCCTCTGACCCTGTGTTAGAGCGTTTTTCTGGACCGGGTTCAGGCGCTTTTCAGCATTGTACATGGAGAGGTTCCCTGCAGCTGGGTGATGGGCAGGGAGTAGGTCGGGCGTTTTTACAGCCGGCTGAGCCTTTAGTACAGCCTGTGAGGCAATTGGTAGCTGAGACACATCTCATGGGAGCGAGTGCCCCTATTACTCAAGGGGCAGGTGGGGCAGGGGGACATGGAGAGTTTGTTTTTCAAAGAGGTCAAATATATTCGGACAATGATGCCAGGATTGCGCTGTATGATGAGCAAGGTAATGTGGGTAGTCCTTTGTTGTTCTCTACTCCTGGTTCCCAGACAGGTGCATTTTCTGTGGTAGGGAGTTCTAGGGGCGAAGGGAAGTGGGCTCAGATGGGTGAAGGGGGTTCCAGTCCTGGAGTCATGTTGGATGTTGAGGGCACGTCATTTGTGGCTGGTGAGTCATTATTAGCAGCCCAGAGTACTTTGCGGGGTGTTGCTGTTGGTGCACATCAATTGCTACCTGTTCTTCCTGCTCTTGGCAGTGGTGTGGGTCATTTTGGTGGTTTTCATGATATTGAGCTGCACACTTCTGGTGGGGGTAGAGTTTGTGAACCTTTGGGTACAAGGGCTGCCAACAGGGTGGGTTTTTCTATTCAAGGTGAGGGAAGAGTAAGAATGGGAGGGCCATTGTCTTCTAGATCTGTGGGGGATTTGCACAATATGGATGAGGTTGCCTTTGCTGATGTGATTCCTGGCCCACTTCCCCCATTGGGTAGGGGTTTGGGGCACGCAGTTGGTTTTTCATGCCAGGGGCCTTCTAGGTCTTTTCCTCATCGGTCGGAGGGTACAGGTGGCACACATGCGGGACAGGATGGTGCATACAAGGAGATGGAGAGACAGGCAATGCTAGAGGGTTTCTTGCAGGTAGGTGATTCTTCGGCAGTTTCCGATACTAGATTGGATTGGAGTGATGAGGAGGATGTGGTAGGTGCTTCTCCGGTGAGGGAGGTGCCACTGAAACATTTTGGTAGGGGTTTGTCATTTGATAGGTTGCAGGGGAGCTCAGTGAATACTGTGGTGTTCCAGCGGCCAGAGCTAGGGGCAGGTGTTGTTGTTAGGAATCCCAGCACACTAGTCCAAACCTTTTCTTTACAGGAGAAGGATAGGTACGGCGGTCCAGACTCGGTAGGGCGTGGCCCAGCCCAGCTTCACCGAGGTGAAGTGAGGAGAGCGCCTAGCGCGGCCCTTTCTATTCCACCGAGGGAGCCCGTCGCGGTCAGCACATGCAGGTCTGGCGCGATCTCGCTGGCCCCGCCGAATAGCAGGTCTAGGTGGTCTGCCTTACCATCGGCTATGGAGCTACAGAGTCAACGCTCGGGGAGATACAGGCGAGTACAGTCTGCTCCACCACCTGGAGGATCTTCTCATCTCCTTAAGAGTAATGTTGTTGATAAAGGGTTGGGTAAGACCCGGAGTGTTGCTTTCCCTCCTGATATGGAGGCAGTGGTTTTGGATTATGACGAAGATACTCCTGAAGAAGGTGAATTGCGTGAGGTGGAGGGGGGGAGCCCTCTAATGTATCTCGTTGTGTTTTTCAGACAAGGCCAGTTCAAGAGAGTCGAGAGCGCGGCCCGCCAATCAGGGTTCCTCGAGGGCGACATACACTTGATGTCCCAGCACCACGGGCGGAATCTGTGAGAGCTGTATTTCTGTTGCCAGGTGAGACCTTAGTCCCACAGGCCAAACCTACAATGGTGTCTGTGGGCACGGCGGTGGTGGGGGTTCCTGGGGTTGGTGAAGGGAGGTTGTTTAAAGGGAGGTATGTGAAGGACACTGCTGTGGGCACGGATGAAGGGCTTGGGTCTGCAGGGGGAAAGGTAGAAACTAGTACAAATACTGAGGCTGCTGGAGGTATTAAGGAGCCCCTTGACAGTAAAGAGTTGAAGATTAAAAAATTACCCTACATGGGTGTTACCAAACCTTTGGGTGCTCATTTAATGTTGTCCACAAAGGAGCGCATTTGGAAGGGTGAGTATGTGGAAATACTGAAACTCCTTCATTGTGAGGTACGATCTAAAGAGGGTTCTAGGGAGGAAGAATATGAGCTTGCAAAGCGTCCAAGAGTTCCTTTGACTATTGAAAACTGGACAGCAGCATTTCTTATATATGCAAGTGTTTACTGTGAAAAGTTTCCAGAGCGCAGCGTATCTATTTTTAAATACATGGATGTCATTCGGAAGGCACAAATAACTGGAGAGGGATATGCTTGGGCCCAGTATGATGAGGAGTTTAGGGCTAGGATGGCATGGGATTCGGAGGCAAAATGGGGGGAGCTGGATACAGATTTGTGGCAGCATACGATGGGGGCTGCCTCAGGGGGTAAGACAATTTTTACAGCCAGCCGTCTACCCTTGATTTATCGGCCCTTTCAAGGCAAGCCCACCGGTGGTGGGGTGGGGAGCACGTCCAACACACAGTCTGGTACTGGCACCTGCTGGGAATTTAATAAGGGGACATGTAGCAGGGAATATTGCAGATATAGGCGTGAATGTTCCGGCTGTGGTAAGCAACACCCCTTGGTTAGATGTTGGGATAACAAGCCAGCAGGTGGCCAGCAAGGCCAGCAGTCAGGTGCAGGAGGTTCTGGGATGTCCCGACAGTTTCAAGGGGGTCGGGGTGATAGAGGTGCACAGGGTACTCGGCCCAAGGGCTCATACGCCAGTTAAGCTGGCGCAGTTACAGCTTGCCCTTCAGGAGTATGAGGATGTAGGTGTCAAACACACATTGCAGGAGGGTTTTCAATTTGGTTTTCATTTGGGCTATTCGGGACCAAGGCAGAGACGTTGAGCTGACAATTTGAAGTCAGCGTCTGAACATAGTGCAGTGGTGCAAGAAAAATTGAATAAAGAGGTACATGAAGGAAGGATGGCAGGCCCTTTTCATGACTGGCCGATTCATAACTTGATTATTTCACCTATTGGAGTGGTCCCCAAGAAAGAGCTGGGGCAATTCAGACTTATTCAACATTTGTCATGGCCGGAGGGGTCATCTGTAAATGATTTTATTGATACGGATGCTGCTTCGGTTTCCTATTCCTCAGTTGACGTGGCCATGTCACTTGTTGTGACCGCGGCCACAGCTGCTGAGATGGCCAAGTGTGATATTAAGTCTGCTTTCCGACTGCTTCCAGTCCATCCAGATGATTGGTGTCTTCTGGGTATCCATTTTGATGGGAAATGGTACGTGGACAAAGCATTGCCGATGGGTTGCTCTATATCATGTGCCCTTTTTGAATGTTTCAGCACTTTTTTTCAGTGGCATTTTACACACCAGTCTGGTCATTCACTGGTTACGCACTATTTAGATGATTTCTTCTTTGTTGGACCTCCGGGCTCCGCGGAGTGCCAGACAGCTCTGGACACTTTTCAAGGGCTCATGGATGATTTGGGGGTCCCTTTGGCTCCTGAGAAAACGATGGGCCCTGCCACCACTTTGTCATTTCTGGGGATTGAAATCGATTCAGTGGCAATGGAAGCTTGCTTACCAGATGACAAAAAAGTGAAGATGTTGGAGTTGTTGAGTGTTATGTTGCCAAAACGGAAGTTGTTTGTGAAAGAGTTTCAAGTGCTATTGGGTCACCTCAATTTTGCGTGCAGAGTGGTAAGAGCAGGGAGGACCTTTTGTCGCAGATTAGGTAGGGCCTTAGCAGGTCAGCATTTGCCTCACCATCGTGTACGTTTGTCAGCGGGTGTCAAGGAAGATTTGCGTAAATGGGAATTCTTTCTCACTTCCTTTAATGGTGTGCCTTTGGTGAGAGAGGTTGATTTCCAATGGGATGTGCAAATGTTTTCTGATGCTGCAGGCAGTGAGGGTTTTGGATTGTACTGGAATGGTAAATGGTGTGCGGAACGCTGGCCTGAGGATTGGTTGAATGGTGGTCGGAGCATAACTTTTTGGAGCTTTTTCCTTTACTTGTTGCCTTGTCTCTTTGGGGAGACGATTTGGCACACAAAAAAGTTATTTTCCGTGTGGACAACTTGGCTGTGGTGGAGATTGTGAATCGGCAATCTGCAAGAGATGAACGGGTTTTGAAACTCATGAGAGTCTTTGTGCTGGACTGCTTGAAACATGATATAAATTTTCGCGCTTTGCACATCCCTGGTGTGGACAATGACATAGCGGATGCATTGTCTCGTTCACAGTGGGAGAGATTCCGTGGACTGGCCTGGGAGGCGGACCCATCACCGACACCGATGCCAATACATCTGTGGCACGTAGGCAACGTCGGGCCTTACAACTGGTGGTAGGTTCTTTATCGGTGTCTACGCGTTCTGCATATTCCTTGGCTTGGAGGGAGTTTTTGGAATCTGGAGCTACCAGGCGTGAAGAGGTTTGGCGTCGTTCTGAGGATGTAGTCAAGTTTATTTTGGACCTCATGGACAAGGGTCTGTCTAGAGTGACTATTTCTGGGAAGTTGGCAGGTATTTCCTTTATGGGAAAACTTTTTTGGGGTTATTCCCCCTCGGCGGGTGAGATTGGTAGGAGAATGCTTGAGGGTTAGGCCAGGGAACAGGGGAGTAATAGGAAGCTGAGGGCCCCTTTATCTTGTCAGACTTTGGCGCGTTTGTTAGCTATTTTACCTTCTGTTTGTATAGATGATTTCGAGGCTTGCTTGTTCGCCTTGTTAATGGCCTTTATGTTTTTTGGGGCTTTTCGGGTATCCGAGTTGTTGGGTTCTAAATCCAGGGGAGGGATTTGTTGGCGAGATGTTTTTTGCTCAGAGGAGGGTGTCCATGTGTGGCTGTCTGGCTCTAAAACTGATCAGAAGCACTTGGGTAAAGGAGTGTGGTTGGAGGCGAGTTCCCCTAGAGTTACGTGTCCAATGCTTTTGGCTCGCCGTTGGCGTTCCTTATCAGGGGGTGTTGATGATGACCTTGTGTTTCAGCATATTAATAAATCCCCTGTGACAGCCTATGAATTTCGCATGGTTTTGCGTAAGGCTTTGCAGCGCATTGGTCTGGATGGGGAGCATTATGGCACACACTCTTTTAGGATTGGCGCTGCGACTGAAGCTTTTAATAGGGGTTGGTCACAGTGGGACATCATGAGGTTGGGGCGCTGGTCATCAAATTGCTTTCAGCGATACGTGAGAGGTACCACGGAGGAGGCGCTTGCGTCATCTTCCGCTACATGAGTATTTACTGGTTTTTCTTTTTCATGTTCAGTTGCTGGGCCCCGTTCTCCAGCGGTGACTGTTTGGATTGTGGGGCACTCGTTCGTGAAATGGGCCCGAGTTCAAAGTTATTTCGGAGAAATATTAGGTTTTAATATCAGAATGTTTAATATTGTTTTGAAGGGTAAAGGTGGGATGCTTTGGAGGGAACTGGTTTCATGCCTTAATAACGGTTTGGTGGGAGGTTGCTGCCCGGACATCTTAGTAATACACTTGAGTGAAAACGATCTTTGCGCAACCAAGGGAGTGGTGCTTTTGCGAGCCATCAAGAGGGATTTGGCCCTTATTAAGGAGCATTGGGCTGGTTGCCATGTTTTTTGGACGGAGTTGATTCCTCGTAGGATTTGGAGAGGAGCAGTGAATCCTAGAGCGGTAGATCGAGCCAGGAAGAAGGTGAATGCTGATGTCTCTAGATTTTGCCGTCAGCTTGGTTTTTGGGAGAATTTCTCGTAGGGAGATCCGTTTTGAATCTGTGGAGTTCTTCAGGGATGATGGGGTCCACCTTTCTAGAGTTGGTATGGATTTGTACCTGTTGGAGTTACGAGAAGTTTTAGCTAGGTCCTTGACAATGCAGTGTTGATTTTTCCAGGTTTTCTCTTTTTCTTTTCCTACTGGGGGGCAGGAAGGAGGGGTGGGGTAGTTTTCTCTCGCCCCCACCTTCCTGGGTGGCGGGGTCTAGTTGTTTCAGGGCTGTTTGTGTCAGTTTTTGGTGATTAATGGTCAGGTTTGTTTATCGTCAGGGATCAATGAGTTGGTCATTGGTTGACCGTTTAGACGTTTTGTGGGGGTTTGACAGGGGTGAAGGGTCAGGCAGGTGATTGGTTTATGGAGGGCCTGGTATTCATAATGTTATTGGTTTTGTTGATGACATAAGTTTTATATTGATGACGTATGTTTTATAATGATGACAACATGTTTTATAATGATGACGTTATGTTTATTTGATGATGTAATGTTTTATAATGTTGTTGTAATGTTTGAATTGATGTATTGTATGGGTGGGGGAGGGGCCATAACATTTTAGGGGAGGGGTGGGGGGCGGGGTTTAGGTTTATTTATTTATTTAGTGAGGATTAGTTTTGGAAGGCTTTGCCAAGGTTTATTATTTGTGATGTGCACCTGTTCCTAATAAAGCGGCCTTTTTCACACTCAAGTTTTTGGTCTGCTTTATGCCCCCCACCTCGCCCTCCCTCCCAAGGGGAGCTTGGGGGGGGCAGCCGACCGCAGGGAGGCCCCCCCCCCCCCGGGCGTTTTGGGAGGGCTGCGAGGGGGGTTTGGTTTTTAGCATGGAACATTCTAGACTTTTGGGCTATGTTTAGTAGGATTTGGTAGTCTGCTTATTTAGGCTCCTGTCCCCGCCTCCCAGCCACCATTTTAGGTTTGATGGCTGGGAGGTTAGATAGTTTGAAGTTTTCCCTCCCAATTTAATTTTTATTTTGTACAGATTTTATACATTTTCCATATTTTTCTTTTTCCCTTTTTCTGATTGGCCTCTTTTCTTTGGAGCAGGTGCGCAGGGGAGTTAATTTTGTAAATTGTCGCTTGGAACAGGTGCGGTGGGGGGTCTAGTTGTTTCAGGGCTGTTTGTGTCAGTTTTTGGTGATTAATGGTCAGGTTTGTTTATCGTCAGGGATCAATGAGTTGGTCATTGGTTGAACGTTTAGACGTTTTGTGGGTTTTGACAGGGGTGAAGGGTCAGGCAGGTGATTGGTTTATGGAGGGCCTGGTATTCATAATGTTATTGGTTTTGTTGATGACGTAAGTTTTATATTGATGACGTATGTTTTATAATGATTACGACATGTTTTATAATGATGACGTTATGTATATATGATGATGTAATGTTTTATAATGTTGTTGTAATGATTGAATTGATGTATTGTATGGGTGGGGGAGGGGCCATAAATTTTTAGGGGAGGGGGTGGGGGGCGGGGTTTAGGTTTATTTATTTATTTAGTGAGGATTAGTTTTGGAAGGCTTTGCCAAGGTTTATTATTTGTGATGTGCACCTGTTCCTAATAAAGCGGCCTTTTTCACACTCAAGTTTTTTGGTATGCTTTATGCCCCCCACCTCGCCCTCCTGAGGTTCCGGGACAATTGTAAGTGGTGTTTTCGACTCGCACGAATATGGTCGAGTCTGGTATCTACGAACCGCAAATGACGAGTTTAGTAAGTGTGCGCAGTTTCGCTGTGCTAACTTAAACCGCTCGTTTGTTACGTGGGTTTTTCATCTGTACCCACGGGTTCCATCTTAGATACGGCATCCATTTTGTCTCTTGCCCTCAAGTAGCCAGCGAACGGACGTTGTCCGCTTCGCGACCCTGGGACTCCCAAGATATTTGCGGAAGACACATGTCCTTTGTAAGTGTCTTTATGATGAGGGGGATGATACTGTAAGGCAGATGGCCCCGCTCGAGGCTCATCTCGCCGTGCCGGTTTATTGTCTCAGTTGTGCATCTCATTAGGCACGTCCCTTTGATGCCTGTAGCTCGTGTTTCCCGATACCTCCCCTTTTACACCCTTTCCAATCTCCCCACTGTTTCCATCTTCCTCCACACCTGTTCTTGTTCCTTCTTCGATCTGTTTTACTGCTGATTGGAATGTACTAATGGTGGGAAGATGGGTTTTTACAGTTGGGAACCGCTAAATGTTTCCGCACTTATGTTCCGGACCTTGTATGTATCAAGTGACCAAAGCGACCCCTCTGGGGGATAATTGTGGGAACCGGGTTGTAAACCTTTGTCTGCTATGTAAACCTATGGGAGAATCGTGTATAAAAGGAGCGATCCACAGAACCAATTTGAAGCAGTCTCCCCGAACTACACTCGTTGTACTTCCTGTGACTTCTGTGTTTCCCTGCAGTAAATAAACCTTAAATCTTTGACGCCGAAGGAAGTGTCCCGTGTCTCTGTCATTCGTACGCCGGAGCAGGTTACCCACAAAGGTTTCAGGTGTTGTCCCCTGGCACCGCTGGGTCTTAAAGAACCCAGTCCTTCAGTTGGCGCCCAACGTGGGGCTGCATCAGTGGTACCGGTCCAAGCCCGACGATCGTGAGGAACTTCGTGTGAAATCTCCGAGGGAAGGGGCACTCCGCTTCATCGATCCTGTTGTCGAAACAAGTGGCCTGAAGACTTTTCCCGCGAAGATTCCCGCCTCCTGACGGCTGCGACGGACTGCTGCCCTGACTGTAGACCTGTTTTGGCGCCTGGCGTAGACCTTGGTAGAGCGAGACGATTGACGGGCCTTCCTGGTGACGCCATCGATCTTTGAGTTAAGTATTTGTGGGTCGCTCCCAGAGTTCTTGGTTGTGGTTGCTTAGTGGTTGCATGGTTCCATTGCATTTGTGGTTCTTGGTACTTTGTTGTGTTGTTTGACGACTGCAGCCGCCAAAAACCGAGGGTTTTTGCTTTTTGCTGGGACTTGGTAAATCCCGTAACCCTTGACGTTTGTGAAACTCGGCTAGTGTGCAAGATGCCTGGTCGTAGTACTTTGTTTAGTTGTTTCAGACGTTGTGGTGCGGATTCCCGACTGCAGGACTCGTGTCCGATACCTCCGGTTGGAACTCCGACTTATGAACTGTACAGCAAACACGGGCTAGGCCCGATTACTTTTAATAATTATTGGATTCGCTATACTAAGAAGGACGGTGTCCTTAGTTGGCCACCTCATGGTAGCTTTGAGACCCCGATCTTAGATAATCTTGAGGCTAAATTGTTCGAGAGAAAGTCAAGGCCGGCCATGTTTGATGCCTTTCGGTTGTGGCGTAAAGAAGCCCGACAGAAAGAAATCAGACAGACTAAACGAAATCAGAGAGATGGTGTTGCTACCATTGTAAAGAAAGCAGAGCAGTTTCGGCGTGACAAGGAGGTTAAGGAAAAGGAAGTGTTTGATAGGCTACAACGTATGACTATAGACAAATGCTATCCTGCTTTGCCTACGGAGTCGGAAAAGAAGGAAGAAATAGTTGAGGATCCCTTAATGTCTTATCTTATGAAGTCGCCACCTCCGTATGTACAGGGCGCCGCAGCTCCTGTGGTTCCCCCTGCGCCTATTCTTCCACCCATTCTTCCTCCGCCTGTTCCTCAACCTGCACCCGCTCTTCCGACTGTTCCTGCTCCTTTGCCTGTTGCTATCCCTACTGCTCCTCCGCTTCCACATACTCCTGCTGCCGCTACTGCTCCTGCTCTGTTAACTCCTGTTGTTGCCTCTGTCTCTACTCCTTCGCTTGTTAGTCCTGTGTCCTATACTTCTCCCTCTACTCGTAGTCGTACTTCTCCTCTTGCGGCTAGCTTCTTTCATTCTCTCGGACCTGTTCTTGGGTCCGCTGGTTCAGATGGTCCTCAAAGACGTAGTCAGCTTCCTGGTAACAGGGAATGCGCTTCGCTATATAATATGGCGATGGGTTGGATGACACATCCTCTTAGAAATCCACCACGTGTTGTACTCGATACGTTCTGTCAATTCAATATACCAACCCAAAGATTCGTGTTCGAAGAAATGTGTAAGGTCCTTCGCGATCAGATATCGGCCGATGCACCTGACGAGGTGCTGACCGCTTTGTCTGATCTACAGCTTCAGTTCTCGACTGGACTGATAGTAGATACCAACGTTCGACGTGCGGTTGAGCGGTTGCTATCTTTTCGTCCCACTCCTATACCTCAAGCCCTGTTTGTTGAGGATGTTGAAAGACAGTCAGATGAGTCTGGCCAATTTCCTATGCGTGAAGTTCCACCAGTATGGATGCCAGGTAATCCTAACGCTGCTCCGCCGATCTTGCCGTTCTTTCAGAGAGTTTGGATACATCTCCCATGGAAACGCTCAGAAGTGTTGCAGGTGAAGCAATCTTTGCCTGACCCTCGCAAAAATCCTACAGGGTATTACAAGGAATTATCGCAGCTCGTTGATGCTACGGTAATGAATCTTGCCGATATTGACATGCTGTTTGGCAATGTTGTACCGCAACCGGTATGGGCTAAGATTCGGCAGGAAAATCATCCGAATGAATTAGGTGGTGATTGGGCTGCCATTATAGCAGCGGATGGTCGACAAACTGGTGGTGCTAAACCCGAGCAGTTGATTGCTGCTCTTCCTCAAAGAATAATCACGTTAATGAAAACTCTTATGCCAGCTATGAGAGTGAATTGGGACAAATTGTCGGCTTGTAGACAGAAGAAGGACAAGAGTGTCTCCGACTTCTTTACGAGATTCGAGGAGGCATTCATCGACCATAGTGGTCAGGATATGGGTACTGAGGGTGGTCAGCGGTTGTTCGTAGACAAATTTGTTTCAAACTTATTGCCCGATTTGAGCAATAAATTGAAGAATTCAGAAAGTGCGTGGGCCGTTTCTACCTCGGCTCAGATATTGGCCACAGCACAATATTATGAGAATAGAGAGAAAGAAGAGAACGACCGTGCTGTGCGTGGGCCGTTTCTACCTCGGCTCAGATATTGGCCACAGCACAATATTATGAGAATAGAGAGAAAGAAGAGAACGACCGTGCTGATAAAAAGACGAAAGAGCTTAAAACTAAAGTGTTGTTACAGCAAGCGTATCCCCCACGTTCGAATCAGAATGCTTCGCAACAGAATAGATCGCAGTCGCAATCGAACCGATCACAATCTCGTAATGACTCCTCTTCCCAAAGATCTTCGTTAGGGTACAACCAATGTGCCTATTGTAGACAGGAGGGTCATATCAAATTCAATTGCCCTGTTCTAAACGATCGTAATAGCGGTAATTCATCTAGAGGAGGTCGTGGTGGTTCACAGCAGACATCACGCGGTAAGGGTCGTGGTGCTCAGAATGACCGTTCAGATAACTCATCAAATTCCGACAATTGTTTTGATCAACGTGGATCGTCGCAGGGACGATCTGCGCAGTACAATGTAGACGATTATTACGTCGATCAGGGGACTGACAACAGTAATTACTAGGACAGCCATAGACAAGGAGAGGGAGTGGTATCAGTTCCGGTTGATCAGAGAGGGCCTTACGTCGCAGTTGCTACATCGGGCGTCGTTGAGCCTTTTCTGTTGGACACTGGTGCAGCGAAAAGTTCTATTATGCATTCGAAACTCCCTGGCGCACCTTTGTCTGGCTTAACAAATGTTTCCGTTGGATTCTCTGGCGCCCCCGTTAGCAATCCAGTTTCGCGCCCTTTGCCCCTTACAATTGGGCCTCGTGAGCTGCAAGCTCCGTTGATTTTGATTACTGGTTGTGGTGAAAATCTCTTGGGCCTGGATTTGCTTAAACGTTTGTATGCAACTCTGTATTGTTCTCCTGCGGGTGTAAAGCTTACGTTGGGAGAGAGGGTTGTCTCTCCTATGTACTTGTCTCTCGATAAACTTCCACCGGAATTGAGTTCTCTTCCTGCATCTTTGTGGGCAACAGGTCCCAATGACGTGGGCCTGCTTGACATCTCCCCTTATGTTGTTCAGTTGAAATCTAATGTGCGGTTGCCACGTATTCCCCAGTATCGTATCTCTCTTGATGGTGAACGAGCATTGTTAGCGATCATTTATGATTTGATCGAGAAAGACGCCATCGAAGAAACGCGGGGAAACGTGTGCAACAGCCCTGTCCTGCCCATTCTCAAACGTACTGATCCTTCGAAACCACCTGTTTATCGTTTTGTTATCGATTTACGCGAGGTAAATAAAATTGTGATTCCTCAGTTTCCTGTTGTGCCTGACATCACGGCGCTACTGACTCTGATTCCAGCTTCTGCATCGTGGTTTTCGGTGATTGATTTGAAGAATGCGTTTTTCAGCATTCCCATTGCAGAAGAGAGCAGAGACCTTTTCGGTTTCTCTCTTGGTGGACGCAGCTTCCGGTTCAAACGCGCTCCTCAGGGCTACTGTGAAAGTCCATCGATTTACAGTCAAGCCTTGAAGGGTCAACTGGATGCGTTTTCATTGCCGGCTGGTGCGGCCTTAATCCAATATGTCGACGACTTATTGGTAGCTGCAGATACTCAGGACATTTGCAAAATTGCTACGGTGTCGTTGCTGCAACATCTCTGCGATTTACATCACAAGGTGTCACCTTCTAAACTCCAATATTGTTGTCAAGAAGTAACCTATCTAGGTCACTTATTGTCAAAGGAGGGAAGGCGGTTGACCCCAGAGAGAATTGCAGCGATTGCGCGAATGGCTGTGCCAACAACCCAAAGAGATGTGCGTGCCTTTCTAGGTATCACGTCGTACTGCAGGCAATGGATTCCAAATTTTTCATTGCTAGCGAAACCATTGGTGGCTCTTACGTGTAAGGATGTTTCAACTCCTTTACCATGGACGGAAGAATGTCAGAAAAGTTTTTCTGAATTGCGTGATTCATTGTGTTCGGCTCCTGTGTTAGGTACTCCTGATTACAGTAAGCCGTTCACATTATATGTTCACGAGAGGGAAGGTTGTGCGTCTTAACGCAACCTTTTGGTGGTAAGCAACGTCCATGTGCATATTTTTCCTCGACCTTGGACCCGGTAGCTAGAGCATTGCCGAGTTGTTTGAGAGCAACAGCGGCAGCTGCGGTGTCCATCCGACAATCAGCAGGATTGGTCATGGATAATATGCTTACGGTGATGGTTCCGCATGCAGTTGACACTCTTTTGAATCGTACGAAAACCCAGCACTTGACGAGTGCGAGGTTGTCTGGGTACGAGCTGACGTTGCTGGCAAGTCATATTCAGATAAAACGTTGCAATGTTCTGAATCCGGCGACTTTGTTACCAATTAGCTCAGAGTCAGATGAAATAACAGAACACGACTGTTATTTGAGAACAGAAGAAGAAACAAAAGGTCGAGTGGACCTTAAAAACACTCCTTTGGAAGATCCCGATGGATCACTGTATGTGGATGGTTCATGTTTTAAATTACCGAATGGCGATGTGACTACTGCGTATGCTGTTGTAACGTTGAATACTGTTGTTGAGGCTGCAAGATTAAATCAGAATTCTGCCCAAGCTGCAGAGCTGATCGCTCTAACTAGAGCGTGTGTGTTAGCGAAAGGAAAACGTGTGAATGTGTTTACCGACAGCCAATATGCTTTTGGCGTCGCCCATAGCTTTGGACGGTTGTGGAGAGAGAGAGGTTTTCTGACATCGCATGGTACGAAGATTCAGCATGGTCAGCTTGTGAATGATCTTTTGGATGCACTTACGTTGCCTAAGCAGGTAGCGATTGTTAAATGTAGTGCGCATCGTAAGGTGACGGATGATGTTGGTCGTGGTAATGCGTTTGCGGATGAGACTGCTAAGGAGACTGCTCGGAACCTTAGCACTCGAATGTATGTGACGAGTTCGGTTAGGTGGCCTACAGAATCGAGTATGTGTGAGGACACTATAGAGAGTGTGAAAGCAATTCAGAATGAGGCCACCGAGACTGAAAAGACGAAGTGGAAAGAAAGTACGGGAAAGTTGGATGCGAATGGTTGTTGGATTGATTTGTCGGAACAGAAAAGATGGATGTTGCCGGATGCGTATGTGCTGGCTGTTGTGACAATGGCGCATGGGTTAGCACATATTAGTGTGAAAGGTATTTGTAAGTTGTTGTCTCCTGTGTGGAAGAATGATGGTATCACGAAATGTGCTGAACGCTTGGTTAAGAATTGTATGCTATGTATGTTGTACAATCCTGGTAAGGGAACCCCAACTCCTCCTGGTAGTTTTGCTCCCCCTTCATGTCCCTTTGAGGTGATCCAATTGGACTTCATCCATATGGAGCGATGCAATAACCTGAAATACGTTTTAGTTGTGGTTTGCGCATTCTCCCGATGGATCGAAGCCTACCCTCTTAAGGACAACACTGCTTTGTCCACTGCGAAAATCCTACTGAAGGAATACTTTCCTCGGTATGGAATGCCTCGGATTGTATGGTCGGATAACGGAAGTGAGTTCGTGGGGAGTGTGATGAAGAGTGTGTGTAAGGGCCTTGGAATTAATTAAAAATTCCACAGCGCCAATCATCCCCAGTCAGCTGGTTTGGTTGAAGGGTACAATGGCACCCTTAAACTGAAGCTAGCAAAGATTCAGGCTACGACTGGTCTCTCGTGGCCTGACGCTTTACCCTTAGCATTACTGTCAACAAGGGCAACCGTACACTCCCGAGTAGGGCTCAGTCCCTATGAAATAGTGTTCGGTCGTCCTGCATATGGTTGGGGGGGCCCTAGACCGGGTGTGTTCTGTGATCTTGAGTATCCAATGTTGATTGATTATCTTCATGACTTGACTGCTAAACTGAGGTTAATTCACCAACAGGTTTACGAAGCATTGCCGACGCAGACGGAGGGTCCAGGCCACCAGCTCCAGCCCGGAGACTGGGTGGTGACGCGCAATTTTTCGCGCAAGAAGAATTCGGAGCCCAGATTCACTGGACCCTACCAGGTCCTCCTCGCCACGAGAACTGCTGTTCGTCTAGAGGGTCGGAAAAACTGGGTGCATGCCACCCATACAAAAAAAGTCCCTATTCCGTTGCCGGCAGACTCGTGGGTGAGGAGAGGCATTGCATCAACTGAAACCGAAGGATCGCCGGCGTTTGTACCTTTCAGCGACGCACAACCTGTCGGAGAATCCTCAGTGCAGCAGAAAGACACTGTTGAACATTTGTCATCAAAAGACTCAAGACCAGAACATTCAACTGATCAACAGGACGCTGTCTCTTCAACGGATCCTTTGTTTGACGAACAGACACGTCCTGGGAAAACCCGATACTTTTTGCGATCCAGCACTAAAGACTAATAAAAGATCCTGTTTTGTCCCTTGACAATTGCATTATCCCGTTTTCCACGATCAGTTTGAACACTCGTATCATTGTAATTATTCGTGTTTATATACATTGAGTTTCGTTCCTCATATTTTTGCTTCCACAGCTGAGAGACATTTTGCATACACATAATTGTGAATAAAGGCCGTAGGGCCGCGCGTGTACTTCCTTCTGGTTAGTAGGTCTTGACACTAGGTTAAAGACCGTCGGTTCCTGGGAACTCCTAGGGATTGACTACTGCTACACAGAACGAAGTGCGTCAAGAAACGTTGCGGACGGTCGTAGGGGATGGCATTTTCGAAGCTGATGGACTTGGAAGAAGCTCAGGCGCAAAGGTTCAAGTTGCAACAACTTAGTCGTACCAAATGTTTTATGTTCCAAATATTCGTATTGCTTTTGACTGTTTCTGCATTATTGGCGGGTGGGGTGTATTACATGATGTCTCGTTTCTTATCTTCTGCCATACCTACTCCTACCCCTGACCCTAAACTTACCACCGTTGCATCTCCCCATTCTTTTCACATCTTACCCGAACACGAGCAGGCTAGACGTGCAGAATTCCGCAACAATTCCTTTATTCAGCTCCTTCACCAGCATCAGTTAGTGGTTAACACTACTAATTGTTGGGTGTGTGGGTTGATGCCACATACCACGGATAAAGGAATTCCATATCTGGTGTTACCGTATAGTTCCCAAGGGTCCGCTCGAGCATTTCAAACAATGTTTCGAAGCGCACTAGATTCTCACCCCAATCGAGAGCCACGTTCTCGCTACCTTGGCCCTGGCTCGTACTATAAGCCTTTGTCTATAGCGATAGAAGACTTAGATAGAGATATCTATGAGCCGTCGCTCATTCCAGTGGAGGAGGTACAAGCCTATAGGGTCCTGAGTAAGGTTGAGTATAGTGCGCTCACGAGTGATAAACAGCTTAAAAGCTCGCCTCCGATATGGGTCGTACCCCACATTGGTAATTTTTGTCTAATGGGTCGTGGCCGAAGATCGAAAGCCCGACTTGGAGAGAGTGCTTGCACTGAAAATTACATGCTGCCGATGATCTCGTCCCCTGTGTTTCTGGCTGCCAAGGGTACCTACTTTGTCTGTCATGATCGTGCGTATGCATGGTTGCCCTCTGACTTCATGGGCTCATGTTTTATCGCAAACTTGTTGCCTCCGACGTTCACTGTAGATGCAGATTATCACAAGATTAGAGTTGTGAGAGGCGTAATTAGCGAAGAGGATACTGCCGGTCAAGAGGCAGGAGACTTTTTCAAGGGTTTCCTCCCGTTTTGGGGACCTATGGTTAATAGTAGGAACCTGAGACAGTTGACTCGAGTGGTAGAATCGACGGCTAATATTACTGCCAGTGCCCTTGGTAATATCACCACAGAACTTCAGGCGGATAGACTTATGACGTTACAAAACCGCATGGTTTTAGACGTGATCTTAGCAGATCGAGGTGGGGTATGTAAGGTGATCCATTCGAGCTGCTGTATTTTCATTCCTGATAACGCTCCGACTGTCTATCAAGCCATCTCAAAGTTGCATAAAATCTCTGAATCCATACACGTGGATGTAGGGGATTGGACGCTACTTGGGTGGTTTTGGGGCCTGATGTCGACGTGGGGTTGGAAGATTCTGATGATTATTGGAGTTGTCGTGGCGTTCCTGTTCACGTGTTGCCTTTGTGTGCAGTGCGGTCCTGCCTTATGTGGCCTCTGTGCTACAACGTGTATGAGACAGCCGCCTGTTACCAATGGAACTCGGTTGGACAGAGCTATGCTACAGCAACATCTAGATGGTCTGATGAATATCGAGTATGATTCCGACTAGTGCTTGCCTACATGAGGGCAAAAGGAGCGTCTGAGGTTCCGGGACAATTGTAAGTGGTGTTTTCGACTCGCACGAATATGGTCGAGTCTGGTATCTACGAACCGCAAATGACGAGTTTAGTAAGTGTGCGCAGTTTCGCTGTGCTAACTTAAACCGTTCGTTTGTTACGTGGGTTTTTCATCTGTACCCACGGGTTCCATCTTAGATACGGCATCCATTTTGTCTCTTGCCCTCAAGTAGCCAGCGAACGGACGTTGTCCGCTTCGCGACCCTGGGACTCCCAAGATATTTGCGGAAGACACATGTCCTTTGTAAGTGTCTTTATGATGAGGGGGATGATACTGTAAGGCAGATGGCCCCGCTCGAGGCTCATCTCGCCGTGCCGGTTTATTGTCTCAGTCGTGCATCTCATTAGGCACGTCCCTTTGATGCCTGTAGCTCGTGTTTCCCGATACCTCCCCTTTTACACCCTTTCCAATCTCCCCACTGTTTCCATCTTCCTCCACACCTGTTCTTGTTCCTTCTTCGATCTGTTTTACTGCTGATTGGAATGTACTAATGGTGGGAAGATGGGTTTTTACAGTTGGGAACCGCCAAATGTTTCCACACTTATGTTCCGGACCTTGTATGTATCAAGTGACCAAAGCGACCCCTCTGGGGGATAATTGTGGGAACCGGGTTGTAAACCTTTGTCTGCTATGTAAACCTATGGGAGAATCGTGTATAAAAGGAGCGATCCACAGAACCAATTTGAAGCAGTCTCCCCGAACTACACTCGTTGTACTTCCTGTGACTTCTGTGTTTCCCTGCAGTAAATAAACCTTAAATCTTTGACGCCGAAGGAAGTGTCCCGTGTCTCTGTCATTCGTACGCCGGAGCAGGTTACCCACGAAGGTTTCAGGTGTTGTCCCCTGGCACCGCTGGGTCTTAAAGAACCCAGTCCTTCACTCCCTCCCAATGCTTTGTTTCCAAAAAGGCCTTAGTGAATGCTATTAAAAAGGCTCCTGCACCCGACTCTAAAGACATGTCTGTTTCCTTTTCCAGACTGTGAATACTGTAGTAAATGTACAGAGGACTTTGCTGGTAGGATGGACATTTTCGAGGAAGCTGCTAAGGAGAGGCATGGATGGAATGTTGGGAGTGTGAAGATTTCAAAGTTGGTGGTTGGGACTGATGTGGTGAACTTTCACCTCAGAGGGCCTTGTGATGGGGAGGGAGGTTGTTTGTCAATACCTTACGATAATTAGCTCTGAGTGGAGTCTTCGTTCCAACATCATGAAGTGTCACCCGTGTAAATGCTCACATAACAGGAAATGTAGAATCATTACCATGATGGAGTCAGAGTTGTTAAACTTTGTGCAAAGATGAAGGTGCATAAAATGTGTTATCTATCTTTTACTAATATGGAAAATACTGAAATCCGGGGACTTATGCATTTCACAGAGGCAGCTGCAGTGCACACCTGGGTCTCTAAAGTACACGTAGGCATTTACTCCGACATATACACATCGCATTTTTCACAACACAGTGCAAGTGGAGGCAAGAGAAAGCAGGCCTTTGTTCCTCACTGGCAAAGGTCAACAACATAAGGGCGATTATTTGAAGCCCATCTTCATGATATCTTGAGCACAGTGAATATTAAGTCACAGCCCATGAAAAAAGGGGGCAGTGGTGCGTTTGGCTGTACATCAGCACACCTCCAAAGTGGGGCAGCAAAGATCACAAGGATGAGGATTGTTCCCACAGACACTTGAACAATTCATTTACACCGCCCTGAGCTGCTTTTCGGGACCATGTTCAAGCAACACGAAAGTGAGCATCACCTCTCAAAATAGTCTTATTTTAAGTGTTGTTGTAAACGTCATCAATATGGTACATCATAACACTGGGAAGTAAATAGTTTCCTAAATCCACATTCAAGTGACATTCCAGTGGAATGCTTCTGTGCTCAATAAATGGCAGCACAGTCATTCTTATTCATAATATGCATAATTTGTGATTTGATTACTAGAGCCCTTTGTATGAGGCAGTAGAGGCAGTGCTAAAAACATGGTGCTATAGCCAAAAAATGATTTTGCTGCATCCTCGTTAGTAAAAAGGGCATATAACGTGGCCAAGCTGTCTAGTCAGATGGCTAGAATTGCAGTGCAACAGCACTAGCCGGAGGTGAGTATATTTTTGATCGTTTATTCCCTCAGCACATCCCCTGTAATTTATATATTTAACACTAAGGGGAAGGGTATGCTCAGACTTGGGTCAAGTGCTCACTATGCCACGGGAGTCAAGCTAGCCTGACTGATGAGGGGTGATACCCTAAAACCGGTCCCAAGATGCATGTTCCCGGTCCAGGGAGGGAGGACCTGGCTTGACAGTTCAGGCTGGACTGTTTCCATGGGGTGCAGGGTCAATACTGATTTGCATATGGCTGGGTTTAAACAGGAATGGCATGGTGTGCAAAATAACGATCGATTTAGGAACAGATCTCCGTAATGAGGTCGAATGTTTGACATTGTTTCAGCATATTGTGCATCAATTATTCTTTTTGCATTAGTGGAAAAATACCTTAAAAGTGGTGCATTCAGAAGAGAGGCCCAAATTATTGTATTCCTTTTACTACCTAGTACCCTAGAAGGATGGAGGCCTAAGGCCTATTCTACATCTCCATCTTATGAACCCGTTCATCTGGCAAGGCAAGTTTAAGATGTTGTCCCTGTGCCAGGTCCTGTTGACCTTGAAGTCAGCGATTGGTTGTTTTTCTCAGATCTCCAGGACACTTGTTTTCAATCCTCTCCAACCACAGGCATTACTTGCGGTTCACAGTGGGACCCCACCATTTTCAGTTTGTGGTCCTACTGTTCACTGAGCAGTTTTATGCATGTGTTGTCGGTCATGGCAGCTTCATTCTTTGTGTTGCAAATCTATGTATTTTTATACTTGGATGAATGGCTGGTGGTGTTGGAATCCTCAATGCTGATCTAGAAGCATATCCAGCAGACAGTGACACTTCTCCACAATTTAGGCTTTTCCATCAATGTCCAGATGTTCTACCACACAGATGCTGACTTTTATTGGGGTAGAGTCAGAAACAACTCTTATGAAGCTTATATAAGCCCTTTCCTACTCCTCAGAGATTTCAGATTTTGGGTGACGGTTCAGATGTGTTTAACTCAAACCCAGTCGAGCAAGTCTTGTACTGCTAGGCCGCAGGGCCTCATGCATCCTGTTGTTGCCTCACACAAGATGGCAGTTGACCGCCCTCCAATGGTGTCTCAGGAGGCAGTGGATGCAACACTAAGGGAGCCTCTCACCTCAGGTACAGTTCTTCCAGTTATTACATCACGATCTCCTCTGGTTGAAGGATATCTCCAACATCCTGAGGTGTCAACATTTAATTTAATGGGGAGAGGAGTTGGCTTAACGGCTAGGGCGCTCAACCTCGAATCTGGGGAACTAGGTTCAAGTCTCGGCAATGACGCTGAACATCCTGTGATTCTGGGCAAATCACTTAATCTCCCCGTGCCTAACAAAAATGAATGTGTCCTCATGTAATGCAACTGGTGCTATGTAAAGCGTTCTGATACCCATTTCGGGTCAAGTTTACGCTATATAAATCTCTGTAAAAAAAAAAAAAAATCCCCCTGTAAGCTCGAACTGCTGTGGTTACAGATGCCGCCTCACTGGTCTGAGGTGCTCCTCTGGGCAACATGACACTATGGCCTTTAGTTTTCTTTTGTGGTGTGTTCATTGTGTTACTGGTGTGAGTGTGTTGCACAAATGTTTTAAACATTGCCTCTGTGATAAGCCTGACTGCTCTTGCCAAGCTACCAAAGGGGTGAGCATGAGTGGTGGGTTCTGCATGGCTTAGGTACATACCCTAGCCAACCAGAAATCCAATTTTTAACCCTCACGCTATATGAAACTGCAAACAAAAACAACATAGACTGGACGTTAGTTGTGCAGTGCCCTGCTACATTGATTAATACTTACAAATATTTGCTTAAGTTGTAGTGATTGTGGATGACGTTGTATTAAAAACTTACCTGAAATTTAGTGACAATATGTCTTGTGTCCAAATGTTATAGTTTAAATATAGTGGCAGTACTCTTATATCACCTAGCAACCATGTTAGGCAACTAGGAGACACTTTACCTGTAATGACATATCAATGGACCGGAGAACAAAATACAGGAGTTGATGGCCACTCTCCAGTCAAAAGCCTGTATAAAAATTGTTGGAAAAGTTGATAATTTTGACTACTGAAACAAATAATCTACAAGAAAGCAACTAGACCCAGCAATTCAACGTTTATCATCTTGATAACAATTTCAATAGCGCAAGCCGTTTATTTTCAGCTGTTTCAACACCCTACTTCTCCTTCTGCATTGCTCTTGCATCAAAAACATAAAAGCCAGGATATACCACTACGAATCTAATCTTGTTCTATACAGACATCAGGCAATTTTAGCATTGAAATCTTCTGGAAATAGTTTAATACTAACTGGATATTCTTCATGGGCTAATTTAAGACAAGTGTCAACAATTTCTCCAAATTATGATCTCTCTTTTCCTCTTGTGGAAAAACATGCATTTATCAGCACGATTTCTGAGGTACCATCTTTCAATATCATTACTAGTTGAACAGGTACTTCCATTGTATTCAGCAAACTCTTTTAAATTTATTTCAGTTGTGGGGCACAATAAATTATTAATACCGTTCCGCTGGGGTGACCCTGTGGCACACGTGCTACAGAACTTGATACCCATTTGTAACCATCAAGAGATATTGAATCAACCATCCAGGTCTTGGCAGAAAGACAATAGACCTTTTTTCAGATACTTAAGAAACCCAATGGATGTTACAGATTATATCCATGAATGTTTCAAGAAGCATCTGTTGATTTAGCCACACCCCCATTGTTAAAGGGTTGATTGGCCCAGCCGATGAAAAGTTGATGCAGACTGTAAAAGAATACGTACATTTGCTTCATATGAGTTTGACACAAACGTTTTCAAACCATTCTTATCCAGTTCCGTAAGAACACTATGAAATTATGAGCATAATATTCCACGTTTACCTCTCCTCAATAGGTTAATCGAAACTAGGTAATACTTGACATGTAGTTTATATGATGGGGCAACATAACCTTCTTATACCGAGCAAGGGTTGTGTCAAACAGGAATTGAACCAGTGCCCATTTTGCGTAGTCTCTAGCACAGATTGACAATTAAAATCGTTGTGTGTGCCATGTCAGATGAGTAAGTCAATAGGCGCTTTTCATGTAACCTTTAGTGTTTCATTCTACGTTATCAGGAGGAAGTGAGTCTTCTGATGGCATCAATTCAGATTCCAAACCATTCAAAAGCTAGCGTTTTGACAATTACCTTGCAACCTCACCTTTTTGACCACAATTCTATTACTTGGTGAGGATCTTCTTAATCACGTTGTGCACCCAGAGTTGTGTGTAGAGAATCATCCTGGATGAAGAAGTCTTCTGGGTCAGGAGCAGGCCCAGACTAAGGGGTGAGTATATCCTCCACCTATGCACCTTGAACAGATTAATGCTTAAGAGTGGGGTTTTCCTCAGAACCACCTACCTCAGATTTTTGTTCATTCCCCTCTCACCAACTCTTCGGTGGAGCAGACAGATCAGAGCAGGCTGTCACCATCACTTTACTGACCACGCTCTGGGGCTCTTCGCTTGGCAGGACTTTCTCCTAGTGCGGCTGCCTGTTCTCGCTTCCAGAGGTACAGGATGGACTGTGTAAGATAATATTTCTTCTGAAGCCTCCTTCTCCTGAAGCAGTATGATTCAGCACTCCTCAATAAGGCCTCACTCTTTTGTCAGGCGGCTGTATACCTCTTTCCGACAAGGAATTGCTGTATGTGTACACAACCCGACTGTGCCATCTTGAGGTCAGGCAATTTTTTCCATGGTACGATTCTGCAGCCCAATCTCTAAAGTGGACAGGGACATAAAGCACAACCCTGCATTGCAGAAAAGCCCCCAAACCTTCGGGGGAGCAGTTGGGCTCAAGGCCAATGAATATCCGTGCACTATGGAAGTCGCGGGGGTCATCACGTTGTTATGCTACTCACTGAAAGTGGGGTTGGGGGTGGGACTCGGCTGCTTTTCCTTACCTCTGCTCTGCAGCGAGACCTCGTGTTAACAGTGCCCTTACAACCTCGTGCAGACACTAGTCTGGGGGAGCACCAAACCCCCACCACCCACAAAAGCTGAGTTGGTTCACAAAATTGTTAACCCCTTCGCTGCGGCGGCAATTCCGCCGCAGCGCTAGGGGGGGGGCCGAGTAGCGCTCGCATGCTCGTGACGGACCCGCTCCGTCACGAGCCGCGGTTGCGCTGTGCTCATGACGGAGCGGTTCCGTCATGGCCCCGCCCGCTCAATAGAACGCGCCGCGCAGGCGCGGCGGCAGGGCCATGACGGAACCGCTCCGTCATGAGCAGAGCGCAACCGCAGCTCATGACGGAGCGGCTCCGTCATGAGCATGCATGGGGTTAAATCAACAAAAAACGTTCTATCCTGATGGAGCTGGTGGAAAGAGGACTCTACCAATTTAAGACTCAGAGTGCTAACAGGGTGAGCGGGAAGGATGTTCGGGGAATATACCCAGAGTGGAGGTGTGGTAAGAAGGAAGCCATAGAAGCCACGGAGGTGTCCGCCTCCAGGGTCATGGTGCCACTTATGTACTGGCACGAGGATGACGGATGAGGTGGTAATGTGATATTGCGCATTCATCTTTAAGCAGCATGTCCAACCCAAGTACATACAATGTCAAAACATTTATAGGTTTTAGCCAGCTTGAGCTTCTCACCAAGTATCAGAACATGATCTTTTCTCATGTACTGTCTATAAACATCCCCCTAGCCCAGGTAGAAGTGCATTTTTCTGGGAAGCCCGTTCAGCAGTGCGTGGGAGATATGACAGTTAACCTTTTTTTTTATGTAGGCGGTCTCGCACTCATGTTTGACAGTTTCTTTTGTGACACGTAATCCACTCAGCTCATGAATGAGTACAAAGGTTTTGTCTGGGAGCGGGGGTGGAGTCCTGTATACATTAATCTGACATTCGGTCGTAGGTGTGCAGTGGGGTTCACCTCTGTAACACACCCCTCGACCTGCTGCTGACCTGCGTGGGCAGACTCTAAGTCAGTGGATCCCAAACTTTTTAGACCCGAGGCTCCCTTGACATAATTGGGCGTTGGCCCCGGCTCCCCATCATGTCCTTTTTTGTGTGGGTGGGGTGATGTAAGCCCTACCACAGGTGCTGGAATGTACAGTGATTAAGAAGGAGATGTAATAAATGACAAAATGTTATGTCACATGGCTACTTTTGGTATAGAGGCTTACTGGTGTTATGGGCAAACACATACCATAACGTTGACTCAAATTGTAAGGTAAACTAATGTGTAATCAAGGATAGAAAACATAAGCAGGTAGCTCAGTGGGTAAATTGGACGCAGTGGGAGATATCTGCATTCTCACTTAACATGCAGCCAGTTGCATGTGAAGCTCAAGACGTCGCTGCATCCACCTTGCGTTCGATTAAAATAAAGCACTGTATGTGTGAAACAGTGGCACCGGGCTGTAATAAACTAGATTTGAGGTTCAAAGCGGCAGCCCATCATCCAATAGTTTATCAACTACGCTGAAATTACATTAAAAAAATCATGTGCTGAGATGAGCCCATTTCAGTAAATGTGTGGGTGTTTTCAAACATGCGTGTGCCACTGCATTTCAATGCTTTGTTTCACAGTAAATACAGAGTGGTGAACATTTTGAAAGAATGGAGCGTGATCAGTTTGTATTCTTAACTTTGGAAAATATGGCAAGCCAGCTGAGAACATGGTATTTTCAGTGGCTGGAAAGATTACAATGCACATAGCACAGTTTGCCAGAAATCTCAAACACCCCCCCCCCCCCCCCCCACCCCCCCAAAACTCCAGCAACACTTCAGCTGATCGTATTTTGACCCCTTCGCCTCACATGATCATGTTTACCCGATTTTTCTTTTACAAGAGTGGCAGAGAGGCAGCAAAAACACTTGCTCTGTATCACTGTCCTGATGATGCCTGGCCCAGCCTAAGTGCACACGCTCTTTATTTGTCACACGTCATGTGCTGGTTCAAACCATTCTAGACGCTGACCGGTGTGGCTTCCGTATCTCCCTCACATGGCATTCCCACATGGGTTACATAGGGCCTGCAAATGCACATTACAAAAAAGATAAGTGCATGTCTTTAATAACCGAGCCGTATAAAAAACAAAGAATCACAAATGCAAGGCAGTCGGCATCACTAAGTAAGAAAGCATCGGGTTAGTTAAAGTTACAGTACAGAACCTTTCCCACGTTCCCAAGAAGTATGCGGCGCCCCTGGTGACTTCTGATGGCGCACCGGGGTGTCCCGGCGCACAGTTTGGGAACTAATGCTCTAAGTCAATCTGAGCATCTGCAGCCTTGAAAAAGACGTTTCATGGTTCCAATGGGCAATCTTGCTCTTTCAGTAATGTCAATGTTTCGCTCATGGAATAGATTATTTTCCAATTATGTTTTGTAACCAATGTTCCCCCTAATTTTTTCCCTCTGTGTGCGGCAGTGGAGGGTCTCTGTGCGCCGCAACCATGGCTATGTGCGCCAGGAACCAAACCGCACGTGTCTGCGGCACCAAATGGCACTCAAAACGTGTACTTTAAAAAGTGAAAAGATGGTGCATTTTCACGAATACAGAGTCACAATAAGGGTCTTAAGAGCAGTTTGCAAATGTATTGCATTGCCTGTATTTTCATTGTTGTGTCTCTGACTGCAGTTGTCTGTCTTCCCCGCTGCCTGTACATGGTCCGTGCCCTTTTTTCTTCTCTCTGTTCCCCTCGCTGCCCCCGTGCTCTCTCTGCCCGGTCTTTCCTTCTGTGCCTCTCGCTGCCCATGTCTCTGCCCAGTTTTCCCTTCTGTTCCCCTTGCTGCCCCCGTGCCTCTCTGCCCGTTCTGCCTTCTGTTCTTAGCTGCCGCTATATTTCTGTATTCTGTATTTTGCCTCTGTGCCATTAGTTTTTTGTGCCCATCTGCCCTCTGTGCCACTCGTTTTTGTGCCCCTTTTGCCTTCTGTTCCACTCTTATTTCCCTAGTTTTTTGTGCCTTTCTGCCCTCTGTTCCACTTCGTTTACCCCTCGTATTTTTGTGCCCTTCTGCCCTCTGTTCCACTCGTTTTTTGTGCCTTTCTGCCCTCTGTTCCACTATGTTTTCCCCTCGTTTGTTGTGCCTTTCTGCCCTCTGTTCCACTGTTTTCCCCTCATTTTTTGTGCCCTTCTGCCCTCTGTTCCACTCGTATTTTGTGCCTTTCTGCCCTCTGATCCACTCGTTTTTTGTGCCCTTCTGCCCTGTTCCACTAGTTTTTTGTGCCAAGTTTTAGCCCTCTGATCCACTCATTTTTTGTGCCCTTCTGCCCTCTGTTCCACTTGTTTTTTTGTGCTTTTTATCCCTCTGTTCCACTGTTTTCCCCTTGTTTTTTGTGCCCTTCTGCTCTCTGTTCCACTCGTTTTTTGTGCCCTTCTGCTGTTGCGTGTTTATCTAGGTTCCTGATCGATACTGTGACCTTATGCCCCTATTCGGCTATAAATCCATTTATTCCCTATATTGGCATAACCGTTCAAGTGCGATATTCAGAAAGTCATCTCTGGCCTCACACGAACAGAGCCACATTCCAGAATAGTTCTCTGCCACTTCCTTTGCAACCAATTAGTGCAATGACAGAGCAGAAGTCACTATCTGATATTCCTAGATTAACACTCCGAGTTCTTCAACAAGATAAAAACTCAGCAAACCTGGAAATCCCCGCTTGCTGTGTTTTGATTAGTAATGGAACTCTAATGAGCAACTGATAGCTATCACTTCCTAGTGACATCTTTAATTGACGTCTTATGTCCAGCAAACTTGCGTCAAACAAGGAACCTTTCAGGTATAAATACTACCAACGTTGCTTTAAGCAATTGCTGGTGTCCCATTGCTGTTGTATGCTGTATGCAGTACGCTGATGCTGCTGCTGTCCTGTTGGTGGTGAAGCTACTGATACCATTATCGCTGCTAAAGCGCGAACGATGGTGTGGTGAGCTTAGGAGCTGAACAGCCGTCCCTCTGCGAAGAAGCCCAGCAGATGCCAGCTACCCGCGGACGCTGTCCCCCCTCCTCCTCCTCGACGCGCTGAAGAGAGACGCTGCCTTTCTCCTGCTGAGAAATCCAGCTCCAGCGTTTCTGGTGTACCCTTGCGTGTGACTGGAATACCGAGACCCCCTGAAGGAGATACCAGACCTCCATCATTCTATTCAGAGGTATGGTGTTGACTAAACCCTTAGTGAGAATTCCTGAAGCAAACCTTGGCAAAACCAACTTAACTTAAAGCTACTTACTTGCTCCCTTCCCACGTGTTAGGCTTAGGTCAGGCACACCGGGGTAGGCTTAGTTAGAAGCACCAGTTGAGTATTGTAGCCTAATGTATATATGACTGTATATATGTTTTATTACTTTTAAACCATTGTATGGCTAAGAAACCATATCAATGCTTTTACAGTATTATCTCGCAATACTTATCTTACTGTACATACTTTTTATAACAACAAGTCTTGCAATTGTGGCAATACATTTCTCTTGTACGAGAAGAAAGACTGTTCAATAAATGTTAACCCTTTATTGACAAACGCCCGTCTCTCTATTCTCTACATATTGTGAAAGTAATCTGCACTAATCTGACTGAGTGAAATACCTGTCTATTGTTTCACACGACCCTAGAGATTGACTCTTGATCTGAGGAGCAAAGTTGTCATGTTGCACGGTTGTTGGAAAACTGAATCCCTTCTTGTCTGTGCCAGGGAAGCTGATCACTTCCTATGCAGAGAAGAAAGTTTCCAGTGACCTCTGAGCTAGTTGGTAACAAACCCAATTAAGTTTAGCATAGTCAGTAGAGGCTTGGAAGATCCGCACTTCTACGTCGATACTACTGTTTATGTTATTCCAATGCGCAGGGCCTAGTGGGAAACTAGGAACTACACTACACTGCCCTCTGTTCCACTCATATTTTGTGCCTTTCTGCCCTCTATTCCACTCGTTTTTAGTGCCCTTCAGCCCCGTTCCACTCGTTTTTTGTGCCTTTTAGCCCTCTGTTCCACTCGTTTTTTGTGCCCTTCTGCCCTCTGTTCCACTCGTTTTTTTGTGCCTTTCAGCCCTCTGTTCCACTGTTTTCCCCTCGTTTTTTTGTGCCCTTCTGCTGTCTGTTCCACTAGTTTTTTGTGCCTTTCTGCCTTCTGATCCACTTTGTTTTCTCCTCGTTTTTTGTGCCCTTCTGCTCTCTGTTCCAATCGTTTTTCGTGCCTTTCTGCCCTCTGTCCTACTCGTTTTTTTGTGCCTTTCTGCCCTCTGTCCTACTCGTTTTTTGTGCCTTTCTGCCCTCTGTGCCACTCGTTTTTTTCCTTGTTTTTGTGCCCCTTTTGCCTTCGGTTCCGCTCGTTTCCCCAGCCGCTGTGGCCTTTTGTTTAAGTATTGCTGTTAATCAGAGACCCTTCATGGGCTCCGATTAACAGCAATACTTAAACAAAAGGCCACAGTCTGCCCCGCGCTTTAATAACAAAAGCCCTACCTCGCGCTCCCACATAGCCCAAGCGCCGTAAGCACCGCAAGCACCGCAAGCACCGCAAGCACCACAAGCGCCACAAGTCCCATCAGCCCCCCCGCCTCCTTACCTGCACTCCTCACGCCCGCTCCGCCGCCACCAAAACGAAAAGTGCCTCATGTACGCGCCGCTCGCCTCTTGAAAGCGGCAGGCGGCGCAACTCTCTCTAGCGACGTCCTGTGTGCGCGCTCCACGCGAAGTGCTGACGTCAGGGGAGGTGCGCGCGCGCCCTAGAGGGAACAGTGTTTGTAACATATTCATTCTCTATTCACTTCATTTGGCAACGTATGGGCTGTGTTTAGTGTGTCATTTGAAAATTGATCAAATTAAAATTTTTGCTGCTCTTCTCTCCCTGGATAGTGTCCAATTAATGGATGTCCTACTTTCTTGGAGTCAATTGCGTCACTTGTCAGAGTCTTCTTTGAGCGCACACTGTCATAGTTACAACCTTCTTTCAAACGTCAAAATGGTGGGAAGATATAGAATTTTAAACATGTCTAATGGCATAAAAATAATAATAAAAGGTTAAAATACAGCAGAATTAGAAGTTTGAGATGTTAGCGGTGCCTGTTCAGGGACACTGAAATTATGTGATTCAGCGGATGCAGTGTTTTCCTCATCAGTGGCATAACAAAGGTCCCCGAAACCCACGCAGTGCGGGGGGGATGGGTGAGCTCCAGGGGGCCTCATCAGCACAGTGCCCTGGCCTGAAAGCTCATGAGTGAGTCCAGAGGTGCCCCTCCATGTACTCAACTTTAGTTACGCCACTGTTCCACATCATTATACATTTATAATGTAACAAAATTGTGGGTGAGTGGCAGGAGTTTCCACTTACTGGCCTCACAGCAGGTTACTGATTCCGCGATTTAGAAGGTGGCCTGAACAGAAAATAGGTAGAGTTGGACGGAAGCATCTCCCGAGGAATGTATACAGGATTCCCCATACCGCAGTGGGCTGTGTGTAGAGGCATGGGCCTCCCCCCAGGGCTCAGAGCTTCTAAGGGAGAGTAGAGTGGAAGATGAACCCAGCAGGCCAGCTGCAGCATAGGCGCAATCATGACAACAACCAATGCCGTCAGCAGTACTTCTATAGCAAAACACGATAACCATCAAATATTGTCAAAGAAACTCTGAAGTCTTAAAATGTGAATCACATGGATTAGGTAAACAAAGGGAGTACAAACGTACCAAAGAATGAGATCTTCAGGGAGGAAGAAGATCCCATTCAATTGTAACAAGAGTGTAAACCTTTTCAGCTGAGCAAACTAATCACAACTTTCTCATTGATAGCCAAGATGTGAAAAAAAGGCTCTAAATGTCACAAAGGGGAATCTCATTTAAGTACAGTTAGCATGGGCCAGAAAACCTGGATGTAGAAGTTACATTTACGGCAAAGCAAAAGTTTACCTTGCAAACCATAAAGAAGCAATATTTTATTTACTATGCTAAGGAGAAAGGCAAGTTTGAAGGGATACTGATGAGCAAAAATGATGTACACGGTCATTGTGGAGCCTTGCGTACTGAGCACTAACATAGGGTTCAGTCCTAGAGAGCATCAAAGCATGGTAGCTCCCAGTTGGGCCACTCGTGCAGGATGTGGTCATATGGGAGCTTAGCAGAGCTTCATGAAATATGCTGATTGTTGTAAAATGTATTTTTCACCTCACACTATATGATTTCATCATATTTAGATTTCTCTGCCACATGCTTATAATGAACACAATCTGATAGAGACTACTAGCCGCAGATTCCTTCATGTATAATTATCCCTAGGTGTGAGACTGGATTCGGAAACTTTTTGCCACAGCATCCCTGCGTGCCGGGGGTCGCGGCGACATCACGCGACTCCGGCCAGGCGTTGTCCGTGTACGTGACATCAGCGAGGTCACATAAGTCCCACCCCGGCACGCCTTCGTCAGTTTTTTTCCTTTTCCGCGTGCTCCGCGAATCTGGTCTTGCTACGGACCTGTTTTGGGCCCTTTTTTTCTTCATCATTGTCTCTTCTTTTGGTGGAACAGTGTGCGAATGCCTTCGGGCCTTAAGACTTGCACCCCACGTGGGCATCTTATGTCGGCCACGGACTCTCACCTCATTTGTATGTGGTGTTTGGGGGAGGATCACGGCACCACTGACTGTGAGGCATGCCAACGGTTGAAGCTGAAGTCGCGGCGGGAGCGCCGGATGAAACTACTCTCAGCATGTCTCTCCAGGTCGACCTCCTCCCCTCGATCAGCCTCTGCAGATGGCTTCAGATACAGCTGTCGCCGTCGTCCTCGCCCTTCTCCAATGTCGCGATGGGTAAGTTTTGCAGTTTGTTCTCCGCGTGTGATGCGGCCCGCGTGTCGTCCTCCTATCCACTGTTTCCCGGTGATGGGGCTTCGAGAGTCCAGATGGAGACACACGCGGCGGCTCTGCAGGCCTCGCTGGTGTCTCCTCCTCCTTCCCCTCCTGGGGTGTCAGCGGATCCCTTGCCTTGCGCGGGGCCCTCCGCGGCCCCGCCGATGGCTCCGGCCCCGGCGCCGACTGGTTCGAATCCAGGCTTGGAATATGTGGTGCTGTTGGGGTGCAGCCCCTCAGGGTTCCCTCCTTCAGATCACGGTGTCTCTGCCTCACTGCAAACTCCCACGGGAGTCCCTGTGGTGTCGAGGGAGTTCGCCGGGGCTCGGGTCGCATCCTCAAGCCTCTCTCGGTCCTTTGATGAGATGGTCCTGTTTAAGGCAGATTTGACGCCGCTACGGCGCCAGCACCTACTGGACTGGGCGGCGACACAGGGGTCGGTGGACCCTCCTCGTCCCACTCTGAGGCTGAGCGGGGACCCCTCACCCTCCTCTGGGCCTTTCTCATCCCTCCATGCAGGCGGCTGCCTCTTCGGAGGCCGAATTGGAGGTTGAGTCGGCCCTGGCGGTGCCGCATGGTTCGCCGGGCCACCTCCGTCACATGCTGGGCCGAGGCTGGCGGAGGCCTTCGTGTCACTCCCCTGGTCCCTCTTGTTCCTCCACGCAGGCGGCTGACTCGGAGGAGGTCGAGTCTGCGCCGTTCTGAAGCCGCCCCCTGGCCACTTCAGATCCGGCCCGCTACGGTCCCCGGCGCGATGTGGCTTAGAGGAGCCCTCTCCGGTGTCTCTTTCGGCGCCAGATGGCATTGCCGTCCTGCCTCGGGAGGCGGACTCTACGGCTCCAGACAGGCGTCAAAGTGCGGATTCGTCTTCGGACGTCCCCTCTTCTCCGGAGGCTGGCTGCATATTGGTGTCGTCCACCCTAGAGACTGGCCCCTTGTGGTGTGTTTTTCACCGGCGTCGCCGAAGGGCAGCTCCCAACCCTTTCTGAGGCAGAGGTGTTCGTCGAAGGTGCGGCAGGTCCCCCATTTTTCGGTTCCTTCTGACTTCCAGGTCTGACCTTTGCCCGTCCCGCTTGGTTTCGGGGACGGCCACCTTAGTTTGCAGCCGTCGCCTACGGAGGAGCTGCTTTCTCCACTGCGGGGCCCTACGGAGGCAGGTGCGGCCTTTGCTCACGCATTGTCCACGGCTGTGGGCATTCTGCGCATGGGTGATCTGATTGCTCACTTTCTGGCGGACCATCTCTTGGAGGTTCCCCACTAGGGCTCTGGTAGGAGGGAGATTTTGCTTCCCTTTGAGGGTGGGCTCCTTTCTTCCCTGACGGGGGCTTGGAGGCGTTCCGCCTCATGAGACCCGGTGCCTCAGCACCTTCTGCACTGACACCTTCCGGCGCCGCGTGACCCAGCGTGCCTTTCCCTCCACCCCTCTGCTGCCAGTCCACTTTTGCAGACCTCTTTTCCCTCCCTGCCACCACTGTTGACTCCGCCTTCCCAGGAGGCCCACTGGCTGGACTCTTGGGGGCGCAATATGTTCATCTCGACCAGCACTGCCCTGTGGGCCCTTAACACCTTGTGTGTATTGGCTAGGGCCTCCTCTTGTTTGTGGGACTCAGCTGAGTCTCTGGGATCCGCAGCTTTTCAATAGACTGTCCAGGTGGACTTACCGCATCATGCTTTGGATGGCCGGGAGCTAGCGGCGTTTATTCTCCACTCTGCTCTGGACATCTTGGAGGTGCTGGGCCTTGGCTTCCTCAGTCGCCCTCCCTCACCATGCTTGGCTTCGGGACAGCATGTTCCCTGAAAATATTTGTGAGTGGCTCATTGATCTTCCGTTTGACGGCAGCCTGTTGTTCCATGCCCCGGCTGACTCTGCCATCCAGAGGTTCCTGGCAGGGCTCCGTACTCCTCCTCCTCCTCTGCCTTATCCTCCTCCTCCTCCTTCCCCTCCTCAGTGACTGCGGAGTTGGGCTGGTACTGGGCCTTCTTAGGCCGGTTATTCTGGCTGTGCAGTGTGTTTTCTGGCCATGGAGTCCTCCTTTAGGACTTTGGCATTGTTGGCTGCTGGACGGCCCTTTGTTGACTATGTGTGTGTTTTGCTGGAGTTGTTGCGCAGACTTGGCCTTGAGATTAGGCCTTCTGCTTTGCTTGGGCTGCTTGTCAAGCCTTCTGCGGGGGTGTTTTTTCCCGTGGCCCTTTTGTTTTTTTGCTTTCCTCTGCTTTGGAAGTTGTTCCAAAGATGGTTCCCATGTCTTGGGACTTAACCTACCCAAGTGGGGTATTGGTAGCTGTTATATAGCTTGCGCTCTGCTAGGGAGTTCTGGTCGCCTTCGGGTGCTGGTTGTCCATGGCGTTTCTGTATGTTGCTTTTGCTGCTTGAGATCGTGTGCGCAGCCCCTCATAGTGGTGTGGCTGGGCATTTTCTCACCTTCCTGCCCCTGTCCTGTGGGCTGGGGTGATTCTGAGTGCTCCCTTTTCAGGCATAGTCTGCCCAGTCTTTCTGGGGCCCGGGCTGTTCTTCTTGCTTCTGGCGGCTTATGACTGTTGCAGCTGTTCTGGCTGGCCTGGTGCCTTCCACCTGGAGGGGGCTCGCCTTCCTTTCCCTCATTTCCTTGGGCCCTCTGGGCTTTTTCTTGTTCTTCTTCCTCCTCTTGCTGTCTTGGCATTGGATGGAAGCTCTGTTGCCTTGTAAGGGAGTGGAGTGCTTCGGCCTCACTAGCCTTGCCCTTGGTTCCTCTGCTGTGAGATCACGGGCCTCTTCAGTCTCCTTTCTTCCTCCTACACCCTCTGGGGTCGGTGGTGTTCGCCTTGTGGGGGTTCCTCTTGCCTGGCGGGGATGAGGTTACTTATCTGGTCCGCAGATCTGGCCCCCTTTGGGACCCTCTGTTCTGTCCAGGCTGGTGGGGTGCTTTCACAGACCCTCCTTCCCCTTGCTAGGGTATCTATTCTACGTGAAGGAATCTGCGGCTAGTAGCCTCGATCAGATGTACGAGTTACTTGCCTTCGGTAACGATGTATCTGGTAGAGACAATTCTAGCCGCAGATTCCTTAACGGCCCGCCCTTCCTCCCCATTCTGCGAGGACCCTTGGGTTGGTCTTCGGTACTCGCCTCTCAGGGGGGGCTATGTCTCCTGTGAGTACCTTCTTTTGCTCTTGATGGGTGGCTCCATCTGGTTGCGGTTCATTCCTCCTCTTGGTTCTTTGGAGGATGGGCTTACAGTGCTCCTGTGCCCCGCTGCTCTGGCTACTCCAGGTTTGGGGGGATTGCCTTCAATCTCTGTCCTCCCCTCCCTTCCCTTCCTCTTAAAGCTGAGGGTCCTGGCCCCTCTGCTAACCTCGGAATAGGGGTCATCTGGCCATGCCTTGCCCTTGTTCTTTGGGGGGTGGTCGCTCTCTATGCTGGGGAGGCTTGGAGGTTTATTATTCTTGTCTGTCTTGGGACTGGCCCCCCTTCCTTGTTTCTGGATCGGGGTTGTAGGACTGTTACATGTGTCATGACTTTTTACGCATGTTCCTTGTCTTCAGGGAAAGGCTGTCTATGTACTGGCAGGGTGGCTGCTCAGGGCTCTGCTCTGTTCTTTTTTCTGCCCCTGCCTTTGGACACTACAGTGTTGCACTATTCCGCATGGTGTTGTTGTCTCCATTCTCTTTTTTCTACTCTTTCTCACACTGTTCCCATGCTCCCACAGTTTTTTGTCTGGTGGCTCTGCGTTGTTGTGCGGAAAAGTTCTCCGAAGAAAACTGACGTAGGTGCGCCGGGGTGGAACTTATATGACCTCGCTGACATCACATATGCGGACGACGCCTGGGCGGAGTCGTGTGATGTCACCCCGCCCCCGGCGCGCAGGGATGCTATGGCAAAAAGTTTCTGGATCCAGTCTCACACTTGGGGATAATTCTACGTGAAGGAATCTGCGGCTAGAATCGTCTCTACCAGAAACATTGTTATCGAAGGTAAGTAACTCATACATTTAAATGAAAGAAAATGCTTGCTATAGATTTGATTTGCATGATCTAACCAGGTCATGCTAGATATTAATGTTTGATTTCATAGAACAGCCCATTGTTACAGAATAGGGGCAGTACCTAATGGGGGGTTGCTGAAGGTTCTCACGAGAACCTTCCTAGGCATTTCTTTTGTAACATTTTGTAGCCGCCTTTAAAACAAGCACTGGCGTTGCCAATAGGTCTCGCAGTAGGAAAGTTGGAGCTATTGGTTTTGTAAATGACAAAGCCCTTTATGTTTTTAAAATGAAAAAAAAATAAAAGGCATTGTTATTTGCAATTGTAATGGTTCCAACTTTCCTACTGCGAGACCTATTGGCAACGTGAGTGGCGTTGCGTGTGTGGTTCATTGCCCCAGGGGGCCTGAGTGAGTAATAATGTCTGCCTTTCCTGCTGCGACTGTGTGTCAGAAACACTTCCGAGGCCTTCAATGGGAAATTCATACAGTGCTGAACCAAGGTACTGAGGATTCTCTGGGGGCAGCAAGTTCAGAGAGCGTTTTTTTTAATGACAACACAAAAAACAAAAAAAGACTGCTGCAGTTCGGAAGTCAAGAAAACATTAGATCTATTTGGGAAAAACACTACATGAGAGGAAGCAATGGATCGAAAAATCCCAGTGTAAGGTTGGATTAATGCAGCCTGCATCTTTGTATGTAGTGGTACTAGAGTATTTTGGGCCTCATAAGAGGTAGGAACATGCAATATAAAAACAATATTTTATCTTGTGAACCTTAGCTACACTGCAGAGGATCAAAAGCAAGGCATGTAAATATATATATATTCTTTAAAGAGAATGCCATTTTTAAACCTATCGTCTGGGGCAGACATCTCTCCCAAAGGTCAGGTAACTTATGCTATATACATATCGTAAAACGGTGGAATTTTAAGTGTTGCTTTGTATTCTATTATGACAACTGCACATCCAGTGATGAAAGAACACTGGGCGCATTCCTCTCAGCGGAACACGCGCAAGAGCACACAATGAGACCTGGTCTGGTGGTCACTCAAACAGCAGATCAATCACGCGCAAGCCAGCGCACGTTATGAAGTGGAGACAAAAAACTGTGCACACCTCTGCCGGTCTACACTTGGGTGCTTCAAAGCCTCTGGGGTGAACTGCAAAACTCCACAAGAGGCACTTGGAACAAAGCAGAAATTGTGCCCCTTTCTGAGCCGAGACTCCACCGATCGATATTATGGTGTGTTTAATTAATACAAGACGACGCTCCGGCGGCGACCCCGTTATTTCCCTGATATTTTCACATATGAACAAACAGTGAAAAAATGAAGGCGGAAACAGTGGACACGACTCACGTGGCAATCCCCACCCTTGTAACACATAACCATCTAAATATATGCGCACAAACCACTCCTAGAAGAAAACAAGAGTGGAAGGGTTGAGGAGAGCGAAAGTGAGCAAAGCAGAAGCCATGTGACGGAGCTGGGTTGTGTTGTTGGGACAGGCTCGGCAGTGCGGCAAGGCTGTGATTGCGTGGAGAGAGAGGGGAGGTGCTGGTGTGGGAGGGGGAGGCTGTGATTGCGTGGAGAGAGAGGGGAGGTGCTGGTGTGGGAGGGGGGAGGTCCTGGTGTGGGAGGGGGAGGCTGTGATTGCGTGGAGAGAGAGGGGAGGTGCTGGTGTGGGAGGGGGGAGTTGCTGGTGTGGGAAGAGTGCTGCTAGGGGAGGAGAAGCCTGATGCCGGATGGGGGCGGGAGAGGCTGGGCTTGCATGCGATGCGCGTGCATGTGCACGGGAACTGCATGAAAACCGCGGGGCTGAAAGCCCTTTGGTTTCAGGATGTTTTCGCCACTTGAATTCTCGCTCCGCTCGATGCGCTTGCGCACATCGATAGGTCGCGAGACCTAAAAACAACATGACGAAATGGACGTTTACCATGAGAATCGAGGAAGAAGGCGACAGGCCATTAGAAGATCCGCTCTCATTAATCAGGGATGAGTCAACAGATCAAGTTTGCATCATGTTTTTTGTTTTTCTATATAATATGTGTTCCTAGCTAGAGAAACAATGCATTCTGTGCACAAGTTCCCAGCCGTGCCCCTTTGGAATTTACTGTGCTAATCTTGCCCACGAATGCTGTACGCAACTGCTAATGGTGATTTTTCCCTATTTTCCTTACCTTTGTGAGGAGACCTTCCATCTTTATGCTGATCATAGCTACTGCTGTGATTACTTTCTTCTGCCTATTTTAACAGTTGTTACAGCAGCGGTCAGAGAACTTAGCTGAGTTTCCAGAATTATTCTTTATGGGGTGTTCGACCTTCTATAGCTTTTACTAAATTGTGTTTGCTATTTTCCAAAAGAACTCTTTTTGGGTTCTTAGTAGGATGAGCTAGGTCCTTTTAGATAGGGACTGATTTCATTTATGGAACACACTGTTATTTAAAATACTATCTCTAATAAAAAATTGTATATTTCTTTAAGCAGACTTATCTGACTAGCCTGAATAAAAGAACAAAAAATACAAACTAATCTCTTTAATGAGAAATAAAGCTTTTAAAACTTCATAAAATCTCTCATCATTGACTGAATATTAAATGCTGTAGATTGATGATAGTTTTAGTAATCTAGTCAGGTTGTGCTCCATTCTAACTTGGTGGCAAAGAATTGTTGACCATGAGAAGAAATATGTGGGGAAATTGGAGTTCCACTTAGTAAGTTTTAAAGTGGTACTGGTTATAACATTTTCAAGAGATAGCCGCGTTCGCAATAGCTTGCAGTGTTTGTTTTTATGATGAGACATTGCAGGCTCCAGTCCACTTAGAGATAGTATCCTTGAGGGCGTGGAGTTCATGGGGAAACATTGCTACCTATGAGATGGATGTGCAGAGCTGTTCACCGAGCAGGTAGGAAATCAAAGTTTCTTACAGTCTCTTACAGCAGAGCAATACCAGGCTGCTCCCAGCAGATTAGGGTTCAGAGGCAGTTGCCCCACTGCAATCCCAGAGAGTCCCAGTCTTTACATCGTTAGGATTTGGCACTCTTAGAAGAAGGTAGCCCTACAGGGGAGCAGATCAACAGCACAACTTCCTCTCTACCTAGATGTTCAGGAATAGAGAAATGCCTCCATGGTTTTATGTGCGTTCATCTCTGCAGCATGACTACCATTGACGACAGCCAATCCAAAGGGATTGTAGGCATGCGATGATGTTCAAGTTCAAGTTCAGGAATTTGTATAGCGCACTACTCACCCAGAGGGTCTCAAGGCGCTTGAGGGAGGGTGGGTGCATTACTTATCGAATAGCCAGGTTTTTATTTGTGTGCGTGGGTGTGGAGACAGAACATTATTCTCTTGTTGACGGGGAGCCAGTGGAGATCCTTCAGCTGACCGGAAATGTGAGCATGACGTGGAATGTCCAGTATGAGTCTAGCTGAGGCGTTTTGGATGCGTTGGAGTTTTTTCTGTAGTTTGGCTGTGGTCCCGGCGTAAAGGGTATTTCCATAATCCAGTCGGCTGGTGACCAGTACGTGGGTGACTGTCTTTCTTGTTTCGGTGGGGATCCAGCGGAAGATTTTTTTGAGCATGCGTAAGATGTTGAAGCATGAAGATGAGACGGCGTTGACTTGTCTGGTCATCGAGAGGGAGGAGTCTAGGATGAAGCCCAGGTTACGTGCGTGATCTGTAGGTGTGGGTGTTGTACCCAGGGCCGGTGGCCACCATGAGTCGTCCCAGGCAGAGGGGGATGATCCTAAGATGAGGACTTCCGTTTTGTCGGAGTTTAGTTTTAAACGGCTGTTCTTCATCCATTCGGCTACTTCTTTCATTCCTTCATGTAGATTGGTTTTGGCGGTGTTTGGGTCTTTGGTGAGGGAGAGGATCAGCTGGGTGTCGTCTGCGTAGGAGATGATGTTGAGGTTGTGTTGGCGTGTGATGGATGCGAGGGGACTCGTGTATACGTTGAAGAGGGTGGGGCTGAGTGAAGATCCTTGTGGTACACCACAGATGACTTCGGTGGCCTCTGATTTGAATGGGGGAGGCGGACTCTCTGGGTTCTTCCGGCGAGAAACGAGATGATCCAGTCCAAAGCTTTTCCTTGTAGTCCGAGGTTGTTGAGGCGTTGTATGAGGGTGCTATGACATACTGTGTCGAAGGCGGCAAAGAGGTCGAGTAGGATGAGGGCAACTGTTTCTCCGTTGTCCAGTAGCGTTCGGATGTCGTCTGTAGCTGCGATGAGGGCGGTTTCAGTGCTGTGTTTGGCACGGAAGCCGGACTGTGAAGGGTCGACGGAATTGTTGGATTCCAGGAAGGCGGCGAGCTGACTATTGACGGCTTTCTCAATGACTTTGGCAGGGAATGGGAGGAGTGAGATGGGGCGGTAGTTCTTAAGTTCAGAGGGGTCTGCTGTGGGTGCCATCAAGGAGACAGAGAGGTGACTAGCTTTGTGTGTAAGGTTTGGGATCGTTCCTGTTATGTCCAAATGTCACCTGAAAAAAGGAGTCAGTTAGCTCAATTGCGCTGTCTTTTTTCTTTGCCCATGAGTTTCCTTGGCGAGTGCTGCTGTGGCTCTGGGTCAATCTTAGGGCAGCAAATACTTGGAGGGAGTTATTCTGGTGGAGAGGTTTTCCTCCAAATGGTGGGCTAATCTCTGTGGTTCTCCAGGGTCTATTGACACTGGGAAGTGGAGAAATAATGATGGAATTGGCTCTATAGTTCACTTCTGGCCCGCCACAATGCAACCTAAAGGTTGATCATGAGTTCCTTGAGTCCACACGTGAACCATGCGAGCTGTTTGAGCAATGCAGGAAGTCAAAGGCACAGAAACTCTATCTTGGTGGGTAGGTAGCCCTATTAGCCACCAGGGGCTACTACTGATAAAGGAACAAATGCATTCTTGCAATTGTTTTGTCACATTATCTATGATCTGCTGATATCCTCATGGACTAGCTTGTACATCACTGCCAACCACTGGTAGATTTATTAATATCAAATATCAGCTCTGAAACATTTGATGCCACATCCCTTTGTCAGCAAGTTTTGGGTCATCCCCATGGAATAATATTGAGGATCATAAGCATACATTTTATTCTAATTCACTTCCATATTCAGCATTAGAAAATTGGAATGCTGAGAGCTCCATTGAAGACAATGGAGCAGCAGGTCCTATATGAACTGGTATAGGACTGCTGCTCTCAACATGACAATGTCCTAATACTCAACCTCTGCCTCTTTTATTCCCCAGCATCTCCAAAATATATGGATTGGGCAGGAGAAAGTGAAAGGTACAGCCTGTGAAGCAGAGAACACATGAGCCTTCCCCTTTCCTTCTCCTGTAGTTCAGTGTCAATGTCACTATGGCTTCAGAAGGAGGGAGGGGTGAATGCTTCTCAGCTCCTGGGTCTTCTGGGCTTGGCTGTACAAAACAAAAGCAGTTTAGCCAACCCTGGAAGAACCAGGGGCTGACTTCAGTTTTCTTCCACAGCTGTGAATGTTTCACAACTAACCTCTATGGCCCTGCACGCAACTATTATATGTTGAACATTCACAGCAACAGCTGTGAAACAAAGCCTTTGGGCCGCAGGGGGTTTCAACCCCTCGGGCTCGGATAGGCCTTTGTCTTTTTTAATTAGGGCATTCTGCCTTTATGGGGAAGAATGTTTTAATACCCTTGTAGCATGCCCCAGCATGTCTTACTGGCCATTAAAGACCTGCCCCCTTGTTAAAGCTAGAGCAAGTCTTGAATTGCAAGTATAGGACCGCTATAGCAGGCTATAAGGGTGTATAAGAACCTGTAATGTTGAGAGCTGCACTGAAGACAATAAAGTGTCTTAGGGCTGATAAGGGCTGGTATAAACCTTCTGCTCCAACATTTCAATGTTTATCTTTGTGTTTTTCCCCTTTTAACTTAGAACTGTCTGCCCTAAGAGGGCCGAGTGTTCGAATAATCTTATGGCCTTTCTGCCTTAGGCTGTACCAGTTGATAAAGGCCTTCTTCCTTGTTATAGGCTATCACCTGGAGCTTTGCCCTATATCTCAGATTTAGGGCCTTTAACAACTGATATAGTCCTCAACAACTATATGATGAGGTCTGATTTTGCTCTGCCTTTGTTTGTGTGCCTCACACTGAGGCAAACTTATTGCCATGTCATTATATAGGCACAGCCGTAAGAATTGTAATAATTCTTCACTTACTGATTACATGGAGAAATAATGACCCTCAAAGATTGTGTGTTTTACACTCAATTACCTCTCTTGGAAACAGTTGCTTTCGTACGTGGTATTTATGTGACTATGCCTGCTTTAGGGATTTTTGTTACAAGTGTTTTGATACAGAATCTAAAAATTCAATATTTTTCTTTGCTATGTGAAGAGACTGACCTTTTACGTCACACACGCAAAACACTCCATCATTCTTTCTGGTTTGAACTATCTACATCCTAATCTGTTTTCCATGAGCAATGCAGAGGGGTGTTCGTGTACACCAGCCATGGAGCAAAGCAATATATATTTATAAACAATACTCAGCTGACATATCTTTGATTGACGCATCAGAAACAGAGGTCTGGCCTGTATCCCATGCAGATATATCGCCCTACACTGCACCAGATGCATTATTTCAAAGAATAGATCAGATGACAGAGTTAGACATCAGAATTTACCACAGCAAATTACATTGCATGGGAAATAAATCAGGGATGTCAAGGTCTACCAAGGAAGAGCATCACCCACGTGTGAGGAGAAAGTGTACTAGCTTGCCCACAGAAACCTGAGGGAATTGTGTTACTAAGCACACAGGGAACTTTTACTCAGTTTCTGCCTGAATGTAGACCAATGATGAGGAGTCAACATTTCACTGTTCATAGGGAGCCTGAAAACTTTCTTCAGCACCAATAGATAACATCAGACAAAGGATGTATGTCGTTACTACGCATGCTTTTACAACGCATGCCTTTACTGCGCAGGTTTTACAACGCAAGTCATTACAACGACTTGCGTTGGGGGGCGCTGGATAGTGAATAGTTTAATTTACTATTCCAACTCCAGTCCCCGTGGATAGTAAGGAAGGTTTTGGATAGTAAATTAAACAATTCCCTATCCTACAGCGCCCCCAGCGCAAGTCGTTGTAACGACTTGCATTGTAAAAGTTGCGTGGTAAAGGTACTGCGTGGTAAAAGTTGCGTTGTAAACGCTGTTCCCCCAGACAAATAGAGAGAAACTACTCACTGCACCAAGTGAGATCCGTTGTCTCTAAAACCACAAATATTAGTCCCTAAACAATAATATCAACAGTAACATATAACAAACATTGTATGTATTGGTTGGAGTAGTGTAGAAACAAACAAATATTGTAGTGAGAAAATTTAACATTTTACAGACAGTTCAAAGAGCAAAATGTAATATGCCTGCTAACCAATATCATACTTCCTCCATACCCCTAAATCCATGCAAGCAGTGAAACATGCCCGCTCTACATTATATATCTATACATGTGACTAGTTGGATTTTCATCCATGCTGAGACACACTGAGTAAAGGTTTACTTCAGCTGCTTTTTTACATTGGCCTTCTTTATTTCCAGATTCTTCCACTGGTCTCAGGCTTTGGAATCAAGAGTTTTAAACTGAGGTGAAACCACCGTACACTGTATAAGTAAAGGACAGTGGTAGCATCCGGTACAGGTGAAAGACTGTCCTGTCCACTCCATATTTCATCCAACCCCACACTTAGACCAGTGTGTTTCCTCTTTCTTGGCTCTGGAGAGCATCGAGGAGGATAAGTCCAGTAGTGGCACAGAACATGTCTGAGAACCCTCCTTTGGTGCTTTCTTAAGGTGTCTCCGCCATTTGTTCACTCTTGTGTAGAGTTTATTATATGTTGAAATGTTCCCCTATTAGTCCACAAATAGAAAAAATTAAATTATTTTGCTAAAGGTTCTAGAACTTAGATAACCCATAAAACTCGTATGAATAGGAGTCTCTTAGCTTTTCATTTGTAGGTCTGACTTGTGATTATATTCAAAATCAAAGGGCTACAATCTTTTCTGCCAAGAATTGATTGGGATTAACGCAAGCCGCGAGCTCTGATTTATGGCACTTAACAAGAAAGTGCAGCACATCACATTTCTAAATAAACCTGTTGTATGTGATCTGGAAGGAAAATTGCTCTTACATTCCAGTAGAAGCTGATTCCCGACATTTTCATCATGAAGGCATTCCCTGGATTGGCAAAATCATCTTGGAGAATGCCTCCCATAAGAGAACGGCTGTAGAAGACAGTTTTGCTTCAAGATCACACAGTTCCACTGCATCTTTAATTTTTAAATCAGGAGGCATCCTATTCCAATAAGCTTTGCACGGATTCTCCTTATACCTGGCCCCTTTCCACCTTTTGATTGTTCTTTTCCCTTCTGTTTTCTACCTTTTAATTGTTCTTTTCCCTTCTGTTTTCCTCAAGTTCCCATTTTCAGATGTATTCCCGGAGGAATGAGGCCTCCAGCCATGTGTCATTTGCAGTTCACCTCAGTACACCTCTGTCCTCCCCTTCCTCTGCTCCTGCCTCTGTCATTTCAGTGTCCTCCTCTCTCCTTTCAACTAATATTGCAAACTGCTGCTCTCTTCTGTCTTTGTTTCTGTTAACCTTTCTTTTCATCTTGGTATTGACTTCCATCCTGCCTCCTCCCTTGATTTGAGTTCCTATCTTGATCTCGTTAGCCAGATGAAGCAGCCACAAGAGAGACTTTTGTTTCTGTATTACCTGTATGCCTTGTAAACAAAATAATGAATCCGTCTTACACTTTGTTTTTGGGAATTGCAGTAAGGTTTTAATGATCTGTTTCCTTGCAGAACTTGGGATGTGTTTATTTTTGCCAAAATAGGATTTCTTCAATTTGGTATTTCACCATCTTGGAGATATTTTGTGCTGCATGTGTCAGATAATGTTTCTAAAACTTGTTTTTTCGCCAAATGAACGTGCCCCCAATGAAAGCACCTTAACACCAGCATGCGGTCGGCCATAAGAGGAGAAGAGCTTTGCATAAACTTGGAGAAAATGGGAGTGTCTCATATGTCGTGTATGAGCGTTTTATACGAGGACCCTTCAATTTTACTCAGATATGTCTGGAAGTCTCGGGAAGGTCTGCTGTTAATATTAATTAATGATTGTTTGCAGCCGTTTCAACAAGACCTCTGGCTGTAAAGTCAAACATGGCGTTTGTGAGTCATTCTGAAACGTCATACTAGTCCACATCAATTCCAATATTGATGATGGTGTTTGTCTATATTTGAGTGGATGGGAGAGCGATACCGTTTCGAATCTGTCGTCTCTAACCAGGAGCGACTCAACGTGCTCCAGCGCATGGGTCACTTGGGAGCTACGTGTAGTTCGCCTGTACCCTGGAAGTAGCTCCCTGAAGTGCAGCCCAGCACAGTGTGTAATTCAGAGGGTCCAGCTTGTTTGAAGATGGGCAACACAACACATCTCTTTGACCTTGGAGTGGCTGTCAGTCAAACCAATGACAGGAACCCACACTTACATACAAACATACAATGTGACAGGTTGTTCTACCTGTAAAATGACCACCGGTCCCCACTCTGAATTTAGCAAAGTCAAATGGAGACTTGTCACTTTTAAAGCCCCACTCTTTCGATCATGCAGTAGCTGTGAAAACTGGACAAGAAAAGAAGGGTCAGCCATAGCCTAATTGGAGAAACTAGAATGGGGGTCTGTCAGAGATAGAGTGGAAGGATTTGATAATCACGTGTTAGCCGCCCTGTAGCCAAGAAGAGCAAAGTCTGGATTGAAAGTAGACACAGGTAATGGCATTGATTGTTTTAGATGGTGGGAGAAGTGTGTCTGCGTATGCATGTGTATTTTTTATTTTGATGTTTCTCTGTGTATTTTTATGCATATGTGCGAAATTATGTATGTGTTGTGTATGTGGCTGGTGTTGTCTCCCTCCTCGAGAGACATTGTCTCACCCTGGAAGCAATCCCTTGTGTTGGGGAACACCAAGGGGCAGATTTATGAGTTCTGGCGCATCTCTGCAAATCAGCAGGGATGCGCCAGAACTGATGCGTCACGCAATTCCCTCCTTGCGGCATCACAGATGCGCCGCATTTACAATGCGATTCAAAAAGGGGGTGGTGATGGACAGGCTGTGTCAAGAGAGAAGGGTGCAGTTAGGGATTAACTAACACCACTTGAGTGGCCCTTTCTGTCAATCTAATACATTTCCTACCACAGGTGTTGTGAGACAGGCAGGCAAATCTATTCCTGATCCGCCTGTCCACTGGTTGTGCAGTCATAGGACTGGTGCTTTCCACCCATGAAATGTTCTTTTTGTAAATATTGTTTATGTTGCAATCACGTTGCTATGCAATTTGTTTCAAATGTTTGTCGGTGTCTTCAAAATGTTGATTTTCTCTCTTTTTGAATGTTCGCTTGTATATATTGTACATATTCTTGCATGTTTTTGAACTGACTGTATAGATAGGAAAGTTCCTTTGATGTCATACTTTTCCCATAATATTGGCAAAGGCATAGTAATGGTGAATCGTGACATATGTTGGGCAATGTTGGACCCATCATGGCATAATGATGGCTGTCCTTGCCAAACTGTGAACATGCTTGGCCTAATTGTGGCTATCTTGAGGTGATCTAAAGTTATTAGTATTTCCTTTGGGCCAGTGAGCATTTCTGCTTATTTCATTAGTCATATGGAGGCATTTTATATTGATGAAGCTTGTCCTGACATTGCTGTTCATAACCCTGCCATGCATTGAGATGGTTGATGTTATAAATATCGCTCAGTCTAAATATTGTGCCCAGAATATCAACTACACAATATCATGAAGGTAAGCATTTATACGTTAGTTGAATTTTATTTACATTCTGAACTCCACTTCTATTTTTCTCGGCCTAGTACATCTAAACTTACCTATATATATATACCTTTGTGATATTATATTAGTCAATATTCTGGGTATGATATGTTGGTATGACACTATTTTGTCACTCTGTTATCTGACATACATTTGGGTAGTCTTGAAAGTTGCAGTCACTATTGTGATTGTATTTGATGTCGCCACTACTGTAACAATGGTCAAATTCATTAGTTGCTCTGGACTATCTTCACTCAGCCGAGGTAGCTGTTGTTTTCAAAAAAGGTTGCAGACTCCGGTATACAGCCATGACAACACAGGGATTACCCTGCAATGCCATTACAGCGCAGGGATTACAACGAAAGTCGTTACAACAACTTCGCTGGTTGGCGCTGTTGGATAGGGAATAGTTTAATTTTCTATCCAACACCTTCTCTACTGTCAACGTGGGCTGGAGTTGGAATAGAAAATTAAACTATTCCACTATCAACCGTCCTCCAGCGAAAGTTGTTGTAACGACTTTCGTTGTAATGGCATGCGGGGTAAAAGCCCGCGTTGTAACGTCATACAACCCAGACTCCAGCTCTAGCGTGTGATGGGCAACGTGTATGGGAAGGAGTGGATCTTAGTTTTGGTGTTAAATATTAATCTGGATCAGCTTCAGTTCGTGGCTGACATATCATATTCCTTTATTTTCTGCACTAACGTCTTCCTTTAGAAATTTCATATTGCTTGGGCTCAAGCATGAACGTTTTTACATTTTTTTTAAACTTTTGTTGAAACTTTAGCAATTGACAGTTTTGTGTTTTCCAACAATAGACTTCCTTTATGCACATATCCATTATTTGACTTTGATACGCTAATTTCTTCAAAATAAGTTAAGACTGGTAACTATTTAATAAATTACATCGCATAGAATAATTTAAACACAGTTAGTAAGTAAAGCTGCCAATTCTTTGATGAACCAACATTGTCTAATTTAGAATTGACGGAAATCAAAGAACCGATAAAGTAAGACTTGCAAACAATGTCAGTAGTTTGGTTTCTGTTCCTTATTAAAGAAAGGTGGGGAATGTGGATAATCATTTGAACTATATTGGGATTGCCCATACTTTTCTCATCCATGCAATAAAGCATGTGCTACTCTTGGCGGATCCCTTGGGAAGTAGATAGACCCCGGACTTGCATCTTCCAGAAGGACTTACCAGCCTTGAAATGTATACATTTGAGATGCCTTTAATTCAAACGGCCTGTGTTTAACTTCAGTGCATACTTAGGCAACGGGCCCTCCGTGCATAACAGTTTTATCCTTCTGTCCTCGTCCAACATTTAAAGACCAGCCCTATGACTGGAGATTTCCATTCTGACCCTTTTTAATTAGTTTATCTCTGTGCTGGATGTCCTTTATATTCATGAGTTTTTGGCTCGTCTGACCCGTGGAAAGCTAATCCTGATGCATCACTGAAACTTGTGGCATCTATCTGCCAGCCCATGCCATTCTAATTATGTATATGTGCATTGATATATAGTGTGTTAAAGGAGCCCCCGACAAACACTTTTTATATATATATATATGTCTAATAAACCTTGGATGGAATCTGACCACCTCATGAACCGTACCTCCTGCGCCCTGACGAAGGAACTGTTGCTCTCATAGTCCACTCCGAAATGCACGTCGGCGCTTCCCGTTTTCCATATTTTGTTACAATATATTGATATTTTGAAATATTTATTGTGTGATTTTTGTATGTATGGTCTGTTTCATACACTGTTCTTTTTTCTTTATTTAGATATGTCTGGTGTATCTGGTGTGCCTGTGAGTTGTGGTATGGCCATTGATGTGTGATCATTCTTGTATTATGTCTTGGTGGGGCTGCTTTAGTGATTTTATGTATAGAAATTATTCCATTTGTCATGATTAAATGTATATATGCAACAATTTAAAAAAACTATTTTTTGATAAAATAAATGAAGAAAATAATTCTGTCTGTGGGACAATGATGTTTCTCTTATTTTTGGATGTATTACCTACACATTCATTAATTGATAGGGGGAGGTTTGTTGTTATTGTTCTGTAGGACAGCCAAGCACAATCGAGGTGAGCCCATCCCTCTGCACAGACCACACAGCAGGAACCACACACCACCACGTCTGGCTCCCAGCCCCTCACCAAAGAACACATGGCTTTCCAACGCCGTGTGTTAGACCGCCAGAAGGAGCTGGCTGAACAGGTGCAGGTGGGGTTCAACCTCATGGCAGCCAAACTAGATGCCATACGTGGGTGTCTAAGTCCAATCAGGGACCACGTACACTCCCTAATGGACACCCACAGTCCACCTCATGCCCTACAACAATCCATGGATGGCGTCGCTGGAGTCATGACTCTGAGACAACAGCAACTGTCTAGCCAGAGTGGCCACAGTGATGTCATCCGTGATTTGGGAAACATAAGGAGGGTCATGGAGAACATGGAGCGGATGCAGGCACAAAGAATGGTTACCACGGCTGCAAACGAAAAAGCTGTAGATGGGATCTTCCATGCCCTGCAGATCCTCATCATGGGAGGGATGCCACAAGACATTGTGCAGATGAATGCTGCTGCTACTTCTACATCCACATCTCCGCCACCTGATGTGTCAGTGTCACACAGTGCTGCAGACCAAACACCACCACCCACATGTGAGGCACATGAAACGTCAGAGGGTGAAGATAAGGGTGAATCTGCCTTAGTGGTAAGAAGGAAGCAGTAGCACTCATCTCCGCCATATGGCTTGTTTTTGCTTGGTTCTGCTCTCTGCATCATGCCCTGGAATAACACCTTCAACCGTCCCCCGATACGCTCTGAGACACTTACCTTGCACCTCGACATGGACTGCCCTATTTTGTTTGCTTAACAATGACACAGCAATTAGCCTGCGGACTGGTCTCTTCCCCTTCTGAGTAACTTGTCAATCCCCAAAGGACTCTGACTGACCCTCCACGAGGCAACATTGTAAAGTGTTGTCTGCATGGCCCAGTACTAAGACAGCTTCAACACTCCACTGAACATGAACAATGCATACTAATACACACAGACGTGTCATGTCTATGATTATTCAAGTATAAAAGCATGAACGAATGTAGGGGCAGTGATTCCCCCTTAAGTCCATGTTGCTCATGTTTTGGGACTTGAGTCACAGGGTGCATCCCTGCATCATGATGGGTCATATTAGACCCCAAAAGAAGTCCTGTTGTCAATTGTAGGTCACAAATGACAGCCTATATGTAATGATTTGGGACACATGTGAACCCCTGATGAGTGGGATTCCGTACTATCTTTGACACACAGAAATGGCATTTTGAATATGTGACACCCTAAACAGCCTCTCTGTACAGAGGTGACACACCCACCATCTATTTTCAAATTATGAGATTGTCAGCACTACATGTTGCACTTGCACTTGTCAGAGTGATGTGCTTGTACAGAGGAGTGACATGCACTCAGGGAATGTGTGTTGAAATGAATTTATTTGCACATGCTGTGCCTGTGGTCATTTTGTACTGTCCCATGATTGCTAAGGACTGTCAGAATGTGACGTGCTCATGTGAAGAAATTGTCAATGATGGTGTTCCTATGGGCTATTCCAGCTGCAGATGCAGTGGGGTGTGGTCCACCTGCCTCCTCTTCCTCATCATCGTCCGGTACATCTGGCACTTGTATCCATGGGGCATTGGTGTGTACACATATGTTGTGCAACAAACAACATGCAACGATCATCTTGCACATGATGTCTGGGTTGTACAGGAGCCTTCAACCTGTGATGTCCAGGCACCTGAAACGTGACTTAAACACACCAAATGTGCGTTCCACGATGCCCCTGGTGCGTTTGTGGGCTGCATTGTACTGCCTCTGGGCCTGTGTGTTCAGGGCTCGGAGGGGTGTCATCATCCAAGGGCAGCGTGCATCTCTTTGATCACCTGTGAAAGTGCAGAGAAACATGAGTCATTAGCTGGTTCTGCATGATGTGTTGGCAGGCTCACTGATTCATTGGTGTGTGATATGTGTGACTTAGTGATTCCTGTTTGACATGTACTGCTTGTAGCAAATGAGCAGCATCAATGTGTATTACGTAGCCTCACTGCTGCTCCTCCCTCCCCGAGCCTATTTACTAGTGTGCACAGAGCGGTTGCATCACTTGCACTCCTACGGCACACCATTGTCATGCCTGTTTGCGTCCACAAGCCTGACAACAACACTGTGATGTTGTGCATTGAAGGTGGGCGGCCACTTGTTTATAGGCCTATGGTAAGGATAGGGCGGATACAGATGTAGAGTTCATGGCTGGCTGAACTCGAGATGCTGATGAGGGGAGACCTTTGGCTTATGCTGCGGTAATAGCGACACACTCAACAGTTGGCATGTATGATCCCGGACCCCGAGCGGGCTTGCGCTCCTTCATTTAACCCTTCAGCTGAGCCTACACACAGGGGCATGCTACATTGCAACATTGTACATTGCGGGATGGGTGGCACCGACACTACAACAGAGACACTCGCATTAGTTACTTCCTTGGCAATGCCAAAACTTAACCATGCCCAGGGCCCTGGGTTGATTAACCACACACCCACGCTGCACTGTCTTACACCAGCCCACTCTCCTCACGCTTACAGGGGGCGAGTAACAAGCTACATTTCTGCGATCCTACCCACTGGCTGAGGTAACATGGTTGTGTCCACTGTCCACTACACTCCAAACACCAGCAGTGTATGTCGACATGGATATGTCTGTTGTCTGCATACTGCAGTCGGGCCAGCACATCCACGCTTGGCATGGTGTACATTCACATTCATGGGTCACTTGCCTCCTTCGCACATGCCTGGTTCTCACCTCTCCCCACAATCTACTATTGTGTGGCTGAGGTGCCATGTCTTTGATGGCTTATTTACATGGCTAGCCCAGGTTACCATAGTAAGTTGTGCTGGTCGTGTCTTGTAGGTGGGCATGTAGTTTGGCATGTTGTATGTGAGTTTGTAACATGTGGATTCCCAGAGTTGTGAGTTGAATGATTGTGGAGTTGAGGTGTGTGGTGTGTTTATTTGGTACTCACCAAAGAGCAGTGCCATTTCCGTAGGTGCCATCAAAGCGCTGGTTTATAATGGACTGTCGGAAGATGTAGGAATCATGTACACTGCCTGGATAGTTGGCGACGACATTGGTGAAGAGTCCCCGGGGGTCCACTATTGCCTGCACATTTATGGAATGCATGTGCTTTCTGTTGCGGTAATTGTGTGCAGTGTCGGCAGGGAGCACAAGTAATTTATATGTGCAGTTGATTGCTCCCAACACGTGCAGGAAGCCAGCTATAGCATAGAAGCCTAGCTTGGTCTCCAGCTGTTCCTGCGCAGTGTGGGGGAAGTGAAGGTGCTGGAGTACCAAGCTGATGATGGCATCCAAAACAATTGTGATGAACATTGACAGGGCTGGCTATGAGACTCCTCTGACTCTGGCAGTTGTTGGCTGGAAGGTCCCAGAGGCCAACAGGTACAGCACAGCCAGCAGCTTTGTCTGAGGAGGGATGTTGGTTGTCCACTGCATTGGTATCGTCAGCCTGTGGGCAATGATGGTCAGGATGCAATGATGGTCAGGATGCGGAGGATGGTTGTCCTTTTGAGTCTGTAGTGGGCAATGACATCCTCTGGTGTTAAGTGTGTGAGGCTGGTGCATTTTCTTAAGATCCGCTGTCTTTGTCTGCACTGCCTATGTGGTAGTCCGGGGGGGCAGGGAGGGTCCGGGGGGGGGGGGTGGAGCTCCTGGGGTGGTGGGGGTGGGTGTTGTGGCCCTCTCGGGGCTCTGAGCTGCAGTATCAGTAGCTCCGTGGCACCTGTTGTTCTTCAGGTGTGGCTCTGGGATGGCCTCCCTTTTATGGTTCAGGTTGTCGTCCGACTTGACACCAGGTAAGAGCAGGTGTTAAATTCCTGCTGCTAACATATCTTATAGCCTGTTTTGGGATCTTATCGCCAATCTGGCTGGTCATTGAGAATATTGCGGAGTGGTGTCACATTTTTTTGCACTGGAACACCTACTCTGCATATCATTCACGTTAGTTGCCGGTGCCATCGGTGGCAATGTTTTTTGCGTCTGCTTTCGCAGGAAAACTGTTGATATTGGCTGTTAGCACCAGCTTGTGAATAGGGCGATAACTTTATTGCCACTTTGACTGCGATAAAGTGCCGATAACTCGGCGATAAGTTCTTGAGAATAATGCCCTCAGCTGTCAAAAGGAAGGACTCGAGCAGGAGGCTGCATGCTGCAACCGCTTGCATTATTGTTCTACATGTGGCAGCTGTTCCCCGGGTAGTATCTGGTAGAACCTGGGGTAGGTCCTGATGACATCTCAGCACTGTTCAGTAGTAGATCTATTGCTCCTCTGATCCTCCCCTGGAAATACCAACTTCTTCACACCTGTGCAATCTTTGCATAGATTCCACACAAATAGATGACACCGTCTGTGGACCTCTGATGTTTAAAGCTTTGTGAATCTCAGCAAGTTTTACATGGATATGTGACAACTTTTTCAAGGAAAAAAATCACACTTGGGCTTTGTTTCCCCCATAATTAAATGTTTCCATGTATCCCTTGTCTTGATAATTTGACGGTTCATTCACAGGTACACTGATGTTGTGGTGTTCCGCTTCCGTCATACTTGGCTGAAATAATCAGAGCCAGTGATGTTGGCCATTGTAAGACCAATAGTATGACATCAAATAATGGAGCTTCATAACAAGAATAAGGTTTACTATTACTGAAAAGCAATAGTTTGATCTTCTGCACACTTCGGGTCTGCTGCTGCTTATTACTGCATATCTCATGCATACTCATTCCTGGCTGACCTGCTTTCCAATATCACACTGTATTACTTGAAGAACTACATGTATGACTGACAACCCCGCCCTGTTCTGAACATACTGCAGGACTGTGTGCATGAAGCCACCATTATGATATGTAACAATCATTTATACAAAATGCAAGATGTTTGTAGCATCCATATTTAACAAAATGGTGACAAAGTGGCATACCGAATTTCATGAAATTCGGTATTTAAGAGTCGGTATTTACCATGGATTGAAAGCAGGTGGTAACCAGGTGTAGGCTATAAAAAAGGCCCCAAAATGCAACATTGTGACCAGAATGGCGGCATTCTACGTGATAGCAAGGCGGCTACTGCTACAAGCAGCAGGAGAGAGGGTCTGGAGAAGGGAGGAGTAAGTCTACAGACAGAGGATAACGCTTTTTCAACTCACTGAGCCAGAGATATTGCAAAGGTACGGGCTACACCCCCAAACCATCCTGGACTTGATCAGGGACCTGCACCCACTTTTGGAGCACCCAACCCCAAGGGCGCATGCCATCCCACCCCATGTGCAGATGCTCTGTAGCCTACACCTGTTGCATCTGGGAGTTACCAGGGGGTGATTGCTGTGGTACGTGGGGTGTCTCAAAGCTACATGTCCCGTTTCTTTTGGAAGTTCTTAGAGGCCATGAGGCAGAGGATGTATCATTACATCTGCTTCCCTAACACACACGTGGAACTACTGTAGACCAAGACTGACTTTTATCAAATTGCACATTTCCCACACGTCATCGGCTGTATTGATGGCACCCACATCCCTATATGCCCACCTGCTGCCACAGAGTACATTTACAGAAACAGGAAGTCAACCCAATCTATCAATGTACAAGTAATCTGTGATGCCGACAACATAATCACAGACATTGTGGCAAAGTACCCAGTAAGTACCCACTACTCCTACATCTTTCAGAACAGTGGGATCGATACACGCCTGACAGAGGGGGAATTTGGCGAAGGATATCTGCTAGGTAAAACACTGTGACACACCATGATAGATATAGTAGATGTATGTGTATGTGTGCATGTGAGTAATGGTTCTCTCATTTATACATAGGGGATAGTGCATATGCCGTCCGCTCATGCATCCTGACACCCTACCTCAACCCTTCAACCCGCAGCCAGAGACAATACAACGTGGCGCACAAATCCACTAGGAACGTTGTGGAGCGCACCTTTAGCCTGTTAAAAAGCAGGTTCCGCTGCCTCCACAAATGTGAAGGGGCACGGCAGTACTCACCAATCATCTGCTGTAAGATAATTGCAACTTGTACAATGTTATACAACCTTGCTACAAAGAAGGGCACAGAGGTGGAATTGAGCGACTATGAGGACCACGATGATGAACTTGCACTGCCTGTACCAAACACAGCAGGAGTTGCACCACCAACAGATGGCAGACAGAGACGGGCAGAGATCACACAGAACTTTTTTTTAGTAAGTAAAGAGACACAGACACGTGGAGTATGCACCCAACATAGTTTAATATTTGGCACTACGCAAGTACTCAAACGCACAAATGTGCAACACAAATGTCATCCATTTAATAATGGTAGTCCTGGCTCACTTCCCCATTTAAGGTCATGGAGTGTGGGCTGTATAAGTCATTTCCGGCCACGCCTACCAGTGCCAGATGAAAGTGACTGGTTGTCCTCACTGGGTGTTTGCGCTGTTGGCTCACCATGGCGCCTGCTGCTCCTCTGTGTCTCAACAACAGGGGGCTTGTCATGCTGCTCCCACTGGTGCTGTCCTCACTTTCCGGTACATCCAGAGCAGCAGTTTGTGCTGTCTGTGCATTAAGCAGCACCTCTACAGCACTGGTCACCCTTGCAAGGCCCCTAGACACCTCATTGCTGCTGTGTGTTAGTCCCTCTTGCATATTGATGCATCGTCTGCATAGAAGGGAAGTGGTTGTGGCCAGGCGGTTCATTGCCTTAGTTTGTTGCTGCGCATGTTGCCTGTCCTTGCGCCTTGCTAACCTGTCCTGGTCCAGTTTAGTGCACAGAAGCTGCACTGATTGTGTCATATCCCGCACACCTGTGGCCATCTCCCTCATACCTGATGCCATCTCTTTATTCTCATCGACCAGTGCACTGATGCCCTTTCCTATGTTTTCCATATGTGTATTCAGGTGCCTTATCTGTCGTTGCACAGACCGGATGGCCTTCACCTGCATCCTTTGAATCTTTACCATGCTACCCTCCAGCCCACGGAAGACACTGGGACCCTCCACATGCTGTGCAGCACTGCTATCTCTGGGCCTGCGGCATCTGGTACCTGTACGGGCAACCTCTGCACTGGACTGCTGTGTGGCAGTGCTTCCTTGCCCAGCCAAGGTTTGAGTGTCATCCCCCTCCATTTCACCTGCTGAAGTTTTCATTTCTATAAGTGGAAGAACTGCGTGCCTCCTGCTCTTTTGAGGTGCAGGTGTTGTTTGCGGCAGTGACGCAGGCAGTTCAGGTGAGGACAGTAGCAGAGGGGATCCTGAATGTTCTGGGGATGCCTGCAAACGTGCAGACATTTCAAGGTCTTGGGATGGTGGCAGTGGTGTTGGTGCGCCAGTGTCCTCTGTGACATTCTCTGCACGTGTGCCTGCCTCCTGGCTGTAATCCCTCTGTGGTGCTGTGCAGTGCCTTCCTTCTCCCTGGTACGCCTGCGAGATGTCTCGCTTGTGGACATAAAAGTGTACTTTAGCTCTGTGCTTCTGCCTCACTGCTTCTACAATTAAATTATTTTCACTGAAACACTGTACATATTGCCTCAGCCTCATTATGGCTGATATGTTTTGCCTAACTTGTTGATTGCTGTGCTGTATGATATGCCAGGTCTTTCAATTACTACATGTCCCATAATGCATTACTCCTATATAATACTACCTCTACTGGAGTGGGGTAAACTTTGCCATGTAGGGAAAAGGGAAGGTGATGGGGTGGGGGTGATTACTGTGCATGCGTCTTACCTTTTCTGGTGGCAGCTCTGGCTGAGCTGTCTGCATCTCCCAGTCCACAGACGCTCTCTGGTTCAATGGTGGACCTCACCAGCTCCTCCAGCTCAGTCAGGGGAGGTGCACGGTTCTTCCCTCCTCCAGTTTTGTTTGCCTCTTTGTGGAGCTCTGCAATTTTCTTCTTGGTCATGCTCCTGAGGTCATACCACCTCTTTTTCAGGTCATCTATGTCCCTTGGAGTCACTCCTACAGCATTTACCTTCAACTGTATTTCCAGCCAAATCTTTCTTTTGGCAGATTCAGCCACAGTCAGGGACTGCTTTCCAAATAATTTCTGGTGTTCTTTAACCAACTACTCCACGAGGACCTGCAGCTCCATGGTGCTAAATTTTATTTTTCTCTTCCTCTCTGGAAGTTCCTTTTCACTGCTGCTTGTCATTTTCAAACTTTTAAAAGCACAAAAAAGTTTCCTGTGGCCCAGGGACTCAGCTCTGCTTTCCCTGCCTCTCCAGAAGCTTCCAATTACTTCCAGCTGCCTGGGTGTAGCCACTTCCTAGTTGGGAGAGGGTGGGTGGTAGCACCTGATTGGCTGACTCCTAAGTTTCACTTTCTTTCCTTTCCGATTCGGTATTTACCGAATCGGTATTTCCCATTCATTCCTATGGGCCAAAAGGCCCATAGGATTGAATGGGAAATACCGATTCGGTAAATACCGAATCGGTAAATACCGATTCGGTAAATTCCGAATCGGTAAATACCGATTCGGTAAATACCGATTCGGTAAAATCCAACTGGCAGATACCTAATTTTACCGAATCAGTAAAAAATACCGATTTTTTACCTACATCCTAATTACCGATTCTAAAATACAGAATCGGTAAAATTCAGTATTTTAGAATCGGTAATTTTAAATTACCTACATCTAGCCCTTAATTCCTTATGCATGACATAGGCTATAACATTGGGATAATCCAATGGAATAGCGTGCTACTCTTTCAAATACATGATTCAGCTCCTCTTCTGTATAGACTGTGGAGTGGATCTTGGTGTTGCAGCAATGACAGTGTTTGCATAGAGGATGTGCACTGCCTCATGGGTCCATAATGACTTTAGAAACATAGGGACTGAATTAAAGTTCTGAGTAACCAGTACTCCAGATTTAGAGATGTCTGCGGCCCCAGCGAACATCTCTGATATTGGCGGGAATCACGGTCACTGCAGTTCCTGTCAATGCATTAAAAGTGTTCCGTGCACTTCCGTCAACATGTCAGTGCTGCATAGCACACTTTCAATATTTTTTTATTTAAAAAGTAAAATCGCGTTGTTTTGTTTCTTCTTTGAAAAAAAAAATAATAAGCCCCATGCATTGGGAGTTTTTCTCCATAGCGTGGGAGTCGGCGCAATGTTTTTACTTTCCAACCAACGCTCAATGAGGCGGGCAGAACATCAGTTTAACAGACAGGGTGCGCTATTGCTGTCGAGAGGGAGTACCCTGTCCGCCAAACTCCATACCAGGCTTATAGAGCTATAAAGTGTGATGGAAATTGTGGTACAACAAGCCCGTCCAGTCTGTCTGTTTCTTGCCCAGTGTTTGCACACATGCACAAGTGTATCCTATGTAGTGTTCAGATTTACACTTTTTTATTGTGCTGTGCTGTGGGTGCTCTGTTTGTGACCCAGTCCTGTCTTCATAACATTAATCAGACATTGATAGAGATAAAGACCCATTCCTGGTCTGCTGCCTTCCTGCTTTTCTCATCTAGTGCCTTGCGCCCAATCTGCCAAGTCTGTCAAGAGCTTCAGAGTTCAATTTGTTCTTATGCGTTCTGTCAGGTCCCAAATTTATCATGTTGTAAAATGTGACATTTTTCCAACTACTTTAAAGGTAGAAAAGTGTTGTTCTCGTTCCAGTGGAGAATAGCTTTTCTTTGGCCTTGGACAGCTCACAGATTGATTAGTACAAAGTAGTTTACACGACATTACCTCTGAAAAGCCTAAATGAGCTTCAGCTATTTCACAACCAGCCTGCTTTGTTCATTATAAGCCTCTGGGGAGCAAATCATATAACCCTTATTCAGCCACACATGAACTGGTCCCCAGTCATGTGAACACTGGATAGATGGTGTTGTGAGTGCTCTCCTGAATTCTTATACTTGGAAGCCACTCACTCAAATATGTACTGCAGACAACAAACAGCACTGCAGACAGAGAAGATCCCCACAGTAACTCCTGCAGAATCACAAACTGCTCTACATATTAAAAAACAAGGAAGAAAAAACACACGTAGAGAAAAAATACAACACAGCATGTGAAGCAAATAAGAGTCAATTTGCAGAAAAAAATGAATAAAGAATATAAGCGCATTCAAAAAATTATAATGACAATGTACTTAAGGAACAAAAGCACTGAATGCAATAACACATAAACAATGAGCTGTAAATCATAAAATTAAGAAAATAGCAACCAATAACACATAATAAGGAAACCACAAGGATTGTTTTAAAAAACAAACACTAACAGATAATAAAGAATCTACATTGATTGTTAGGAGAAATAATCAATCACACAGAAAATATAAACTCAGGGCTCATTTAAAACAGCGGTCCAAGAGTTATACAATATGACGTGCTGGCTGAAAAAGTCCGTAGTTCATGTTTTTTAAACAAGTCACTGGGGAAAAATACAAATTCAGGTCATTGTTTGAAGAAACCACCAGCCACTAACATAGAAATAGAGAAACTGAACCCCTGCTTCACAATAACGTATAAATAAACAGTGATAAAGCAAAAAGCAGAAATATACTACAGACTACGGTACAAACAAAACAATAAAAATATAAGGGGTAAGAAACTACAACATACTATTCAAGTAAAATTGCAATTAAATATACCTGATGGTGGAAAGAGAACAAGAAACAGTCTATGACTATTAGACAATCTAGACACCAAGCCCCAACAAAAGCATTCCAGATGTTTGCAATAGACAGCAGGCCAATAAATAACTTGGGTTGCATGACTTGTAGTGTGGGCAGCTGCACCCTATCCCACTGTTTTCAGACGTAATCTTGATGGCCATCACAGGCCGCCAAGCCATCAAATTTCACTGTACCTATTATTCTTTAAAAAGCCTCTGCTGTTCCTGTCCTTCCTCACAAGCAATGCTCATTGGATAGGCTGTCAAAAGGATCTGGAAAAACAAAGGAAATCATCTCCAGCAGCAGGAAGCCTCCCTGAGAAATGGTTCACTTGGCGCTGATGGCAAATCACTTTGACAATAACTCAAAGAACAAGGGAGGGAGAAAGGTTAGGGATGCTGTGGACTCAGCCTACTTCGGAAATTTTGGAAAACAAATGCATTCCACCCTTCGTTCATGAAAAACTTTCACTCAGTGCGCAAATATTGGGGCATATTATCAAGAACGGCGTTAAAAATTATCGGGGATAATGGGCTTGATAATATGCCCTTGAGAACTCCAATAGAAATCCCTGTTCTGGTGTGAACATGGGCTTCTGTTGGAATTCTCAAGGGCATAATATCAAGCCCATTATCGCCGTTTTAGCTGCAGCTTTCTGCCGCTAAACCGGCGATAATTTTTACCCCTTTCTTGATAATATGCCACCAATCCTTCCAATGATTGCTACCAGTGTTCCCGATAAAAAGATATGGATTTTTTTAAGGAAAATTATGAGTTTTTTTACAATAACCCTCACCCACCAAAAAGTCCTTTGGTGGCATGCTTCATCATCGGGTTCTTCCCGTCCTGCTGCAAGACGGGGTGGTTAACGATCAATGGAGACGTGGGAGCACTTTTTGTGCGGTAATACTATGTGATATTGTGAGAGTGGAAGTATCAAAAAGAGTAGTGAGCCTAAAAATACCTGGCTACACAGAACCTACACTTTATTAATTCCTATTGCTGGTATCGATAAAACTGGGGTTGGAGAACTATTGACTATAATGAGGGAATTTCTCCCTGTTCTACATGTTTCAAGCCTTCCCCTAGGCTTTTCTTCAAGACCAAAATAAATGATCCATCTAACCACTCTTGGTTATCCTTATAGGTGTCCCTGAATATTTTCCAAGCCTTTAAACATGCATAAACATAATACCCAATCGGTATAAGTATAACTTTTCTATGCAATCTGGAAAGATAAAAGGCAATAGTTACTGCTGAATTGTACACACATTGGATACTTTTATCTCCAAATAAGTGGATGGAAAAAGTGATATATGTTTCAATCATGCACAACTACTCTTACCAATGATCTGTGAGTGTTCTGCAACCCCTTTGATTTTTTATGTTAAAGGACGAACTTTGACAAGCATCAATCGCGCTTAATATTAAATCCACATACGTATAACATAAAACACACACTCTATACATGGGATCCTGGAATGCTCATGATGTTAATGATGCCGTAAAAAATGAGGGTGACTTAATACGGTATGCCACTGAAACTCAAACGGTGAGAATAAAGAAACTGTGGAACTGTACATGTTCATAGCCTAACTAAAGCCCCATGAGCTGTTCAGAGGAGGGTAGAGGCGCTTGTACTTAAACACTGTGGAAAAAAAAAATCGGGATTCTGAGTAAAAAAGAAGGGATCAATATTCGCCTCCTAGGGAATGCTCATTGCCCAGGGGTTCGGCTGTGCCGTACTTACATTGTCAAAGCTGCTCTCTCACCCATGACTTGCCTGTCCGTGGGGCCGACGAACACTGTCTGAATGAAAGCAGCCGGTAAAAATACCCGATCACTTCCTGATTGCCTAGCGCGTGCGTATCAATGCTAGACCGCTAACCTTCAATAGTTTCCTAAGCAAAAGGTAGGATGTGGACTTACGGAGGGCTTCTGGTAGGGAGTTCCAATATTTTGGGGCAATATAGGAAAAAGCTTTGCCCCCTAGACGTGTCCGCTAAATACGTGGAGTCGTCAGCAGAGCTTTTCCATTTGATCTCAGATTGCGACAGGAGATCTGTTTGCAAAGTTTGTTTTGCAAACATTCAGGGCCTATACCATTAGTAGCCTTAAAGGTGAAGCAGCAAATCTTAAAAAAAGACCTCTTCTTTACCGGGAGCCAATGAAGCTCTTTCAGCAGGGGGAGTGACGGTGAGCCCGGCAAATGGTTTAAAACCATCCGAGCTGCCGTATTTTGGATGACTTGGAGTTTTGCTATCAAAGTCTCATTTACTTCGGCCAGTAAAGCGTTTCCGTAATCCAAACAGCTCACCACCATCGCCTGGACCACTGTTCTACGATGTTTTCCTGGTAGATATGGGATAATTCTGTGAAGAAGTCGGAGACTGTAATAGCATGAGCTCATGATGTTTCTGACATTATCCTTCATGGTCCGTTTGTCATCCAGTTGTAATCCTAAACTTTTTACTAATGTTGAGGGGATGGGAGCCGACCCTAGCTGGGCAGGCCACCAATCGGCCAGAATCAAGTCCTGAGCCTTTCCCAGAAACATCAACTCTGTTTTCCCTGGATTAAGTTGGAGGCAGGATTCTGCCATCCAGTTTGAAATCACCAACATTCCCGCCGAGAAGCACAATTTCTCCTCTTCTAAGTTTGACCCGATGTGGAAGACCAGTTGAGTATCGTCCGCATATGAGACGACCTCAAACCCATAATGTCGGACGATCTTAGCCAACGAGGCCATATAAACATTGAAGAGGGTAGGGCTTAAACATGATCCCTGTGGGACAACCTTATCAAGCTGGAATGTTCTTGACCTAAAAGGGCCCAGCATGACCAATTGCTTCCTATCAGCCAAAAAACTTGTTAGCCATTTCAAAGCGAGGTCCCCAACACCGCAATCCCGGAGCCTCTCTACAAGCAGTCGATGAGCAACAGTATTGAATGCTGCAGAGAGGTACAAAAGAATGAGCATTGCGGATCCTCCTCTATCAAGGGTCAGTCTTATTGAATCTGTGACCGCCAATAAGGCGGTCTCAGTACTAAAGCCCGGCCGAAAGCCTGACTGCGAGGGATCCAAGATGTCATTGGACTTTAAATAGTGGTTCAGTTGTTTATTAATATGGGATTCCAAAATCTTCCCCAACAAAAGTAACAGTGTTATAGGTCTGTAGTTGTTCAAGACCTTCGGGTCTGCTGTTTGTTTTTTTAGAATTGGGCGGACATAGGCTTCCTTCCAAGCTATGCGGATATGTGGTAGGAAAGGGTTACTGGGATGGAGGATTTTATGTTTCTTAAAGTGATGGACATACATGTGGAGAGGTGTGGCTCACTGGTTAGAGGCGGCAGACCCGAGTGCAGAGAACGGCCCGGGACCAGGGTTCGATTCCCGACGCGGCAGGGTCTTGGATCAGGATCAGCGGACTGATAATTCTCGCATCGGTGCCTACTCCGACCGGGGAGCACACTCGGCAACTCTGGGCATTAGCTTGCCTCATCTCCACAACGGCCCCACACAAACGCCGGGGATGCCTGGTTTCACCTTGGAGACCCCCAGGAGGGACTATCTCACAGGGAAAGCCAGGACGGGTTCCCCAGCGGTCTATAGCGCTACGAGGCCTCCGGGTAGCAGTGCGCTTTATAAGACACAACAATTTACAATATAAGACACAACAATACAGGTCAGCTGTACTGGGGCGAACATACTGCCCATGCTGTTCCTGTGCATCTGGAGGTAAAGCGTATCTCTGTGCTGAAAAAAATTCTCTGTGAGCGCCCATTTGCAGCAATCCTAAACTATGTTGGGTGGGGTTTGATATTCCCAGTCGATTTCAAAGAAAACAACCTCTATGATGCGTAGTGCTTCATCATGTGGGAGACGTGTAAAGGATACCAACATCCAGACTCATCAGGAGTTCTGTGGTAGGTTCAAATTGTATGTCCTGGTATCTTTCAGATATGTATCTGTTTTTTGTACCAATGGTCGTAGAAAGGCACCCGCGAATTTCAATAGGAGTTCAAGGATTGACCCTATGCCGGACACTATTGGTCGTCCTGGAGGCTGAGTGAGATTCTTGTGAATTTTGGGTATGGTATAGAAGTATGGTGTCACTGGTGATGTATTGACCAGAAATTCTCCCTCTTTGCTTGAGATCCAATCATGTGTGCGGGCTTCCTCTACCATACTTGTGATTTTAACTTGTATGGACTCTGTGGGATCGTGTAGTAGGATCTCATAGTTTCTGAGATCATGTAGGAGGTGTAGACATTCCTGGGTGTAGGTGTCTGAGTATTGGATCACTATTTCTCCGACTTTGTCGGCAGGTTTTATTACCAAATTCTCCTTGTTTGCCAAATCCCAGTTGGCCTGTTTTTGTTCCATGGTAGTATTGTGGAACACAGGGTGGTTGACTGGATTGATTTCCCCCAGGTCTTTCATTACTACCTTTTCGAAAGTCAGAATTTCCACCGGAAGCATCGCGTTGGGAGCGGTAAAGGTGGATTTCAACCTTAACCCTGTGTCATCTTCCTCTGTGCTTGTTGCATCCTTACTGTCGAAAAAAGCTCTCAGTTTTAATTTCCAAATGAATTTGTTGACTTCTTTGCACAGTTTAAATGTATCCAACCTTTCTGTTGGGCACGAAGCCCAATCCTTTCTCTAAGATTTCTTTTTGTGCCTCTGTCAAGATGTGGTCGGTTAGGTTTACCACTAGGTTGTCTTTTTGCTGGTTGTTGGTTGGTTGCTCCGGGCACCGGTCATACTCCTGGTTGCTACTGCTGCTTGTTCCTCCTCTGTTGCCCAATTTACCTAACCCGGTCTCGAACTAATGTTAACCGGATAGCTATCCAGGAAGTAATGCCACTTTAGGCAGCCATTTTTTGAAAGTCAGCATTCTAGCGCGCTCACTCACACGCCAGACAATCAGGAAGCCACTGGTAAAAGATTCAGGAAGTAGTGCTTTTGCAGGTGGCCATTTTGAAGGTTAGCGGTCTAGTGTTGACACGCACGCGGCAGGCAATCAGGAAGTGATCAGGTATTTTTACCGGCTGCTTTAATTCAGACAGTGTTCGTCTGAGCCACGGGCAGGCAAGTCATGGGTGAGAGAGCCGCTTTGACAATGTAAGTATGGCATAGTAAAACCCCTGGGCAATGAGCATTCCCTAGGAGGCGAATATTGATCCCTTCTTTTTTACTCAGAATGTCGAACTTTTTTCCACAGAGTTTGACTACAATGGCTCTCCCCTCCAGTGAACAGCTCATGGGTCTTTAGTTAGGCTACAAACATGTACGGTTCTACAGTTTCTTTATATCTCACTGTTTGTGTTTCAGTGACATACCACATTATGTCATCCTAATTTTTTATGGAATCATTAGCATCATGAGTATTCCAGAATCCCACGTATATAGTGTTTGTTTTATGTTATATGTATTGTTCTTCAAAGTTAGTCTTTTTACATAAAAATATCAAAGGGGTTGCATAACACTCACAGATCATTAGCAAGAGTAGTTGTGCACAATTGAAAAATATATCATGTTTTCCTTCCACTTATTTGGGGATAAAAGTATACAATGTGTGTTCAATACAACAGTAACTATTGTCTTTTATCTTTCCAAATTGCATAGAAAAGTTATACAGATTGGGTATTGTATTTATGCATGTTTAAAGGCACATTATACCTGGAAATTATTCAAGGACACCTATCAGGATAACCAAGAGTGGTTAGAGGGATCATTTTTTTGGTCCTGAGGAAACTACTAGAGGTAGGCTTGAAACATGTAGACCAGGGAGTAGTTCACTCATAACAGTGCATAGTTCTCCAACCCCATTTTAACAATATCAGCTATAGGAATTAATAAAGTGTAGGTTCCGTGTAGCCAGGTTTTTTAGACTCACTACTCTTTCTAACCCTTCCGCTCTCAGAATATCACATAGTATTACATCACGAAAAGTGCTCCCATGTCTCCGTTGGTCATAGCACGCTCGTCCTGCAGCAGGGCGGTAAGAACTCGATGATGAAGCATGCCACCAAAGGACTTTTTGGTGGGTGAGGATTTTTTTTTTAAACTTATCATTTTCCCTAAAGAAATCAATATCTTTTTCTTGGGAACACTGGTAGCAATTGGAAGGATAATATTTGTGCACTGAGTGAAAGTTTTTCATGAATGAAGGGTGCACTTCCTTTGTTTTTCGATAATTTCCTAAGGAGACTGAGTCCACAGCATCCCTGATCTCTTTCTCCCTCCCTTGTTCCTTGAGTTATTGTCAAAATGATTTGCCATCAGCGTCCATGAGAAAATTTCCAGTCCCAGGAAGGCATACTGTATTTAGAAGGAGCCAAGTGAACAATTTGTCAGGGAGGCTTCCTGCTACTGGAGATGACTTCAAGATGTGAGTACGCCAAGCAATACATATCAACAGCTATGCTTTTTTCATGCATACTTTAGTCAGTTTTTCTGGTTTGACTGTAAATGTGAATATCTGGAACATGATGAGGCCACATTTTCTACTCTAGCACTGTTCTTCTACCAAGCTTTGGAGCTAAACATTGAAAGATACAACATTGATCTTGCATTTCATATTGAAGCCAGTTCATGGTCTGTAGGCTTCAGAGCACCAAATATAAATGAAGTATTGAAATATTTCACAGGTTTCCCTCCAGAAATGCCCATAAATCCTATGGCCGTTTAACCAATTTACTTCAAAATGTTAAATCATCCTTGGGACGAGAAACCCCTGAAACAACCTGGGGAGATGGAGGGCGATTGATCAGAATTTCACCCAAGCTGGTCGCATATTCATGAGCCACTATTGCTACTTTTTCAATAAATTTATATGTGTACCAATTTAAATGACTGTGTGATCAGTTTAATGGTAGGAGATAATCAATTTCTAAGGGATAAGTAATGTCCCAGCATATCAGGAATAGATTACGAGGAGCCAATAGTCAGGTATCCAAGAGAAGAATTGCCATAATAAAAATACACTCTGAAGAGCCATTATCATCCAATAATGACCTTAGCTCAACAAAAATCCAATATGAGGAACCATATTTATACATTTCTACGGGTGCAAAGGGCCAACAGTGGGCAACTGGTCGCACTAGACTGGAACAAATGTAAGGTTTAAGCCTGACCGTGATAGAGCACTGGTTGCATTCGAGGCACAGGCAGGTCCATGTCAAACAGTTACCTTTGGAATTAGACATTTTTCAAGAATAGAAGGTGGTTGTTGATGAGTAGTGGCCGAGGTAAGCTTCAGGCTCAATCCAAAGCGGGTCTCTATTGATGGTGGGTTGCAGATGGGCGAGGTTCTGGTGTGGTTGCGGACAAAGGTGGTAAAGCTCTGAAAGAGTGTAGTAGAGGTTGTTCCCAGGAAAGCCTTGCCATTTGTTGACTTCAGCTCAGCATCGCTTTACGTTTGGTCTTAAAAACTTTTCTGGAATTCAGATTTCTTCAGAAGGCCAAGCCAGCAAGTAGATCCAACCAGCAATTCTAAGCCGATGGCTTCTTCAGAGAATATGTTGACAAAAAGGCCCAGCTTTTGTAGACTGGCCAGGAGGAGTAACTCTAACACCAGCCAAGGGTTCCAAGACCTCAGGAACAGCACTAAGTGTTCACTTTAACAGAAGCCACCGACAGGTACCAGGGTAGGTCCATCTGGAACTGGGTCATGGGCAGAGCCAGGGTAGAGCAGGTGAGGAGAGTGTGTATGCTGCTTCCCTCACCCTGCCATTACAGGGTGTAGCAGCCCCCTCAGCTGCACACTAAAATCTAGCCACGAGAACGATAGGGTCCCGAGAGTTGGGATCTGGTAATTCTGGACCTGGAGACACCAGGGGTCTAAGAATGGTCTGGAGCGGTAGCCACCTAGGGTTAGCGCTTCCGGTCCCTTGATATGAGCGAGTAAGTATATTCTCAACAATAGGTCCAATTTACAACTGTGCTGTCTCAACTCAGATCTAAAACGCCACACTCATATCTACCTCAAAGGGAGTGTGATATAGGAGTCACGCATTATTAAGTCTAAAAAAGAGATGCCTCCATGTTTGGGTCATCGCATGCAGGGAAAACCCGAAGCTGGGAATCCAGGGGAATACAGAGTGACTGATAAGAGAACTGAAATGTCTAGGTAAAGATAAAGGTGTGTGGAGATTAGATTCCTCTTATGAAAGAACAAGGAGTGCCCTTTCATTATTTTATGTTATCCAGCTGTAGCTACAATACCAAATGATATATGGAAATGAAAGGTACTTGGAATGAAATATGCGTGTTTGATTGATTACTGCTGTCTGCATTTACATCACAGAATGCATCTGAAATGTGTTATCTGTCGATGTGAGACCTAGGGCTGATTGATAACTGCATTCACTCTTTACATGAAGATGATGTGGACTATTTATGGATTTCTAATGTATAAAATAGACACATTTATATCTGTTTCCTGTAGACGATTTGCCTTCCGGTTTAAGAGCCTGTAGGCCGAAACCTACTTGGGAAACCAGTAGTGACGGGCAATAAAGAGCACTGAGACTTGCGAAATATTAAGGGACAAGCGGGGTAAAAAGCTGTGTCAGTGCAGTTTGATCTTGCTGCATTTCTCAACAGTGCATTTAAGGTGGCATTCGGCTGAATCCTGAAGTTATCCATACTGTGACTACCCCCTTGTGAGTCAAGGAATATATTCCCAGCAGTGACAGATGGATAACACAAGTCACCTGATGACAAAGAAGATAAACAATCACAGTTAGAGCTTTCTGAAATAAATGATTCAATCTAATTCAAAGCCAAACCAGACAAACCCGTGCTCATTAACTTATCCATGATTACAGGGAGGGAACCCGGGTCAAAAGCTGCTGAGAGGTCCAATAGGAAGCCGGATTTGTAAGCGGGTGACAAATAGTTGAGTGGCTAAATATACTTGCCAAGTATATGTTTTTTGGCGGTAGGCCATTGTTTTTCAGCCATCCGTAAGAGCGCCGGCAGGCCTGATGTAACATATGCTTTTGTATTCGAAAGAATAGGAAAACTCCATACATTGAAAATCTTTCCAAGAAATAATATTTCCCAATGACACCCGTACTTGCTTCTCGAAAAGTATACCTTTCTTGTGCTACCATCGGCATTGATATTAATGCAGATCAGGTAAAGCCTGCCCTCAGTGACTGGACAGGAAATGGGAAGATGGGATGGACCAGAAGTTGCCTGTCTGCAGGAAATTAAGATCATTGTACCGCGCCTTTTAATGGGTGTGCCTACCGCCATTACCATGTATATTTGATGTTCTGCTGAAAATGCAGTGCTGCACTGGTTAAGTGTTTTTTATTGACAGACAAGGGGACCCGATGAGTAACTAAGGACCCCGGGTATCAATTATTTCAGTCAACAACGGTCCATAGGGTTGAAAATATAGTGGAAACTAAAATATAGACCTGAATGGGTACTATATAGGTCCTGTGTCCAGCCGGACAAGGAATTTTAATAAGACAATGTATCAAAAATTAGCACAAGGATATACAAGAACACGGGACACAATCCTGCACCTGATGTTAGGGAGAGGGAGAAAAAGCAAACAAACAATGGGGGTTTTAAACAAAACAAATTACAGGCAACAGAAATGGAGCAGTGGACGCTTGCTAATGACAATATAATACAACAAGCTAATCCAAATAGCAACCACACTAATTATACAGTGTAGAACATTTGGTACTACTTTGCATTGTTGACGATCCCAAGCTCCTTTATTGAAGGGATCATCATGGTGTGCAGAATTGTTTCCCTTTTTCTTGTATATCCTTGTGCTCATTTTTGAAACATTGTCTTATTAAAATTCCTTGTCTGGCTGGACATAGGACCTATATAGTACCCATTCAGGTCAATATTGTATTTTCCGCTATATTTTCAACCCTAAGGAGCACTGGTAAAGTGTGCCACACACCATCCCTCTGCTCGCAATTGTTGCCCATAATTACAGACTGGCAACAAGAGATTCACTTTTTTTTATGATGCTAGCAGGACCAACATGGCGGGTGGTCCCACTTCTTCCGAACTTTCACCTGTGGAGGAAGAGGCACGTTCTTTTCAGTACCAACAGACATGCCAATAGACCCGATTCAGGCGGGAGACTACCGATTATCCAAGCCAAAAAATGCGTTATTTTAGCTGTCTCCAGTCTGAAATAGCATTTTCTACAATAGAAGTCAACAGGGAATTTTCATTCTCACGATTTTTTATTTTAAATCTCCCACGTCCCTGTCCTAAAATGTTGGCATGTATGGGTACCAAGCCCTGGCACAGTGCCAGTCTGTGACCACTACCCCTTTAAGAACGAATGGGAAGCTCAAAGGAATAGTAACTATTTTAGTGGAAGTTTTGCACGTCACCCTAAAAATAGAGACGTTTACCCATTATGCACTCTCTGCCTCGCACGCTTTCTCTGTCCCTCGCTCTCTCTCCCTCTCTCTCACACACACACACACACACGCACGCACACACACCTGCAGCTCCTCCTGGGAAGTGTCCGTGCTTGCCTTTGTCCTTGCTTCTTGTCAAGTAGATGACCTTTTTGAATTTCTGAAGAAATCTCTACCTACAATATTGAGGTACAGAAAATGTAGGGAACAGCCGTCTGAGGTAAGAAGGCATGAAGACGTTCCTTTCAGAGTTAAATGCACAGAGCAGCATTATAGGCGAAGACCTGAATTAGGGAGCAGATTTTTCCTAAAGTAAACGCTGTTTCAGGGGCAGGGAGAAAGTGCACTGTGGTTTCCAGAGTATTCTCCATGTTAAATATCTGAAGCCTTAAGCAGTGCTTGAAATGGAAAAATAGAAGTGCAGGTACTTTGTATTAGAGTACCTGCTTATTTCTGAGAAGTGCCGGTACTGTCCAATTAAAAGTATTACGTTTCTATTGAGAAGTGCAGGTACTCTCACTCTCAAAATAAATAAAAGTGCTGGTACTCGTTATCGGACAGTACCGGCCCATTTAAAGCACTGGCCTTAAGAGTATTCGAAAGGTACAGGCATGTCAAGGATTTAATTTTAATCCCCCTCCATGATGAACCCTGGAAGGTTAGCAAATCCTAGAGGCTTGGCCTTGGTTTCATAGACTCCACACGGCCAGTGCCTGCTGTAGTACCCTCACAACACTTGCTGAAAACTCCTAGGGATAGTTTTGACTTGTGTTGTGTCAGTTATTTGCGTGGTTTGCTTTCTGTACTTGCTGAAGATCCAAGTGCTGAAGCACTTAGGAGTGGAATGCTAATGAAGAAGATACTGGAGTGAACACTGATACACAGCCACAGAGAGCTGAGGATGTTTCTGATAGAGCAGAACATCTTAGACAGAATTAGCCTTGCATGGATGCTAAAATGTACCTTGATAATAACGTAGAGAATGCTTAACAAAAACAAACCGTAGAAAGATTTGCATTTCTTAAACGTGTAAGAACAAATGTGCAGATTATAAGTTGGCAGAAAGCTCCTATTTTCATCCTACTTACATGACAAGGCCTCATACTTTTTTCTCCTTTCCCTTTAATAAAGTAATGCCTTTTAGAACTGCTGATTTATTCCAATATTTAACTGTAACAGGTGTCATTGTCAAAAAATGTGCTGTATCAAGAAAATGTATTTCTTTCCTCACACCATATGATTTCACTGTATTAGAGCAAATCGCTTGCTATGTGTAATGATAAATAAAACGTTTAGTAGAATAAAGGCATGTTGAAGAAAATGTTTCTCATGATCTAACCAGGACATTGCAAATAGAAAATGTTTCACTTATCAGGCTAATTCATTGAACAATGGGATGTTTAACAACTAACAGAATAGGCTTAATGGAGGTTCTTGTGTGAACCTTCTTCAAATGTATCTACTGTGTAAAGCTTTAGCAGTCTCCGGATAACTTTAGGTCAACCCGCATACTTTTCTTGAGAATGGAGAGAAGAGGCGACGGACCATCGGTAGATACTTCTACCTTGGCTGGAAGTGACTTAAGTACCTGTTTTTGCAACATGTTATGTGCCTTTCTATATAGTACATGTTCCTAGCTAGAGAGTTAATGCAAGCACTCTATGCACACCTACCCTGCAATGCCCGTTAGCACCTTGTTGTACTTGCCTGAATTATTGTGAGCTACTGATAACTGGGATTGTCTTGTTTTTCTTACCTTTTGTGAGGAGAATTACTTTCCTTATGTTGAATCATAGCTACTGCTGTGATGAATTTCCTTTTAACTTGGATTGACCCTTTAAAAACAAAAATGTGAATGTACCAGTGGACACTGCACTGGGATAGGGAGGGTACTATGGCTAAAAAGTGTATTTCATGTTTGTAATAGTTATACGATATAGCACTGTTCTTCTCAACGAATGTGAAATTAAAACTAAACAAACTCTTTAAAAAAACACAAGGATTGACGGTTGTTACTGCAACTGTTGGGTAACTCAGCTGAGTTTCCAGAACTGCTCTTAATGAGGAGTTTGCTCTCTTGTGAAAATTAGCTTGATGCTCCAAATCCTTGTTCTTTCCCACAAGGAACTATTTATGTGTTTCATGCTAGGTTAGGTCCTTTGGATTAAGATAGGGACTATTTCCTTTATGGAACACACTGTTATTTTTCATGCTGCCTCTAACCAAAGCTTTCTCAGTATTTCTGTAACTGGACATTTCTAACTAATCTGAATAAAAGACAAAAATAATTACTAATCTCTTAATGAGAAATAAAACTAATAACACTTTATAAGACCTTTGATCATTGACTGAACTCTAAACTACTGTAAGTTGATGAATTTTGATTTGTGCTCCATTTTAACATGGTGGTACAAAAGGGGGTGGTGATGGATGGAGCATCTGAACCAATCGAACACTCACACCCAGTCAACAGATCTGTGTTTAATCCATCACCGTTCTTTAGCCCACTCTGCCACCCCAGTTCAGACATGGCCATATGCAAATCAGTCTGACCCTGTGCCTCATGGGAACAGCCAACCCGAACTGCCAAGCCATGCCTTCCCTAGACCGGAATCAAGCTTCCTAGGACAGGTTTCTGGCATTACAGCCGTCTTCAGCCAGGCTTGCTTGAATCCAGTGGCAAAGTGAGCAAGGGACTCACGTCTGAGCATACCCTGCCAACTTATGGCGAACAAAGCGGTACAAAAGGGGGTGGTGATGGACGGAGCATCTGAACCAATCAAACACTCACACCCAGTCAACAGATCTGGGTTTAACCCATCACCGTTCTTTAGCCCACTCTTCCACCCCAGTTCAGACATGGCCATATGGAAATCAGTCTGACCCTGTGCCTCATGGTAACAGTCCAGCCTGAACTGCCAAGCCATGCCTTCCCTGGACCGGATTCAAGCTTCCTAGGTCCGGTTTCTAGCATCACAGCCGTCTTCAGCAAGGCTTGCTTGAATCCAGTGGCAAAGTGAGCAAAGGACTCACGTCTGAGCATACCCTGCCAACTTATGGCGAACAAAGAGGTACAAAAGGGGGTGGTGATGGACGGACCATCTGAACCAATCAAACACTCACACCCAGTCAACAGATCTGGGTTTAATCCATCACCGTTCTTTAGCCCACTCTTCCACCCCAGTTCAGACATGGCCATATGGAAATCAGTCTGACCCTGTGCCTCATGGTAACAGTCCAGCCTGAACTGCCAAGCCATGCCTTCCCTGGACCGGATTCAAGCTTCCTAGGACCGGTTTCTAGCATCACAGCCGTCTTCAGCAAGGCTTGCTTGAATCCAGTGGCAAAGTGAGCAAGGGACTCACGTCTGAGCATACCCTGCCAACTTATGGCGAACAAAGAGGTACAAAAGGGGGTGGTGATGGACGGACCATCTGAACCAATCAAACACTCACACCCAGTCAACAGATCTGGGTTTAATCCATCACCGTTCTTTAGCCCACTCTGCCACCCCAGTTCAGACATGGCCATATGCAAATCAGTCTGACCCTGTGCCTCATGGGAACAGTCCAGCCCGAACTGCCAAGCCATGCCTTCCCTGGACCGGATTCAAGCTTCCTAGGACCGGTTTCTGGCTATCAGCCGTCTTCAGCCAGGCTTGCTTGAATCCAGTGGCAAAGTGAGTAAGGGACTCACGTCTGACATTACCCTGCCAACTTATGGCGAACAAAGAGGTACAAAAGGGGGTGGTGATGGACGGAGCATCTGAACCAATAAAACACTCACACCCAGTCAATAGATCTGGGTTTAATCCATCACCGTTCTTAAGTCCACTCTGCTACCCCAGTTCAGACATGGCCATATGCAAATCAGTCTGACCCTGTGCCTCATGGGAACAGTCCAGCCTGAACTGCCAAGCCATGCCTTCCCTGGACCGGATTCAAGCTTCCTAGGACCGGTTCCTGGCATTACAGCCGTCTTCAGTCAGGCTTGCTTGAATCCAGTGGCAAAGTGAGCAAGGGACTCACGTCTGAGCATACCCTGCCAACTTATGGCGAACAAAACGGTACAAAAGGGGGTGGTGATGGATGGAGCATATGAACCAATTAAACACTCACACCCACTCAACAGATCTGGGTTTAATCCATCACCGTTCTTTAGCCCACTCTGCCACCCAGTTCAGACATGGCCATTTGCAAATCAGTCTGACCCTGTGCCTCATGGGAACAGTCCAGCCCGAAGTGCCAAGCCATGCCTCCTTGTTTGTTTTGCTGTTCACCCTATGTGGGAAGGGTATCCCCAGACGTGGGTCCCTTGCTCACTACGCCACTGGAGTCAAGCTATCCTGGCTGAAGACGGCTGATAGCCAGAAACCGGTCCCAAGATGCTTTATTCCGGTCCAGAAAAGACATGGCTTGGCAGTTCGGGCTGGACTGTTCCCATGAGGCACAGGGCCAAGACTGATTTGCATATGGCCATGTCTGAACTGGGGTGGCTTGGTGAGCAAAATAACGATGAATTCAACCCAGATCTGTGACTGGGGTGAATGTTTTGCCATTGTGCAACATTCCGTTTATCATCTTGTTTGTTTTGCTGTTCACCCTATGTGGGAAGGGTATGCCCAGATGTGGGTCCCTTGCTCACTACGCCACTGGAGTCAAGCTATCCTGGCTGAAGACGGCTGATAGCCAGAAACCGGTCATAGGATGCTTGATTCCGGTCCAGCAAAGACATGGCTTGGCAGTTCGGGCTGGACTGTTCCCATGAGTCACAGGGCCTAGACTGATTTGCATATGGCCATGTCTGAACTGGGGTGCCTTGGTGAGCAAAATAACGATGGATTAAACCCAGATCTGTGACTGGGGGTGAATGTTTTGCCATTGTGCAACATTCCGTCCATTATCTTGTTTGTTTAGCTGTTCACCCTATGTGGGAAGGGTATGCCCAGACGTGGGTCCCTTGCTCACTACGCCATTGGAGTCAAGCTATCCTGGCTAAAGATGGCTGATTGGCAGAAACCGGTCCTAGGATGCTTGATTCCGGTCGAGGAAAGACATGGCTTGGCAGTTCGGGCTGGACTGTTCCCATGAGGCACAGGGCCAAGACTGATTTGCATATGGCCATGTCTGAACTGGGGTGGCTTGGTGAGCAAAATAACGATGGATTAAACCCAGATCTGTGACTGGGGGTGAATATTTTGCCATTGTGCAACATTCCGTCCATCATATTGTTTGTTTTGCTGTTCACCCTATGTGGGAAGGGTGTGCCCAGATGTGGGTCCCTTGCTCACTACGCCACTGGAGTCAAGCTATCCTGGCTGAAGACGGCTGATAGCCAGAAACCGGTCATAGGATGCTTGATTCTGGTCCAGGAAAGACATGGCTTGGCAGTTCAGGCTGGACTGTTCCCATGAGGCACAGGGGCAAGACTGATTTGCATATGGCCATGTATGAACTGGGGTGGCTTGGTGAGTAAAATAACGATGGATTAAACCCAGATCTGTGACTGGGGGTGAATGTTTTGCCATTGTGCAACTTTCCGTCCATCATCTTGTTTGTTTTGCCGTTCACCCTATGTCGGAAGGGTATGCCCAGACGTGGGTCCCTTGCTCACTACGCCACTGGAGTCAAGCTATCCTGGCTGAAGACGGCTGATAGCCAGAAACCGGTCCTAGGATGCTTTATTCCGGTCCAGAAAAGACATGGCTTGGCAGTTCAGGCTGGACTGTTCCCATGAGGCACAGGGCCAAGACTGATTTGCATATGGCCATGTCTGAACTGGGGTGGCTTGGTGAGCAAAATAACGATGGATTAAACCCAGATCTGTGACTGGGGTGAATGTTTTGCCATTGTGCAACATTCCGTCCATCATCTTGTTTGTTTTGCTGTTCACCCTATGTGGGAAGGGTTTGCCCAGACGTGGGTCCCTTGCTCACTACGCCACTGGAGTCAAGCTATCCTGGCTGAAGACGGCTGATAGCCAGAAACTGGTCCTAGGATGCTTGATGCCAGTCCAGGAAAGACATGACTTGGCATTTCTGGCTGGACTGTTCCCATGAGGCACAGGGCCAAGACTGATTTGCATAAGGCCATGTTTGAACTGGGGTGGCTTGGTGAGCAAAATAACGATGGATTATACCCAGATCTGTGACTTGGGGTGAATGTTTTGCCATTGTGCAACTTTCCGTCCATCATCTTGTTTGTTTTGCTCTTCACCCTATGTGGGAAGGGTATGCCCAGACGTGGGTCCCTTGCTCACTACGCCACTGGAGTCAAGCTATCCTGGCTGAAGACCGCTGATAGCCAGAAACCGGTCCTAGAATGCTTGATTCTGGTCCAGGAAAGACATGGCTTGGCTGTTCGGGCTGGGCTGTTCCCATGAGGCAAAGGGCCAAGACTGATTTGCATATGGCCATGTCTGAACTGGGGAGGCTTGGTGAGCAAAATAACAATGGATTAAACCCAGATCTGTGACCGGGGGTGTATGTTTTACCATTGTGCAACATTCCGTCCATCATCTTGTTTGTTTTGCCATTTTAACATGGTGGCATAGATCTGTCGACTGAGAGTCAGAGTTGGAGAGCTCTGTCTTAAGTTAATGGGTTAAACTGTTTATACATTTCTGTGCTATAATTTCTCTATAGTAGATATTCCAGTTTCTTCTTTTAAGGCAACAGTCTTGATATTAGCGGCAGTCCAGAGTGATACGCTACACTTCCTAACTTTTGAGCTTTAAAGGAAATTTACAAGACTAGTCTGTTTCTTCCAGTACTGAGTCTAAATCACTTGGAATACATATTCTGTAGCCTTACCAAGCCTGGATGGAGCCTACAATCTAATGTACTGTGTTCACACTATGGGTATTGTATAGTACAATGAAAAACACGCAAGAGCCAAATATTATGTGATAGCAATAGCTTTGTTATCAGAGTACAAACAGAATCAAGAGGTTATTTATTTTGATCTCACTTCGGGTGCCATTCTGGATAGTTTTATCTACCACAATCTGGTATTTACACCCAACTGGGCACCTGCAGCTAAATTGTACATCATCTTCCTTGTATTCATTGCATTGCAGACAGTGGCCAGAGATTGCTGAATTAAGGAAGCTTCTCTTTGCCAGTGACCAGTACAACCTGTTAAGAGTCAAGAAGTGGTTTAGCTTCAAATGAGTCATGTTTATTTCATTTAAAGATTTTTTTCTGGAATCAATCATTTCTTTGTCTCTGAGCCACTGTTGCCACTGCTTCCATGAGGGGTGCATCGTAGGTTCTTCCAGCTCAAGAAGCAGTCTGTGTATCTTGCCCAGTTCATGCTTAGCATCAGTAGAGGAGTAAAGATCTTCCATCTTCTTAGTCCCTTGTATCTTTTAATGTAGTAGGCCAGGACTTAATCTGTATAAATTTGAACCTAGGAAGATGGCCACCTGTGGCGTTGCTCATACCACATGAGTCCCAGAAAAACAGTTTCACCAAATAATAAACCAAATAAGTCACATGGCAACCATAAAAAAATCATACTGAAAACAGCATTGCAATGCCAATTGATATGGAATGGGAACAAAAGTGCCTTTTGTATAATGGATGGGTAGAGGCAATCAATAAGTTATCATATATGCACTCATCTTTGCACTTATGCATCCATTCATCTATCCATTGACTCATTCTTTTTTATTTTTTTTATGTTTTGAAAACCTTTATTGTGCAGATAGTGGCATACAAATACGGGCCTACAACCAATTAGGCCGGCCACGAAGCGTTCTGAAAAGCACGTAAATCAATAAGGAGGCCTCACGGCAGTCACCCAGTACATTGCGAACAGGTAGTTCAATCGTAGAGGAGCCGAGTGTGACCGCCGGTCATAGGATCAAAGAAGGTTAATTTTATAATAGAAATTATAGCAGGATCAGTTGCAGTTTAACCATCTGAGTGCCCAGAGCGGGCCACGAGTCAAGCAGCAAAACATTAAGGCAGCAATAAAAACCGTTATCAGCAGTAGTCTACAGCAATCAAAATACAGATGCCATATTTCCAATAGGTACCCATCATAGCCCACCCCGTGCACACCGACCATCAAATTATTATACATGTACCCAACTGAGTAACCAGAACGGCAAAAGGAGTTACAGTCATTCTATATACCGAACCAGAGGATAAGAGAAAGGGGGATGGGCGAGCAAAGCGACTGGGGTCACGTTATCGGGGGTAGGGCGTTCAAGTCAGGATATCTGTGCGATCAATATCGTATAAAGTGAGAATACCTCACACCCACCCCCCATCAGCAATCACACCGTGGGAAACACGCACAGCCACGGCGTCCTAAGAAAGGGACACAAAAGAGCCATAGAAACTAAAAAATGGTCCGAAAAAGACCACACCCCACCCTGCACCGCTGCAGAAGGCTATGGCCTACCCCCCCAGCAGCGTGCCTGTCGCCCTAAATAGGAGACCCGAAATATAGGAAAAGGTAGAGAAAGGGAAAGGAAACAAAAGAGACAAAAAGGAAAAAGAACCAGGGGGAGAGGAGGCCATCAATCGAACCATTCGGCCCCTACCCCCCGCCATCACACACATTAATGCAACATCAAAGCGAAGTCGACATAGTCTCGGGTATCATAAACCTTCGAAGGAATCGTCCGTAGTATCATAGTCGAGGGTTCTCCTCAACTCCATTCGCCAACCATTAGTCCTCCGGAACCAGAACCGGCTCACCCCTGTCCTGTCCTAGCCATCGCTACCTCGCGTGGTAGAGCAGTGGATAGCAAACAAATCAAAGTGGAGAGGCCGTATGGTCGAAGCAGGACAGACCATGGGGGCAAACCAGAGGACTCCAGCAACCAGCGGCAAAGCATGAACGTTGTGCGGCAGTCTAGACGTTTCAGCAAGGACAACGGGAACAACAAACAGTGTGGATACAGTCTCACCGCCCAGGAAACGAGAGTCGTCCCCGCAGGATGGCACTGGGGGTCTCGCCGGGGCAGTTTGAATCGGCAATCTACGGTGTTCCCCGAGCAGTCGAGCAGGAGCGGGCTCCGACGCGGTACCCACGCCCGCGCCCGCCATGTTCAAGGCGACCCCGAGATCCGGGGCCGCCGGTGTATAGTCTTGCCGATGCACAGTGACAGCATTCTTCACGGCAGCAGAGGGGGACGAAACGGCACACACTCGAGGCCCGTCAGCAATGGCGGGCGTCCCTCTATCCAGCACAAGGGCGTCGAGGGCCAAGGTTGCGTGTAAAGTCTTCAAGGCGTCGAGAACATCCCCAAGCGTGGGCTCCCGCTCACATGACCAGACCTCCGTACACTTCAGCGACACCAATTCGCCGCCCTGGGTTAGTCCGTGACCCAGGGCGCCGGCCGCCATTTTGCTGATCCAGCCGCGTCCCCGTGCGCCTCAACTTCTGGAGCGGGCCCACAAGCAAGTCCACCACGGGGGGTCCCTCGAGCCCCAGCAATGACAATCTGGGTGCAGAAAGGAGAGCCACCAAAAGGGGGACCGCCGGCACCACCGCCCCGCGGGCGCCATACGCCGACTTCGGGCGCAGGGCTTCAAGATGGCCGGACAAGGCAACAAAGGGGGGAGCCTCCTACACGGTCTTCCCCCGTCCACGGCATGCCGCACCTCACCACGGGGCCATCCAGCCGCTGGACCGGGCCCGATCCGCTGCCATCGGCATAACAGCACCACTGCCTCTCCCAGCCGACCTCTCCTCTCCAGCGGGGGCCGCCGTCAACACCATCTCTCCGGCTGACCTCCACAGGCAAGTCTCCGGTTTCAACGCCGCGGAGGCCCCAGACCAAGCAGGGATGTAACTTCGGATCCGCCGCTCGCAGGAGCCCCCGGGACAGATGGTGAGTACAAGCTTTCCTTCGTCTTTCCGAATCTTCCCGAGTATGTCGTCTCGGGGCAGGATACGTATCAGGATATGTGTGTTGAGCAGGAAGGTTAGCGGAGCCGAGCTACATTGCGGCCATCACGGTCGCGAGCTTGGCTCCTCCCCCCATTGACTCATTCTTGCATTAACCTCTTACACAACCGCAATAAAATACAGACAAACTTAACAAGATATGCAAGATTGATTTAAAGAATACAAGTAGAAAAACGAAAACATGCTGCTGTCCAAATACAGTGGGCATATGCTTGCACTAAGTATACTGAAAATAGGATTGGATATCCGTTTTGCCCAGAGATATTTTAAGTAGTCTATCATTGTTTTAAAGTTACATCATGGCTGCCACATTTAGAACTAACATGTTGGCCATCTTGGAATGGTAAAACAATGATGCTCAATGGAAAACAGAATTCTATAATGGTCTCATATTTTAGAGGAAATGGCCACTTGGGATATGCCACACTGCAGATAAAATGAGCAGCAAGTAAGCGACCCATTATCACTGTCTGGAGAGCTGTAGCATCCTCTAAAAAGATACCAAAATGAAAAAAAGAGAAGTAAAAAAATGAAAGGGGAACTATTAAAGAAGAACATTAAATTGAAAAGTAAAGGACTGTCCAAACAGCCCGGTCTCTGAAGCACACTAATTTTCAGGTGAATGAACACATGTGATCAGAAAAGGCCATCATTCACAGTACAAGAGAGACAATGACTGATGTGGACTGAATCATAATCCTATGCCGTCTGCTGTCATGGATGAAAGCAGAGTGTAACTGACACGCAAACAGACCAATGACAGAGCAGAGCTGATACAAAGACCCTCTATGTACCTATATGCATATATATGTATATTATTTAATGATGTATTTTATTACAAGATCCTGGCAGACAGTTAAGAGATTCTACCAAGAATTATTACAGTGCACATTTTGTCCCTCTATGGTTTGTCAGAGGTGGTAACCAACACAAAACTCCTTCCCACGTCAGCTATCTGTAACATTTGATTTAACGAAATGACAATCCACCCTTAAATGCCTATTGACTTCAGCATCTGTTTTTCACAATCAATATGTCAAGACTATTGCGTTTACCATAACTTTTCATAATAGACAGATCATACCTATGGCACTGGAAATATCTTTTCCTAGTGAACCAATCAGGTCTCTAGCCGTTGGTTGCCTCCAAAATTAACTGAGGCCTCCTGCACTGAGCTTAAGCTTTCCCATGAGGCAACCATCAGCATGCAGCCATATAATTACATAGTATACAAAATTACAATTCGCAAAGCTAGACACTATGGCCTAGATGTATCAAGATTCCATTTTGCGAATCTTAAATAGCGATTTTTTGCGAATCGCTATTTAGAATTCGCAAAATGGAATGTATGTAAAAAATTGCATTTTTTTTGCGATTCTTTATTTATCTTTATTTGCGAATTTGCATTTTGCGAATTCGCAAATAAGGAATAATTCCCCATGCATTCCTATGGGCCAGGAGGCCCATAGGAATGATTGTGCAGTAATTCTCAAATTGCGAATTCGCAATTTGCTAATCGCAATTTGAGAATTATTTCAAGGGTGCAGGGGTGTCTCATGGACACCCTGCTGCACCCCTGAAACTTACATGTGTGTGCATATGGCACACATACATGCCCTAAGGGCATGTATGTGTGTCACATGCCACCTTCAAAATAGTCATAATTTGTTTTTAAAAAGGATTTCGCAAATTAACACGAACCTCAAATTGGTGTTAATTTGCGATTCTAACCCAAATTCGCAATTTAAGAAAGTTTCATACATGCCATTTAAGGAATCGCAAAATTGCGATTCCTTAAATGCATAAGCAAAATAAGGAATCGCAATTTTTTGCGATTCCTTATTTTGCTAATTTCTGATACATCTCAAAAGATGCTAAATGTCCGTTTGCGATTCCTTAAGGCCGAAATTCTGCGAATTTCGGCCTTAACGAATCGCAAAAGGCTTGATACATCTAGGCCTATCTCTCCTAAGATGGCTTAACAAGGATTCTGATAGCACAGAGCACAATACCCACAGTTTGTCAGACAGGGTAACCAGCACCAAAAATCTCACATACTACATCAATCTGTTAGATTCCATGTAACAAAAAAACCTATCAGTAGGCTTTAATTCAGAGTAATACCAACCTACCATTAAATGCGTATTGATTATTAACATGTGCTTTTCACAATAAATATTCACAGCCTAAAGTCTTTATCATGACTTTTCATAATAAACAATCAGGCCAATAACCTTTATCATTGATGTGTCACCATAACCAACAAGAGCCTACTGTACTTCAGTGTAAAATGTCCACAAGGCAACCATCCGGCATACAATAATAAAAGAACAAATGTATACAAAATTACAGTTTTCAAAGCAAACTACTATCTCTCTGAAGAGAGCCTGAGAAGGGTTATCTTAGTGCATATCAAGGTTTGTTCAGGGGTTTCATCAACTCAAAAACCCTTGCTTACAATTGCAATCGGTGTAATTACGTGAAGCAAAATACCTGCCTACAGGCTTAAGCACAATGTATTAACAATCCATCTTTAAAATCCTTAAAAACACATGCTTTTCACAATATGTAGGCCAGGCCTACTGGCTTTGCCATGATGTTTCATATTAAGCAGATCAAACCTGTAAATTCGGGCATGACCTTTTCCAATAATCCCATGAAGTCTTCACTTCTCACCCCTCACCATTAACCTTAAGTTTATTCAAGTGTTGTAGCAAGGTGATAATATTATGTGGTATGGCTGGGAGGACTTACCATGTAATATTGGCCCAATACCCAAAAGTGGACCTCGGATTCACCCCAGTAAACCTTCTCTCAGTCCTGGTAGAGTGGCAAAGGGCAGACAGGCCTACTTAGAGGAACATGTGTGAAGCATTTATTAGTACCACCGGTGACGATAAGTAATTGACACGATTGGAAAGAAATCCAACACCAATTAATAAATATAGAGCGTATTTTTATACAACCTTTGACACCAAAATGACATCAATACAAGGTGGATTACCGGAGTTATCGACTTTTAGGTGTAGAAGAAATCAATGCTTTGTGGAACTATAAAACATTTACCATTGTGGTCAAGGGGGAAAATCTCAGGTGACACTCTGTCAATTGTGGGGTGAGTTCAACGGATTCCACTTGGACTTAAGGTCTTGAAGGTCTACAGACCAAGCTGCGACAGTCAGAACAATATTACCTTGCTCAGCGTGGCCGGGTGCAAAGGTGACTTGGCTGTCCATAGTACTGAACAGCAGTTGTGGGAGCTGTCAAAAACGACACTTGACAAAATGATGCCTGCAGGTCGAGTTCAGAGGAGGCCCCTGGCAGTGAAGTTTGAAGGGCCCAGGACCAGGAATCACCAGGTAGAACAACTCTACTTAGCTCGGGCGTCTCAGGTGCAGAGGTGTGCCTGGGTATCCGTGGTGCTGAACGGGACTGCAGGTGCCGACTTTACCAGGCGTGACAATAAAGCTTTCCTTGGGATGCAACAACTAGACAACTGCACCACCAAAATGGAGGTCCGACGATGCAGACGGTTTCCTCCATGTGAGGCGTTGTGTGAAACAGTTACAAGTCAGCTTGAGCACCAAGTAAGCCTTGGTCCCAGCAAAGGTCAGGGCTGAGCCAATCTTCTTCAGAGGTCCGGGGAACACTGTAGAAGGCTGAGATTCAGTGAGGATCAGGGCTACGCTTCCCAGAAGGCACCTGGCTCTTTACTTTCAAGCTGGTCCAAGACAGAGCTCAGTGGTTGGTCCTTTTTTAGGACGTGGAAGTGCAGTTTGTGACTGGCGAAAGCAGGGTCTGGTGGCTCAGTGGACTTTTGCATCCACTGCAGGGGCCTGTGTTCGACCTCATAGTCACAGGTTCAAATCCCGGCGGGTCCACTCAGCCTTTCAGCCATCTGAGGTTGATAAAATGAGATCCATTGAGTTGGGTAACAATAAACATCTGTTATTCAGCGCCAAGAGACCCCTTTGGGGTGATCGTGCACTTTACAAATACACGTTATGTTATGTTAGTACCTCTTGTCCTGGCGAGTCCTGATGAAGACTTTGGCTTGCAGAGGGGTTCGCCTTCCTTGTGGAACTGGTCTCTGGTCCTGGACAAGTCATAGTCTGTCGGGTAAAGGGGGCTGCCACAGGTGCAGTACTTCGCGCCTCTTCTTCGTGGTGTCCTGCCTTGTGCTGACACGACCTATCTTTGTCCTCTTCATCTTCAGAGCAGATCTAGAGAATTGGTGTCAGGGGAACCCTTAAATCCTGGATTTAGGTGTGTGAGGGCTAGTAGCAAATAGGTTACTAGTACTGTGGCTAATCCACCCCGAGGCGACAACATCCAGTGGGTGCATGCCACCAAATTACCCCAAACCCACTATTTTTAGGAGATTTCAAGATGGCGCGGGCCATCCTCTGCTGTACAGACCCAGTAGCCCACCCTAGAGATGAGGCTAGCTTTTGGGGTTATATGCCTCCTGCATACCAAATTTACCACCTGCCCGCGACCACGAGGGCCTGGGGGAAAAGGGGGCCTTTGTCTCCACTGGGAAACAAGATACTTATATTTCAGTGGTGGTGAAGCCTTTGAGGCTCAGCTCCCTGATGGGTCATTCACTAGCCATCCTGGGAGGGCAGAGGTGTGACCTCCTTCCTGCCCAGGCCTTTTGTCTCATGTCCTCTGGAAGTGATAGCACTCCCCAGCAGAAGGTCAGACTTCTGTTTGACGGCAAACAGGTTTGAAAGCCCGCCAAAGCATAAGGGAACTAGGCACCTTGTGGGGCATCCGCTGAGGGTGCAACCTGGGTGCATGCCAGCTCACCCTCGACACATAATAATAAACACAACCAAATTCAGTGGTACCAACATGGAACTGGGTATCTTGGTTTTGTCCGGTAGCCAGTCCATGCAAACTTATTGACCGCCTTTCACTTACAGTAAACTTGAATGGCACGTTTACTGTAGAAGCATACATGTCTGTACATATATGGCTTACCATTAAGAGAATGCATCCTGCCTCCTGGGTTTTAGGAAGCTCATCTTAGGGGTGACCTATATAACTTAAGGTATTGTGGTGACTCTGTCACACATGATGTGTGCAGTTTCGCACTTGAGCAGAGAAGCTGCTCTCTCACGTTGCGATAGCAGCCCTGCACACTTGACTTTTACTCAAGTCACTCAGAGTGGCAGAAATTGTGCTGCAGCTGTGGTGATCCCTTCAACACCCTTGCCCTAGGTACAACTGGTACCATATACTGGGGACTTATAAGGTGGTTAAAGTATCCTTCCAATTGGGTGTATCAAATCACATTACCTTTTGAGAGAAAGAGCTCTGGCACTGGGGCCTGGTTAGAAGGTCCCAGTGCACTTTCAGTTCTAAAGCCACAGCATCCAGAAGAAAAAGTGGGTGACCATCCAAAAAAGGGCACTATCCTAAAAATGTCATTCACATAAATCGGCAACCATCATGCATACACTTATAAACTTACAAATATGAAGAAAAATGCAGCTTGCAAAAAAATATACACCCCCTCTCATCAGAATCATCGGAGTGAAAACCCCCATGGTTTGTCAGAGTGGGTGGCCAATACTAAAGCTCTTGCCTACTATGGTAATCTGTGAGGTTACATGTAACTAAATACCTGTCTATAGCATGCAACAAAATGTGATAACAGCCAAAAATTGTATATTGCTTTTAAAACTGTGATAACTTGTATTTTAAACCACTTTGCGCCCACCCCCCAGCACTGACCTGATACTCCCAAAACAGCCGATCTGAACGCTGTCAGGGACAGGAATTCACTCGCACGCCGCCATCACCGGCCGCGAGGAGCCACGGACACGCCCACCTCTGGTGGCCACGCCCACCCCTCCAATGCCCGATCTCCTGCCATAAATTATGTGTCAGTTCAGGCAGCGTAGCGGACGGGCGCAGCAGGCGCGCCGTCAGCGCGCCAAAGGCGCGCCAAAGGCAAGCCCGTCTGGGCCCGTCCGGGCCCAGCCGGACCCAGGCCCAGTTACTCTGCCCATTTCTGCCAAGAAATGCCCGACTTACTCCCGGGATAAGCTTCTGGCCCTAATCACCCAGAAACACCCCTCCTGCATTTATACCCATATGGGCGACAACCCTTTCACCAGCTGCAGCCTCTGCAACCCCCCTGGCCCTGACTTAGTACCTGGTGGACTCCAACTAGGCCTACTTAACTGCAGGTCGCTCGTTAAACACGCGCATGAAATTAACCTCCTGATCTTAAACCACGCCACGGATATCCTGTTTCTCACTGAAACATGGCTCACTCCCAACAATGGCCCTGACATAGTCCTCGCACTCCCTCCTGGCTACCTAATCTGCTCGCTGAATAGACCAGAGGGTAGAGGAGGTGGCTTAGCCATAATATACAAGGACGTCTTCACCTGCAGAACCTCTGATGGCAACATCAAAGGATGTGAAAGCTGCCACTTCGCCATCCAAATCTCCCCAGTGACATCGCTGTCGGGAATGCTTGTATATCGCCCCCCGGCCAACTCGCCGAATTTCCTAGCAAACTCATCGACCAGATCACCATTAAGTGCACGACTTCCTCCAATTATCTCTTATTGGGGGACCTCAATATCCATTTTCTGGACCCGGTCGACAAGCAGGCGATAGAACTTCTACAGGACATCACCTCCACTGGCCTCGGCCTAAAAAACCCACAGGCCACTCATGACAGAAGGCAGCTACTCGACCCCATATTTACTAACATCCAAGATCTGAACACCCGTGCTCACGTCCCCCTCCCTTGGACCGACCACTTCTTGGTCCCCTTTGAATGGCCCATCAACATTCCCCCCCCAGAACCCTTATTAGACGCTGGCATAAACTGGTCCCAGACGAATGGGCAGCCAAATTAAATGAAAACACCCCCCTCCCCTCTCAAGACACCATCGCCGCTGACAACGAATTCAATACTAGGGTCGCCCAATCTCTGGATGACATTCTCCCGAAATCTAGCACCCTGAAACGTACCAAGAGAGTCAACCCGTCCCCTTGGTACACCCCCGAATTAAACCTATTACGAAAGGAATGCAAGAGGAACGAACGCCTTTGGAGGAAAGATAAAACGGCAGACAAGAAAGACATATTTCGTGCCTCCGTAAAATCTTATAAAATGGAACTACGCAATACCAAAAGCGCCTTCTACGAAGACAGAATCAAAAACGCCTCCTGTTCGGCCCATGAAACCTTCGCCATTCTTAAAAAACTCCTTCACGCCCCAGACCCCCCTGTTAAACCATTGGACCCCAAAGCAGCAGAAAGCAAATGCATTAAACTTGCCACCTTCTTCGATGAGAAAATCCAAAAAATTCTCTCGGCCCTTCCCCCTATCGTAACTAGCCACATGGACGGGGATCCTGCTAACTATCCCATCCACCTCTCCCATTCCCCTGATGGCCCCTCACCCTCCCTTGACACCTTTGGCCCAGTGTCTACGGAAGAGGTAGCCGCAACATTGGCCTCAATTAAAAGTGGGTCCCCCGCGATCCCGCCCCTCTCCGTTTCCTGAAAAAAATGTCCAGCACCATCATCCCCCACCTTACGTCGCTTATAAACTCCTCCCTCGCGCAGGGCCTAGTCCCCCCTAGCTGGAAAGCAGCAGCGGTTAAAGGCCTCCTAAAGAAACCTTCTTTAGACCCCCAGGACCTATCCAACTACAGACCTATCTCCCTTCTCCCAGGAAACAGTAAGATCACGGAGAAGCTAGTGAACAAACAACTTTCACTATTCCTGGAGAGCAACAACTTACTCTGGGTCTCCCAGACAGGGTTCCGTCCAGGCCAGGGCACCGACATCGCCCTCCTGGCAGCAGTGGAGAAGGCCAGAAGCATTCTGGACACGGGAGGATCAGTGGCAGTGATCCTCCTGGACCTCAGTGCGGCCTTCGACACTGTGAACCATCACACCCTAATCCAACGACTGGGAGAAATCGGAGTAAGGGGCACGGCCTTGAAGTGGCTAAAATCTTTCCTAGATGGCCGCTCCTTTCAAGTCTAGGAGAACGACAGCCACTCACCCGCTATCCCCCTCCGCTGTGGAGTACCGCAGGGCTCATCTCTTAGCCCGACGTTATTCAACGTGTATATGTCCCCGCTGGAGAAACTGGTCATTCCGTTCGGCGTATCGATCATCAACTACGCCGACGATACCCAGCTGGTAGTAACCCTCTCGCACCCGCACCAATCCCCCTCTGACCTTCACAGCTGTCTCACTGAAATCCACAGCTGGATGAACTCCTCAGCACTAAAATTGAACGGTTCCAAGACCGAGATCTTGCTGCTCGGACATAAAGGGCCCTCCCTGCCGCCTCACTTCTGGCCTGACTGCTTAGGTGACCCCCCTGCACCCAAGGAAGAGGTCAAGAGCCATGGCGTAGGGCTCGAAAACGACCTGAGCTTCAGAACACAGGCAAAAAAGACGGCAGGAATCTGCTTCGGACTTCTCAGGGCCTGTAGAAAGGTCTTCCCCCTGCTCCCCGCGACCGCCAAGAAACTTTTGATTCAGGGCCTTATCCTGGCAAGGCTTGACTACTGCAACGCAATCTATCTTGGAGCTCCCGAAGCCACTCTCAACACCTTGCAGAAAATTCAAAGCGCCGCGGCCCGCCTACTCACTGAAACCCCCGCCAGATCATCGGCAAAGCCAGCTCTTAAGCTTCTCCATTGGCTCCCAGTCAGAGAAAGGGTTGCTTTCAAGGCCCTCTGTCTGGCCCACAAAACTCTTTATAACAACGGCCCTCCCCTCCTCAAGGAATTCATCCTCCCCTACAAAGCGAATAGGGCCCTCCGTTCCAGCAGAGAGAACCTCATCACAGTCCCCAGAGTTAAAAAAGCCAGGTCCGGAGGCCGCCGCTTCTCGGTGCACACGGCCAAACACTGGAACAACCTTCCCCGGAGACTGAGAACTGAACCCAATCTCCTTCAGTTCAGGAAGGCACTGAAGACCCTTCTCTTCCCTGACCCTTAACCCCCTCCATTGCTAACCCCCCTTGAGTTCAGGTTCTAGCGCTGGGATGCTCTAGGGTTACTACGCGCTCTACAAAACCTTAAAATAAATAAATAATAAAAACTGTTAAAGGCTTACTGGTTTTAACAAATGCATTTCACAATAAAAAAGCAAGACCAACTGCCTTTGTCATAACGTTCATACTTACCAGACCTATGACATCAGACTTAAGTTTCCTAGTGCATCAATGAGATCCATGCTTCTCAGCATAATCATCTCAAGCCTACTGTTTTGAGTATAAACATTTCCACAAGGCCGCCATCGGACACACAGTCATAAAACTAGAAAGGTATACATATGTACAGTTGGCTAAGCAAAATACTATTTCTTCTAAGAGGGCTTCACAAGATTTCCTACAGAGCAAACCTTCTATAGCTGTGGTTTTTCACAAGGAATAACCAACAAGAAAGTCATTGCTCACTCTGATAATCTATGATATTCTATGTATCAAACTACCTATCTATAGGCTTTCATATAGAATAATAACCCACACTTGAATGTCTATGGACTTTAACATATGTTTTTCACAATAAATATGTTAGGCCTAGGGTCTTTATCATAACATTTCATAATAAACAGATCAGGCCTATTGCTGTGATCATTGTCTGCCAGCATAACCAACTCTGTTAACTGTAGAGAGTCTAAGCTTTGCCAAAAGCCAAAAAGTGCAATACAAGCAGTCTTTTTAATGGAAGCACAAAAATTAGGCCCAATCAAATCCTACACAAAGGGGAACTAACATGCGGGTGGAGTCTAAGGCCCTCTCTCAGTAGTACTCTGGAAGTTCTTTTTTGTTGTTCATGATAGGTCAAGCCAGACCTAAAAATCCATGTATATTTGTGTAGCTCTGGGCATCCCATCCTGCTCTCAAGCACACAACCGCATTCTAAAATTATTGTTTGATGGGTAGGGTACTGGGACTGCAATGTATTCCTTCTGACTGTCCTCTTCCCTTCAGAGCTGCTGCCAGAGAGAAGCAAACACTGTAAATGATCTAGTTGTCCAAGACACTTGTCCAGCATTGCAATGTCACGTGTGTGCCTCTGAAAGTTCAAGCTCAGGCACCCATACTGCTGCTGGATTAGGCAGGTGGATAAATAACAAAATAATCACAATTGCATGGAGGGGACACATTTTTTTCTATGGAAGCACACAACGTTTGGCCAATAAAAGCATGTACTAGTGGCGACCAACATATCGATGGAGCCAAAACCCTCTCTATAGTACTCCTGAAAGCTCTTTGTTAGGTTGATCATATTACATACAGCGGCAGCTGCACTATCAAATAATTCCAATGGAGTGGTTAGTAAGAAGAGAGGAAATGTCAGAAGTACTCCTGTGTACATCACACCAAGTACATAAATAGGAATGAATGTTGAAAAAAATAAGAATGAAGAGTCAAGAAGTCAACCTTCAACGTAAAACATGTAGGCAGTGTATATACAGATTTCTCTTTTTTTTATTGATTACACATAACAGTGAGCCGCACATCATATAGCGATATATGGACATAGAAGTACATGGCATAGTTCACATAATTACAACCAATGTAGCGTAACACACATTAATAGTATCAAACATCCGTGATAGCCCCTGCATGAAAACACTCAGTGGCCTAAGATCGTCAATATGCATCTCAAACGGCAAGCAAATACGAGAAAAAAAATCCTGCATTTTTGTCTACACCAGGAGTCCAGCCAAACATGCCATGATTAGTCAAATCTATCAGGATCTAATACAGTTATAGCAGTCTAACAAAAACTCCTACCCAACCTCCCCCTCCCTCCCCGAATGCTCAGCCACAAATATCTATCAGTAGTATTTGCACAATTCCCACATCCGCAGTTGTGTGAGTCTTGATTCCAAAGACTGACATAAGTAAATTGTACAGTCCCGCTAACTTACAAAATATAACACACAAAGACTGTGAGGAGCCCATGTGTCCCGTAATCGCTGATCAAACCCCCATGCGATAGTCCGAGTGGCAGTGTATATACAGATAAATCCTAATATTCCTTTCATAACTTCAGAGACATCATTGATTCTGTTTGACCTGGCAGCCTAAGAGAAAGTTATCATGGTTTTGCTGCAGAGTGTAGAGTCACATAGTTGATGAGAGTGGCTTCTGCAGCCAACAGATCTCGTACCACGTAGTTGCAGTATATTGGACATTTTATTTGGAGTCTTCACCTTGGGATCCTACAAATATTAAGGATCTTCATGCAACCCAAAAACATGTACAAACTTTATTGTGAATTTAGTAGCCAAAGTCTCTCATCAGTTTTGTGAATTTAAATGTTGACTCCTAACCAATGTTTCCCCAATTCTCCATTTGTGCCACTTTGTTTAGATCTTGGCATCTGCTCACTTACCCATAAAGTAAAACTTAGACCTTTTGATGTACTGGACTAGGATCTGGTCGTCAGTAGATCTACTACCCTATCGGTTGGGCTTGGAAGAGATTATGAAACTTCCTAGTGTCACTAGAATTCCATGGTTGGGGTATATTAAGAATTCACTCGAGGAGATCGGGTGCGGAAACATGTTGGCTCATCCGGAAATGTCCAGTGGCACTTCCAAGTCTACGCTTAAGGAGCGGTATTGGAGACAGGTAGATGGTAGATGGCACCCGCATGGGAGGGGGCAGGTACTTTAACCTCTACCTTTTGGGAATTTAAAGATATTTATCTTCTGGAAAGGTACATGGACACAATTGAGCCTCTGGGTGCTAAGATACTTTATATCAAGTTTCGAATTGGGACCTTGCTACTTCGATCATTTACTGCGAAATGATGGCACGCCCTCGTTGATGCTGAACCTGACCTAAGCTGCCCGTATTGCTCAGAGGTTAAAGAAACTGTAGATCATGTCCTGTACTTTTGCCCGCAGTATCATGCACATAGGAGGAGATGAATCTTGCTGTTATGATGTAACTTGGGTATTAAGAACTACAACATTGGGTATTAAGGACTACAACATTGCAACTGCACAGCTCAACAAATTGTCTTCGATGTCTCTCGGTTTCTTTTATACATGTGGAGACACAGTCAGGAAACAACTGCCCCATTGACACCCAGCACATTGCATACAGACTGTGTAACAGTAGATACCAGCATAGAAATTGCTGAATGGAATTAGTTTTTGCATCTTAAAATTGTCGTGATGTTCCCTTTATGCTGCTAGTTTTAATTGTGGGTACTTTAAATATTTAAATAATTTCATAACTTATATGTCATGTTCCCCCTATATGCTGCTAGTTCTAACCATGGGTATTGAAAACATTTTAACAATTTGGTAATGTATATGTGATACTTTTAAGTGTTTTCATTTCATGATTTTTATAGTCGTAACCTATTGTGCTTGCTTTTATGGCAATTGCCGAAATAAAGCGTGTTATTATTATTATTGATACTTAAAAAAAAATGCTGATTATTCTGACTTAAGAAATACGTACTTACAGCAATTCTTATTGTTTAAACTTCAAATTGTAAACCGAAATTAAGTAGAGTCTGATATGATTCATGATTTGATTAGAAATAATCATTCTTGATAATAAATGGTGTATGACATGCATAATAAATACTATTTGTTCTAAAGAAGTATTTTTTCTATTAGGCAAGACGAAACACATGTTGGCTAGATTGTAAACAATGAAAGTTTCAACCACTGACATGATGGCATAAGGCCAGTGGTCGGCTATGGAGCAGCGTCTGCACATACATGTGCTAGTGTTGTGGTCAGTCTGCCTCGGCCTGAAGGCATTTCTCCCTTCAATATCAAGGAACGCTATTTGGACCCCGTCGGACAACACCACCACTATTAGTTATATCAACAAATAGGGGAAGGGGTTGTAGAGAATTTGTCTGCGTCATCTGACGAATGTATGATGATACAACGCGATAATGTTGATCGCGGTATCTTACAACGCAGGTTTTACAACGCAAGTCGTTTTAACGACTTGCGCTGGAGGTCGCTGGACTTAGGGACAGTATGATTTACTATTCCAACACCAGTCTACGTACAGTAGGGAAGGTGTTGAATAGTAATCGTACTATTCTTTTGCTTGCAGCGCCCTCCAGTGCAAGTAATTGAAATGACTTGTGTTGTAAAACCCGAGTTGTAAACCTACCGCGGTGAAACTCCCGCTTAGTAAAGGACATGGTCTCTCGCTGGAGGACAACAAATGGGAACTACACATCAAATTTTATGATGTGATCTTCAGCAGATTTGGGTGTCCACCTCTTTGCCAAGGCCTAGTGAAGTATTTTGTGATCAGATTTGTGCCATACAGTGCCCTCTAAACTGTTCCCTTGGGGATGCTTTCAGGGCCTGTTGTATAGGTTCCCATCAAGCCCACTTCTGTTGAATGCTCTGTATAAGATGCAGGTGGATCAAGCATAGTTGAGCCTAATCATCACTAATAGAACAAGGATAATCTGGCACACTGATCTATTAGCACTCAGCACTTAACCACCCCTTCCTGAACTGTGAGGGCAGACTTGCTCTCACAGCAGGAGGGTCAGTTGACGCAGGTCCTCCACTCCAATTCACAAACACTTTGGCTACATGAGTAGAGACCAGGCGGTGCCAGCTACAGCCATTTTCTCTCTTTGATGAAATTACAGGTGTATTATAGGTTGCCAGAAAACCTATCAGTAAATCCATTTAGACGGGTCGCTGGAACACTTTGTGTGTTATGTTGGAGTCAGAAAGCTTAGATCCCTTTAACTCAAGCTTTTCTGACGTCTTGCATCACTCACTGTCTCTTGCACAGCACTTACTGGCAGTGGCTGCGGTCAAAGGTTATCTGGCAGCCTGTGGACTTTCATCTGTCTCCCTGATCAGCAGTGTTGTCTGGGTCACTTTTAGTTACACATTAACTGAAAGGCTTTCTTTACCCGTTCACTCCCGCTCCATTCATTGTTCCTCAGTGTGATTTGAATCTTGTGTTGGTTTTCTTGATGGTATCTCTCTTTGAACCAGTACTTAGTTGCCCAGTTTGAATTATTAGTGTAGTGTTTTTAGTTGCAATGCCCTGTGTACACAGGGCAAGGGAACTTCAGGGCTCAGTTTGTCTGCCTTTTACAATTTTCAAGTTGGATACTTTGGCTGCTTCTGGGTATCTGCCTATATGGGCCAGTCTTCACTAACTCTTCCAATGCTCTTTCCTCCTCTCATGCCACCAAAGAGGAGGAGCTGCATTGGTTGGATCCCAGGCGTGCAGTCTCAGGGGTCTGTATTTGACAGGAAACAGAGGAAGATCAGCTGTTTCTGGCTTCACCAGAGCCAAGACTCCGACCAAATGCACCATTATGCGTTGAGTCATCCTTGTGTCAAGACATCCTCTGCCTTAGTTAAGAAAGAGCATCCGGAGACCAAATTCAAGACCCCTTCTCTAGGTCCATTGTTGCTTCTACGGCTGTCACTATAGATGTTCTGGTGGCTGACATTTGCCGGATGGCCATGCTGTTATCCCTGCTTACATTTGCGAAACATTACTACCTCACAGGCCACGTACACATTGATGAATACTTTGCCAGGGCTGAGCTACATGGCTTCCTTAGGTAATTGGCATTACTTATTCCCAGAATGCATTGCTTTGGGACTCATTCAAAATATAAGGAATCTGCATGAACTTTGTGTCAATTATAAGTAAATGCTAGTTGCCTGCGGTAAAGATTTTTCTGGTTGATGGTTATTTTTTCTAAAGTTGCCTCATGCTCCCCCCTCTTCCGCTGATGGGTCGGTGCTATATATATATATATATATATATATATATATATATATATATATATATATATATATATATATATATATATATATATATATATATATATATATATATATAATCTCCCAAAGAATGCAAAAGTGCTATGTGCTTATATTGTCACTGTCGTTAATGATCTCTTGGTTCCTTCCCACACACTTCACTGGGGCACAGAAAATGTGTCAGCAGTGTGCAGTTTGATGTCTTTTATCTCCAAGTGGCAACCGGGAGGCGGAGCCAAGAATGGAGCCTCGTAGCACCACTTGAAGGTGCTAGAAAGGTACTGCTGAGAAAAGATTTACAGCTGCAAATAGTTGCCAAAGCCAATAGAGTTTGCTTTCTGATAGCGAAAGATGAAATGTTATGAGAAGGTACTGTTAACCTCATAGGTAGATGGTTTTTAATAATGGATTGGTCATGGCCAAAGGCTGTAGGCTTGATGTTTTGGATTTTAAATGTGCACTTTCAAAGCCAATAGGTCTGACTTTTTACTAATACATGGAACATGCTATTTTAAAAATAATAAGAACAGACTTGGTAGCTTTTTAATAAACATAATTGTTGCAGTGGGTGTTAAAGATGTAGTCTTCCTTTTGACACTGTGGGCCCTCTTCAGAGGCAGAAACAACGTTTTTTTCCACCTACCACTTAATAACTGTGAATCTGAGCATAGCATTTAGTTGTGTTGGTGTGCTATAGAGCTTTTCCATTTTGAATGAAAATGTGCTGACTGGAAAATGATTTATTGAGCATCATTTGTTGTTTTACTAGTCCTCAGCGCCTACTCAGCCAGCTTTGGCCTGCTCTACACTGCTACCCTAACAGCCAAGCGTAAAAAGGGATACATGGTCCCCATTATTGTGGGTTTTTAGTAAGCGACCCCAGCCCCCAGAGGTGGAAGACCCCAGCTGACACAATTGAGGACTAGTTATTTCTGCTTACCGTGGGATCTCTCGATCTGGATATCTAACAGCAATCATATGCCCTCTATCAAATTCCACATACACAATGGCCAAACCGACTCCAGCATTAGGATTTTACATAAATAAGTGGTGTTGGTTACCATGTTTATAAAAGGCATGCATTATAATCTATTGAGGAACAAGACAAAGACCAACATTACTAGGGGATGCAGAGGTCTCATTCAAGTTTTATCTTTTTGCAGGACAACACCTCAGACAACAAAACACAACGGGTCATACTATCCGGCTGGGGACTTTATAGTACAGCGACACTTGTATTGTTCATGGCCTTGTATATCACTGTAATTATTGATTGACATTTGAATCCTGGACAGATGAAAATAATGGTGAATGCTAATTTCTAGTGATGTTATGATATGGCACTTATACCTGAAACCCATTACAGTTTTGATGATATTGAAACACTGATTCACAGTATGACGACATAGCGATATTGTGGTCCACGATAGGTATCATCTGGACATTAATTGAGATGTTTATTTTCTGTTCCGTAACACTTTATTCAGTCGTGCATGATGAAACAAGGTGAACATGGGTGTAGTAAATACCCCCCATCCGCATATGGAAATCTGTGATATCATGGAAACCAGGCTCCACCCTATTGATTTCACTTAATTCCATGGGCATGATATATGTACTTCTGCATGTATTAACGTCTTTGGAGTTTCAGGTTTTCCCAACAGGGACCAGCAATTGCACTTGTGCTTTAGTATGATTCCACTTCATAACAAGCATTAGCAAAGCCAATAGGTCAGATCTTTTACATACGACAATGTTTCACTTACAAACTCACATCAACATTCTCTTACATGCGCAAAACTGTTAAATACACTGGACCTCGTTTATGGGGTTTTGCCGTATGGCAGCGCAGCAGGCCATGCTGCTGGGCTACCATACGGCAAAAGAAAAGGGCAGGAAAAGGGAAACCTTCCTGCACAGAAACAATTACAAGACGCTTATTCCTCTTTATATGTGTGCTGCAGAATGCAGCACACATAGAAAGACGCATAGAAAGAGGAAAAACGAGGAGAAATAAAGATATTTCTCCTCGTTGTGCCTCCCTTACACCTCCCTCGGGAGGCGTACGTTTTTGGTGTCGCCTTCGACTTACGATTCCTCGTAAATCTGGGGACGTGTCAAAAAACCATGGATGTTGCTGAGAACGCCTCCAGCAACACCACAGTTTTCTGTCTGAAAGGGGCACATGTTTATAAGACCATGAAAAGCCACGTAACATGGCCTTACATGGACGAATACATTTTCTAGTGGCACATTGTGCCACCAGAATGTGAAAAAAGTGATATTCGAGCGACGCAATAGTGCCGGTAAGGCCTCATAAATGAGGCCCAATGTGTTTTTAAACAAACATACAAGAATATTTTGGTGTTGGCAATGGTAGTGACAGTAGAAGTGATGCAGTTTTATTGGTGATGGTGTAAGCTATAGTGATGGTTGTGATAGTAGTGACAGTGATAGCACTACTGGAGCTGGTAATAGTGCTGCTGGTGGCTGTAGTGGCAGAAGTGATCATAGTGGAAGTGGTGCAGGTGGTAGTAGAGGTGATAGTGGTAGTGGTGTTCGAGGTGATGGTAGTGCAGGTGGCAGTAGCAGTGGTGATGGTGGGAGTAGATATGATTGTGGTAGTTGCAGGAGTGGTGATAGTGATATTATTTTTGATTGAGGTAATAGTGGTAGTGGTAAAGATATTGAAAATTGAAGTACTAGAACTGGTGGTGGCACAGGCCGCAATAATGGTGGTGATGTTAACAATTTTCATTTTGGTGGCAGTAGAGGTAATACTGGGGTAATGGTGGTTGTAGTAGTAGTGGTTTTGATAGCGGTATTGGATTCAATGTCATTGGTAATAGGGGTGTTTGTGTAATGTTGGTTTTGTAAGTGGTGGTGGTAATAGTAATGGCGGTGTTAGTACCAGTGGTAAGATTGGTGATGGTAATTGTTGTAATGATGGTTTTAATGGTGTCGATGGTAATGGCGCTGATGTTGGGGGTTAATAGTAATGATTGCAATGGTAGTGGCTAAGGTATGCATAATACTGATAGTAGTGGTAATGTTGTTGGTAGTGTTGGTGGTGGTGGTAAGTGCCATGGATGTTGGCAGTGGTAGAGATATGGTGCTGGTTATGTTGGGAGTGGTGGTGATAGTGGTAGTGACAACAATAAAGGGGATGTCAACAATGGTGGTTGTGGCAATTATGGCGGGAACAGTTATAATTTATTGTGCGGTTTTCTTTACATTATTGCTGCTAATAATTATATTTAGGCATACCTTTGCAAAAAAAAGTGGACATAGTGTCATCTACTTTTAAGCTGCTTTTAACGTGCGTCTTCGTTATTTAATCGCAAGAGCAAATTGCTACAAAGGTAACTGCTGTGCTCTTTTTCACACTAAGTACAAGACGGAGAAAGATATGGTCTCAGAATGCAAAGAATTTGTCTCCACTACTACAAATAAGGCAGTTTTTGCATCTTGTGTTTACTCAAAAGTGACAGCGTGGTGCTGCTTTGTATCAAGTTGAATTTTCTCCAACAAAGTCATGCTGGGGAAATGTTCACTGGTGCCTTAAACAGAGACGAAAACGTGACTGACATTCTTTGTGTCTTTTGTGCTTGCAGTGTTTGTCTCTCTTTAACTTGTAAGTTGTTTAGATACTTTAATAGCATAAACAGGTCACTGAGCACAGGAGCAGGGCCTGTTAACCCACGCTGTAGTACTCCAGGTCCTCATGTACATAAACTGAATGTATGATCAGAGAGCAGTGTTGCTCTCACCATAAGACAAGGTGCATGTCCCTACAGTAACTGTAGAAGTGCCAGTTGTGTGCTCTTCATGCTGGTGGCTCCTTGAAGTATTTACTTTGTAAGAAGCCCAGCGGCGGCTGTCTGCCTTGGCGGAGAACCATTAAAGAAATGGGGTAACCCAAAAGTACTGGACCTGGGTATCAAATTGATATTAGCAGACAATGGTCCGAGACCTATAACTTAACACAAAAGAAATGAATCAAACCTTATTTAATTTTGAGCATAAATTATTTGTCACTGCTCAAACCCACCAATGGAGAACATAAGAATTGGCAACAACAACGAGGTCCGAAAGTATATGCAATATTTTAATCTATTGTCATATATAGCGTTAGTATTGCAATTTACAAATTTTTATATTTTTTTATACATCTTGAATTGTATTTGTAATATGCCCCGTATATAGCGTGCAGTAGAAAAGGGGTGTCAAAGAAAGTGCAAGTGATAAGGTGAAAGGAAAAAGAAATCACACAAAATTCATAAAAACAATTTCTAATATTCCGAAGAAATGCCAGCCAATAAATGCTGGACCAAAAGACCTGACCACATTCAATTAGTCCAAGGGGACTTCTTGTTCTTATTACCAGACATAAGATGTAACAATTATCTGCACTATATCACAAAAGGAAGGGGATATAGGTAGTGGTCCAGGTATTTAGCTAAAGTGTCGACGTTTCGACTCGTCTTGCGGCCTTGCGGTTAGTTGTGCCTGGGCCATGCGAGTCTTCATCAGGACATAATGGACGGGGCAATGCAGGGTTATCTTGGTGACCCTGTGGAAAGTATAAACGGACCGTGAGAAATGGGTTGTTGCCTAATGGGTGAAGTGAGAACAGGGGTATAGAGTTGCTTACCCTGTTGATGAAGCAGTAGTCGTTATCTATTTAAGGTTGGGTTTAGTCCATGCAGTCCACTGGCTCCTATTGTATGCACAGTTGCCAGAACCTGGTTGTTTAAAAATATAATTAAGGACCGATGTAATAATTATATATATATATGTGGTCCTATAAACACAGTCATATCCTGGCAAAATATAAAATTTACCTGCACAAGGAGTCTGATGGGTGTATGTTCCCAGATAAATTTCTTGTAACCACGAAGCTGTAACAATTCATAACATTGCCCATTTAGTACTTATGTTCTCCATTGGTGGGTTTGAGCAGTGACAAATAATTTATGCTCAAAATTAAATAAGGTTTGATTCATTTCTTTTGTGTTAAGTTATAGGTCTCGGACCATTGTCTGCCTTGGCGGAGAAGCGTTGCCCGACTTTCAAACTGGCAGGCTACTCCACTAGGGTGGAGGAGCGTCGCCTCACTGCTTTCTCGCGGTGTGAGAAAGCCAAAACATAAAATAGTAATAACTTATGGTTATTACCATTTTATGTTTCTTTCTGCATTGCGGGTGGGCGGGTGGGCATGAGTACGCATGACTGGTTTCGACAGCCCTCTCAGGCCACCCAAACCAGTCAGGCGCACTCTGCACTTCTCCATGCTGGCTGTATTGCAGCCTACATGGATAACATGCAATTCCCTACAGCTGGGCGGCGTCCCGACCAATCACAATGCTCCACTGGAGTGTTGTGATTGGCTTAGGGGAGGGGAGGGAGGCTGGCTGGTTCCTGTCCCTTCTTGGGCCGGACAAACCGCCATGCGCACTTTAGCATTTCTCAACCCGGCTGTGTTGTACAGCCTAGTGGAGAACTGCCCCCGACTCCCAGTCCCTGTTTGAGTACCGAAACAGGTCACTCAGACCAATCACAAGGGTGCTGTCATGCTGGTGACACCAGCGATACAAAAGGGGGTGGTAATGGACGGAGCATCTGAACCAATCAAACACTCACACCCTGTCAAAAGATCTGGGTTTAATCCATCACCGTTCTTTAGCCCACTTTGACACCAGCGTTGTGATTGGCTAGGGGAGTGTGGGAGCCTGTGTGCCTCCTGCTTCCGAACATTGTGGACAGAAGAAGGACAGAGGAGAGGCAGCGGGTGGCAGGTAGGTAAATTTTCTTTTTTCTACCCCTGTCCACCCGCTCTAATCAGTAGCAGCTGCCACTGGAAGTCATGTATTTGTGCTAAGTGCTATGCTGCAAGAGACTCTATAACCAGCTGCACCAAGGCACAAGCACAAACGCCCTGACTTTTTACCTTAATATTTAAAGCAGTCTCTGGCATATCAAACACACACCTGGGACTGCTGCTGGTACTATGTGGATGTCATTAAGGGGGAGGCTGGTGGCACTGCTGGTTTTACCTTTAGAGTAGTGAAAAGCAAAGACAGACTGCTATGACCATCAGGCATCTTACATACTTATTAAGCCGACTGACAAGCGTGTAAATGGAGCTGTTGCTCGCAGCAGCCTGAAATAGTTGTGTATGGGTAGAGCTGAACTTGTATTAATACCTGCAAAAAAAGAACAGTAGCACAGGTTAAAAAAAAATGCGAAAGCACCAATGAAAGTATACATTGGTCCCTGAGCCATGGCCCATGGGGCTTGGGACCAGATATGCGTAGCACTGGTCCTAAATGTATGGTTGCAATATTAATGCGACCAATGTGTATTTTGCATACCAAGCTATAAACTAATAGGTCAGTTTGCAAAGTACTGAATTCTAGTGTGTTTCAATTCCTACTGGCTCATGAAAAATAATGAGGTAGGTCATATATTGCAACCCACTAGGATTCTCTGCCATCCACTGGGATGTTGGTCGGCTGAGGTCAGCAGACCTCCATGTCTGTGATTGCTTTTTTTGTTTTTGTTTAAAAGCAGCCTTTTTTCCCTGAAAGGAAAACAGGATGTGATTTAAAAATAATTACTAACCTTTTTTAAGAGTAGGCAGTGGTCCCTGGGTCTACTGTTAAAAACAATTTTCTCAACATCCTTAACGGGGAAGTGGTCTCTTGGGGACCCCTTCCTGTCTGCAAATGACTTGCATTGTCAGAACAGCTGTCAGAGGTCAGAGTAATCTTTGACTGCTCTCACCAAGATGTGAGGAAAGGTTTGGTTCACTGACCCCTCTGGGAGCTCTCTGTCTCAGGATCTTGTTTGGGTGGTATTATGCGCTTCACAGTGATTCCTATACTGGAAGGGCAATCTGGGAATATCAAAATAGTTGCCATTTTGGTTCCTATATGCTGCTTATGATTATTTTCTGATATCATTTGTTTTGGTTATGGCCCTGCTTTTGTATGTGGTTAGGTAGAGAGGAGAGATCACACTTGGCTATCGTGCATTTCTAAGAGGAACAAAATGGCAGGAGTCACATCTGGACACTTGGCTTTGTGTCTGAGAGTGGGGTTTTGGAATGGCAGCAGAGGCGATGGGTTTTACTGTATTTTACTGTAATCCGACTTGCTGCGATATTATCACGACTTGTAAAGAGGCGTAGTGATGCCTCGTCCCTCACAGGATCCACAATATTGTCAAAGAGCTATTCTCTTTTTGTAATCTTTATTCATACATTTTCAGAGAAGAAACATAACCACAAAGTATACATCACTGTATATGAAAGGTACCTAATGGATATACGTCGCGCATCCTGATCATCTACAAATGACTGAAACCATTAAAGTACTTAGGGGCAGATTTACAAACCACTTGCGCCACTATTGTGACGCAGCGGTGGCGCAAAAGATGCGCCATGGTGCGGGGTATTTACAACGTGACGTATCTCCCAGATGCGTCACGTTGTAAAGACCTGCGCCAGAAGAGGCGTACCATCGCAGGGGGAGGCGTTCTACAAGATTTCACTCAGTCACTTTTGGGCCCATGCTGCGTCAAAACCCTGCTTGAAGCAGGCGTAAGGATTGATGCAGCATTGTGCACATAGGGCCCCCCTGATCATTGCTGGAGCTCCAGCAATGCGCCGCTTTTACGGCACAGATGCGTAACGCATCTGTGCCGTTTTTGCCCCATTGTGCCCCGCATTGTAAATGCGGCGCATCAAGGGTGGCGGAGCTGCGGCGCACAATTGCTGGCGCATCCCTGCCGATATGCAGGGATGCGCCAGTAATTGTAAATCTGCCCCTTAATCATTAAAACAACGATCGATTCGACGAACAAGAACAATGCCTTCTTGTTCTTTCATACCAACTGAACATGCCTTCCCGTGAGTAATCTTTCAATCAGGACTGAAGAGAAGAAAGTAACAATGAAAAAGAAAATTCTAGGGATGAGAGACAGCAGTACAAAGAGCTTTTCTGAGGAATGTCACGGTCATGACATATAAAGTCATCAGTGACTGCTTGAAAAGGAGGAGGGTGGGATTCTCTCTCAGGCGTCAGAAGATGCAAATTGCGTTCCCACAAGAAACACATCTCACGTCAAAGGAAATTCTCAAATTCCATAAAAACATGGAGCGGTTGATTGAATAATTCTCTCTGCTCTAGCCATTCCAGGAGAGTTGGTATCTGGCTCTCACCCACAACTCCTCTGTTGCAGGTGGGCCCAGTAGGCTGATGCTACTGCTGATTGGTGGACTCGATGGTCCCGTCGTTATTATCTTGAATGTTTTTGTGCCTGACCCATCTATGATACCTTTAACCCAGTGGTGCAACGAAACTTGAGCCTCCCCCGACAAAGTACATGCCCCCCACGTTTTGTACCCAGTCAGGAGTTCTCAGGCCAATGGCCCATGCGGAGTGCCGGAGGGACCCTATGGAGCGGGACTGTGGGGGGCTAATGATATGCCACTGCTTTTACCCTAAATTAGTGAAACTGCATGCCCTATATGTTGGCTCTCTTTTGATCTGGTCAGAAGACTTTAACTTTACACAGAAAACACACTTGAAAGACAGCCACTAGTAAAACACACCGAATTATCAATTGAAGAACCTTAAGAAAATCACTGTATGACAGGAGTATGGAGAAAACATCTTGGTACTGAAAATACATTCTTCTATCAGATTGTACTACTGAATATCCACTTGAAAAATATCGACATACAGGAATATCGAGGACAGAAAATCGAGGGACCAAGTATCGAAAGGTAAGTTTCTACAGGGAAGTATAGATTTACTATTTCTAACTCCACATCTATGTACCTTAGAGCATAGGTACATATATGTGGAGTTAGGCATAGAAAATTGAGACTCACCTGCTGATATTGTATTTTTAATAGTTTGTCCTCGATATTTAGTACTCTAAATATTTTGAGTTCGATATTTAGAATGCAAACCTCCTTCTATACAATCGTACATGGTATGTATTCAAAAGTCAATCATTTATTGATGTCCACTAAATATGCACAGGCATTGGCAAAGCCAATAGGTCTTGCCTATGCAAGAGCTATTGGTTTTGCCAATATGTTTTAGTCAAGTTGTACACCAGTATGGCCGCTGATCATCATGGGTAAAAGGTAGTGGAGTAGAGGAGAGTGGAGTAGAGTGGGGTGGCGTGGAGTGGCATAGAGTGGAGAGGAGTGTTGTGGAGTGTCGTAGAGTGGAGTGGTGTAGAGTGGAGTGATGCAGAGTGGAGTAGAGTAGAGTGGGGTAGAATGGAGGGGCGTAGAGTGAAGAGACATAGAGTGAAGGAACACAGAGTGGAGAACAGTATCATTGAGTATTGTGGCATAGAGTGGAGCAGATTGTTGTATTGTAGAGTATCATTGAGAGGGGGTGTAGAGTGGAAAGTATGGAGCAGAGTAGAGTGGAGTAGAGTGTTGTAGAGTGGAGTAGAGTGGTGTAGAGTAGCATAGAGTTAAGTGGAATAAAGTGGAGTGGCATAGAATGGAGTAGAGTGGTATAGAGTGGAGTGTCATAGAGTAACTGTTGTTCAGTGGAGCTTCATAAAGTGTTGTAGCGTGTCATAGAGTGGAGGGATGTAGAGATGAGGGTTGTGGAGTGTTGTGTAGTGGAGGACCATAGAAGTAAAGTGGCGTAGAGTGGCATAGAGTGGAGTAGAGTAGTGTAGACTGGTGTAGAGTGGAGGAACATATAGTTTAGTAGTGCATTGTAGCATAGAGTCGAGAAGAGCATTATAGAGTGGAGTAAAGTGCTGTAGAGTAGAGGGGTGTAGAGTGGAGGGGCATGCAGTGGAGTAGAGTCTCATAGAGTGAAGTGGCTTAGAGTGAAGTAGAGTGTTGTAGAGAGGAGTGGCTTAGAGTGGAGAGGTCTGGAGTGCCCTGGAGTGTTGTAACTTTGAGTAGAATGTTGTAGAGTAAAATGTCATAGATTGGATTGGAGTGTCTTATAGTATCCTGGTGGGATGTAGAGTGGAGTGGCATAGAGCGGAGTAGAGTTTCATAGATTGGAGTGTTGTAGTGTGGAGTGGAGTTTCTTAGAGTGACATAGAGTGGAGAGGCATAGGGTGGAGGAGCATAGCATAGAGTGTCATGGCATAGAGTTGAGTGAAGTAAAGTGGAGTGAAGTAGAGTGTCATAGAGTGAAGTGGCATATAGTGGAGTGGCATAGAGAGGAGTGGAGTAGAGTGGAATAGAACGTCGTACAGTCACAGAGTTGAGTTGAGTGGTGTAGAGTGGAGTGACGTAGAGTGAATATTGTATAGAATCATGGAGTGGTGTTGAGTATCGTGGAGCAGAATGGTATAGAGCAGAGTGGCGTAGCATAGAGGGGAGTAGGGTGTTGTTGAGTAGAGGGGGTCGTAGCACAAGGCCAATACGGACAACACATTTTCAATTGAAATGACCATTTCATTTGCACAGACACACAGTTTTACCCAAAAAACTATACCGCGCACAAACGATAATGTGTGGAAATAGCATCACCTGTTTTGATTGCATCAAAATATGTGTTTCCATCCCTCTTCAATATTATAAACAATGTGCTTCATTAGCGCATTCCTAATTCTGACATTTCTGAAAAATGTGCACAGGTCATTTGCGAACAGTTAAATTTTGTTGTGTGCTAGAAAAAAACAACATTGCACAGCCTTTTTCCAGCACCCCCTAATTACCCAGCATGATTGTCCCATAAATCCTTTCAATTGAAATCATAAGAATAAAAAGTAAACACCAAGTTCCCTCGAAAAACAGTGCCCAACATTTGAACTCTGTTTTTTAATGAACAGAGAATGTGACCAAGATAAAAACAAAATCTAAAGGCCTGTTTACAAAAAGTGAGTTCTCGTGGAAGAATACAGTAAACAGGGTATGCTACATGGGTGGGAAACAGACATACTAGACAGCCTAAAACAAATAGAGCCTGCAAAAAGAAAACACTCACCTGTGAGTTACAAAACACAAAGCCAACGGTATGCAATGGGGAGAATACATTCCCAGGGAAGCATTCCGAATTTCCCCCAGACGGTTTTGCAAACCAGTCAGCTGCGGTGATTGGTAGGTTTCATCCTAAAAAGCATAGATGGTTCGAAAATGTGGTTGGGAAGCAGAAAACCTGCAATTACTGCTTTAAACAGGTGATATGTTAATACACATTCTAGACACAGCCTACACTGTTGTCACGTTGCTGGAATACGTGAGCAGATTTGGCTTGCTAGTTGGTCTTAAACTGAACTGGGAAAAATGTACTTTGTTCTCATTGGGCTTTTTTGAGATGTAGAAATAGTGCTGCACTACCGGCCCTTCTTTGATGTGGGAGGATGCTATTTGGAAATCATGATAACGTACTTGGGGGTTCAGGAGCAAGTGCTACACCTGGACAGAGTTCTACGTAGTTTGCACATCTACCTTGACTTCTGGGTGTGTTTTTTGAAGAATTGCTGGTGTGGCATTAGAATAACGTGAGAATACTTTTTGACCTAAATATTGTGTCCGAAATGTCGTCTAGAAAATGTCACCCCATGGGATTTCGGAAATCCACACCCAAACAAACCAAATTTTTGTAAACAATAATTTGGACACAACATTTTTGCCAGCCATTATTTCAGTAAATTATATTATGACATACATCTGAATTGCTATGCATAAGAAGATTTCACTACTGTGATGCTGGAACAAATTTTAGGGGTGTATGTGTATATATATATATATCAGAGTTATTCTTGGGGTGCTGAGTACCATGTTGAGCCTATTTTAATCGAGACAGTCAAAGGGTGGACCTCAACTGCCTGACAAGGAGAGCAATTACCTGGTGGCACAGTTGCAATACATGGTGTGCTGATTCGTAGATGGAACATCAGTGGATACAGACCTGGTAGAAGGTATTTATGACAGCCAAGCTTGGTGACCTACTAGTCACACAACTGAATTCAGACATGAGACCGTCCTTCTTTATCCAGCTAGCTACATGTAAGTGCAAACAACTTATCCACAAAGACCCATTTTCCGAAGGTGCACCACTCCTGGGTCTCCCTAACTTTAAGAAGGCTACTAGTATGTTGTTTGTTTGACTAGCTTTATTCGATTTCAATATAAAAATCATAAAAGCAACAACAGTACATAAATATACACCAATACATTTCATTTCATAAAAAATAATAACATCTGTTAAAATGGGATTAAATCAATAGAATAAATCAGCTAATCATTGAAGAGTGAGTAAATGGGTCAAATTAATTAAACGTGGGGCTGATGTGATCACTCGATACAAGACCACTTCTGCACATCAGGTGGTTTCTTTGTGCTAATTGACATTGCGACAGGACATATAATGTTCTAGGGTAGAATTCACTTAGGCTCCAGGTAGATATGGGGCCATCCCCTATTTGTGGCTGCCAAAATTGGAGGTATGGGACGATGTATTTATTCCTGAATTTTACAAGTACCAAATCGCCCGCAATATCTTTTGGAAGAGGTCCTAGCCAGCCCACCCTTCTAACACTTAGTATGGTACCATCGATGTTGGGTGGCAGAGGTCTATTTTTGGTTAGCCAGAACACAACCTTGTTTCTTAGGTCCTGATGTCTTTCATGTTTCCCCTTTGTAATTTCTGGAACTCCCGAGAGGACGCACACAATAGGAGCGGCCTCTGGTGGCAAATGTAGATGGTTGGTTTTATGTGACATATTGTCATGATTAGCCTCTGTTCCCCTAAGTAATGTTGTTTCTTTGTTTGGCCCTGCTCTAGGGTAAGAACTCCGTAATGTTGTGGCAGCTTTCGAAAGGTTTAAGGTTTTCTTATGTGCGGTTACTAGTTGATTACGGGTGGTCTTACTTTGTGTAGTGGTTTTAGGCATTTCTGTGGAGGCTGGACGCTGTGGTAGAGAGGGTCCTGCCATAGTTTTTATAAGTAACGAATTGGCCTTAATTGCTTCCTCGACAACCGTGAGCCTATCCCCTAAGGTAGTCATTTTTTCAATCAGCGGGGATATTAATGACTTCATTATGTTTTCGATCGAGGCCAATAAAGAAGCCTGGGTAAGTGCTTCCGAGGTGGCAGTGCTGGGAGTGTTGGGCAATGGGGGATTTGGGTTTAGTTTTTGTTGCTTGGCCTGACTCCCCATTTGTTTGACCCCATCTCTCTTCCTTTTAGCAGAAAAGACCTGGGGGGACACTGCAGATTGTGAGTTTACTTTTGGTTGTGTTATAAGGGGAGTACCCTGTAGACTTTGAGTTAGTTGAAGTTGACTGCTGGACCGTGGACTAGTCGTAGCTATAGCGCAGATAGGAACACTAGTTTGCACATTTCCTGATTCCACAGGAGCGTACTTGGATTTACACATTTTGTTTAGTTCCTCCAGTAGTGATATAACTGGAGCTGCATCAGCAGTCTGTGAAGGAGAACACATACTGGGAGAACTATCCATGGCTGGGGATCGTTCTATTCTCTCTAGTTCACTGGCATTGGGAAATGTTGCCCTCTTTATATAATTGTACATCGTTCCCCTAAGCATGTCACTCTGGGGGGAAATATTTCTGGTACCCCCCTTGCAGGTCATAGCGTAATAGCTTGTATGGGTTAACGCTGAATCAGCATCAACTACCACAAAATAGTTCAACAGTTCCACTATGGTGACGCTTGGGAAGGACCTGTAAGAAACTGGGGATTGTCAATGTGTATCTGTACCTTTTGTCTTTTTTCTTCCTTTCTTAGTTCAGTACCAAGGGGGGTGCCCCGTCCCGGCCTCCTCTGGCCTTTGATGGCCGCAGATGGCCCGCCCTTTACCCAGGCTTAGCCCGGCGCCGTCCTGCGCGCGTCCCGCGTTGCGGGACACCGGATGTGGCTAAATAACCCCAGGGGGGAGGGGCTGCTGCTCCTGCTCGCGGCTCCGTTCACTGCTGGGACACCGAGTCCCGATGCCTGCTCCCACTGCAGGTAATTCCAGAGCCTCCTGGTGCCTGTTCCCACTGCAGGTATCCACAGAGCTGTTCTCAGTTTCCCACGAAGCGTTTCCCCTCTCAGTGGCGGCCGCTCGAAGGTCTATCACTCTGTTGTCCCGGCTTGCTTCTCCAGGCTGCCCCTGCTCTGGTGCTCTGCTCTCGCTCTGCGCCCGGAATTCTGTCCCGGAATTTCCTCTGCAGTGCGCGCAAAGGTTACTAGTAAGGTCAGGAGCTTCTCGCATTGATGAACGGGTAATCTGACCATGATGGGAGACCTGTTAATAAATATATATTTAATGTTTCAAGAGCACAACATACATCCGGAATAACATATAGGCAGTACCTGCAGTAATGTAGACTGCTTTTGGCAATTAATTTCTCTGAAATGCCCACACCTTCTTCTGCATTGTCTGTAACTGTGGATCTGGAGTCTGGAGGTGAGCCAATCTTACAAACGACAGTGTGAAAATGAGCGCTACCCCTCAAACTCCATTAGCAGGGAACATAAAATGAGAAGCTGATTGTGGTGCTCAAATAACCAGCAGGGAATGTCCCATGTTTTATGTCCTGTAAGTTTATATCAAAACTGTACAGTAAGACCAAGGTCCAACTACCTCATTTTGATGCTATACATTGCATATTAATACCGCCCCTAAAAATGCATAAGATAAACCACTTTATGAGGGTGAATTTCAATTAACATAGATGTCTACTAACACCTCTTACCACATGCTGTTGGACTGTCCCAAAAATTGGTCAGCTCTGGGAAACAGGTAATTGACAGATTTGTGATGACCTTTAATTGGTGTCATAGACATATCCCCTTTGAGAACCAAAAGAAATACAAGGAGGATGACCACTCAGCTGGGGATGATGTGATTCCGCTGTAGAGTCACAATCAGATGTAGGGGCATGGAGACCGCTGTGATGGAGGAGTGGCTAAGGGATCTGGGGAGTGACCTACAGCAGAGGAGACATGCTTCACCTATATCTGGAATGACGAAATATTAGCATATGATTTAGCAGAGTAAATGTAACTTGAATGCCTCAATTTGAGTAGGCAATAGCAGACACAGTGTTAGAGGCTCCTGGTACTATATGTTATGTCAAAGCTGTGCTGACTTTATGTTTTTTGGGTACTGTCACTGTGCACTGTTGGACTCCTATACAATAACATATATTTAGGCTGCCCCCCACTGTGATCTGTTTTGTTCTGATTTGTACCTAAATGTTGGTACTTTCTTGTTGTTTATGGAACAATAATAAAAACAGTGATTGGAACTTGGCAGATTGAAGCTATGTTTTCTACAAGATGCAAAATACTGTTTCAAGAGCAGCCACGTTGGAAAAAACAGACAACAAATCGAAAAAGGTGTTTTATTTTTTAAAGCATTTCATTGCCCCTTCAACTTGCAAATTATATGCATTGAAATTGTTTCTTTAACACTTTTATCATTCATATTCGTTTTTTCCAGCCACAGCTGTTCCACAAAAGTAAACATTTTATGTTAGCTGCGCGCCAGTTCTTAGTTGCAGCTCACATTTTCTGCAAAACATATTTTCTGTCACTTGTAATATTTTGACGATGCAATTTCTGACAGTTTCATTATTACAAGGATGTATTTTTAGCGACTGACATTTCATGGCGGATACATTTTTTACTTTTATATTGTTTGCCGTATGACATTTCATCTGCTTGTACTTTGAAAAGAAGGTTAAACCATCAATTTGTGTTAAAGTGAATTTTTTTATGATCTGCATCTTTCACACTTCAAATATTTTTTCCTACTTCCTACACTTTAATGGATCCAAACACCTGTGTTTTTGCTGGTTTTCCATAAAATGTTTTACTTCAGTGCATCCAACCGAAATTCCATTTTGTTATAAAATGTAATCAACAATCATTGAAAGCATTTATGACTATACACGTATACATTTTTTAAAACAAGCCCATCGTATTTAATTGAATGACAAGATTTCATCAAATACGGTTAATTAAGGGCCAGCAAATATCACTCTTCAATTACATTTAATTTAATTTAATTAAATTAATAAAAAAGGTGTTTAAGTATATATTTATTTAGGTAGCCCAAAAAGTCCTTGTTTCTCCCTGCTCCACTGCAGTATTGATTTCACAGTGGAAACTCCAACATTATAACTCCAAACCTAGTGCTATTTAATCATAGCCCTAAAAGCAGTCCTTATTGTAAACACTGCCTGAGACATATCCCTAACGCCATTACAAATTCTTAATCGTACTCTGCCCAGAACCGGGGTATTATTTTTAGCCTTTGTCATAACCCTCACCCTTGTTGATAAACGTAATTACACTGAGAGCCTGATTATGAGTTTGGCTGACGGATTACTCCATCACAAACGTGACCATTATCCTGTCCGCCATATTGCAAGTTCCATTATATCCAATGGAACATAATGGAACTTGTAATAGGGCGGTTGGGATAGCCGTCACGTTTGTGATGGAGTAACCCGTCCACCAAACTGGTAATCAGGCCCTTAGTCTTTCTCTTCTTTGCCACAGTGCTGACAATATGAGAGTGGAGTCTCACGTTCTGGCTCTCTCTTCGGAGCCGTGAAGTGCGCGCACCCCTAGAACTCGTCTTGACCTACCTAGTAGTACAGCCACATCACATCTTATACAGAGTTTTGATGACGAAGAGTAGGACCAAATGTAGTGAAGGTTACCGGTAAGATATCTCGCCATTTGCACTTCTTTCCTCTTCACCATTATGATTATAAAGAGATTTTGAAAGCAATAAGCAATTAAAGAAAAAAAACTGAAGGGGATTATTGACTGCAACACTCAAAATGTGTTCGCAGAAGGAGTGAACTTTAACCAGAACTGGTTTCCAGTGAGGCAGAGACAAAAACATTCGAATGAGATCCCTCCACCAATAGACCATATGCTGAATAATGGTATTGCGGAAACCCAGGTGGCTGCATTGAACATGTCCGCGATGGGAACTCTGTTTGGCTCAGCCCAAAAGGCTGCTATTCCCTGGTAGAACAATCATGGATTCGCCAGGTTGGCCATGGAAGGTGGAAATTGTACCCCAAGTCAAGATCTTGACAGAAGGGCTTTGTCCACGTAACCCTCTCTACACGACTCAAAAAGGCATAGGCAAGAGGAAAAATGAGATACCCACTGAGAATAGAACAGTTAGGCATCATTTGAACATGACTTATCCAACATATGACATGCGGGCTGCAATGAGACCCCCAGTGCTTTTTAAGCACCTACCTGTAGAAAAGATATTTTTCTTTTTAAGATCTGAGCTTTGACAGCGCACAATCCTACAGCTGATAATATACTGAGTGGTTTTGTGTCTCCCCATTTCAAATATTGGTTCTCCACCAGCTTCTTTGGCCACCTGAATTGAGATTCACATCTTGGCTCAGCCCAGTGAAGTATTCAACGTTCAGCTATGCTATTGGCTGTTTGGGTGTATTATTCGATCTCCACTTGCATTGGACTGCATGAAGGAATACTTTACAACTATAGCCCACTCTTTCTTCTTCTACTGGCTCCATCCCGTGCATTGATCTATATGTATTACTGCTGCATGCACAGGAAAATTAAACAACATGCAAAAAACAACAGGTGATGGACAGAATGCAGAACAATGTCATACATTCACCCCAGTACAGAGATCTGGGCCTAAATCAATCGTTTTTTTGCTCACCATGCCATTCCAGTTTGATCACAAACAGTTGTTTTTGCATTTGTCACCCCGAGTGGGATGGGTATGCTCAGACGTGAGTCCCATGCTCTCCACACCACTGGAGTCAAGCTATACTGGCTGAGGATGGCTGATAGCCATAAACCGGTCCTAGGATGCTTGATTCCGGTCCAGGAAAGACATGGCTTGGCAGTTCGGGCTGGACTGTTACCATGAGGCACAGGGTCAAGGCTGATTTGCATATGGCCATGTCTGAACTGGGGTGGTGTGGAGTGCAAAAAAACGATGGATTTAGGCCCAGATCTCTGTACTGGGGTGAATGTATGATATTGTTCTGCATTCTGTCCATTAACTGTTGTTTTTATATTAGGAGAGTTGTTTCACATATAAGGTAATTGTATCATGCAATCATGCAAACTGTGAGACAGTAAACAGTGTTTTCCCATGCCAATTTCTCACCATTGTGGCAATAAACTGGAATTTGACCTTTGAGCTGTAGTAGTAAATATAAGTGTGTGTCATTATTAGTACAGGTGCTGCAAATAGCATGTGTTAATGGGTTACATTTATTTTCACTGACAGGGCATATCGATCTATCTATCTATCTATCTATCTATCTATCTATCTATCTATCTATCTATCTATCTATCTATCTATCTATCTATCTATCTATCTATCTATCTATCTATCTATCTATCTATCTATCTATCTATCTATCTATCTATCTATCTATCTATCTATCTTATGATAGAGCAAAGGTTATTGCTGAGAGCTCCGCGGACTCCGTGTAGGCTGTGAGCACGGACCGCTCTCGGGGCAGGAGGAAGGCGCCCAGAGGGCAGTACGAGGCATATCAATGGACAGGAGAGACAGGTGACAGTGAGAGCCTCCGGGAGCGGAGCGCATGAAGGTCGAGGCGATGGAGCGTGCTGTCCATGTCCTGCATGCACATCAGCCTGGCGTCCAACCCGCCACTACCGGAGTCCGCCATCAACTCTGAGATGAGCCCCGGTGCCAGACCGGCCACCCCGTGAGAGAACTGCGGTAGCAGCGGAGCAACAGGAGCCGGCCACGCACTCCAAAATGACTCCTTACTCTGGCCGGCCACGGGTGCCCAGTGCTCTTCCTCTCGCTGCTCTTGGGGCTCCTTGGCAGGGGATCCGCGCTCATCTGCTATGCCGTGCCCGAGGAGGCACAGAGGGGTTCCCGAGTGGGGAACCTGGTGGCAGACCGGGGCCTGGAACTCCGGGGGCTGGTAGAGCTCTGGCTGCATGTGGTGCAAGGCTGAGGGGGCCGGCACTACCTGGGGGTGGACCTGGAGAGGGGGGCGCTATATGTGACCAAGAGGATGGACCGGGAGCAGCTATGCGGCCCGGCCGTGCCCTGCCTGCTCACCCTAGAGGTGGTGGCTGAGAACCCCCTGGAGCTGTACAGCGCCGTGGTGGAGGTGCGGGGCATCAATGACAACGACCCCGCCTTCCTGGCCGAGGTCATGCGGCTGGACATCAGCGAATCCGTGGCCCCCGGGGCACGCTTCCCGCTCGAGAGCGCGCAGGACCCTGATGTGGGGGTCAACTCCGTGCAGACCTACAGATTGCGCCCCAACGGGCACTTCGCCCTCAGCGTCCATACGGGGGGAGAGGGCACCAAGCAGCCAAGTAACTGAGAGTGGCCTGTCCCGCCAAGGACTCTCCTGGACTTCTTTACTTTTTTTTTTGTCCTGGTTGCCATGTTGCTGCAGCTCTCGGCCGCTTTTCTATGGATCCTGACCCGCCATCTTGCCCATTCCCTCGTCCTTTTACCCTCTTCCCTCGTTTCACCCTTGACGATCCTCAAATGTTTCTTTCCTTTTCTGATTTGCCTTTTCCCCATACCAGTATATCCCTCCCACCCTCCCTTGGGGCTGTGACTGCATACCCCCTCCGACCCCACTTAATGGAACTCTGCTTTTCTGTATATAGAGATAACTCTAATCACTAGTATATGCAGTAGACCTTTGTACTCTCTACCACTCCTATGTGACTCTTCGGGTAAAGTTTGCGCTATATAAAATCGCATTAAATAAAAATAAAAAAGAAATAAAAAATCTTGATTATGCAGCAAAACCACAAATTACACAACACATTCTATGCCAGTATTTTATCCATTGGAGCTAGAAACAACATGCTTCGTGAAACCTATAATAATAATGCAATTATCTTTGAAAAATGTTGCAGGATCTTGTTCCCCCCTCCTTGTCATTGGTGCCGGCCAAATGTAAACATTTTGTCCCTTTTCTGATGCATCTATTAATCCTTATGCCATGGAGCCCTGCATTGTAAATACAGCTAGCCATATGCAAATCAGCCTTGATCCTGCTCTAACAGGAACAGTCCAGCCTGAATTGCTAATTCAAGTCCTCTCTGAATCGGAACTCAAGCAACCCAAGACCAGCTTCTCCCTAGTTGGAGCTCTTCCGTCAGATGCAGCTTGGTTCCAGTGACCAAGTGAGCATGGGACCTAAGTCTGGCCATACCAGTGGTACTTTGGGTGTCAGACTACATTATCAAAAAAGTGATGAGTGAGATGCTTGAATTAATCTCAGCCACTGGTAATTACTCAGGTCGCATCCCAGTACATCTTTTTTGGGCCACAATGGCACCTCAGAATAGACCCAGCCATGTGCAAATCAGCCTTGATCCTGCTGAAATGTAAACTGCACTTTGTTGCAGTTCATTTTTAAGTGGAACTAGTATTTCCAGATATTGATGATGTGCTAACTGTGCCATAGGACTCACGTTACTCCCTACAGACGAGCCCCAAACAGGGGGGAAATCAGTAAGTGGTTACTTGTGGTCCCTTCTGGATAGGGCTTCATCTGGCAGTTTGGGATGGACTGTTCCCATGAGGAACAGAGTCTGTACTGTCCCAGCAGTGTTTGCACTGTGCAGATATTTCGCACAAACTAAAGAACAAGCTGCACTTAAGTGGATTGACCTTTAGTCCCGGACTGGGGCATGACTCAACAAATGAACAATACTTGATGTACAGTGAAGCACATTAGGCTCCACAATGATGAGAGAGAGTAGTAGGTTTGCAAGCCATAAAGGTTTATTAACAGATTAGCAAAGTTACAAAATCGAATCATTTAATTTGATCAAAATTCACTAGTCAATCCATGAAAATATCAGTTGTTATAATTCAATTCAAAATAGCAAGTTTAAAGACAAATTGCTTAAAGTTGCCATAAAGCCAATCAAGCAAGCTTAACTTTCCATGGAGGGAGGTTCCCTAATAGGCTTAACTAGAGGAAATCTAGAAATTTGAGAGGGAAGTCCGGCAGGAGGTATCAGCAGGTAATGCCTCTAAAGGCAGAATCAAGTGAAGATTCAGTCAGGTAAGTGAGAATGGATTTGCCTGGGGGTGTAGCTCTTTCAGGCAGATGCAAATAGAGTGTCTCTTCTCAGGAGAGTGGAAAGGGGCACATCAACGTAAGATGGGCTGACTTCTCCAATCCAGTCTTTTTACTGTGTGATGTCTCTGTGGAGCCATCCTCACCCATTCCAACATTTTCTTCTTCCATTAATGATTCTACAAAGGGACTACAGCATTTCCTTCTTCTTCTATGCTGGCAAAATGCAAATATACAAGATAGGCCTGCTGCCCTAATGATAAAGTTTCAAACATCGCCAAGTGCTTAGATCGTGTTTAAAGATGGATGATCTTTTATGGCCTAGAGTACTAAATCAAACCAAAACCAGGGAATCCCTCCTGCATCCTCAAAATCTACTCTAATTACTAAAACTCACCCCACTAATCTAGAACTTCAACACCAAAGTACCCTTTGACCCATTCCCAAAAACATTTGAGTGCATCTCTACAGCAATCTTAGCTTAGTGTTTGCGATCAAAAGTTCACTAGACAATGTTTCTTCAGACCTTACAACCTAAAGAAGATACTCCCCTGTAACACCCTGGAATGATATGGTCCTGAAAGCTCTGAAATTCTACCATAAGGCATACAGAGAAGCGTGTGCTGGTCCCTTCAATAATAAAATCAGTTGTTCCAAGAATTCACCCAAAAGAGTTCTTTCAGATAGTCCAAGCCCAGTTAAATCCAACTTTTATGGCTACTTCAATGCCCCATCCTCTGACTGATGTAATGAACTGGCTAATTTATTTTTCAAAAAAGTAGCTAATATCTGTGCCTTGTATGATGCCCCTTTGGAAGAGGGGCTCCATTCCACAGTTGTGGAAGAAGTAGAAGTGGGACAAGATACATGTGCCAGTTCCATACTGGAGTCATTCTTTTTAAATGACCTTCAAAGTTTTGAGCTATTGTTGAATTCTATCAAATCAGGGTCACCATCTGACCTTGTTCCTTTGTGGATACTTAAACTCATCCTCGAGCGGCTCGCTCCTATTTGGATAGATCTTCTCAACATGTCCATGACCCAAAATGTGGTTGTTGCCTCTTGAAAACACGCTATGGTTGTGCTGCCACTAAAAGAAAATACCCTAAGGCATCCAAGCCTGAAAACCTTCGTTCCATCTTACTCCTTTCGACCATAACTAAAGTATTAGAAAAACATATTAATTGACAAATTTCTTCTCACTTTCAACTCCCCAACTTTCTCAATTGGTCCATAGTATGGAGTCAGCTTTGCTAGGAGTCACCAAACATCTTGGAGAGACACTTGACTCTGGAGGCACAGCTGTGCTGATGCTTCTGGACCGCAGCACAGTGCTTGAAACTTCTGTCCCGTACCATCCTTCACAGGCACTTCACAAATGTGTTGCAAGCACTGCACATAAAGCACACACAGCTACAGGCTTACTCACTCTTGGTTTGGAGGAATGGGCCCCCAACACATTGTTTTTCTTTTGTCCTATAGGTTCATACACAAGATAGGAAAAATGCTGATTACAATAAGGTGTAATCAGAGGGGGCACTGCTATGTTCCAGACCCCAAACCCCATGTAGGCTCTTAATGGATGTATGATGTTACAACGCATACTTTTACAACGCAAACCTTTACAACACATTTTTAACAACGCAACATCCATTACAACGCATTCCATTACAACGCATGCCATTACAACGAATTTTTTAAAAACTACCTTTACAATGCATTCCATTACATCACATACTAACTTTACAACGCATACCATTACAACGCATAACATTACATTGCATGCAAGGTAAGTATTGGATAGTGTAGGGGTAAAAATTACTATTCTAACTCCAGGGGGGTGCAACAGTAGGTTAAGTGTTGAATAGTGTAGGGGTAAAAATTACTATTCTAACTCCAGGTGGTGCCACAGTAGGGTAAGTGTTGGATAGTGTAGGGGTAAACATTACTATTCTAACTCCAGGGGGTGCAATAGTAGGGTAAGTGTTGGATAGTGTAGGGGTAAAAATTACTATTCTAACTCCAGGGGGTGCAACAGTAGGGTAAGTGTTGGATAGTGTAAGGATACTATGTGTTGTAATGCTATGCGTTGTAATGGTATGCGTTGTAATGACTGCGTTGTAGTGGAATGCGTTGTAGTGCCATGCGTTGTAATGGTTGCGTTGTAATGGCATGCGTTGTAATGGATGTTGCGTTGTAAAAGTTTTGTTGTAATGGTAGTGTGTTGTAAAAGTTGCGTTGTAAAGTTGTTTCCCCTCTTAATGGACTGGGCAAAAGGTTCTTTCAGTAACCTCCTTTGTTGTAGAAGTGTTAATGTGTGTTCATTAGCAGCAGGCCATAGTCACCCACTCTCCCAACTGGACTGTTTAACCCTTCATTTGTCTCCAAGAAAAAATATGTAGAACATCACAACCTTTGTAGGACTCTTTACGCACACAGAGACATCGGAAGACGTTCTTTGGGTATTGGATATATTCTGGCGTTTCATTCCACAACCACTTTCTCTAAATAGGTCAATTTTAAAAGATATACCTAGGTTGGCTGGATATGATGCTTTTCGGATATCATTGATGCAACATTCTGTATTTGAGTTCCAATACCTTTATCACTTTCTGGAGTAAGCTTTAGCTGCTCGCTCTTGACAGCTTTAGAGAGACAAGTTTCAACAAGCATTGGCATAGCCAATAGGTCTCGGCTTTAGGATCTTATAAGTGGTTAGCCATGCAGCACATTATCCTGAGTTGCCTTAATGCGAGAGGAAGGCAGTAAAATGTGATTGTCAAAACAGTTAAAAACCTTAGCACCAAACCTGTACGCCAAGGGCAATTAAGAAACATAAAAGGCAAGAGAGTGGCGAGTAAGCCATGGTTTGGCACCAGTTTATTGACTGCACGTTTAAATCAGTGTGAGATGTCAATAGTTTGCAGCGTGTACTCTTTTCTACTGCGCTCAGATGCAGTATAAACTGGCACCAATCAATGGCAGCATATCTTTGTTCTTAATTTGACAGTTGAAAATTATTAAATTATAAATTCTAGGTTAACATTTATGACTTAAAGACAATTAAACAGCAACACAACCCTGTGTGTTACATTCACTAATGTGAGATCTGGTTGCGAGTGTATAATCACTGGAGTGTTCTTCGGTGGCACTCTAGTATCCGCCCTCTTGTATATGTGCATGAATGTATGGATGTTTATTTGTTTGTAGAACGCGCCAGAGCGCTGAACATTGACAGGAGCCCTGGGCTAGGCTTCTGGATATTTTATAGGAGGATTTTGGCTATATGCAAATCAGTCTGACCGTGCCATCTTCAGCCCGGCTTGCTTGAATCCAGTGGCAAAGTGAGCAAGGGACTCACGTCTGAGCATACCCTGCCACACTTATGGCGGCCAAAAGCGGTACAAAAGGGAGTGGTGATGGACGGAGCATCTGAATCAATCAAACACTCACACCCAGTCAAAAGATCTGGGTTTAATCCATCACCGTTCTTTAGCCCACTCTGCCACCCCAGTTCAGACATGGCTATATGCAAATCAGTCTGACCCTGTGCCTCATGGGAACAGTCCAGCCCGAACTGCCAAGCCATGTCTTCCCTGAACCGGAAACAAGCTTCTGAGGACTGGTTTCTGGCATTCCAGCCGTCTTCAGCCTGGCTTGCTTGAATCCAGTGGCAAAGTGAGCAAGGGACTCACGTCTGAGCATACCCTGCCACACTTATGGCGGCCAAAAGCGGTACAAAAGGGGGTGGTGATGGACGTAGCATCTGACCCTGTGCCTAATGGGAACAGTCCAGCCCGAACTGCCAAGCCATGTCGCCCCCTTTTGGCCGCCAGAGTGGGCTAAAGAACGGTGATGGATTAAACCCAGATCGTTTGACTGGGTGTGAGTGTTTGATTGATTCAGATGCTCCGTCCATCACCACCCCCTTTTGTACCACGGTTCGAATACCGGCAAGTCTAAACTACCGTTGGTGCTTGCAAGGTTGACAAATCAGTACCATTGGCGTAAGCAACAGCAAATACGTTATCAGTTACAGGAGACTCAGAGAGATGTTATGTTATTTAGTAACCTTGACTACACCTTTGAAGAGAGTTTACTGTGCTCAACTTCCACAAAAGGGATTGTTGCCTTAAAAATGCATGTTCAGTAACCCCTAGAAACCTTACACTTTCAATCAAAAGTAGCAACATCAAACAACAGAAGCCTCTCCCACCTGTACCCGAGATAAGCGGGGGTGAATATAGGGATGCTAAAAAAAAGAGTGCTATGTAGCGGTCAGCACTAGGTGCTATTTTTTACCTTTTATTTGGAGAATAAATAGACATGGGGGTTGGGAGGGTGAGAAGATACAGGGACGGGAGTGCTGGAGAGAGAAGAAACAGGGGCGGGCAGGAGGGGGTGACAGAAAGAAGGGGAGGTAGGAGGGGTCAGCAAAAACAGTGAGGGAGAGAAAAATTCAAATGACTGGGTGTGAGACAGCATGATTGTGGAAGTTACAGTTGTTTTTTTGGGTAAAAGGGCGTGAGGAGAGGGGATCGGATACGCAGCAGGTCAAGAGGAGAGGTGATCAAATACTGGCAAGCAGAGAAAGCTCCAGGCAGGAAGTTTCAAAACATACAGTGAGGTGATGGATTCGCCCTCCTGACCGGCCTTCACAAGGAATGGGTCCCATGTGGTGTCGGAAACAGTGAGAGCAGCAGTGTTTCTGGGAGGGTCTTCGTGGGCTTGCAATGCAAATGTACGGCAAATAAAACATAGAGTGGCCGGGCACAAACCCGCAGGGAGAGAATTTGCGGTAGCAAGCGAGCTGCCTGTTGGAGGTGTTGGCCTCTCAAGATGATAAAGATTGGGGGTTATGCCCCACGTAGAGAAACAGAGCCAGCCATAAACTAGGAGAAAAAAACAGCAATACAGTAATAAGCCATCTGCCCCATGCCAAAAGGAAAGGGAAAGGAAGTCACTTTGCTCTGCCAGCCTGGTGCCATGAAAGCAACGGCGTTCATTGTTTCTTTTCAAAACAATAGAGAGTGCTTAAAAAAGAAACAGAAATTTGACCACTCTCACACAGCCCTTGAAAAGAGGAAGTCGCAATTTTGGAGCTAGCCGATGGCGTGTGGCAGGTTGGCATGAAAACACAAACAAGAATGTATTTCAAAACATTACCCCAGCAGCATTGATGGGGTTCGGACTCCTACCGCACAGTATATTACCAGCACTGGATAGTGAGCAGCATCCGATGTGCATAGAAGTCTGCTGTCGGTGCGGAAATGGTAACCTGACCCACGAGGAATGCAGCTGCCACCCTGCCTGCCGCTGCTTGCTCCAGAGAGCAAAACACTGTGGGAATGAACATTGGAAAGGAGGTGGGACATGCACCGCCTTTGGCCATTTCCGTGCGTTCATTATTGAAAGACACACACAAAGGCCAATCTTATGTGTGGGAAGAGTCAGACCCACACGGAGAAGCCACAAAAAGCCTCGCAGAGCAGCGCATGCGCGCTGGCTCAGGCTCGACCTAAAAAGGAACAACTCTTATTCAAAGGAAATTAATTAGTTCTGAAGCAGCAATCATAAACAAAGTTATTCACTACAGGTGCTGCAAATTAGTTACCAATTGCCCCTGACCCAAAGTAAATGTCTCACAATATCTCTCTGCATTTTTTATATTACTTAGAAATATTGTGGGACTTTCGAGAAAAAGGCAGGAGAGAGATGTCAGAAGATCCTGAAAGGTTTAAGCCTGCTTAAGATTTTTTGACCAGGCGAACAACTACAGCTTTTTCAGTTTTTAACATTGACAGGAACTGATGATGAGGCAAGCAAGATATTGCAAAGGGAAATCTGGGTAGGAGCTATAATCTCTAGATCGCCAGTCAGGACATGAGAGTGAGATTTAATAGAAAGTTAGGTCAAGAGGAGTAAAGAGTACACAGAGAGCTGGGCTGAAATTCAGCAGACATATCAGGATGGTACAAAATCACAACCCTTCGTGAACGATGACGCATGCATCTCAAAACTAAGACAATTTGTTCAAATTTTGACATGGTAAATCTAGAGATAGGGGATTACAAACTTCAGGAGAAAGTTCAACTGGCTTAGAAATACACTCTTCTTCTGCCTCTTACTTTTTTTTGCTTATTCTGCTCTAGCATCCACCTCTCACCTCATTGCTCCACTTTTCACATCATCTCTCGCCCAGCCTATTACCTGCTTACTGCATCTCTTATCCACTTCACCCCTTCATTATCTTCACCTCTCCTCTTTTTCCAAGCATCTTTTCTTCTCTCTCTCTGATTCTGCTGCTTTCATATCCCTCTTTCCCCTCAATGCTCTGCTCTTTACCTCTCATATTTCCACCTAGCCTCTCACCTTCTCTTACTGGCCGCTGCTCTTCTTCCATCCCCATCTCCCTTTCCTGCCCTCCTCTTCACTTCTCTAATCTCCACCCAGCCTTTTATCTTCTCTGCTGGTACTACAATCCTAAATCCACCACCACTTCTCCTCCTCCTCTTTACATTTATATTCTCTTGCTGGTTCTGCCCCTAGTTACATAAACCTCTCAGATTCTTACTTCCCTCTTTCCTCTTACCTTCTCTCCCTTATTCTGACATCTTACATTGATTGCCCAGATCGACTCTTCATCTATCACCAAGCCTATAATTATCTCTTGCTGCGTCTGCCCATGTAATATTCTCCTTTAATGTCTCTCTCTCCACTCCGCTTATGGCACAACCGGCCTCTCGTATTTCCATGCCTCCTATGTATGCACTTCCTTCACCTTTCATCTCTCCCCAGACTCTTCACTTTTTCACTGGTTGTGCCTCATTTATATCCACCTCTCCATTTTCATCCTACCGAAGCATCTTATATTTACTTACTGATTCTCCCCCTCTTACACCCATATCTTTCTTCTTTGCTCAACTCCTCTTCTCATCATTACCCCACCTCTAACCTTATCCTGTGGTTTATGCCCCTCATACATCCATCTCTCCAAGCTTTATCCCTTCTGTTTCTCGTTCTGTCCCTCTTATATCCTCCTCCCTCCGCCATACTCTACACTTCACCTCATCTCTACCCCACCTGTTTCCTTTCTCATTTATATTGTCCTTCAAATGATCCTCTCACCATTCCTTCTCTCTGCTTAAGTTCTCCTGCTGGTTCTGCCTCCCTTAAAACTACATCTCCCAATCATGTAAATGCCCTTCACCTCTCATCTCTCCCTCCTGTCTCCGAATTTTTGTTTGCTGATCTGTTACCATTTCATAAATCTCTTTCCTTTATCAACCCACCAGTCTCCTATCTTGTCTCTTTGTTTTTGCTTCCCCCGTATCCTCCTCTTCTTTCCATTTTCAACACTACACCTCATCGCTTTCCCAGGGTTTCAGTGATTCCGTCCCATAGCATCCACCTCTACTCTCAACCCTTGGTATTCAGTCAAAATATCGAGTTTGAAATGTCGACTTACACTAATATCGAATTTAAATATCGTGACCCAGAATTATCGACAGAAAGAAAATATAGTTGTTTAAAATATCAATTTTTTTAATTAGTGTTATGTATTTTGGTATATATTTTAAATGTATGTGATGTATTTTTTGTATAAGTATTGTTTATGTTTTTTAATATATGTGCTGAATTTTTAGTAGTTAATAATTTTATTTTATTAAAATGTTCTGTTTGTTAGTTCCATAGCACAGGTTTATAATTATAATACATTAATGTTAAGATTTATTTATTACTGTTTTTTAATTGACATTTTATAATCATAATTGTGTTTTTAATTTTTGGGGGTAAATGCTAGGTGCGGGTTGTGGGGTTTATAGGGTTAAAGGGTAGGAAGTAATTTATTTTTTAATTAATGAATAATTTGTTGTTCATTAATATGAATTAATTAATTGACAATTAATTATGGTAATTGTGCAATGTATATATATATATATATATATATATATATATATATATATATATATATATATGTTAATTTTTTATAATTTAAAATTATAAACTACATTAAAGTTATTAGTTTAAAAATTGTTTTAAAGTAAATATGCATATATATATATATATATATATATATATATATATATATATATATATATAAATTATTAAATATGCGTGCTTAACTTTTTTCAATTAAGTTTATTTGTTATATTTGTTACGAATGTATATTAAATCTATTTTATTTTAATTAATGTTATTCTTTAATATTTCTAATGTTTAGTAATTTATTTTATTTATATAAAAAAACTATATTTTGTGAAACTATATTTATGACATTAGTATTATTATTCCGATGTTTTTGTACTTCCCATTATAAGAATAGGATGTAGATATTTTTGACATAGATATTTTGGTCATGATATTTTTGTATGGGTATACTTTGGGTGTCGACATTTTGCAGGGTAACTCACCCCCCTGCTGCACTCGTCATTCTCATCACTTCCCAGCCTCTAACTTTCTTTTGCAGGTTCTACCCCCTAACATCTACATCTCCCTGCGTCTTATTTCCTCCTGACGATCCAATCCTCTTACATCCACCTCTCACCATTCCCTCTCCCCGCCACTTGCATTCTCCTGATGGTTCTGCCTCTCATATCTACCCCTTCTATCCATGCAGTACTGTTCGCCTGTTATCTATCCCACCAGGCTCAACCTTTTTTACTGGTTCTGAACCCTTTACATCAACCTCTTCCTTTTCACCAGCCTCGTCTTGCTTGTTCTAACACTCTTACATCTGCATCCCCCCTCTGTGCTCTACCTTTCATGTGGCAACTCTCTTTCTCTCCCTCTCTGTCCTCAACCCTCCTTTGGCTGGTTTTGCCCCTCTAACACCCACCTCTCCCCTCAATGCATTTCTCCTCACCACTCCCCCCAACCTCATACCTTGTTTTGGTGCCTTGGCCTATTTTCTGTCCCAGTGTCTCCCTGGTTCTAGAAATATGCTCTTTTTTTATTTTGATGACACCTATAGGCTCTCCCAGCAAATTTATTGTCTCGCTCACCTCTGCAAGCTATACCTTTTTTCTAATCTCTCTCCCTGAAGCTTCCATTTTCTCACTGATTTCTCCCATTACATGCACTGCTCCTTTTCCCTTCTCTGCTTACTCCAGCCTCCTGCTCTCTGTAGCTGATTCTCCACCTCTCTGCTATACACTTACATCTGTCATCTCTCCTCCACCTTGGACCGTAGTTCTTTCTTTCTTACCCTCTTAATATTCACCTCTGCTTCCATTCTCTGCTCTTCTCCCTTTCCTCCATCCTAAGTGAACAATTCCCACTGTGATGAGGCGTGAACCCTTATTTTGTTGTGTGCCCTGCAGGGCACGCAGCTTTTCATTCGCACAGGGACAGGGCTCTCCACACTCCTAAGGTCACCTCAAGTACCCATCGAATCACTGTTCCCATGCAGATGCAAGATTAGATTTGTGACGCCCCTTCAGCTCATGGCTGTGGGTTCCTGGGGGAGGTCTCCTAACCCCAAGGACTCACATCGCTGCTCCAACGATGCCCCACTGTCCTTGTAACACTGGAGTCTATTAAAAGGTGGTGTACTGGTGTGGGGCCTGTGGTTGTGAGCAGGGCCAGGGCCCTGGGCTGCTGTCCACACTGCCCATGCCTAACCTCACCAGCCCTGGACTCGCCAGCAGGCTCATTCCTCCTGCAGACTGACTGCTTTATCTATCTTCAGGTCTATTCAGGTATCGCCCCACCTGCTTACCTCAAAACATTGTAACCCAAAAAATAAAAGGAAATAACATCAATCTTTCGGCGCCTCTTGCGGTTCCCTCAAGCTTCTGCCGTGTTGGCAGTGCATGAGGACTAGCAGTGCATATACCCAGGAATCTGGGGAGGCCACACTTTTGTTGTGGCATTCAATAGACTCTACAGAGTGTGCCACCTTCCCCAAGCCACAATTGCTTATACCCTTAATACCCACAATTCAGACCCATTACAGCGGCTGCAAACTAACTCCACAAGACATTTGTCAACAATCTGTCCTGCACAAAGAACTCTGACAGTAACTGATTGAAAAGAATGGGGGTTTTATTCTTTGTGGAGCATATGCGAATCCACAGAGCTGGCTGAAACCACTGTTTGTTTATGTTTGCTTCTACAAATTGTGATATAAAGGTCACGGATATTAATCGATGATCCATATATCTTACAAGGTTGTGTTCTGTTTTGCTCCTTCTTGCAAGCAGTCGGTTCTCATGTGTGGTGGAGACTCCCTAACTGAATTTCTTTTCCGTGCCAGTTCTTTGTTTCTTTGGAATCTCCCTTGAATGGTCTTATATTTCGTGAATTGTATAACAATTTAAGATGCAGATATTTGACACCTATTTATTTTAATCCTCTTGCATTTGAGTAGGTAAACATGTATTCTACATTTGTCGTGGCTTCAAGGTCGAGCAGCAGCTCAGGCTGAGCGCCATGCTTTAGCTGAGGCTCGAACAACCAAAAGGAAAACATGAGACGCAAGTTGATTCGCATATTCAATTTTCTTTTCGGCGTTATAATATTTGTTGTGCAGTTTAAAAAAGTATACAGATCAATTTGTACTTCCCATTATTCCAAATGCATTTAAATATTAATGTGTTGATTATCAACTGGGTGACTCATAGTTTGTAATATCATAATACATATTTGATTGATCAAATGCATGTTCACCCTATAGGTATTAAGGAACAATTTGGCCGTTTTCACTGGTCACCTCTAAGTACACCCAGCACAGAAGTTGAAAAACCAGTTGTAGATTTGCAATTGTGTGAGCCATGAGGCACAATAAAAGGTACCTTTTATTTCTTGTGGCTGCCTGGCTACCAAAAGGAACTTGTTTGAACAGCAAGCAATTATAATTCAGAACTAGCACTTTAAAACCTTACCTGGTCTTGGAAATGTGTCGAAATGTAGTCCCGTGACTCCTTTTGTGTTTTTTTCTCACTATAACAAAACAATCGTACCCAGAGTTCTGAAAGACAGGCAGGACTGAGGCAGAGGCAAGCAAACGACAGTGGCTTAGGAAGGCCTGTTGCCACATCTACAGGCAGATCCTTGCTCACAATAGCAGCCACTACTTATTTGATGGTAGCAGGATTTGTCTAGTGCTGTGATAGTTTTTTAAATCCAGCCAACAAGATACACCAATCCCTGAACCCCACACAATTTGTGTGTTCAAAAAATGCAGTGTTGCTTGGTTTTGCTGAATGCAGAGATCTCTGAATAACCAATGAGGAGCAACATCCCTCTTGATCAGGAATCAAGTTATTTTGCCCAGACTTGACTTGTCTGCTGGACTGGATTTCCAATCTCCATGAGCTATGGGAAGCCACAAGATGGGCGCCATTTTCACCAGTAGGAGTATTGGTACCATAGGGTGATATAAACAACGACTATCGCATTTAATGTTGTGAGGTTTTTCTGATGTTTTCAATATACAGACATGAGGAAAACATTTACTTTTATTTATCACGCTCAAGCTTGTAGAGCATTATGGGTAGAAACAGATTTGCGAATAACACAGGTCAAACACTCCAGATTTCCCAGGATGCCTGGTGAAATGTATGGTGCTGCCCTGGGTTTCTGGATACAGACCATCACAGATGAGAAACAGCATATATTATAATTTAAATTATGATCAAATTGTGTTCAAATTACCCTGGGCATGTCTCCAGTTCTTGCCTTCGCCTATGCTGTAATCTACGGGCTTGGTATAGGAAGGTGAGATGGTACACCATTTGCTGATAGCCTAGTATTGACTTGTCCTGTCTGCGAAAAACTGGTTATATGTTTTACTTTTCAGATCCTATGCCATTCTAGCTGAGGAACATGTCGAGGAGCCTTACAGGTGGTGTAGCTATGTACTCCAAATGTACTTCAATGTTCCCCTCTGTAGAATCTTGCCATGCTCACCTTAAGGTTGTACCTCTAGAAGAAAGCCTAGAGTGTCCTTGGGGTGCACCTGGTGGTATAAACCTTTGTCATTAGCTCTATTGCACAGTTCCATACGCTGCCAGGCACTGAGGTGCCTTATACCATGCCACTGAGAGGCAAGGAGGGAGCTGCAGACCTTGGCAGAGGGTGAGGCCGGCTCTGGCAGGGAGTCCTGGAGCTCCCGTGGTGCTTTGCAGTGAACTCTGTTATGTTCTGGACGCTCCCCCAGTTAATAAATGCAAATCACAAATGGAGCACATTTAGGTCACAAATCTTCTCTGTTTTCTGTTCCAAAAATATCTGTCAGTAGGTGTTGGTAGAGCCTGTAATAGAAGGAGTAGCCCTGTCCAAAGGCCGTGCCTCAGAGGACAAGCCTGCCGGCGCTTCTGAGACCACCACATTCCAAATGCCGCCGCCATTAACAGAAGGCGCTTTGACTTACCTGTGGTGAGCTGAGTTCTGTCGGTGTTCTTCCTCAGTCCTGCTCCCTTTACCTCACTTGGCTGGAAAGTCCAGTACCATATGGCTTCCCTGCTCACGTTTCTGCAAGAGTCGAGAGCACCATTATTGGGGGGTGGGGATGAGGATAAGGTTCCCACATGATTTTTTCAGGCTACATTGTACCAATCTCTATGGAACCTGATCTCATGTGCATGACAACGAAACAACTTACAATAGTTCTTGTCAAACATTGTGGGGCATATTTATAAGAACATAGAGCTTGGAGCTGCGCCAAATTTGGTAGCACCCCACTACGACATTTTCAAAAAGCAATGATGCACCTTATTCACAACACCTTTCTGCACATAATTAATAATGGTAACTAACGCAGAATGCAGCTCACACGAAAAGAACAAAAAAAAAGGAGAAACTAATAATTCCTCCTCATTGGGCCATTCTAACGCCTGATATTCCATGGTGTTAGTTTTTGGCGCTGCCTCCGCCTTGCTAATCTGGGGCAGCGTAAAAAAGTAATGGGTGTTACGGTGGAATGCCCAAAGCAAGATCCATTGCACGACCCTTTGCTGCAGAGGACTGTAGCGGTAAGGGTCCTATTTACAAGGTGGAGTTAAGCCACGCAAAGTAGTTTAGCGACACCTTGTAAATATGGAAAATGATGCTGCACCTCCGGAGCTTCAAAAAGAGTGACTCTCCAGTGGTGCTGAGGGCTTGTCTTGATCCCCCATGATACTGACACCTTAAGAGCATGTTCTGTCGCCATTTTACAAGGAAATGCTGAATGTATTCATAAAAAAATTACTTCCGCTTGACTTCGTTAAGTTTGTTGTAAAATATATTTATGTTCATGGAATTCAGGGGCTATTATATGGTTCCTGCGGAAAATGGCAATTTTGTGAGAAAAGAGACCTCATGAGAAAGAACATACGCTATGTCATAAAAAGAATGGACACGTCCATTAAACATGTGTATCTGCATAACTGTCAGTGGATTAACCTCATAAATGGAAAATGATTCGGGCACCTGCAGCTTGGTCAAACCAAAGAAAAAATATTTGCTCAGTTATAAACAACATAATGGAAGAGAAGGAAGCGTTCCATCGGAAAAACTGGAATCCCAAGAAACAACTAACTATACAATGATATGTTGTTGAGTCAGCTGGAGCTTTGGCCTAAGGTGGTAGCTCAGTGCACCTGCTCTGTACCCACGACACAAAAAGGTACAAAAAGCAACTACTCAGTTTTCAGTGAACGCGTCTGAGTGATGCATTGAGGGATTAATGGCTGAAACACACCGGGCAAACTCAACAATGGTTACGAAGAAAGACTGCTGGTTTGGCTGTGTGATGTGAAACAGAGGGGGCTCTTGCATAGGCAGATCACTTGCTGGTTTGGGTCACCAATCAGCCACAGAAGGCATCAGCCACCACCACTGAATTGCTGAATATACCAAAACAGGCCACATAAAATAATGATATTATATTTTTTGTACATTTATGGTTTATTGTAAGCGGAGGGAATGACACTTACCTTCGATAGACAGTTAATAAACATGTAATTTTTTTTATGCAGGCATAACCAGTTCAGCAGTTTTGCATATAGTCGTACTCTCCAGCACCACCACATCGACATCCCGCGATGGTGTAGCTTGGTCGCGAAACATAAAGCAGTCACTTACCTTAGATGAAACAGGCAATGCATGTTCTCAGTGACGTCTAAAGGCCAGGATGAAACTTTACCACTGATGCTAGCAACCTAAGGTCTTTCATTTCAGCCTAATGTGTAAATGCTATAAAATATTTGATGTCATATTTTGTCCCCTAAAGGTATTATCAACTCCTGTTTTTCTTTCTTAATATAATGCTCTTCTTGCTTATATGCAAGCAAAAGTCCTACTGTTTGACAATAAAACAACAACTGGACATTGAGTTTTAATGTACTACTGGCCATGTGACCAGTAGTAAATACAAGTATTGACATAGGCGTGGTAGTCACCAATTGTATTACTCCAGAATATCACGTTTTTATTATCATGGTACCATTATACTGGAGCAAACATATTGACAGACAAAGTATTGAGACAGTAAGTACATATAAATAAGTATAGATTTCGTATAATTAACTGAACTTATGTGTACCTTGATATATATTCCTTCAAGGTACATAGATGTGAAGTTAAGAGTAGTTAATCTGTATATACATACCTTCACAGTAATTTGGTCATCAATATTGTTGGCAGCACAATATTGAAACCTCAATATTCTGACATACGATTTAATTTAATTCACCCAGGATCCCAGGAAAAGGTTTTACAAATGGGACACAGGCCTGTAGCAAGAGTGTGGCATCAAACACAAAACCTCAGTGTTTCAACAGATGCAGCCCCCATCACTAAAATGGATTCCTCACAACATGGCAAGGGTGGCAAGTTCTTGGTTCCCAAAAGCTCACAACACAACCCCCAGCCATACACACTGTAGTCAGGATTGGCGTAGGGCTCCATGTAAGAGGCATTCTTCTACCATTGCCCTCAGGGCATATTTATCTTGATGAATAGGGGCGACTGGAGTCAAACTGATAGGTTCACCAATGGCAGCACCATGCCAGCACTGACACTGAAGAAGGACTTCGGGCTAATGCATGACCCTTATCCAGCTCAATACACCTAGACGAAACTAAGGTCTGGTGTATCCTACTCAGCACCATGAAGAACTGACAGATCTCCAGGATATAAGTGTCCTTGGCAATCCATCGCAGCTGTCAAAGGACCTAGGCGTTATACCACAAAATGTTTCTGAAAAGTCAGAAATCTTCTCCCAGCACAACAGTTTAAGTAGTTATTGAAGATTCAGAACAATCCCAAGCAGTACTCACAGGGATCCAAGTAAAGGTGGAGGAGTGTGGCTCAATGGTTAGAGCGGCAGACCCTGATGCAGAGTTCTGGTCCGGGACCAGGGTTCAATTCTCGCCTCGGTGGGTCTCGGGCTCAATTTCCTCGGACCTGACAAATCTCGCCTTGGTGTCTATTCTAATCATGGGCCCCACGCTGCAACTCTGGGCAATAGTTTGCTTAACCTCCACACCGGCCCCAACAGCGCTAGGATGCCTGGCTTCACCCTGGGGGTGCCCAGGAGTGGACACTTCACAGGGAAAGCCAGGAAGGGTTCCACAGCGGTATGAGTAATAGCGCCAGGAAACCGCTTGGTGACAGTGTGCTCTACAAATACCTTGACATTTACATTTAAAGTCATAGACTTCAATGTCTACATCTTCCTCATATACATACTCCTGCATGGCAAACACACTGCAAAATTGCATTTAGTGGATGCACGCAAAACTAATTTTTTCCCTTTTTCTCTGTCAGGAAAATATTTTCCCTTATGCGAAATCCTGTTTCTTACATTCGAGTGAATTTTGAGAGTGTTGCCTTCTCTTTCTCATTCTAGACGCACACTACCTCCGACCTTTTTTGGTTTATATTTCTTTGAGTTTCTAGGGTAAGTCTACCCACACAACACGTTTATAAAAACCCAGAAGGTTTTGGCTATAGCTGGTCCATGTATTTTGAATGTCCATCCACCTATTGCCCCCTGTACAACACATATATACTTCGGAAGGCAGAAATTCATCCTCAGTAGCTATGTAAAGTTATATCAGTAGTAGTAAATCTCCAGAGTGTTTCTGTTTCTGAAAACATGTTTAAAAACTGGTTTAAAATTTGCGAAAAATATTTATGGCGGTGACCTGAAGAGAACTGTATCTCAAATAAAGCAAAATAAAGAAAAAACAACGAAAACAGAGACATGAATTGAACTTATCTTAATGCAATAGGGCATCCTTCATCCTCCAGCTCTAAATCAGAATCTGGGAACCAAACGAAGAGGATTTCCAGGTGAAAGGTTAAGTGTTGTTATCCGAACCAAGGAGGGGAGTGAAGGTTGTTGGTATAGTTTAGTGCAGTTGCTTCTTTCCCAGGCAAGACTCACCCGCGCAGTTTGGCTTGTGACCAGGAAGGCAAACCACAGCACAGCTTTAGATCAGCATTTTATCAGAATCTATAAATTATCTTTAGATGGTTTAGCTCGTGGGAGGGGATCTTTGCCAATGGTGCAATTTAGCGCTTCTGTTGGTTTCCAAAGATTTGAAATAAAACAACCACATAAGATAGACTTTGAGAGAACTCTGACATTAACTGCATGTACAAAGGCCTTTTATTTTTGATAAAACATCCTATATTTGCTGACGTACTGTCACCTTCTGATTATGTTCCATTATCTTTTATTTTGTACTGCTTATATAGTGTAATCTCCAGTTTTTCCAAAGGCCTCTCAGCATTTAGGGGAGTCTGGGGTTGGAGAATGATTCTGTGGAGGACTAGGTCCTGTGATTCTCAGCCTCAACCCTTCTTTGTGTGTTTATACCCTTAGTTTAATCATGCTGTTCAGTCTAGAGAATGTTTTCCTTATCAGTCCGGTGCATACTTCTTGCTTCTATGTTTGAGGTTACGCGGGTGCTTGTATTTTCGTGCTCCCCATTAGCATCTGTTCTCCATCTCTGAGGGGAGCATGGTCTTGCAACTTACCACCAATCCACCTGGGTCTGCGGAGATGTGAGGTGAGGGATGTATACGGTTGTGGTGATATTATGGTTGAACACTTGGCACGTGAGCTCCATCATGCTCTTAAGGGGAGTCTGAATTAGGTTTCTTGGTGTGGACTGCAATCATTCTCCCTAATGATCTGGCATTGGAAGTTCCACTTGTGGCCCCAAAAGACTGCCCCACATGATGTTGCTCTCCCAAGCACCTTGTTGTAGGTCTCAAGTGACGGCATTCATTGTGAGCATCTTCCCACCATCAAGTTCCTCCATCACTTCTCCCCCATCGAGCACTATTGGCAACGCCACCAGCTATTCTGAGCTAGTTGCACGTCAGCTGAGCACCAGCACAGTGTTTATTACTGTGCAGGTAGGTATGTTTGTGTAGCCCAGCATGCATCTGGTTGATAGATCTGGCCAGCTTCAGATCTGGGATTGCTTGTCCCGCTGTGTTCTCACTGGTGTGACATTGTGGCAGAGGTGTTTTACTATGCCTGGTTGACCTGCTTGCAGATTTCTCTTCCAGTGCATCAGTTTGTCCCCTGTTCCATTGTTGGCGTAGCTCTGAAAATCTGCCGGGTCAGCCTATAGGTAGAGACCCAGGGCCCCAGCCTTTCAGGGGGCTCCCTGATAGAGCCAGTTCTGTTCTACAGAGTCTTGCCCCCGTGTTCTTGAATTATTCCGTTTTCCTTTAATTTATTTTTAATGTGCATGATGTGTGAGGAGAGTCTATTATAGATATTTTGCAGAGAAATGTTGTGTTTCTGTTTCATGCAACATCCATAAAAAAGTTTCTTTTAGATCAAAACAGGGCATCACATATGAGAGATGGGAGGGGATCTCAGAGATTATCTACAGTAATATTATTGAGCTGCTGGTGTGTTATATTATTGAAAGCACACATCAATATCCTTGAATATTAGATGTAAACACATTTAGAATTTGAATGAGTGTGCCTGTGCACTTCAGTGATCTGGCCAAAGAGGGACTTAAAGAGCTGAAATTGAATCATGAATTCAAAATTGTTCTGAACAGGGGTCCCAAATTACGTTTGGCCCAGGGCCCCCAAAATCCTTAAGATGTCCCTGCCTACAGGCAGAGGCAGAATCTCTCTTCATTTGCCAGATTGATACATTTATCTGCAGAGCCCAGTGTTGCTAGGGGAGGGAGCTAAGGGACTGCTGGTTGCAAACCGTATCCTGTCCCTGAGAGCACTGGCTTATGAGAATGAAGGAACATCATGTATGTAGGCGGGGGGCGGGCCTCATCAGGGTGTTAATGGACAGGTCTTGCCGCTCTCCAAGTTTAGGGTGATATTGTCATGGTGCCCGCTATAGACATATTTTGCGTTATTCTGGTTTTGTCACTTTCACTTGTATACATCTAAATCCTCTGTTGCCCAGAAATGAAGCAGTGTTAGTCACATGTATTCTCATTTAACATGAAACATGTAGGCATCAGTTATCCAGCGATTCCTCTTTTTACCTAAATACAATACCTCATTATTTTTCAGATCTGCCTAACATTACATATGAATAGACAGTTTTTATATTATATCATTTCCCAAAACAGATTTAAAAAGCTACGTTGAACTAATGATTCGTGACCTTTTTGAAGTGCTAAGTGATTAGCTGGCTGCTCCTTTTGAAGACTGATGGTTGCTGGCACTTTTGACATCTGCTTGAGAATCTGCGCCTTCTGTACTTGCTGGTACAACGATTAAAATATTGCTTGTCTCTGGCTGTCTTCCGTCTTTCACTTGATTAATAACCTCTAGATTTTGTCTGTTTGGACGAAAAGCAAATCTTGCCTCCATCTATGACCTTCTCTTGAAAGTATGGCTCCTGGATGATTGACTCAGGAGCAACGTCCCTGGAGGGGACAATGCCCCTTCACTTAGAGTGGGTGGGTACCCAAGAAAATCAAAGGCAGGCAAAGGTGGCATTGGTGCGTATTTGGGTTCCGCTCCTTAGGTGAGAGGACAAACACATGGAAGAAGGATGTAGACTGCACCTGTTATTGTGGCACCAAAAAATAGTCACAGAGGGGGAACAGAGGGCCCCCGCCAGCCTCAGTGACATGGTATTGATGAAAGCATATCACAGTGCAAGGGATTTATATTTTGTTGTTGAGCTAGTGCCTGAGTTAGAGCCCTTGATTTAGGTGTTGGTTCTAGCAGTATAGGGAGTGCAAGTGGGCTTTGAACCAGGGAAGCTAGAATGGAGCATTCTCAGAGCGGGAACGGACATAAATCCACCAAAACGCCTTTGAGCCCCAATGACACCATGACACCACAGGACTGATCCCTTGGCACAGCTCCATACCACTAACAGTTTTTTTTTTGGCTGATGAACTTTAAAATTTGATTTTTCAACATCTCTGTTTAATTTCTGCTCCAGCTCAAGGCTTCATAATCCTTGAAAATGAGTCTGCGTCAAGAATTCCGAAGAGCAAATCAATCGCACAGACAGACATACACTTCAGTAAAAGTGCTAAAAAATGAAAAACGAAATATGTTTAAAAAGGCTTAAGATGTATTCATTTATTTATTTGCAGTTTTTCATAGTGGGAATGACATTAGATGCGTGCCAGAGTACTTTATATAGGATTTTTTTCAGTGCATATGCATTTAGTTTTGCTAAATTACATTTTACAAGATCAGTGTTCAAGTTAAAGGTTACACGCAAGCAAAACATTGTATTTGAAGCAGTTCAAATAATATATATTATTCACAAGTTGACCCTTATATAAATTCACAAGTCGACCCTTACTCTTTTTGTCACATATAACAAGTGGAGAAATCACACTGTCTGGGCAGGGGAGGAAGATTATTGCATACTTAAAACTGTATGATGTAGGTTTTCAGACAAAAAGTCTGCTTCTTCACTTGGTGGTCATGGCCAACCTGTGGAACCGCCACAAGTCCCGCACAGTCTCGCTCACAGCCCGCCACGTTTCCAGGAAAGAGGCACTCTAGCCAGGCGGCCAATGGAGCTGTGTATGGCAAGTCCTCGTCGTTTCAAGCCTGTCTGAGACTGTCACATGAATCTTGAAATTGTATTATTCGGATTATTAATAATTTTGGTGATAAGGAAAAACTAGTCAGGGTCATGGTGATAGTTTTGAGAGGTAGTTGTCCATTTCTTCTTCCAGTGGATAGTCCAGTCTGACTGCCAGGCTAGGGCCCCTCTGAACCAGAGCACAAGCAGTCCCTGTATGGTTTCAGACCCTCTCTCCCTGCTCCAGTTCTAGACTAGGTGGTCTGAATGGGGTGAGGTGGGGGGTTCCTCTGTGGGTAGAGGAGCCTTAGACTATATTGCTTTGGGGTAGCGTTTAATATTCGATTTGGCAACACAAATTTCCCAATTTTCAAAACCTTATGTGCTAGAATGAGGTCAGCACCCAGAGACCTATCTCAGGATACTGTTATTGTCTTGAGTCACCCCTCTTAATTGGGTCGCTAAGGCACTTATCAATGCTTTAAAAACGAATGTATTCAAAGCAGGATGAGCCTCAGGAAAGTGCAGTATATTCCCTCCGTTTCAAATATAAAAAGGCCCCTTAGGTTTGTTCTCGGGGTTAAAAATAAGTTTGACTGTTTGAAGCTCTGCCTAAAATCAGAAATTAAATTAAGAAAACAAGAAAAAGTGAGTGCCAACCGATTTATTTTAGAAATGCTTTTTTTCTTTTGGGTTTACACTCACATATAATTTTTAATTAACCCTAATGGTTAATACCCACATGGGAATGGTAAATTAACAACATCAAAATGCCCACCAGTGTATCGCATCGTATACATACGAACACACACATGCAAGCAGTGGCCATCTGGAATTGGTGAAAAAAAAAAAATGTTCATCTTAAAATGAATCACGAGGAGGCACGAGGAAACAATGGATTAGAAGGACATAAACGGAGTGCTAGTGAGTGGCTAAGAGACGGAGAGGAATTGATGCATTCTTTATAGAACAAAAAAAAATTGGCATTTCCGAAGGTCAGTGTTTCTTGCCAGCCTTCTGTCTTTGACAATGCTTTTTTTTTTGTTTTGCTATGATCCTTGTAAAACGTTTTTGTTGGGGGTTGTGTAGGACCCTTGCCAATATGAAAAAAACACTAGTTCAAAGCAAAAATAGTGTTTTGGTCTTAAAAAGCACACATTGCCATACAAGTTCAAGACATACTAATTAATGGTAGCTCATGGAACATTTGCACACTTTCTGTGCAAAGTTCCCCTTGTGAAAAAGATGATGATGTCACCCACGGTGAAGACAGTGAAGATAGCCAATAGCTAAAGTGGGCTGAGCCACAGCCCCATGCAGTATGCTGTAGTAGGCAGTTAAAACATGCGAATGACACAAAAACAGACCAACAGACCAATGGTTGAAGAGGTCTGGCTAAAAGACCATATTTGTAAAAAATAAAAATAAAAAAATAAAAATATATATATATATATATATATATATATGTATGTGTGTGTGTGTGTGTGAACAAGGGCACGAAACGGGTCGCAGAGGGAGTGAATAAAGATCTTACCTGCCTAAAATATCCAGGTCCGCATTTCTCTGTTCGCCAGCAAGGAGCCTGGAGGTTCGCAGAGTGTGCTTGAAGGATATATATATATATATTGTGCTGGAAGAAAGCGTGATTCTTCTTGTGATATATATATATATATATCACAAGAAGAATCACGGTTTCTCCCAGCACAATATATATATATATATATCCTTCAAGCACACTCCAGGCTCCTTGATATATATACATTTTTTCACCTTTGTTTAATGCTCACAAACGGGAGTATCTGCTTGGTAAACCTATATGTCAGCAGACTGTTTAAACGCCCACTAGAGGGCTACATTTTTTGAAAAGTCATCTTTTGAAAAGTCAATTTCTGCAAATAATATGTTTGTTTACCAATGCTTTGCCCACCGGAGGGCAGTACTTCTATTGAGATAAAAAATTGGTTGTGAACCAACAACGGCATAAGATGTAATCATACAATCCCCTTGTGAATTTCCTAACAAATTGTGAAATTGGTAATTATGAAACAATATATTGCCAAAACTACCAGTCCCAGAATGCCTAGCATACATGTAACACACCATGTGACACAGGGGGCGTAACCAGTATTGTTGTTTGTTCCTTAAAACTTGTGAGCATCAGTCACTACACTGACCGTGATCAAGACAGCGGACGCTGTCGAAACGCGTTGGTTGTTGTTTTGTTTTTGAACCCCCAATGGATTTATGAAATAAACCAAAAGAAATTTTCACAAGACCAAGCGATTGAAGTCCGTTTTTTCTGCGACTCCAAACTCTTCCCCAGGACTGGGGAAAACCTGTTGAATATATATAATATATATATATATATATATATATATATATATATATATATATATATATATATATATATATATATATATTCGTTGCTCAACAGAACTCCTTCCGGGTCCCTTGACCCATGAAAGGTGGCGTGGACGTCGGCGGAGTGAATCCGACAAAAGTATGCTCTCAGACAACAAAGTCAATATCCCACGCTCTCAGGAAACAACACGGAGACACCAAATTGAAGCCAGTGCTGTTTTAATTCACAACGCGTTTCGCCGTGAAACGGCTTGATCACGTGAATTAGCGTTAACGAATCAGTGCCATATAATACAAAACAGTGGAAATAAACAGAGGACTGTACTGGCATTTCATGGTATGAGTAAAGTTTCTGTTTACAGGCTCAACGCACACAATCGATAAAGATATGCTGAGAAAAAAATGTTAAGTAATCACATACTTTTCACACTGAAATATTTGCAATATAAAGATAACTTTTGCAATATCAAGATAACTGCGCCCACATGTAAAATAATAATACAAAAGAAAGTAAGCAACCCGAAATTGGCCAATTGCGCAATGAAAGAAAGGCAAATGCAGCCACTGGGTCTCCAAACGTTCTGCCTGCACGTCCAATTTGTGCGAGGCAGGGAGGCTCCCTTAGACTCACACGCGTATGACAGTGATTACGCGCCTGCGCACAAGAACAAATATAGGCACTTGTGACCATGAATGGATGTCAAGATAAACAATGCCACCTGGGAGGAGCAACCCCCAATGGATTTATGAAATAAACCAAAAGAAATTTTCACAAGACCAAGCGATTGAAGTCCGTTTTTTCTGCGACTCCAAACTCTTCCCCAGGACTGGGGAAAACCTGTTGAATATATATAATATATATATATATATATATATATATATATATATATATATATATATATATATATATATATATATATATATATATATATATATATATATATATATATATATTCACTGAAAAAACCATAGGTTTGACACCAGTTATAGTTAGCTGGAAATTTTACTGACATAAAACCATTGAAATTCCCACGTTATAGTTAGTTGGACTCACTATAACTTGCGCGCCTGCAATGCACTGCTGATGACGTCACATATTACATCACTCATGACATGGTCAGTGACATCACTCATGACATCACTGATGACACCATCCTTGTGACAGAGTGACAGACCTCCTTTCAGTGTAATGTAACCCTTGAAACACATATTTTGAAAATATTAGTTTCTATTTTTGAATATGTGTTTCAAGGGTTACATTACACTGAAAGGAGGTCTGTCACTCTGTCACAAGGATGGTGTCATCAGTGATGTCATGAGTGATGTCACTGACCATGTCATGAGTGATGTAATTTGTGATGTCATCAGCAGTGCATTGCAGGCGCGCAAGTTATAGTGAGTCCAACTAACTATAACGTGGGAATTTAAATGGTTTTATGTCAGTAAAATTTCCAGCTAACTATAACTGGTGTCAAACCTATGGTTTTTTCAGTGAATTTAATAGGTTTTTCAAATGCTAATTCCTAACTATAACTGGTGTGAAACCTATGGTTTTTTCTGTGAATTTCATAGGTTTTGTAAATGCTAATTCCTAACTATATATAGTGCCTCAAACCTATGTTTTTTTCAGTTAATTTCAAAGGTTTTTTATTAGCAAATTTCTATTGCTATCAAATATAATATTTTTTATAATGAATCCTATATTGTATATTTATGTAATACTATTTTTTTATGTATATTCTTCATTTTTATTTTTTTTGCCCTGGAGCGCTCCCGGTGCGCGTACCGGTGTGCGCACCGGAAAGTGCAGTTTTGCGGCGTGCCCCGGTGCGCGTACCGGTGAGGGTCCCGTTTGCGATATTGCCGCCAACGAAAACATCATCGTGACGTATTGTGTAGCCGCGTCCACGTGATAAGCACGGCGTAAGCGCACCCGGAAGCACCCGAGCGCAAACGATATAAGCGCAAAATATAGTTAGTACAACTAACTATATAGGAGCAATTCCAATGGTTTTGTATGAGTGAAATGTCCAGCTAACTATAACACCCCTAAAACGTACAGTTTTTTGAGTAAATTTTAAAGGTTTTTAAAATGCTAATTCCTAACTATATAAGGCCTGAAACCTATGGTTTTTTCAGTGAATTTCAAAGGTTTTTCAAATGCTAATTCCTAACTATATAAGGCCTGAAACCTATGGTTTTTTCAGTGAATTTGCAAGGTTTTTTAAATGTTAATTCCTAACTATATAAGGCCTGAAACCTATGTTTTTTTCCGTAAATTTCAAAGGTTTATTCAATTCTAATTTCTAACTATATAAGACCTGAAAGCCCACCAGGAATCTCCAGTATGCGCCAGGGGACTGCATTGCAGAGAGGTGTAATGAAGCCACGCCCCTTTTTACACCTCTCTGCAACGCAGCCCCCGTGCACGTTTGAAGAGGGGGAACTAATTCCCCTTGCATACTGGGGGCCCCTGGGGGCCAACTAGCCCACCTGGAACCTTCAGTATGCGCCAGGGGGCTGAATTGCAGCGGTGTAATGAGGCTATGCCCCTTGTTACACCTCTCTGCAACGCAGGCCACTGGCGCGTTTGCAGAGGGGGGACTAATTCCCCTTGCATACTGGGGCTCCCTGGGTCATATCTGCCCAAACACCGATATACCGAACGATTGAAAATGACTTTTCTTGAGAAACATTTGGATTTGGATTATCATGTCCTATACTTTGGAATTTTTGAAAGACTGACTTTGAGGATGCTATAAATTACTCAAGTCTGCCCGAATTGTGTGGGTAAAATTGATACCTAGTCACTTTGAATAAGAATGTACTTACGTCTCGTCTAACATTTGGAAGAAATATCTAGTTATATGACAACAGGATACCGACATAACTTGAAGGAAATAAGAACGCCCTGAAGAAGTTCTGTTGTACAGAACGAAACGTTTTGGCTGGCTGTGGTACATAAACTTAAGGAAAATAAAAGCATTTGAATATACACCAAGATTCAGCGCTTCAATAAGGACTTAAAGTGATATGATTTGATTGGACGTATTGTGCAAGTGGTGCTGTGCCAAACTTTGGAATATTCTCCACTACTCTCTACTACTTACTCTCTCCTACTCCACTACTCTCAAATACTCACTCTCTACTACTCATTCTCTACTACTCTACTACTCTCTACTACTCTCTCTCTACTACTCTCTCTCTACTACTCACTCCCTACTACTCACTATCTACTACTCTCCACTACTCACTCTCTACTACTCTCTCTACTACTCACTCTTTACTACTCTCTCTCTACTACTCTCTCTCTACTACTCACTCTCTACTACTCACTCTACTACTCACTCTTTACTACTCTCTCTCTACTACTCACTCTCTACTACTCACTCTCTACTACTCTCTCTCTACTAGTCTCTACTACTCACTCTACTACTCACTCTCTACTACTCTACTATTCTCTCTCTGCTACTCACTCTCTACTACTCTCTACTACTCACTCTCTACTACTCACTCTCTACTATAACTACTACTCACTCTTTACTACTCTCTACTACTCACTCTCTACTGCTCTCTACTACTCACTCTACTACTTACTCTCTACTACTCACTCTCTACTACTCTCTACAACTCACTCTACTACTCTCTACCACTCACTCTCTGCTACTCTCTCTACTGCTCTCTACTACTCTCTACTACTCACTCTCTACTCTCTATTACTCACTCTCTACCTCTCTACCTCTCTCTACTTCTCTCTCTACTAGTCTCTACCTCTCTACCGCTACCTCTCTACCTCTACCTCTCTACCTCTACACTTCTACCTCTCTACATCTCTACCTCTCTCTACACGCACACATATGCACATATATATGTGCATATATATGCATATGCATTTATATATATGTATGTGTATGTATATATATTTATACATACATATATAAACATATATAATCTGTATATCTATATAAATACAAATATAAATGCATGCATACATATATGCATACAGATGCATGTTATTTACATGAAAGTTTAAAAAACACTAATAAAAGCAAAGCTAAAAAGCCACCTCATTACAAACAGAATGGCTTTAACTTAAACGAGGGCGAGATCTATTGCATTTTCAATGCTTGTTTACTTTGGTTTCATCAAGAAGGCATTCAGATGTGTCACACATTTTCCATAAATTCTGAATGTTAGCACTCTAGTTGCTCATTAGATCACTGTAGTAAGGCTACTGCTCACGAGGGAAGTCTGCTGCTGGTATTCGAAGTGCATGTTTCAGTCTGCATGTGAGAATTTTTTTAATGAAATAGAAGAGGATTTGAGAAGTCAATCAAAATGATCCCTAATTTTTCTGTCTGAAGCACTAATCATACTTTCTATGGCAAAATAAACCCCCTCATTTTGTTCCTTTTTAAATTAAATGTTTTCAGACTAACCACTTCATTCCAATCAAGATGGCTTCTGGTGTGCCATACTTTTGTCATAAGTAAGACTGTTAGCGCTCTAGTTGTTCTTTAGAACACTCTGGGACATTCTGTCATTGGGCTATACTTGGGCTACATCAGGGTGATATTTGGGCTACTTTTAGGCTCTTTTGTCTCTGGTGGCCATCTTGGGAGACTGCATGTCAGAATTTTTTAATGAAATTGAAGAGGATTTGAGAAGTCACTCAAAATGTGCCCTAATTTTTCTTTCTGCAGCACTAATAATACTTTCTATGGCATAATATATCCCCCCCCCATTTTGTTCCTTTTTAAATTAAATGTTTTAAGAGTTACTACTATATTCCCATCACGATGGCTTCAGGTGTGCTATACCTTTGTAATAAGTAGGACGGTTAGCGCTCTAGTGTTCTTTAGAACACTCTAGGAGGCTGCAGTAGAACACAAAGGAATCAACTGACAGTCTCTGTCCTTGTTGGATGTACATGTTTTACTGAGAATGTCAGACTTCATTCTCACATGACTGAGAAAGATAATGTGAATTTACAGAAAATATGCTTTCAGTTTAGCTTATAGATCCCCTTCCAAACCACTGTGGGAAAATCATGAGATATTAGTTTTCTTTCAAACATGATTCATGATATCATAGAAGAAGGCTTTTTCACATGGTAAAATCACCTTAGAACACACCACAATTCCTAAAATGAGTATGGTATCATCAACAAATGATTTATAATGTAACTAAAGTCCTAAAACCCTCTATTAACTACAATGCTTTTTAATGAGGTGCTATCATGTATATTGGTCCCAAGATGGCTGCCAACACTTCTTGGATGAAGTGCTGACAGCCAATCAGATCAGATGTGTGGTTAGGCTCCGCCCAGATATATATATATTTTTTTAACCTAAATTACTCGAAATCCACTGGAGCACATATCTTGAGACATAGCAAAGGCACATCGGGCTACCAGTCCCTACAATGTTGCCAAGTTTTGTGGAAATCCATTCAGCCATTCGGGCTAAAAGTGAGTCCAACCGCCCTATGGAAATTAACATGGGGAAAACAAGTTTTGGGACACCCCTTTTATCTCGACCCCAGCTTGACGAATCCCCCCCAAACTTTCAGGGAAGGAGCGGAGCGCAGCGAGGCAAATTTAAGGAAAATTAAAGGCAGATTCCTCATCCGGCGCTAAAGTTATTCCCAATAGAATGTTGCGGATTTCCTATGAAAAACAATCCTAACTATAACTACCTACTGGCGACCGCCAGTAGGTAATATATATATATATATATATATCACAAGAAGAATCACGCTTTCTTCCAGCACAATATTAAAATAAGTAAAGTAGATTTTATTTTGACAGGCAGCTCAGTAGTAATAGCATAACGCGTTCCAACCCCACAGGGTCTTAATCATATGCAGCTGTGAGGAACAAGTGACTTTGAATTTAAATACACTCCGTTAGTCTATTTTTTTCTATAAGTATTACAGAGTGATAGAATATAATTGTCAGAAAATGTTTTTCCCACCAACACAACCTCAACATCATCTCTTACGCGGATGACACTCAACTAATCCTTTCTCTCACCAATGACCCCAGCACCGCCAAAACCAACCTACACGAAGGAATGAAAGAAGTTGCCGAATGGATGAAACAAAGCCGTCTGAAACTGAACTCAGACAAAACAGAAGTCCTCATCTTAGGTACATCCCCCTCTGCATGGGACGACTCTTGGTGGCCGGAAGCCCTTGGAAAAGCACCCATCCCGACAGACCACGCACGGAACCTAGGCGTCATCCTGGACTCTTCACTCTCTATGAACAGACAAGTCAGCGCCGTATCCTCATCCTGCTTCAACATTCTTCGCATGCTCAAAAAAACATTCCGCTGGATCCCCACCGAAACAAGGAAAACAGTCACCCATGCTCTGGTCACGAGCCGACTGGACTACGGAAACACCCTCTACGCAGGTACTACCGCTAAACTCCAGAAGAAACTCCAACAAATCCAAAACGCCTCAGCCAGGATCATATTAGACATCCCGCGCAACGAACACATCTCTGGTCACCTGAAAGACCTCCACTGGCTACCGGTCAATAAGAGAATCACTTTCAGACTGCTAACCCACGCACACAAATCACTCTACGACATCGGACCCGAATGCCTCAACTCACGACTGTCCTTCTACACCCCCTCCCGCCAACTACGTTCCTCCAGCCATGCCCTCGCCACTGTACCTCGCATCAATAAGACCACCATGGGAGGCAGATCCTTCTCATACCTGGCTGCTAAAACATGGAACTCACTCCCCGCTTACCTTCGCCTTACCCAGAACCATCTAGCATTCAGAAAGCAACTTAAAACGTGGATATTTGACAAGTAATCCTCCCCCCCTTTCTAAGCGCCTTGAGACCCTCCGGGTATGTAGTGCGCTATATAAATTCTCTGACTTGACTTGACTTGACTATACTTCAGTTTTATAAATAATATCTTACCTTTTAAATATAAGTTGAAGTTATCAGTTGATTTTTTGTTATGCACTTCACGAAGTAGTAGTCAAAATAGGTGTGTTTCTCTCTCTTTGTATATATATATTCAGGTACATAACCAATGAAATGTCATGATATAATAGTAGAAATTGAAAGTAATCTTTTAATTGGTTGTCGTTTCCAACACTTCCGATATGTTTTGTGAAGTAATTTACCTCAGGGATTTTAGAGAGTTCTACATGCTAAATGGCTAAATGGTATTCCAACAATATTTGTGAAAATGGTAGGAATTGGTATGTAGTATGAGCTAATGTTTAATTGGTGAAAGTGTCTCCAGTTGTTTTTCTGTAAATTACTTTCCCACCTTTTTTGAGCGAGTGCTTGTCAGTGTGTTTCCCGGTATGCGAACTTGCAGCGTTATGGGAGTCCTCCATTTTGTGTTTCGGTAGAATTGAGATACAAGATGGAGGGTAAATAATGTTCAGAATGGGTAGATTGGGGTAGTTTAGACGTATCCTGTCTCCCTAAGTTTTCTGAGGGTGGCTCAGGAGGCTCATATTTGTCGTTAAAAAAAATAGTTTTTTTTCGCGTGGTTAGCTGCCGGTACGCGAACTAGTTAGCGTTCCGGGAAGCGAATATAGGTGAAAATAAGTGAAAAAAGGAACATTCGAAATTTCAAAAGAGTACACTAAGTTAAGGTAGCTCTGAAAAGAGCTTTTGGGTTTTGTGTATGTTCTAGAAACTTATAAGTAGGAACCAATACACATTCTTAAATTTAGTATGAATACTTTGTTCCCCTCATCGGAGAAATGCACGCCATCTCCTCTGTAGATATCTTGCATGTAGTAACGCAAGTTATTGTTGTAGATGCAGCCCATTCCATGGTCCCTCATGTAAGCTGAAACAGACTTATTTACATGCTTCCTCGATTTTTCTATTTGTGGACAAAATTGATTGGACCATCTCCATTTTTGTCTTTGGCATATATTGGAATATACCAAGGCAGTTTGAGGAAAAAGTGTCATCAAATGCTCAAAGGTGTCCTTTAGGAGCATTTCCAGACCTACCTCAGTCAAAGTGCCCAAATCGTTTCCGCCACAGTGCACTATTATGAGGTCAGGGTTTGGCAAATGTAAAAAGGTTTTCACCAATGGTATCAATTGGTGACATTTCAATCCTCTTCGGCCAATCCATTTTATTTCCACATTTTGTAAATTTAGGTTGTGTAAATTTCTGTTATCAGCATACCTGTGAGCCCAGTGGATGTAGCTATGTCCAAGAATCCAGACTGAAAACATGGCTAGAGGAGTTTTTGCTGCAGTCAGATGAAGTGTGGGAATGAAATGGCAGTTGAAATAGTGAAGTTTGTAATGAAAAAAAACTGTGGAGTTTAAGTGCAAATTATTCATTAGCAGTGATTGGTGTATTTCTATTGCTGAAAACAGAAAGTTAGGGTGCATGGATGTGTTCTTTGAAAGATGTAATTTGAATGGTTAATAAAAAATGATGTTATGAAAGATTGTAGTGGATTAGCAGGTGTACTGAGAGTTCAGAGTTCATTTGAAACATTGTTGTGTGAACTTGTAAACCTGAGAGGTCTGGCAGGCGGTAGTTGCTATGGAAAAGAGGTAGAAAGGGCAGAGGGGGGAAGGGTGTTGATTTGAAAATAGTGAAGGAAGAGTTTTGATTGGCTGACATGAGAGATATGTGTGATGAATATCAGCGTTTCAGTGCCTTTGTTGGTTCCAGCCTCTGGAGTGCATACCTTTAATTCTGCTAAAGAATAATTGGTGTGTTTCTGAGTCTGTTTTGAATTTCAAAAAGAATTTGTAAAGGTGAGTTATCGTTTATATATTTTAGATAAAGACTGGTATGCTTTTTTGCGTAAATAAGAAAGTTAGCTGTGTATTTAAAATTATGTTTTGCATTCTGCTTTCAAAGGATTTTGGATTCTTTTACCAATTGTAATTGTAGATAATGTAAATTATTAGTACTGATAAGGTGTGTATGTACATAGGAGCTGTGTTGTGTTTTCGAATTATGATCGGAAAATCGTTTTTAAGGAAAAGGCATGCTTTAAAAAATTATGAGAAACTATGTACTTGTGATGTGACTCCTGCAATGCGTCGCTTTTGCGGAACAGATATATGATGCTTTTGTGTTGGTATTGTTACGGTGTATATGTAAAAAATGATGCATAAGTGTTGTACGGGCATTGTAAATACTCTCCTATGTGTGCTTAGCAATTTCAAGTCACTTCCCCCGGGTTCAAGGGCCTTGTGAATACGTCCCCATGTGTGTCTGGTCATTTGAAGTCACTTTCCTCGTAGTGCAAGGTTTCTTGTAAATACGTCCCCATGTGTGCCTGAAAATTTTTCATTTTGATTGTTTGAGTTACATAGCCATGTTAAAAGTTATTGAAAAAAAGGTGCAAGTTCCTCAAAAAAACTTTTTGATGTGTATTAGGGCATCTTAAGTCTGTTCTGCATGAATGTAGGTGTATTATTGTTTTACATAAAAGGTTTAAAAACTTTGTTTGAAATCAAATGCATGCATACTTAGGGCCCGATGTAGGTGGTTGTTTCAGGCCATTTACCGACTGGTTACGGCCGATTTCGGCCGTTTCCGACCGGTAAATGGCCAATCGGTATGTAGGGGCCTAAATCCAAGGCCACATGTATATTTTAAATGATGTTTTGCGTCAAGTGTTTGCATTATGCTTTGAAAGGCGATTTTGCATTTTTTTACCAATTGTAATTGTAGTTAATGTAAAGTATTAGTACTGATAAGGTGTGTATGTATATAGGAGCTGTGCTGTGTTTTCAAATTATGACCAGAAGAGTCCTACCTACATATGGGTGGCTTTAAATCGGTATATTTATCGATGTTTTATTTTTCCGAATCGGTAAAATTGATTCGGTATTACCCCTTACATGACAAATTTTGTTATCTGGTCGGTAACGGCCGAAAATACCGTTTTTCGGTCGTTACCGACCGACCTACATCTGGCCCTTAAAGTCTTAGAGACAGATTTATGATGGTTGTGCGCCTCTTTTGTGCTGTTGGTGCGTCACTTTTGTAATGCAGGAGAGATTTATAAGAAGCACCATGTTGCAAAACAGCAGCCGCGGGTCATGGAGGGAGTTACGGTGGGGCAGGCACGCGGGGAGGGTGAGGGGCAGGGTGGAGGGACGTAAACACTGGCATATTGATTATTGCAGGTAAGTACACACTTTAATGTGTGTTAAGTTTCATGTGGGCTTTTTTTTGCAGGGTGGGTAGTCATTTGCATGAAAGCCCTGTAATACTATCACTATCACAGTAAAATAAAAAAAAATTAATGAATCATCTTTATAGCGTTGCTGAATCAAATTCTTAATGTTGATTTACTGTTTGGTATTAGTGGTTAATAGCATTTTTTATTATATTTTACCACAGATTCAACTGCAGATTATTGAGAAATTAGACAATGCCATCTAAAGATAGAATCGGAAAGTCTACGAAACGTCAAAGACAGTAGATTACTACATTTTTGCAGCAGTCCTCTACATTTAAATCATCTCAACGCACGAAGAAAACTTCGGGTAAGCGAACGAAATCATTTCTTAGAAACATTTGTAGAAACAAAAGTATAACTACAGAACATGTTTTAGTGCCGAAAAAGAGAGCCAATTTAAATGGAAAGGAAAGGCCCGTCAAAAAAGTTTCTGCTACAGCTGGAGATAACTCTGTGCATGGAAGTAGAAGGGAAAATGTATTCAGGGACATTCGTAGGCGAATGTTTCGCAACAGGGTAATTGTTAATTTGCTAAAACAATTCAAGAAAGGCCAACAGAAAGCGGCATTTTATAAGAAAAAGAAAATGTAGAGAAAATTATTGATCAGGCTTTCGAAATTAAGCGAAAGTTATTTATTTTGGTAATTAATAGAATTAGGAAACTAAACAAGGTAATCTATGTTTTCAAATCTAATAGTAGATGGAAGAGAGAAGTAAATCGAACTAATTTTTGTGATGTTTTCTCAGGAGAATGGATGCATAGTTCAAATAGTGAGGCATTTTTTAATGAGGAGAGTTATTTTCAGGACAATGATTTGGTGCATGCAGTTGACACCAGTGGTCGAGCTTATGAGGTGAAAGACGGTCAACCGGTTGAAAAAGAAATACTTGTGTCTGTAGATGCAGAAGAGGCGTTAAGTGATGAGGTTTTAGGGAGACGTCCTAAGGGACCAGTGTACATCTGGAAGTGTAGTTCTATTTGCAGTGTGCGACAGGATTCCATCAATTTGCTTTGTGATTTTATACGGACATTTCATAAGAAAAGTGTAAAGCAAAAAATAAAGATGTTGCAAGAATTAGATCCTTGCAGAGTGAGACAAGTGACAGGTTTGCGTGGTCATTCACTGGCTTCTCTTTCCAGGAGAGTATGCCAGAGTGTATTTCATCATTTCAGGATGCTAGCAGTGCATCATAATAAAGTGAGGAAATTAGTGAGAATGTTGTATTATGCTAAGAGTCCAGCAATTATGCTTGAACAATTAAGCAGTGCTCTTTTGCATGGTTCTGAAGTAGATGTGAAGAATATTTGTCAAGAAATTGAGTTCTGTTACTTTGCTGGTAAAGAGAACAATGTTGATATTGAACCACTAGAAGAAGGTAATGTGGAAGACAGTGTACAGATTTTCAGTACAGATAAGTTTCATAAGGAAATTTCCACGTTTATGGTGAAATCAAGTGAGAGGCCTAATTTCACTTGTGTGTGTTGTCGACGGACTTATTATAAGAATCAGACTAAGTTAGTGGATATATATGCAAAAAGTGATATGGAAAACAATAGTGAATGGAAGGATTTTGCCACATACTTGATGGTAAAAAATTGTTTTGATTTGGGAGCGGACCAACGTATGTGTATTTATTGTTTTAACAAATTAAACCAAAACCAGATGCCTGCTAGAGCGGTTCATAATAATCTTGAATTAGATGACATTCCTTCTGAATTGAAGGATTTAAATACTTATGAATCTATTTTGATTCAAAGTGTTCATCCCTTCCAGGCTATTGTACGAATGGAGCCAAAGACAGGGAAGTTGCCTCCATCAGATTTACAGAGAGGATTAAAGGGAAGGGTTGTTTATTTGCCTTTGGATTTGAAGAAAAACATTAATACAATAGGAGTAGAGAAAGTGGAAGAGGAACCTCTGGTTATCATAGTCAATGGTGTTCCGACAAAGAGTAAGAAAATCTGGCAAGATTTAGTGGATGTTAGGAAAGTCAAAAAGGCAACATTGTATTTGATAAAAAAACAATAAGTACTACAAGAATGTATGTGTTGCAGAAGAGGAAGTAAGTGATGAAGAGGACAGCGATTTGTGTCCTGGACAAATTGAGAAAGTAGAAGCCTCTAAAAAGGAAGAAATATATGAACATTATAGTGTTCACCCTTTGCATTCCAAGGAAGTCATGGGGAATGCTATTGAGTTGTTTCAAATGAAACAAGCCAAAGGGAGTCCCATTAGTGTTTGGGAGGAAAGTTTGGAAGCTCGATGTTTTCCACAGTTATTTCCCACAGGTCGAGGAGGACGATATGATGAGCGACTTGTTCAAGTTCCTGCTTCAGAATACCGGACTTTACGATTGTATGCAGAAGATGCTAGGTTTCGACAATGCATTCCCTATTTGTTTCATCTCCTGTTAGCAATCAATCAAATAGAGAGAGAAGCAGGCACGACGGATTACTACGGGGGCAAAGGCCTGCGTTAACTACCCTTCACTATCTGCAAAGAGAGAGTACTGCTAAGAGAAAAGAGGGGGGTAAGGGGGGAGCAGCGTTCAAAGCACATCAGCGTGCATAAACACGAAAATGTTTTTACCTATCATGTACTTGACATTTGACAGCATTTGATATTTGGTATTAAAAAAACATTGAAACATTGAAATTCACAGAAAAAACCATAGGTTTTAGGCCATATATAGTTAGGGATTTGCATTTACAAAACCTTATTTTACTCGCACAAAACCATTGAAATTCGCATATATAGTTAGATGCGCTAACTATATATCGCGCACCCGCAATCCACTGCTGATGATGTCACATATTACATCATTCATGACATGCTCAGTGACATCACTGATGACATCACTGATGACATCTCAAATGACATGACATGAGTGCTGCCATAGTATTTAAAGTGACAGTGCTTAATTGTGCAAGTTACGTTCTGTGCGTCATCATAGACATAGAAGAGTCTGCGTATTCTGTATATATATCATTACATCATTTTTCTTAAAAACTGTATTTAGTTTAAAGAGAAGTACCATTTACAAATCTCAACCCAATCTTGCTTTTATTATCGTTAAAAGCTGGGAAATATCATCATGCTGGCATATTGAACATAATTTATACTATAAACATGATGTAATCATGTTGTTGTATCACATATGTAATTATTCAATCATTTGTAAATTTGGCTCAATATTACCCAGACATAAATAAAATATTTAGTCAATTCCGGTAAAAGATGTAAAAATACGCTATTTACAAACGACAATTAAGCCCAAGTGGGCAATGAATAGATGACATTATATAGTGCAACAAGTGCAAACATACAGTGCTTAACGAACTGTGCAAACATACAATTATGTGCAAAAAATACATAATATTGCATATTAAATAAAGACAATATATTTAAATGGAGAGAAATTGTTAAAATAACAATTTATCAGCTAATCATGATATGGTATACCAAAAATGTAAATGACACTTATTCGACTCAGGATTCATTTAGCAGCAATAATATGAGTAAAACCATATTTATAGACACGTAAAAAAATCTTCACTGGAATTTAGTCCTGTTGGATATTTACTATCAAGGTCTAAAATATATTGGGTTTCCAGTTTACTAAGAATAGCTTCTCTATTGCCTCCTCTTCGGAGAGGCATGACTGCATCTATCACAAAGAACCTGAAATGTTTAAGATCTCGTTGATGACAGTCATTACAGTGTCTGGCGACTGGATATGTCTCATCGGAATTGGTAATGGCTCTCATGTGCTGGAGCACCCTTTTGTGGACCTGCAGTTTTGTACTCCCTACATATCTCAGTCCACAAGGGCACTCCAGCACATATATGGCATACTCTGTTTTACAGGTTAAATACTTTGATATTGGAATAGCTTTGTCTTTGAAAGGTGTCATGTATGTTGATGTATTAGTTCCATATTTACAAGCCTTACAAGATGTACATTTAAAAAATCCAGTGCGTGAACTAAGCCAATTTGTGCTGGTCAAGACTTCAGGGCTACTACTAACAAGGCTGTTATGCATAGAAGTTGCTTTTCTGTATGTGATGGTAGGAGATACACAATTTGCCATGTTTAAGACAGAATCATTTCTGATGAGTGCCCGATGTTTAGACATGATGTTACGTATTGCAAAATATTGTTTGTTGTAAGTTAAAATGAGTCTAATCGGTTGCTCACTATTTAGTGTTGGACTCGCTACTTTAACAGTGAGGGCCTCATCTCTAGTCATTGTGCTAGTAGGTTGAATTGCTGCCTTAATGGTCTTGTCGTAGTAACCTCTAGCGAGAAAACGAGCACGGCATATGGCCTGTGCTTCCTTCACATCTTCCTCCTTACTACATATCCTCTTAATTCGCAACATTTCCCCATAGGGGATGCTGTGGATTAGGTGTCTAGGATGATGGCTGTAGGCATGTAGCAGCGTATTACCCGCAGTAGTCTTGCGATGGAGTTTTGTTTGGATTGTACTATCCAAAATAAAGACTTCAACATCCAGAAAATAAATGGATGTTTTGCTCAGAGTTGATGTAAAATGAAGATTGAGTGTATTGCAGTTCAATTAGTCAACAAATAAGCAGGCCAAACTCTCATCACCCTTCCAAATAAGGAAAAGGTCATCTAAGTACCTAAAAAGGCAGATTACATGATCAGTCATAGTTTTGGAGTGTTGGGTTCTGAGAACCTGCTCCTCCCACAGTCCCATGTGCAAACATGCATAACTGGGGGAGAAGCAGGATTCCATGGCCACACCCCTAATTTGTTGAAAACAAGATTGTTGGAACAGGAAAAAGTTCCAAACATATTTCAATCATGTTCAACAACATCCTGTTGTGGGCGACACAGTGTAGTGTCCTGGAATTGAGGAAATGTTGGGTCGCCTTTAGACCATCTAGATGATTAATGCTCCTATAGAGCGCAGTTACGTCTAAAGTCATAAGGATGTAATCATCTTGCCACCCTATTTCCTGTATTCTTCTTAAAAAATCTTCTGTGTCTTGTATGTAAGACGTTAAATGTGCTACGTGTTCCTGCAGGAAAAAATCAATATACCTGGATTTATTTTCTAACAGGCTTTTACATGCAGAAATGATTGGTCTGCCAGGTGGTTTTGAGATGTGCTTGTGTATTTTTGGTATGAAATATATACATGGGATTACTGGGTGGTCATTCTTGAGAAATTTAAATTCATCTGAACTTAACAAACCCACATTCTTCCATGCTACTAACTTCATATAATAGTTGTTCCAAGATGACTTTACAGTGTGTACATCAACTCTCTTGTAGCACTTTTTATCTTTAAGATGATTCCAAGCCTCCTCTAAGTACATATCCCTAGGCCATATCACTATATTTCCGCCTTTGTCTGATTGACGAATAATGATGGATTTGTCATTCTGCAATTTTTTAATAAGTTCATGGTACAATTTGTCATGCTTAGAATATTTAAAGTGACAATGTGCAGTCTTGTGATGTAACTTCTTGATGTCAACAGTTACTTGGTCATGATATATGTCAATATTGTCTTTTAACATCAAAGGGCAAAACGTTGATTTGGGTTTGAACTTGGAAAAATGGTGCCCTGTCCCTGAAGGAACAAAATCACTTTCATCATGCTGAGACAGGTTATTCTCACCTTGTAAATTGATGTAAATCTTTGAGCAAACCCATATCTCCAACCGTCAATGCACAAAGGCTGTTGGTAGTGGAAATGGAATTGGGCTCAGTTATATCCCTGTTTCCCTTTGCTGCAAAAAACTTTTTCAATTTGAGTTTACGGATAAATTGGTATATATCAACTCTCGTTTGGGCATAGCGGAAACTGCTCTCCGGGCTGTATGATAGTCCCAAAGACGAAATTTGGATTTCCGCTGCATTAAGTTGGACCGTTGAGGGATTTATAACGGATTTGCTGGATATCACATCTCCTATTGCGGTGTCAGTTTGCGTTTCCAATTGAAATTAGTTTTTCTGTTCCCTCTCCCTCGCCCGTTTGCATTTCCCTTGCTGGTGGCGTTTGAAATTTTTCCCGGTCCTGGCTTTGTTGTTGGCTGCCTTGGACGCAGTCTATCTAGACGATCCCGCCTCATATAGTCCACCTCCTGGGCTAGGGAATATCGCTGAAACCCCAAATTATTGGCATCACTGGCATGTTCATTATCTGAGCCACTGTCAGGCACTGAGCTCAGATCAGATATGGAAGTTGAGGTATTCGTCATACTTTGGGTATTACTTGCTGCTTGGCTCACGAGGGGCACTATCAACGGTCTTGTGATATTCATTTTTACAGCATCATAGCGTTTAGCATATGTGAAAACTTGGCCCCGTTCGTAGTCTTGTTTATCGCGTGTGAATTTAAACGCTTTTCTTTTTCTGATGGTTTCTTCCTCCTCCCTTACTCGTGCCAGCATGTCTTCTTTGAGCTTGTTATTTGCAGCAGTCTGTTCAAACTTGTCAAGCTCAGATTCCAGCTCAGCAATTTGTTGTTCAAAAATAGCACGATCACTTGCTGCATATTTGAAAAGTATCTCCATCAAATTTCTAGACGATTGCAAATTACATTGAGCCCATTCAGTTAACATGTCCGGATTAGGTGTCTCATAATTAGGAACAAGCATGATTCTGAGTCCCCGCGGAACTCTTCCTACTTCTAGGTAACGGGAGAGTGAACGGTGTTCCCACCATTTTGCCTGTTCACCTTTTTTCAGTTTTTCTAATCGCTTTATTACGCTTTATACTATATATATATAGTTTTAAGGCAATCAAAAGCTCTTTACTAATGCCAAACTTAAAAATCAATCACCTCATATAACCAGTGGAAGGACACTTGTCTTTCAAACAGGATTAATGTAAAGACGCTATGCTCAGGGGCAGGAAAAACACAAGAATAAGGAGGAAAGCCATTGAATATGAATCATGGACTTGAAATAGACTAGAAATCCATCAAATATTGAGTAAGGGCTGCCCCAAAGCTTTCTCTGTAGATTCTATTGTAGGCAATAGTTCAATAAATTGGTCTCACGTTAAAAATGTTGCAATTTTTTGGCTCCGAAATGCAAAACTGGTGGGAGATTTCATTGCTTGATAAGAAAAAGAAGGAGCAGTGGCAGAAAAGGACTGTTGTAGGAGATGGCTTTCTAGGGTTGGTCCATTTGTTTTTTTTGTTTGTGGGTACTAAAACTACCATTAGCAAATGGGTTTCTAGATTTGGAAAGAAATTGAAGCCTGTCACTGACTCCTGCATTTTTCATTGAATTTAGAGTTTATTGAACTCTTGCATGTAAAAATCATTTTTCTAACGCTAAAACTCCCCATTGCAATAATTAAAGGAAAATTAATAGTTATGCCCAGTAGCATTTGTCCCAAATCCCTAAACCTTAAAAGAGGGGCGTGATAACAAAGTTGCAGAGACAGAAAACACAAAATTGAAACACAGTAGTTGAGATTGCTGATGTGGCACACTCAGCTAGAGAACTCGCTAACTCAGATCTGATAGTTTTACCTGTGTATTCATTCAGTCAATCAATCAGCATTTGAATAGCACAGCATTCTCACGCCTAGGGGTATCTGGGCGCGGAGAATGCTGTGTTTCCATCAAAAAGCCAGGTCTTGAGTCTCTTTCTGAAGTTCGCCAGGGAGAGTGCTGTTTAGAGGTCAAGGGGCAGGTTGTCCCAGGTCTTGGCGGCAATGTAAGAGAAGGAGTGGAGTCTGCTGGGGCTGCAATGGTTGCGGGGTGTGTGTCCGCAGGCGAGTGAGGAGGAACGTAGGTGTCTAGCAGGCCGATGGGAGTTCAGCCGATGATTGATGTAGGGAGGTGCTTGGTCGTGGAGAGCTTTGCAGGGGTGCGAGAGGATCTTGAACTGACACCTCTTCTGGAAGGGGAGCCAGTCGATGTTTCTGAGGTGGGCTGTGAGGTGGGTCTGTTTGGGGAGGTCCAGAATAAGTCTGGCTGCAGGGTTCTGTATGGTATGGAGTCTTCTGAGAAGCTGGGTGGAGATGGCATTGCTATAGTCGAGGTGGCTGGTGATGAGGGCCTGAGTGATGGTGTTTCTGGTGATGACTGGGATCCATCTGAAGATTATGTGGAGCATGCAAAGTATGTGGAAGCAGGAGGAGTTGACAGAGTGGACTTGTTGTTTCATGGTCAGTTGGCTGTCGAGGAGGATGCCACAGTTGCGCGAATTGTCTGTTGGTGTGGGAGGTTGTCCAAGTTCCAAGTTCTGCTGGCAATCAGCTGTGGTCCCAGGCGGACGTTTTGTTCCCAAAGATCAGTACTTCTGTCTTGTCAGAGTTCATTTTGAGGCAGTTGTCTCTCATCCAGTTGGCTACATTAGTCATGGCATTGAAAAAGTTGGTTTTGGCGTTTGAGGGGTCCTCTGTGAGCAAGAGGATTAGTTGAGTGTCATTTGCATAGGGGATTATGTTGAGGCTGTGTGATTGGATGACGTCTGTGAGGGGAGTCATGTAGGTTTTGAACAGGGTGGGGCTGAGGGAAGATCCTTGGGGTATGCCGCATATGATGTCTTTGGGTGCGGAGGTGAAGGGAGGGATCCAGTGTGACACCTAATCAGGGATCAGTACTTGATAACATCACATACAAATTGCCCATACACATTCACCCAAATAACTGATGCGCTGGGGGTCAAGTTTTAATGACATCAAAATTAGTTTCCTTCACAGGTTCATGTCTAACATTTCTAAATACATAACTAAACCGGTCCATCAACTCTCTTTCCTCTGGTCGATGGACCAATTGGTTGAGTATTTGATGGTAATAATAGTACTATCTATCTAACTATCTAGTTTGCTAAATAAGCACAGACTCTCAGTAAGATTAATAACGTTTATCTCAAATAAAAATTAACAATAAATGCTCATCCCATACAGGTTACATATGCAAACAAATAAACTCACAAGAGGGAGCGAAATACATCAGCAAAATGCAAACAGTGTCATACTCATCATCAAATGAACGATATGAGTATGAAGGAGTGGATAGATGAAGAGACATACGTTTCAGGAAATATTGTGAAACAATATACATATGACAGAGGGAATAGATGAAGAGACATAAGTTTCAGAGACAAAAATTCATGTACAAATGATTATGCAAAGTACGAGTGAGAAGGATAATACTAACCCACAGTTTTGTGAAATACCACCCCTCTGGCCAAGGAGGTAGTGGGTGCTCCCTGAAATAGAGTCAGGGAACAAAGATTTCAGGAGTTAGAAACGGGACAGGGACAGGAACAGCTAGGCCTCTCTACAAACCGACGGACAGCGACGCATCACTCCTCTCTCTTCTCTCCTCTCGACCTCCTCTCTCCCTGATGACTCTCTCTCTCTCTCTCTCTCTTTGCCTAAACCACACCCTCAAAGGCACCCCAGTTATACCCTAAAACTTTCATGTCCAACCCACTTTAGTTGAAACAATTCATAACATTCGGTTTCTCATTGGATGAGCCGGGAGGTGGTCTGTCACACCAACATGAGTACATTCAAAATTTCTACTGTCTTTTGTTTTACATCCTTTCTCATAACATCATTTTTGACTCGTTTATCCATTATTTCACATGTGTCTCTCAGCTACGTCCGTGGAAGAAGTCTTGGGTCCCAGGGCCAGTCTCATCTTTTGGCAGACAAACAATGTTCTCTGTAGCTGAACAGTATGTGTGAAGTAACGCTCCCAGGCATACAATAAATTACACAATAGATTAAACAAACAAACTAGTGCAGTTAGAAAAAATACATTTTTAATATAATTAAAAGTTGATAATAAAATTCAGTGCAATTTAGTCAAACTTGATAAAATAACAATATGGTGATACATGTGTATTCACAGAATTTTTTTTAAAAAGGTAAGATGGCATCCAGTCGACGCGTTTCGACATTAAGAATATGCCTTCATCAGGACTTTACCATCAATTTCTGTAAAAAAGATCATAACAATGTTTTAATATATTCATTTCCTATCATCCAATGATATAACTGTACTAGTTTCACGTTTGTTCATAGAATTCTATTGGTAACAAAGGTATTTTAAAATTTATGATATACCGCTTTCTATAACTAATTATCAGACACCTATGCGTATACCTAAAAATTCTACAGTAAGCCCTATTATGTTTGGTGTGTGCTGACAGGGAGATTCACATAATGGTAATGTATTCACATTTCTCAAACTTAAACCTTTGCAACATGATACATTTCAATGTGATTTTAACAATGATAAAAACAAATTTCACATTCGCATAATCAGAGAAATAGTATTGTGTTAGATTATTCCTTTTTCATGACACAATAACTCACTCACATTTCATCAAATTCCATATGACTCTTATTATAACAAAAAGACCTATCAGCTTTTGGGCACAAGAACAGACAAAAGATAGAAAAAGAAGACGGAAAAATACTAGTGATGTTTTATATCTATCTTCTATGTTAACCCTTACTATAATTAACTACTAATTTCATGGTTGTGTGCATTTTATTTTCTTACCTAGAGTACTACTCGTATGCAAGAACTGTATTGTATTCTTGTGGTATTGATTTATTAAAGGTCCAGAGAGATGACACTTCCCTATAAATAAAGGAATGCATTTTAGCTGGTGGCAGCTGTATTCTCATTTCATGTATCGGGGTCGACATGATTAAAATAACTTACCCCTAAAGAGTTATGGTACGTTCCTCATCTGGGGTCTGTTTTTCGGTATGGCACCACGACTAATGTAGTTTTAAACAGATAGAAACCTAATATTTTAAAACAAAAATGCAAAGAAAAGAACTTATATTCTCAATGAAGCTTCCTTAATTTTTGTAGGCTAGATATAGCTAATATTTATGCTTACCAGAGGTTATCTAAGCGCTGTTTCTTAAAGTTGCCACTCAATTATGTGTCTATTTCTTATAGGCGTAGTATCTACTGCTCAGTTAGACCGCCGTTTTGCTTATTACTCCTGATAACAAAGAGAGAGGGCAATGGGTTTAGAACCTATTTCTTCTCAACATTTGCGCAATTTTGTTTTAAGGTGGTGGCTTTCCACCGCTGTTTTGTAGTGCCACACCTGCTCTTCATATGACCGTTATTACTATTAGAGCGGACCTGAAATTTGACAGCCTGCCTAATTAACAAAAACGCTTAAGCTTAAAAATGCTTCGTGTTAAGCGCCCCTCTGTTTACAAAACGCGTTCCTTCTTTAGAGCCCTCCGTATTAAGTACCCCTCTCGCTTTCAAAGCGTTCCATGTTCGGAGCCTGTTTACCTTTGTTTAAGCAAAAGGACGCTGGTTCTTTTTAATTCCGTTCTCCCCTCGTGGTCTCAGATTGCAGTATACGGCGGTAGCGTCACCTTCGCTCTTTTAGTGTTTCGCGCCGTACGCACGTTACTCCTAGCAGGAAAGGAGCGGGTTTTAAGTTTTGCGCATATACCAAATACACTCTTAGTCTAAGGTAGCGCAACGGGCATAATATCTTACCGGGACAGGCGGGGGTCTATGTCGATAAAGGTTTCTCTTCCAGCGAGTCAGCTTTCAGGAACGGCAGCCCTGATTAGCTGAACTCGCGATCCTTTTAAAGACGACCGAAATTATTGGTGCGCGTGAGTGCAGAATTATTTTAAAGGGACAGAGAGTATTTCCGCATATTTTTTATTTAATCTAATCGTTTGTTCTAATCCTCATTGTGTTTCCCATTGTTGTCCAAACTCGAGACAATATGTTTCACAATAATTGGACCCAGGGGATCACAAGTGTGTATTTAACTTTTAGTTTTCAAATTACCACCTAAGGAATGACGAGCATTTCAATGTGGTTTAAGACCTTTAGATTCCTTAACAAATTACTGATGACACCCTAATATTAGTTACAATGTATGTTTCTTCTCTGGTAATAGGATAGGCATCCAGGGTAACTCCGCCTATTATTTTTGAGTATATCAGGTCTTGAATATTCCTGGGACTACTTCATTTATTTAGGCTGAAAAGGGTTGAGCCACAGATTCTAGTGCATCCGTAATTATTAGAGGTATCATAAAATTGCATTTTCCCAGGGCAAATCATTGTTAAGGCCATGGCTAAAGGTTTTAAGGGAGAAAATCCAAAAAACTTCACGTTTTTTTCGTATCTTCTCTCCTCCCTTTGTGCTAGGTATGTGAATTTTTTCCAAAATGCGCCACCGTATGTCCGATGGGGCATGCTGAAAATCCATGAAGTGTGCAACAAGTGGGGCTGCCACTCTTTTAGTTTTGATAGCTGACCTGTGTTCGGTTAGCCGTGTTTTTATTGTCCTCGAGGTTTCGCCCACATATCCTAAATTACAAGGGCATGTGAGCAAATAGATTACATTACTTGTGTTGCACGTCCACAGTTCATTAGCTGTGATATTGTATCCATTCAATTGAAATGTCTGCCCTGGTATTATACCATCACAAGAGTAGCAGGACCCACATCTTGAGGTACCTTTCACTGGGTTCGAACCATGTATTGATTTTTGTACGAATGGAGGTCTTTCAGAGGTGCCGATATATCTAGATCTGACCACAAGGTCTTTTAAGTTCTTATTTCTCCGATGTGCGTACATTGGTTTCTTCAGCTTAGGTTTGGATGGTTCTATGTTTAGTAAGTGCCAGTTGGCGTTCACTACCTGCCTAATAGTTGCATTCAGTGTTGAATGTCGTGTGACACACACTAATTTCGGTTCCTGCGCTTCTTTTTTCGAACCTAAGAGTGCATCCCGATCATAGTATCGGGCCCTCTTGTAGGCATCGCAAACTAGGCGATGTGGGTATCCTCTGTCGAGGAATTTTTGCTTCATCCTTTCTGATTGTATATCGTAGTCTTTGATATTTGTACAATTTCGTCTCACCCTAAGGAACTGGGAGAAGGGAATCCCATCTTTCTGAGTCCTAGGGTGATAACTCGAGAAGTGAAGCAGAGTGTTTCTTGATGTGGGCTTGGAATATAAATCCACTTCTAGTTTGTCATTTGCATTTCTGATATATATATCCAGGAACTCAACTTTGGTGGTGTTGACATGAGCAGTGAAATGAAGATTTTCATCTGCAAGGTTGATCCATGCCAGGAATTCTCCCAGAGTCTGTTCCCCACTGGTCCAGATGAAAAAAATATCATCAATGAACCTGTACCAGTGGGAAACAGACTCATAGAAGGGGGCCATCTCATTGTATATATTGCGCGCCTCAAACAGAGCCATATATATATTTGCTATGGACGGAGCCATGGCTGCCCCCATGCTTACGCCCTTTATTTGTTGATATAAATGGTTTCCAAACTGGAAAACATTTTCCTGTAGTACTATTAATAGGCATTCATAAACAAACTGTTTGTTACAGGGTATCTGGTGTAAGTCTATAAACCACATTGTGGCATCCAAAGCTCCTTTCTGTGGGATATTGCTATATAGCGCTTCCACATCAAGTGTAACCAATAGGTCATTCTTTTCATTAAATTTAAGATTTTCCACCTTTGCAATCATTTCTCCAGTATCTTTAATATAAGATGGAGATAGTGGGATGTAAGGTCTCAGTATATTGTCCACATATTTTGAAAGGGCTTCCGTTGGAGTGCCTATAGTCGAGACTATGGGTCGGTAGGGTGGGTCCTGTTGATTTTTGTGCATTTTTGGGAGGCCATAAATACATGCTACTTTACCCTGCGATTTATTTAGGAACTCATGTTCCTTTCTAGTTATAATGTTCCTGTCTAATGCTCTCTTCGTTATCTGCTGGATCTTTTTAACTACCTTATCTAGTGGGTTATTGGTAACTTCCTTATAGAACATAGAGTCATTTAGCATATTCAGCATGTTTGCTTCATATGCATCGGAGTCAATGAGGACAATACCGCCTCCCTTATCGCTGCTTTTTATTATCAAGGATTTATTATTCTTCAAATTCAGCAAAGAATTATGTTCCTCTTTGGAGATATTATACTTAGGTTTGGGAACATATCTTAGAGCTTGATCTAATTTTGCTAAAACAACTTTTTCAAACATAGCCACCTCTGGGCCAAGTTGGTCCAGTGATGGTGTGAATGTTGACGGGAGGGCCACAATATTATTAGTGATGTTGTCCTGATCTATTTCTATTTTGTCCATGAAAAATTTCTGTAATCTTATTTTTCTGAAAAAGGAATGTATGTCTTGAAACAGTTCAAATAAGTTTACATTGGCATGTGGGACAAAGGTTAAGCCCTTTGAAAGTAAGGATATATCTGAGGCTTCTAGGTTATGCTTTGAAAGATTGAAAATAGGGATCACATCCACTGCCTCTGATATTGCCTGCTGCGAGTTTCCAGGTAGTGTTGGGGTTGGGATTCCATAGGGTGTTGATATGTCTGATGTTGTCCTCGGGATGATGGCTGAAAGCGAACTCTCTGCCGTCCCCGTTTCCCTCCTCGATACCCTAAAAAAGGTTGGCGCATATTTCTGCGGCCATTTTGAGGATTGTAATGTCCATCCTCTTGGTAATTTTGTTCATTGTCAGATTCAGGGTCCGAGGAGTCGGAGAAATTGTTTATTCTCTGTTGGTTATAACTTCCTTCCCCTTGTTGACTTTCTGGTTTATAGAAGTTTTCTCCTAAATAGGGATATGCTCGCTCTAAGGTATAGAATCTTTTATCCTTAGTAAATTTTTCTTGCTTCCTCTTAGTCAGATATTCAGCAAAGGACATGATATCTTTGTTTAGGGATTCTAGTTGCTTCTCAGCATCTGTTATTACTGTGGATGTTTTAATTTTATTTTCTAGTTCTTCTATTTCTTTTTTTATCTCCGAGGCCAACTCTTTGGAAGTGGAGATAATAAGTATCATAAGGTCCCTAGAACACCTACTAGCTATCATGCTCCACTTGTGCAGAAAAGTTTTTATGTCTACAAATAACCCCGGGATATTCCTAACCCGTAGTCCTAGTGGGATGATAGCAGCTTTCAAATAATTTAACATAAATTCACCATGTGCCTCAATCCTTATTAGTTTCTTTTTCAAATTTGATAGCTTAACTAGGTCACTATTACTCTGTAGCTGAACAACCTTGACTTCTTCAGGCATTTCTGCAGCGCTCAGCTTTTCTGTCTATTTGCGGGGTTTTCATTCTCTCTCCAGCCCCATCTATCATTTTAGGAAAATGCAGGCCCATTCGGCTCACTGTGACAAATAAACATAAGCATTCATTAGTTACATAGAAATGTACTTTTCACTGTTTACCACCCACCTTTGCACTATCCCATGTTAGTATTTTTCCTAACAAAGCCTTAAGCAAAAGTGGCATTATTTATTATTATTTTTAAAAGCAAAATGCAAGATGCGAAATGCGGCCTAGCCATGCACTATTTCTTGTTTCTTTCAAAGCACAATGTAAAATTAGATCTTTCATACATTAGTTCACATTAGTGCACACATGCGCAAAGCGGTTTCTCATGTGTTTCATGTGATTTGGATATTAGTTTCCACTGCACACTGTTAGTATGTATTACAGGGTGTCAATCCGAGCAGCTTTCTTTTTGCGAAAACCCTGCTCCATCAATCAACCTCTGATGGCTTTCTGGAGCCACCATAAATTACCCACCATACCAAGTGCCATGTTAATTTATCTAAAGTTCAGTGTTCTACTCCTTTTTTATTACATTTTCGTCTAAATTCTTCTTCCATTCATAATAATCTCCTTTCATCTCTTCTAGTTCTATTTCATCTCATTTTCTTTTTCTTTTTCTTGCTCTTTGTTTGTTATTTGTTTCTGTCATCTCTTTTCTCCTACATTTACACTTACAACATTTATATATTGTCATTATAACTATGGCTACTATAGCTACTGTAATGATTGGCATTAATATTTTCCCTAATAAGCTACGTCCAAAGGTAGAAAATCAGTTACCTACAGATGAGAAACTCTTATAAAGTCTCTCCCAGACACTGTCAACCTCCAGTTGGGTAAAATCTTCATGTAATTTCGTAATATTCTTAATATATCCCTCAATACCTTTACTTTTGTCAGATATATAAGTGCAGCAGTGTTGGATTTTCAACATGCCACAGACTCCACCCTCTTTTGCCAATAAGATATCAAGGGCAGGTCGATTTTGGAAAACCTTTGATCTGATTGCAACCATTTCTGTGTCAATCATCAAGAACCCACCAGCAGTATCTGTTGATAAACGATCAACAACTGTTGACAATTTTTGAATTTTATTTGAATTCAGAACGACTCCAACTGATGGTATCAGTGCACCAAAAATATCACCTATTGTTTCTGAGAAACTTTTGCTCTTTTTACGTGTTAGCCCTTGTTTTATTTCATTGATTCTGTTATTGTTTTTATCTACATGTTAGACCTTTGGGAAAACAATTGCAAAATAACAACCACCATACCAATCTGCAGACAACCTGTAATAGGGTTTCTTACCACACACATAATAGACTCCTGGAAAAACAGGATCAGTTCCACCCTTCAATCCCCATCCTCCAGTAATTTGGAAAGTATGCTCACATTCACTAGTACCAATGAATTCATTATAGTTAGTTTCTAATCTAAGCAAACAGATTTTCCCTTTTTGATAACAATCCAGGGACATTGCAGCGTATCTTTTGCTTTTCTCATAATTTCCCTCTCTGAAAGCCCAAGGTGGTACCTGTGACTTCGCTTCAGCAGTTTTTCTTTGGAAACCTTCTTTTCTATATTCTACCATATCTATAAAGACCTTTTCTTCAACCCGCAAACTACATGTTAGATTATTTTTATAAGCATATTCTATTTCTAAGGTCTTGGTACTATGGACAAATTCTCCCATATAACGTGCATTTTTACTACTTAAAACCTTGTTCAGCTCCTCTATAACAGGTATTTCTGAAAATACTAAATCTATATTGGAATAATGATACTCCAGCTTCCCCGTCACGTTGACGAGGCTGGTCAAAACACTACAGGACACACCATATGTTTAAGGTAGGTGATGATAGGTCACCCACTCTGAGACAGAGGAAGGTAATAATTGCATGCACACATAACAATCACTCACATTCGTTGTGTTAACGTACTCATACAACAATTTAGTACATACATTTAACGAGAAATCATTAATTGATTTATCATGATGAAAGATTCTTCCATCTATTTGTTCTATGTTAGTATTATTTAGTAACATCACTCACTCTTTCTCTTGTTACACCATTAGTATTGTTTCCATTATTAGTAAGCATTAGAATAGGTACAATGATAGTTAATAATATCCACATAATGTTAATAAAAAAGACACTACATAAGCAAGATTTAATACATCTACATTTTAGATTAGATTGTGGATATTCAGTCACTTTTGCTTCGGCCATTTTGTATTCTACTAAAAATCTATCTAAATCTATAAAATTCTAATTTTGCTAAAAAATAATAATAAAATAAAAATAGATAGTGTAAGCCTACACTTCAAGGCGTACTTCTTTACCCCCTTTCTTTTATTTCTTTCATCAAGTTTTCTGAATCTTTCAATTCATTTTGACTGACATGGTTGCACCTTCATTTTTCACCGTTCTTTTAAGGCGGATTCAATTTGCTTTCATCAACTTGCTCAGTGTCAGTACTGTCTTTTTCTTCACTTGGATCTGAGGTTTCAGTTTCTTCCAAGATTGTATACGTCCATTCTGGTGCTGTGTATTTCTTTCTTAGGATTCTTACTATCTTTGTTTTTCTAATTCTTCTCCTGACTATTCTTGTTCTGTTTAACTTGAGACCCCATTAATTTGATCTGGTCTTCTCTTTGACTTTCTCCCCACAAGAGTATATTTCAGTCTTTTCACTCCACTTGGCCAATTATCACCTTTTATTGCTCTTTTAGTTTGAACAACTTCTTCACCTTCTTTTTCTCGTTCACAGGTTCTTTTACTCAGCCCTTCTCTTATTGGTTCTTCTTCCTGACTTTCAATATCTTTTTCTTCTGGTTCAACAGCATTCTCATGAGACCCAGTAGTTGGTGCCCACTCTATTTGACTTGTGCTTGGTTGTTCATCATCTGTTTGTTCTTCAGAATCTGTCACTTTAGATTCTTCAGCTTCACACACTTCAGCCTCTGGTCTTTGACTTTGGTTTACCAGTTGCTGCTCTTCCTGTCTTTCAAGCTGACTTGGGACTTGTCTGGTATGGCTCGCATGAATCCAATTTGGAAAACCACCACACTTCACTGCTGTCGTAGTTACCAGAATCACTTGTTAGGGTCCATTCCATCTGGGTTCCAAACACGATTTCCTCACGTGTTTCTTCACGAGAACCCACTCTCCAGGACTCAGATCATGAGCTTGATTCGGCTGTGCTGTAGTGGCAATGTTTCTTCAACCTGGTGAGACACAGAACGCACCAGATCAACCAATGCTCTACAATAATCAAGCACTAGATCATCAGATATATTCATCAGTTTGTTCTCTGGTACAAATGCTTGTCTCATTGCTCTTCCTATCAGGACTCCATTGGGGCTCAATCCCGTCTTTTTGTCAAGAATGCTTCTAAGACTCATCAATACAAGGGGTAAAGCATCAGGCCATTTCAGTGTTGTGGATGCACACACTTTCCCTAACATAGATTTTATTGTGTCATTGTAAATGAAAATGTAAATGTAGTAGTACTTGTATAGCGCACAAATCGACCCATGAGGGTATCTCGGCGCTTGTACGCATACCGCTGTGGAGCCCTTCCAGGCTTTCCCTGTGAAGTGCCCACTCCTGGGCACCCCCAAGGTGAAGCCAGGCATCCAAGCATCATTGATCTGCTTGACCACTACAGATGCTTCGGGTCATTAGGCACAATCCAGCTTCTGCTCAGTTTGTAATGCTGCACAAATCATCCAAATTATCAGCTCTCTTAGAAGTAAATTTGCAACAGTGAGACTATCATTCCTTCTCGTCGGATAGGCTTCCACCCAGCAAGAAAACAAGCAGATGACAAATAATACATATTTCAGCCCATTACACGGGGGAGCTCAATGAAATCCAATTGGAGTCGGGTAAATTGTCCTGCTGCTTTTCCAATTCGTGCTCAACTAACAACTGTCTTTCTGCCTCGATTTTGCTGCTGACAGATGACACACCTCTGTCACAGACTCTCTGCAGTGACCCTGAATTTGACTGCTTGAAGAGCCTGAACATTGGGTCTCTTCCAATATGCACAATTCCATGGTATACCCTTGCCAGTTGGGATAGTGAACTATCTGGCATGACTGCTCTTTCGTCTATATAGACCCATACTTCGTCCTCTGCTCTCTTTCTGCAGCCTGCATTTTTCCAAATGTCCTTTTCTTCATCACTTGCTTCTTCCTGCAACTGTCTAATCTCATCCCAAGTTTCAAATGAAGATGAGAACATAAGATGGCAATTGGTATTTTCTTTTTCCATCCCTCTGTTTAGGGCTATTAAATTTTGTGCACAGAAACGCGCTACCTCATAGACATATCTGTTGCCGTTCGTCACATAATCATCTACTGCCTGATGTGCTGAACATTTGACCACTGCAATATTTTTGAGCTATTGTAAAGCATCCAATATATCTTTTACTGTTTGGGTGTTTCTTATTGGGGAACCTGAAGAAGTCAGAAATCCCCTTTGCATCCATAGCTGACCGAAGTCGTGGACCACCCCGAAACCATATTGACTATCAGTAAATATGGTTACCCTCAGGCCTTTGGCAATTTTGCACGCTCTAATCAAAATGATCAATTCAGCAATTTGGGCGGAGTCTACCCCTTTTAGACAGGATGCTTCTAAAACTCCGGCTATGGTGCAAATAGCTTAGGCAGTGCATAATTCATCTTTCTCATTCCTCAAACATGATCCATCAACAAACATCTCACAGTCTGATTCTTTCAATGAGATGTCCTCATTGCCAGGCCTGGGTTTTGTGTACAATTCCATCACATCCAAACAATCGTGATCCGACTCCTCTCTTTAGATCGCCTGGGTCAGCTTAGGGTTTCTTTATGAGGGGGTCTGAAGTCTGCATGTTTCCATCTGCGCATGAAGGTTACTGTGGAGACGGAGGTATTGAGGATGCTGGTGAGTTCTGTGATGATTTGGTTCATTCCGAGGTTGTAGAAGTGATGGGGCAGGGGTTGGTGGGTGCACTGGAGTGGATGGAAGACATGATGGCTGTGGTGGTCTGCGTGGTGAGCGGAGCCCAGGTGATAATCGTTTGGCTGGTGTTCGCTGGTTGGTTGAGGATGTTGAGGTTGAGGGTGGTGGGCTGGAGGTCGAAGTTGTTGTAGATGGTGGTAACCTTACTGTGGAAGTAGTTCAAGAGATTGTTACAGAGGTCATGGGAGGGGTGGATGGTATTCATTCTTTTTTAATATCAAATGATTTGGTTGAGAAAGGACAAGCACCTCTGCTTTTATTGTCTGTCTCTCAAGGCAGAGCATGCAGAGCATATTTAAAGTGTGCTATGAAAAACATCAAGCCACATAATATGTATTAAGGGGAGCTAGAATGCAGACATTTTGTTGTTCTTCCTAAACATATTTTTAACCTATTTTTGCAAATTTATTTTAACATATTTCTAATTATCTAAGCAGAGGCTATTAGTGTCTTATCTTCGACCTGTGTGAGACCACACTACAAGGAGAATACATTTTAAATCACTTGTGGAGATGAGACCGAACAATAAACCCTCTAGATTCTTTGAATAGAAAAAAAATGACAAAATGTGTTTGACAGGACATTCTGTAAGTCTGCAAAATGTGATGTTTAAAGTTCCCTTCTGTCAGAACAGCAAACAATAAAATAGATTCTAAAGTAAATGTTCACATTACCAGATGTACTGAGAACAGAGTAGCACCGATATCAACAAGAAAGCAAAACATTTCCAGATTAATGCATAGCATAACACGTCCTTGCTGAATGTATGACTCAGATTTGCTGCCCGCAAGCAAGAGTATCTTGTATTCTGTTGTATGATATTGCAGTTTTGTGTTGTGCTTCATACCTATGAAATCCACTGCATGCCTTTTCTTCGAAGATGTGATTACCGAAATTGTTACATTTTATGCTTTGTTACTTTATGTTCAACTAAAACTTTGACCAATTTTGACAACCCACAGGAGCCCTAATCTTTACCACTTCCCCCACCTTGAATTTGGATTCTTTTGCAGAGTTCCTCCTATCTACATAAATCTTCCTTTGCCTCTGTAGTTTCAATTCCCTTTCTCTCCATGCACCCACATCATTATTTTTTACACCCTTGTCTGCTGCCATCCAGGCAGGACATAAACAAGTATTTGGCGCCCTACCCTTGAAGAGTTCAAACGGAGTCTTTCCTGTAGTTGAGTGTGGAGAGAATCGATAAGCAGAAATTCTGTTCTGTAACTCCCTTCTCCAGTCCAAATTGTTAACCCTTGCCAACTGAATGCTTTCCTTCAAAGTCTTGTTAAGTCTCTCCAAAGCACCATTTGCCTCAGGATGATACAAAGAAATCCTCTTGTGAACTATACCACACCTACTGAGGCCCATTGTCAGAAAGAATAGAGTTCGGATAACTCTCGCGCTTAAAGGCAGACTCCAAGAAAGAAATAACAGACTCACTTGTAGTTTGATCACTTACACTTGTAAATTCCTTCCTCTTTTTTGTATTGTATTTATTCTTTTTCATTTTGTCTTAAAAATTAATAAAATCTTACTGAACACAAAAAAACCTGTGCTTAACCACTAATGGCAATGGCACTAAGCAGGAGGCGTTTCCCCAGTAAAATATAAGCGAAGTACTTACGCAACACCAAAACAACACTAAAGTCAAGAAACCGCTTAGTTAAATTCCCAAACCAATTTAGTAAAAGGAAGATACAAATAATCATTAAAACAAGACCAAAATGCCAACAATGGAATAAGATGTTGTTATGTTAAAATATGATTTTTTGAACAAAAAAGTAAAAAAAGAAAAATTGTAACAATAGGTTTGTGAAAAATAATGTTAGTTCATTTGCATTACTAAAGCGGCCACCACAGGGCACACTTGTGTCACAAACTAAGATAAGTAAAAGTTACCAGCAAAGTCTTCTGCTATACAGAGGCCTAGTGGGCAGGGCAGTGTTGCATACCTTTCAGTCTGATACACTCAAATGCTTCCAAACTTCTTGTACTTCTTTTGCGGGACTCCCGCCACAGTTGCAAAGGGGAGAACAACCTCTCTACTTCTTGCTATTACAGCTGAGACCGCCAATTTTTCAGATGCTGGGTAACTTCCTCCTGGCTACTTCTAAAACTCCCAAAGAACTGGGGGAGACTTCTCGGATCCAGCCCACGGTTCAGCAGACAGAAACAAGTCAAACAAACAAGGACTCCAGCCAGCATTGAAGCACAGCCTGGTCTGCTGGTACTTCCCCCAAGATACCCTTCATCAACCCTGTGGCTACAGGAGGCCATCTGGTGTTTCCCTCTAGAGCACGCCCACAGCTGGTGTACATGGGAAAATACATCCAGACTTCTGTTTTCTTCCAGACAGGACTTGCAACAAGTTCTTCCTCTTCTCTCCTTCACCAATCCAATTGTGTCATCAAGACTTATCATTGTAGAAGACACATCCTAATCAGAAATGGTGTTACTACTTTCCAGGCTTTCCAGGCTTTCAGGCACAAAAAAACCAAGTTTTAATTTAACCATGTTAGCAGCCTATTTAAGAAATCTATGCTTACATCTGATATTGATCAAGCTTTAAACAATGCACATATTACGTTTGTAGCGATTTCCTGAATGGACCTTGGGTAATGAGACTTTAATAGTATGCCAGCAGACTTATACCACAGAAAAATATATTTTATTTGCGGTGCAGTGGAAAGGGCTTTTATATCCTACCACTGCAGTGGCATCATAATCCAAATTTGGATATTTTACCCGTTTGTACATTATGCACCAGACCTTTTGGGTTTTAAGTCCTTGGTGGCACAGCTGATGGTAAAAGAAATGTTTAAGCTTCCCAAAGCCAGCTTAATTTGACATCGCGGATGCAGCTTAACTCATCAGTTCTGGGATGCAATTTCAGGCCTGGAAATTTGCTTTTAAAGTCACTCACATGGGTGACTTAAATGTACACTACAAACCATTTTTGACATTTAACTTGTACACCTCTGGTCACCTCCTGCTCCACTTTACGATGGACTTACTTAAAGTTAAACATGACAATTGGGTTTTGCACTCGTTTGCCATGCTTAGGGGTCAGACCACATGCACTGGAAACTAATAGACGACGCCTGGATTCTAAATGTGCCAATAAACTCAGTATTATAAATGCAATAAAGACCTTTTATGCAACTCTCACCACAGGTATCAGGACAGAAAGGATGCCTAAGGGTTTAGTGTTTGCTGTGATAGTGTGTACAAATTCACCATCTGAACCTTCTTTCCTACACACAAGGTCTATTGAAAGCATTTTACAACTGACTAGACCAAGAGGCCTGTGCTGGGAAAGAAACTTAACACAGAGGCAGATCTCAAGCTCGGTGGGAAAGGACACGTGCATATTAATCCCAAGGAAAGGAAACACTGCTCATCACTCTAACATGGACAGTCAGGGGGGCTGGCTGATGAAACTGCTAGTCATAGACTATGAACCTTTTAGCACATATGAGATAGTAGAGATATTAGACTTTATTAAACACACATTGAATCATGAACAACTGCAGGGGCATGATGAGATCTGTAGCACGTATGTTAACATCTGTAGGAGTCATGGTCACAGAGAATCACTGTCAGTTCCATATGACTCTGTCTTCCTTCACTGGTTCTGCATGGGGTAATAACAATGATCATTGTCTCGTAAATCAGCTAAAGTTTCATTTGTAATCTTCATCTTAAGTGGAGCTGCTTTGACAGACGCCAAAGGCATTTTCCAATATGACAATTATAGGAAACTGACTGGTATGCCTAAGAAGCAAGGGATGACAGCCTGTACGCTGTGCCCATAGTTCCGTGTGAAAAATGCTATAAACACGACAATGACACATTTGGCACATTTTTATATATGTGATTTCAGAAAATACGCCTTTCACACAAATAAGACAATCACACGATAAATACATACACTCAAGAGACAATTTAAAAATCAGGAAATGACTGGAGCATGAAGATGAATTATAACAATTATCCTGCCCCCTCCAACTCCAAATGTCAACAGTACTTTATTTCACTCAGTCAGATCTAAAGTGCAGTTTATTTCAAACATGTCAGTGAGAGATGTGGTCGTGGAAAGATGACTTATGCAGATAAGTCGGTCGCCTTGTAATAGGAGAGACTACTAGAAATTAGACTGCTGCTATTAAAATGTGAGAATTATTCCTTAGCATTTTCTGTTAAAGAGCTCAAGATGCTTTAATAAAATAAAACGCTCTAGTTGTATACGGCTGGGAACATCACTGCATATTTCTCCCCACCAGTGACAGATCTGCAATTAATTCACCTGGGTTCCCTCTCCACATGATTCCTTCTCTTGACAGACCATGATATTGGTGTACCATTGTAGCATGGTTGAAATATCGGCCCACAAAAATATTGCATTCTCAAAATCAACCTTATTCCTACATTGCAAATAAAGTCAAGTCAAGGTAAGTGGAACTGGAGTTAAGAATAGAAAATATATGCTTACCTTGATGTAGCAGTAGGCGATATAGTGGTAGCGATATTTTTGTATTTATTTATTATATACATTTTTATATAATGCGAGAACATGACCCACGGGGGTATCAGAGCGCTTTCGGCTGCTATATATTGACACACAACCTTCTGCCTCAGCATAAGCACCATTTTCAAATTTTTGCTTTAGCTCCTTTTGATTACCAGCCCAGTAGTTTTGCCTGCGCTTTACCCCCAGTAATTCAAGCTATCTTTGCTGGTTTGGTATCAGTTGTGTTTTGTGTGTCCTCGTCTCACCCTTCCCCTTTGCTGCCAAGTTAGAATAAAAACAAGCGTGAATACAAACTTCGTGCTGTGTGCCTCTGTCTTTTTCTGTTTTCTACCTCTGCTGATTTGGTCAGCAGGAAGTCTTTCAAATGAAACGCAGATGATCCCTCCAAGCTGTTTTGCAAGCACAGCTAGATAGTCCTATCACATTTTTAAAACCATTCGGTAAAACTGGCATATCTCCAAGGGTTACCAGATGCTATTTTATCAATTTTGTGTTTTTCTACTGTTCTTTTCAATGAAGATCACATTTCTAGATCTTTTACATGTTATTGTGCAGAAGCTTAAAATGCACAAGATCTGATGCAAAGAATGCTTGCAATAAGTCTATCCACTGACAATCGCTCAGGTAGCATTTCAACCCATCATTTTTTTACCCCTCATGCCACCTTAGTTTAGACCCAGCTATATGGAAATCAGTCTTAACCCTGTTGAGCCGAACTGCTAATCTAGGTCCTCCCTGATCTGAAACAGAAGCAACTCAAGATCGTTTTCGCCCTGACTGGGGCTCTTCAGTCAGGTTTAGCTTGGTTTCAATGGAGCAATAAGCATGAGACCCACATCAGGGCGTTGCATCAAACACACAAAAGGTGATGGGAAGAATGCTTGCAATAAGTCTAACCACTGGCAATTGATTAGGGGAAGCATTTTAACCCATCGCTCTTTGACCCACCCTGCCACCTCAGTTTGGACCCAGCTATATGCAAATCAGCCTTTTCCCCGATCCAATATGAACAGTCCAGCCTGAACTGCCAAGGCAGGTCCTCCCTGAACTAGAAGACCAGCAACCCAAGACTGGTTTCACCCTGATTGGAGCTCTTCAGCAAAGTATAGATTTGTTCCAGTGGCCCAGTGAGCACAGGATCCACGTCTGGGAATACCCTTGCCACTTAGGGCAGTACATTGCTGAAGCGGGAACCAGTTTATATAAAAAGTCAGTTTGCTATCATCCTGTCATATTACCGGTGTCATCCAATAGGTCAGTGGACCTTCGCTGTTGTGTTACAGAAGATCAGGAGCTGCACTTCACAGTAATTGCAATCACAGTTTCTCTTCTAAGTTCAGTCAATAGTGAGAGTTTGGCATGAGGTAACGGGTTTCATTATAAATCTTTTAGTAAGTCATACCTATTAGAAGTAAACTCTTCAATTTTAGCCATTTCAATCTTATTATAAACCAATAATGCATCAGTTAGCAATTAATAATTGTAACAAAAATGCATTAAGTACGTTATATTAAGGCAAAAATCCCTGTTCTAGCAATTGGGCAAAATATGTGTCAGTAAGAACCCATAGAGAGTTCCACTTTGAGAGAGCTAGAGAAAGCATAACGTTTTGGCATGGAGAGCAATTCAAATGATAAGTAATCAATCAAAACAGAACTTCCCTTGTGCCAGCCTCATGTATCCCCGATTGAAGAAGCCAGTGTACCTTTGGGGGTAATGTGCATGAATGAGTAATGACCTGGTGTCTCCAGGTTAAATTTTGACATCTCATACAGGAAACAAAACTCTTACTTGTTCTAATGTGCTCCCATGTAAAATAGGTTTATTTGAAGGATTTCGTTGGGGAGAGGGGATGGGTCAAAGGATTTTGTTTAACTTTTCTTCTAATCTTGTATTATAAGCAACCTGTTCTTTCCTAGCAATTGGTCGCTTCCACATTATGAATGCTGTATATTTGAAATAGCTATTGGATTTTCTGGAACAAGTGAAATAAATGCTTTTCTATACTGTATACCTATTTGAAAGTAATAAAGACGACTTTGACAAAAAACAGACCTTCTTATAAAGAGAGATTAAAGAAAGTCTATAGAGTCTCTAAGCAGCGTAGAATAAGGATAAAGCGATGTGATTGGATCGGCAGCAGCAGTAGCAACCGCAAATGGCAACAAGGTAAAAATATGTTATAACCTACTTTAGGAACACACATTATTATAGACAACACATTCTGAAGCTTTGTAACATGTTGCTTCTTCCGTCTGCAGTCAGCCAATCAGTGTTGATGTTTTCATGGGAACAGGACACCTCCTCTTCTTCTCACTGGAATACAACAGTCCACAGACAGCTATGTTAGATTTGCAACTTTGTTGTAACAATTCTAAATTCATGTAGGAAATGTTCTCATTCAAGACTACTTTCCTACGTATTAAATTACATGTCTAACCTTCTACAATATCATTCTGATTAAATTGTTAACAATTGTCTATGTAGAAACAAAACATCTGTATTAACAAAAGGAAAACATTAAACATAAAATCAATTCATTGAAAATAATTAAAGGTAAAATGTCAAGTTCACATTTAAATGCTGCATTTCTTCATGACTTCATTAAATGACAATTTCTAGTCATGTGTTAACAGTGGTCTTTGTGTAAGTAGAAACATTCTGTAGAGTTTTAAATGAAAACATTTATTCAACTATTAATTTTTTTTAAAACATGCTCATGGAAATGTCAAGAATTAAACATGTTATATGTGTTTCAGAAATTCTAGCCAAACAATTTGTCAAGCAATGTTGCCTTAGCCATTTGAGTCCTGGTATGAATAAATATGATTGCCTAGTGCGGTTTTTGCATTTAAACACAATTTATTTTCATTAAAACGTACACGTTAATTCTGCAACATTTATAATAAACTGCATTATTTTCTCAATATTATTAAATACACATCCTCAATTCACCCCTCATATTAACCATCACACTTTCACAAATGAATCTTTAGAGTTCACTCTCATCCTCAGTTAAATCTTTTCTCTTTCTTTTCAAACTCTCATATTGTTTTGACATTCTGCATTCTTCACAGATGCAATCAGTTAATGCTAGTTCCCTCTCAATTGGTCTAGCCCTTTCTCTTTCTTTTGTTATTGTAATATCTCTATTAAAAAAGCAAACAAAGTCAGTAAGCAAAGCCCTACTATTAATATTCGCATAAATATAGCTTTCAAAATTCCTCTTTCAGTAGTGGCAAAACAATTGCCAATTGTAGAAATTCCCTTGCCAAAATGTTCTGAAATCTCAGGTTTTTTTAAATGGTTCTAATTCAGGTTTCAAATCAGAAATGCTTTTTACGAATTCTGGAATTTTCTTACTTTCATCTGGTATGTAAGATCAGCATTGCCGAGCTTTCAGCATCTTGCAGACTCTGCCTTTCTCTGCAAGTAAAATGCCAAATGCTAAACGATTTTGCAAAACCATTGATCTAATAGCCTCTAATTCTTTGTTAACAACTAATAAATCTCCAGAAGTACTGGTTGCCAGCTTGTCGGAAACTATTGAAAGCTTTCTAATCTTTTTGCCATCTAATATAACTCCTACTGATGGTATGATTGCACCAAAAATGTCTCCCACTAATGTGTTCCATCTTCGGTCCTACGTGTATGTCTGTGTGATGGTGTCATTTTTAAAGCATCTATTCAATATAATTGATACAGTTTAGAAAACAGCACAGCTAAATACCAAATACCCTCCCAATTAATAATTCTTCTCCTTGTAAAATTTGCCATGATCCCCTCTGTGTGCTTTCAACTACTAATTCCCACATGTCTGGTTCTAGATAGATTTCTTTGTTTGTAAACATGTATTTTTCCCTTTTGTCTTCTGTCTAATTTCAGTTTTGAGTAAATCATTTTTCTTTTTTAATTCATCTTCTTCTTTCTTCCAAACGGTTTTCAAAACATCTTCCTATCTATACTTACTGTGTGTAATGTTAGTGCTTCTTCCCCTAGTGTCATAATGAATACTTTTTCCAAGGGTCTCATTAAGCAGGTTAAAAAGCCTCAACACTATCTATAGGCTGCAGCCAGACTGGTCCTCGACATCCCTGCCGCAGCCACATAATATAACACCTACAACAACTCCACTGGCTCCCAATCAGCAAGAGAATCACTTCAAGCTCCTCACACAAGTCTACAAGTCTCTCCACAATGCAGGACCAGAATATATGAACCACCACCTCGCATTTCACATACCCGCCTGACAACTTTGCACGCCCAACTTGCCCTGGCCTCTGTCGTTGACCCAATTTAGGAAGGACCTTGAGACCTGGCTCTTCAACTGAACCTCCACCTTCAGACGGATCAGCAGCCCACCCCCCCCCCCCCACCCCCCCACCTTAAGACCCTCATGGGTGAGTAGCCGGGCTATATAAAATCCCGATTGATAGGTGTGGATGATTTAAAAAAATACCAAGCTGTGTCAATTTTCTTTGCTTGTGGGTGCAAATTCATGCTCTTCTATAATGAACCTCTTGAAAGCACTAAATCATAGTTTGAATAAAAATATTCAAAGGGTTCTCAACTATAATCTAAGCGTAGCAAAATACTACATGTGACTGCATATGATACATGTATGTGGTGATAAGTTACCTCCTCTGCAGCTGATGATGGTAAGTGGGCGTACACATAACAGTCCTTTGCATCAATAGCCTGTGTGTATTATTGAACTAATCTAGAATTAACATGAGTTGAATAATCTTCTTCCTTGTAATTCGCAAATTATGATTTCAATTTCACCTCATCTGTTGTCTTCGCAGATGTCGTAGGTTCAAATGTACCCCTTATCTTATCAGTTGTGATATAAAACCCTACCAGTACTGCAATAACTACTAACACTGCTACTAAAAATGTAATACCCATAATAATCTTGCATCTGTTTCTAAAACAACGCATTTATCTGTAGTCAGATCATTGAAGCAAAAATATGGCAGCAATAATTCAATAGTTTAATTCAGAATTTTCTCAAGCAGTTTTCTCGTGTTTTTATTTTAAGCAGTTTCTTTATTTACAGCAATCTTCATATAGTCAACCTTAAACCTACTCCGAATTCTTCTAAAATGTTATTCCTACTCTTCTACAGCAGCCGTTGGGCTAGGAAGTCTTCAAAAAAAATGCAAACTTTTATTACAGTCTTTTGCACTTTCTCAGTAAATAATTTCTCTCAAATATTACTCAAACTTTTGTTTCTCCTCAGAAATCTTTTCAGAAAGCTTTACCCATTTTTTTAGAGCGATGCCATGATGACTCAAACAGTTCAGATCTCAGGTCACTCAATTCGTCCACTAACACATTCAGCACTTGATTTTCATAGGAAGTCCATTCAGGCGCAGAATACCTTTGACAAGGCACTCTCGCTCTTTTTAATCTCCTCAGTCTCTGTTGATCTTCCTCTGTGTCAGTTACACCACTGCACTCTGTCTCTCAGTAATAGTTGGTGGTATGCGACCAACTGACACTCTTGTTCTCAGTCTCCATTGAACACAGTTTCGAGGTCATTCATTATTGTGGGATACTCTTATGAGTATCAGTACTCATTCCTTTACCCACATCACCTGTTGATTCTGGTGCTGTCTCAAGTGCTTTCTCAGATTTAGATCTGGTTTTTCTTCTTCTTCTTCAAATCACAGGAACTTGGATTGGTGCACCTGTTTGCAGATCTTCATCCTTTCTTCTTCTTACTGTTGTGATTCTTCTGATACTGCTCCTTGCAGTTGTTCAGCTTGTGGTGATTCAGTCACAAGTGCTCTCTATTTAGGCTCAAATAACACTATTTCTTCATATTAATTCCTTACTTTTCGAGTATGTGAGGCATGCACCTACTTTGGTACTCCTTCAAACTTAGTAGTGTTCATGATTAAAATTACCTGGAAGGAGGCATTCCATTTCGGTTTCAGTCAAGACTTCCGAACATGCTTGTAGACCAACACTCAGTCACTGGGACTGATTGTCGTGGCAATGTTCTTGATGCCGATTTAAAGTAGCAACTTCAACCTGTAGAGAAACAGAATGCACCACATCAGCCAATCCTTTGCAGCAATCGAGTGTCATGTCATCTGTGATGTTCAAAAGTGCATTTGTGGGGACAGCAGGCAAATTCATTGGATGCTCCATCAAGATCTCATGAGGCGATAAACCAGTCTTCTTGTAAGGGATACTTTGAAGACTCATCAACACTAACGGTAAAGCATTAGACCATTTCAGTGATGTGGAAGCACAAACTTTTGCTAATCAAGACTTTATGATTCCGTTGAGATGGTCTACAAAGTCAGAGGCTTCTGGTCTATAACGACAGTGTAATCTCTGCTCAATGTGTAATGCTGCATAAAGCACCTTCAGGACTTCATTATTGAAATGAGTCCCACGATCAAACTCCAGAGAAACCGGTAATCCATACCTTGGTATCAACTCCTTCAACAGCAGTTTTGCTACAGTGAGACTGTGAGGGTGACGCTGTCAGCCAACACAGTGTGCTGCCGTCCCAAGAAATAAGGAAACAAGGTGTCAAGCACAAAGGCTACTATTTTAAAGTACATTTGGCATGTCCAGTGATCAACAAAACTAAAAATTTAACTGAGCAGGTAATCTTCAATCGCTGGGGTTGCCGAGGGGTGGGCAGTGTGAACATCCCTGACCCCCGATTCGGCAATATTCGAGGATGAGGGTAAAGTAGGACTTAGTCAATCCTTATCTCAAACAGGGCACACTGTATTAAATCGGATAGATTATTTTAGCTGGTATGCTAGGGAGTTTCACTAGAGGGAGTTGACCTTTCGAAATTCCCATAAGGAATAAGGGGCAGGTGGGCCCCTTGCTCATTGGCACATACTTCAAGTTATGAACATTCCTGTGTGTCTTGATTTAGAAAGCATAGGGTCTGTGCAAATGTTAAGCATAATTCTCCTCGCCCGATTAGACAAAGTAGGCAGGCGGGTTTGAGAGCGGTAACCTAACAAGTGGGCTGCTGTCCCATAGAGGGGGGACGCAGGTGTTCAGGTGACAGAAGGATGGTAACTAGGTGAGATCAGTAAATAGATGGGGTAATGTGAGCCTGGGTGTCTAATTTCTTCCCGCCAAGAGTTGGCACGGGGGTAGGTCATGTGAGGCAGTGGAAATTTCCCACAGTAGGGTGACCAGTTCTTGGCACAGGTTCACAGGCCTGAAGGGTCTTTGGTTTCATCAGACACTAGCTGATCCAGGCTAACGTCAGGGGGTATTGTGTTATAGATGGGGTTCCTCCATCTCCAGTAGGGAGGGACCTCTTCTCTTAGATTTGGAAGAGGCCTGGAAATGAGCGGTTGCAGGTGAGAAATGCACTGTTTGGTGATATCAGCAACTACATGGGTCAATGGGAGCTCTGGTGGTCTGAGTTGATCCCTCATAGAGGTCGAATCTCAGCTGAGTAAGCCGTTGAACATCCCAGCAAGAAGGAACTGTTCATGGCATAGGTTTACAGACCAGTGGGGCCAAGGTTTCATCAGACATGAGCTGATTCAGGCCAATGATAAAGGCTACGTTGCTAAAGATGGGGTTCATGGTCACCATTGCCTTCCAGGCACACGCCTAGGTCAGATTGATATACATGAGGGGCATTTGTCACAGGTGAGCATGGACACTTTCCACTGGACATGCACGAGGCACTAGAAAGCAGGTTGCAGGTAAGAAATGAGCTGTTTTGGTGGGGGGACTCTGGCGGCAACGGGGGCCGCCACCAGAGCTGTGGAGGAGTTACAGGGTGATCTCGATGCAGACAGGTACAGTAAGGGTACCTCTGCGGCAGACGGCCACCTCTGTGCGGCACAGTAAGGGTGCCAGAGCCAAAGACCAGGAGCCTCAGGGCAGGTTACTGGAAAACCGCGACAGCGTACCAATAGTCCTTCGGGCGGTTGGGGGCCTGACCAACCGGGGGTTTGCCCTGATACGCTCCGCCACGAAAAGGGCGTGAGTACTAAGAGACTAACGTGTCACGTGATCCGGAAGAGGGTCACCAAACGTGTAGCACTGTCTGGGTGTCCCACAGTGCTGGCTCATCAGGCGGGCGGGGTCGGCGTAGGTTGGTACAGCTGCCCGCCCTTGGATCGCCAGTAAGATAACCCACCATATTGCATACTTTGTATGGAATAAACCTGCAGCAATATTTTCCCAGAACAAAAGTTGTCTTGTGTATTTATTTATTCATGCATGCTCAGAATGTGGGCGGGGGTACGTTGCTGATAATGGCACTATGGAGATTGACGTGCACAGCTAATGTGATATGTTTTTTAATCACTCTCTCACACTTTTAACTGCACGTAGCTCACACATACCGTACCTTGGTTTCTCACTCACACTCTTCTCAATGTTCTCGTCAGCACACCTGAACACCTTTGAAAGATCTGTAAAATCAGTCAACTGACCCATCTTTCCTCTGGTTAGAACAGCCTTATGAGTCCCCCCCCTTCAGTTCACAGGCTCCTCAGAAAATCCAATGTTAACGTTGTGTAGCTTGTTTTCATGATTTTAAGAACAGCCAGTCTTCATTCTCCACTCCCTTTCACTGGCTAGGGTCTGCGTTTGTGTTGGGATGCTTTGTTCGTCCACCGTTCACCACGTGTGCAATTCCATGCCACACGGTGGTATATTGATAAATAGGCCCAAAACAGACAAACCCTTCCCTTCTGATTCTCTTCCGTCCTACCCCCACTCACTGGAATCCTGTCACCTCCCCCCTGTGTGACCTAGTTACATTCTATAATCACATCAGTTATAATAATAATAATAATAATACCCAGTTGGGAAGTTGAAACAACTCGATGGATTAAGAGCGCCGCTCGAAAGCCCAGGTGTATGTACGTATGCTTATAGTGATAAAAAAAACACATAATGCAGGCTAATAGCTAAAGCTTGCTAGGCCAGACCTAACTATACATGGTCCACCCGCTTCTTCTTTGATAGACGTCCCCCGTGCGCACGTCTTTCCTCTCGCCTTTTCCAAGAATAAACATGGATTTACAGTCTAGTCCACAGAGGCAGGAAGGTGGTTTATTTCAGCGGTTGAAGTATAACTGTAATTGTTGTTAAACGACAAGACCGAACTTGTTAAAACGGTTTCTTTTCTTGTTAAAGAGCATTCCTGTGACTTGCAGGCCATAAACCCAGATCAATGTTTGTTGCTGCTGGGCCCCGGCCAGGCGGGCTGTGGTTCATGGCTGCTGTTAGCGCGAGAGTGGCTCTGCTGAGGGTCACTGTTCGACTGCAGCACGGTTCTGTGTGCAGCGTCACGCAGGGAGCATGACGTGCCCGCGCAAAGTGTGTTGGCATTGGTCAGAATTACAAACGGTATTTAAAAAAGCCAAATCCTAACCTTGTTTTAGGTAGTGACACAAACTAAAATCCATAGTTATGGGGCACAGTCGGTATCAAAATCAGCTCATAATGTAACATCTTAAGGACTGGAATGTGCTAATGCGGAACAGTGCAGCTTTATTCTGATAAAGAACAGTGGGGGTTATTGGAGCTGGAAGGACACTACCACTACAGACACAGAATTTGAGTTGTAAGAAAATTCTGATTTCAAAACAAACCAAACACCCAGGCTGCATGGTGTTACTGTAGCAACTAGCCCAAAATGGAGTTTCAGCCTAAGAACAATAGCTCCTACCTAGTTAATGTCGTACAAGCCCTGAGCGGAGGATCAAGGCCATTTAAGTGAACCCCATGGTTCCATCTTACAATCACACCTTGCGGCCTCACCAGCTACCCTCAAATCTAAGGGGATTTCCGTTCATTTTGACCTAACAGTCTGGTTGCTAAGCTGCCCCAATGGAATGGATGCCAAATATGTGACGTAAAACCACTTTGAGTAGTTCATGGCAGCCAAATCCCGACACTTGCACCCCAAACAATCGGTGTCTTCCTGTCTTAAACGTCTGCCTTAATATCCACCAACCTGATGCAGTTTTATCTACAAAATATAGTCCATCCTGTTTGAATCCAGATGCGCAACCACAGCTTTCAGGGCCCATCCAGCGACCCTTCTTGAAGGAGGTAATTGGGCCAGTGGTGATGTGGAGTTTAAAGGAGGGAGCTGAGCCTCCCACTGACTACTGAGCATGTGTATGTTTGAAGGCAGTTCCAACAGCCTGGGGTGCCGTAAAAGCTGGTGGCCCAGTGGCGCTCCTCCTGGCATCCCAGTGGAGAAGGGGACGGGGACCAGAGCCTTCCACACTTCATCCAGAACCATCTTAATTTTAGTCCTACCTTCAATTTTATTTAGGGGCTGATGATTTGGCAAGGATGGGGGCTTAAATTGGTCAGTGACCTAAATTTGTCCCTTTTCAGGCGTGATCTATTAGATTACAAGCATATGGTTTTGTGGCCTACAAGATATGAGTTGGTCTCAGTCAATTTCCTGGTGAAAATCTTGTCATTTTAGCTGTTCTACGCTACCTGTTGGCTGAGATCTAGAAAGTGGACTATTCCAGGGAACATCAAAACATATCGCCCATCCATCCTTCCATACATTCATTCAATCACCAATCTTTTCACCCAGTTACCCATTCACCCATCCATCAGCCATTATTTTACCTCAATGAAGCCTTTCTTCCATCCATTCTTTCACTCATACTTCCACACTTCTATTTGCACATCCTTTCACGCATCGATCTTTTCACCATTAAATTGATCCTTTCACCATTCCATCTGTCATACGTACTTCGTTCCATTCATCCATTCACCCATCCCTCCAACATTCCTTGCTTCCTTTTCTACTTCTTAACTCCATTATATTCTTTCTTTTTCTTTCACTTCATCTTCGTTCCTTCCAACCTTCCTTCATTTCAAATTTCTGTATTTTTACATGCCCATCTGTCTATCCATCCATCTGCCTGTCTGTCATTCCATCCGTCCGTTCATCCATCCATCCATCTATCCATCCATCCTTCCCTTCAATCTTACATCCACTCACCCATCCATCCACTCATCCACTCACCCATTCATCATATACCCTCTAACTAAACCTTCAATCAGCCCTTTTAGTTCTTCCTTTACCTTTCCAGCTTCCCATTCTTTCACCCATTAATGGTTTCATCATTCCATACTTGCACCGTCCCACCTATCTGTTCTTTAATTTCCACCTTCCTTTTCCAATACTTTCCTCCCTACCACCCTTCATTTCAACTTTCCTTGTTAGATAAATGTCCTTCCATTATTTCTTACTTTCTTTCACCCTCCCTTTTACCAATCCTTTCTTTCACCCCTCCTTTCACCTTTTTCCTTTTTTCCTTCCACACCTGATTTCTTTCACATTTCCGTCCATTTGTCCTCTCATCTTTCCTTTCTTTCCTTTAATATAGAGGAGCAATAACGTTAAAAATTTGGTTGTAAGCTACATTACGGTCTAGTTTTTTTGTGGAACACCTTTCTTACTTGAAAGAGAAGATATGCATTACAGCTTAGTGTAGGCATTCACATTATATTCAATATTCATTTTCAAATGTGAATTATTTTGAAATTGTTTCTCACTTTTCACTTCCTAAACAAAACCATGCATTTTCTTATGTATTTTTTTAAGTCTTATCAGTCAGTATTGCTTTAGTTTTGTTTTGCATTTGCATTTCTTACCTAGATTCATGTTTAAAAATCACTTACTGGCGTCTTGCTAGGATTTCCAGTAATCACGGACCACCATCTCTTGTGGGAGGACTAGAAAGGGGAAAAGAGGGGATCAAAATATTGAGAATGAGCAAGAAGCCTTGAGGAAGGGGTGGTCGTCCCCAAAAATACTGGAATCACACTGGGCAAGGCAATACGACATTGTGAGGAGATCACAATTCTGAGAGAATGCGGACCACATTCAGAATTCGGATCTCTTGCAGACTCAGGAGTCTGACAACAAAATTGATACTTTCATATACACATTTTTAGACTACGATCTCTGGCAGCACAGCTACCATTAAGGTTACAGATGTGTTACAGGTGAAAGCATCTGAGAGTAAACTAGTCCTCTGGCTATCCAACCTGCACAGGTTCTGGCCTATAGCAACAGAGGTATATCTAGTTACAGAGGTCACACAAAAACAAAGCTATCTTTTAGGTTATATAAATGGCACAGACCCCGGCCTTTGACAGCAAAGCTATTCTTCATGGTACAGAGCTCTTATGAAGTAGGCATCAGACAGCAAAGCTACCACGGAAGAGTACACCGATAGTACAATCTCATGCGTATAACAATGGATGCACCCCTCAGGAGCGCACAGAGATACCATAAGTGCAGGGATGAAATAGAAAAGATACCTGAAAACGTTGACAAGTGTCTTAGAAGGTCAGGCAGAGCAGATATTCCCCTGGCTTTAAGGCCTGATTATGAGTTTGTCACAGCAGCGCCGGCTCAATGCAGCCTCTGCTGCACCAAGCCCGCACATGAACTGCTGGCCGTATTACGAGTTGTAAAAGCACAACTCATAATACTGTTGGCGGTCCTTTGGCCTTTCCCATGGCGGTACCTTGAAAACAGTCACTGCAATGGGAACAGCCAAGAAGTTCCAGCACGTCATGGACGGTGACGTCCATGCCATGCTGGAACTGGGGAGAATACAGACGTGGGCACATGTTGTGCCCCCCTGAATGTATTCCCATGGGAGGAGGGACATGGGAGCCCTATAAGGCCCCCTTTGTTCCTGCACCACCTGCCTTTTCATGGCGGGCTCCGCCATGACAAGGCTGGCGGTCCAGGAAATCAAAAAATGCTGAGCAGGACTGTGCCAGACCCTGCTCAGCATAATACGTTGTGGTGATCCTGTGCCACCGCCAGGGAATGACTGTTTCCACTGCCGATACGACTTACAAAGTCATAATAGGCAAAACGGTGGACCGCCTTCACCAATGCCACTCTGGAGGTCGCAGGACCGCCAGACTCTCAGTCAGGCCCCTAGAACTTTTAGGCACAGGCTTCTGACAGATTAGTTATCCCTTAGTGTAAAGAATTTGAGAGGATAAGATCCCAGAAATAAAAATATCACCAGCCAGGTTACAAAGATCTTGTGGCTAGGGCTTTAGAATACAATAGGCATCCCTTAGGTTTCACTTATATTACAGGATGAAGCATCGAGGAGTAAACCTGCCCTTCAAGTGAAACACATTCTACAGGTCCAGACTGATGGCAATGGTGCTATGCATTGGCCTCTGGCAGTAATGCTAGACCTCACACTACACATACCTACAAGGTTTAGGAACATGGTAACAAAGCTATGCTTCTGGTTACTAATCTAGGGAACAATCTCAACATTTGAGACACAATTGGTCTCATTTAAATTTTTCTACCTCAGGACAATATTGTGGGACACCCTGGGCTGACTTTTGGCATGGGCGAGCCAGGCCAGACCCAGGGTGTCTTTTTTCTTTCTCCTTAGGGGCCAAAAGAACTGTCTGCATAAAGATCCTACAAACAGCAAGGTCCCCTAACTTGGCTCCAGTGATTCAGTTTAAAGTGCTTTAAATTGGTAACCTGCTGCAATCGCTGTTTTTAGCACCGTACTAGCCCCCTACCATGGCCTCTCATCTGCCAACCCCCCCCCCCCTGCACCCCACTTCAACACCCCCTCCCCTGCCCAACAAACAACTTGGAAACAGCCTGACGGAGCTACGTTTTTGGTGATTCAGGTGAGCTGGTGAGGTGTGAAGATGTGTGTTCAGAGGCAAGTTGGTCAATCAGACAGAAGGGGGCCCCTAGTCAGATATGAGGCAGGGGAAGCAGGGGAAAGCCAAGTAAGGGACCTTATGGGGTCTCCTTTGGACTACCCTGCATGCATCCACAAGACAGGAACATTATCTGGCCATCTGGCTTCCTAATCCAATGAATAGGATGTCCGTCCCCCAGTAGCGGGCCCCCAAGTAATCATCTGGCAGGTCTTCGGTCCCCCTCTGCATCATCTAGCTGGGACCCGGTGATCCCATACCCTGGATCATATCTCTTCAACCTGCCGGTCTCGTCTAGGCCATCTACCGTCTCTGAAGAATACTTGCCCATCGAGCTGCCTCCCTGATTCTCATTCTATTTCTCCTCATGTGGACGTTTATCCTTATTGGTCAGTCCAGGCGCTTCCTTGTTTGTCTCTTTCGATACTGCGCCCCTGAAGAAGGTTAGACCCAATATTGGGGTTGCACACCGAAACGCGCGTCAGCGCTGGAGTTCTTGTGTTCCTTTGCCTTCCTCCAAGTTTATTTACATATAACATTTAACTTCTATGTCAATCAATGATATTACAATGCTTGATGAAACTGATGAAAAGAAATTGTGTTGACCCCACTATCCAGTGAATTAGTATCCTGCGGCTTTCCAATACTGTCAACTTTGCTGCTGGGGGACAGACTATTTACCAAATGTCATTATCTTAGTTTGCTGGCTGGATCTGTGTGCATTTCAGGACATGTAGGAATGAATGAGTATGTGTTGGCTTGAATGAATGGTTGTGTGATACTTTTAATGGTTGCTCCTGGGTTATTCAAATCTGTTATTTATTTCCCATTATCATGTTTCATGCGATTTATTATAATAAACTTCATGTAATTGATTTTCAATATATTTGTTGACTTTGTTTCACCATTCAGACATATTTCTCTAATTAGTGTGTCTTTGTGTATGGGGGGGATAGGTTTCCCTTGTTTTCTAATATTATCAGTGACGATTAGCACTACTATAATAAGCTGTTAGACAGTGGGGTTCTTGTTTGTTAGTATTATAGAGGCAAGTCCCTGCTTTGATGTATCCAGCCAGGAGCCAACCTGTGAAAAGGCGCTGCTGCCTCATTTTATTCACCAGCAGTAGCAAAAGCAGGACATTTGTTTCTGCCGAAGGCACCATTGGAGCAAGGGCCAGCTCAGGGGACACCATTATGGATGCACAAGATTTTACAGTCCCTATATGTGAATCATACTGCACGATTCCTGGTCATTTGATTGTTATTCCTACCAAGAACATAGATGAAATTTGTAGTGAACGGAGCTGGCAATCCTACACTGCTAGGCAGGGCCGCCCCTAAATCAGATTGACCGGGACAGCGCCCTGGGTGAAAATAAAATGTGGTGTTTGTGGTGGGGGCGGGAGGTCATTGTGGTGTGACAGCATGCGGTGTAAGGGAGATGGGAAGAGGGCAATGGTTTGATGGAGTGCTAATAATTACGCTGAGGTACGTTAAGGGCTGATTACAAAGTCTTTTATGGGACCCAATTGAGACCAAGTGAGTTGGACGAGTTGCTGTTTGCATGACATTCAGTCAGGCAGCTTCCTTCTGCGCCCCTCAGAATATTGGTGTCCCAGGCCTGGGCCCGGCTTGTCCACGCCCATGGCCGGCTCTGCTGGTAGGCATGAACATGCAGGAGCCGCTCCTCCATGTAGGCGAAGGAGCGTCGCCCCACTGCTTTCTCACAGTGTGAGAAGCAGAAACCTAAAAAATGGTTTTTAAAATACCATTTTATGTTTCTGCTTCTCGCAGTGCCACAAAGCAGAAGGCAGAGCTTGGTCGGGATCAGGTGGGTGGGCGGTCCTGCTTGAGGGCGGGGGAGGAGGGGCTTGCCCACCGTTGTGGGCACTGACTGTTTGGTCGGCCCCAGGGCCGACCAAACAAGTCATACACACTGCAATTTCTCTATGTAGGCTGCATGCAGCCTTCATAGAGAAAATGGCTTCCCCATAGACACCTGTGGGGTCGGCGTCCAGCCAATCACAGTGCTGCCAGTGCTGCATTGTGATTGGCTTAGGGGAGGGAGGCTGCCTGCGGCTGCTTCCTGTGGTAGAGAAGACGACACAGACCGACGACGCGGGACGGGTCGACAAAGGTAAGTTAACATAACTTTTTTTGTTTTTTAATTAAACCTCCCCCGCGCGCCCCCATCCCCGTGCGCCCCCTTCTGCCCGCGAGTCATACCGGTTGTGACTGTTCACATAGAGTAGCTGTGGTCGGCATTTGCTCTACCATAAAGAGCTTTGAGTTTTTCCTGACTGGGCTGTGCTCTGTATTACAAAAGAGTTTTATTAGCTCTGTGATGGAGCTAAGACATCCCTGAAAAATTGCACAACGTTTGCCTCAAAAAATGTTTCCCAAAACTTGTTGGATGTCTAACCTGACTTTGTAATAAAGCTTTACAAGAAGTCTAACTCATCTGAAGGTTTCATTGCCTGGAAACAGTCTGTGCTTACAACTTAAATTGATTACTTATAACTTGCTTCCTGCTAAGGTCACAAGTCAGGTGACTGCTGTGCAAACAGGGAGGAGTTCACTTGTGTTGCAATGAGTAACAGAAACAACAAGTTCTGGTCACGGGAGCTAATAGGCTAAAAGCACTCCAGGTCAGGAGCGCGAGGCTTTGATGTCTGTAAGGTTTAGTCAGCATTATTAGGCAGAGCGCATGATGCAAGGGACAAGCCACCAGCACACACGAAAAGAGGAAGGGAAACAACTCAGGGAAAGTGTAGCAGCTGTAATGCAAGGAATGGCAGCCTTACACTAAACGTGGTATGTAAGCCTGAGGTATTTATTGATTTATTTACTGTTGTTTTCTATTTCTAGAGCTCCACCCACCCAGCACTCTGACGCTGTACAAAATAATATAATGATAGTAATAATGAGGAAACTAATGAAACAATTTCAGAGCTGTGCAATACCAGGAGAAAAAGAAGCACTGGGTGAAATAGTTTGCAGTCACATGAAAATGTTTCTCAGTTAGTATGTTTCAGGAGGTGTTTGAAAACAGTAATGGGTACTGCAAACTACAAAAAGAGCATTTGACACTTTCAGAAATGTGCCTGAAAAGGGAGGCTCTGTGCATGGCACACTTCTTGAACTGTCGGGTAAAAAGAGAAAATAGTTGAATCTCAGGTCTTGTGACTCTCCTGATTTGGATAATTTATGAGTCAGATGTAGGCGAGTGTTGAGATGTTGAGCGTTGAAGGCAAGGCATGCAGTTCTCATAGGTCATATACAAATCAATGTGTTGTGATTTGAAGAAAGTGAGAGCAGGGTTGCATGTTCATGGCTTTGGGCACGCGTCACAAATCTCATAGCCTGATTTGGCACAGCTCTGAGTAAAGCTAGTCTGGTTTTGGGGAGAGTAGTGAGCAGAGGAGCTGTGGTGTGGTTCAGGCAAGAAGTTATCAGATTCACTGCTGTTATTTTCAAGGTTTAAGGATAAATCAATCAATCAGGGAATTTTAAAGTGCGCTACTCAAGGCGCTTGGGTGGGGGGGGAGGGGTGCAGCTCCGTGTCAGCTGAAAAGCCAGATCTTGAGGCTCTTCCCGAAGGCGTGCAGAGTAGGGGAGTGTCTGATGTTGACTTGGAGCTTTTTCCAGGCCTTGGCTGCGACGTGGGAGAAGGCTCTTCCACCCGCTCTGATTCTGCGGATGAGTATATGGTTTAAGTGTTTGAGTTTGTGAAGTTAAAATCTTGAAAGGTTAGCCATGGTTTAAATATGCTTCTTGAGAAGAAGGTTTTCGCCAAAGAAGGATCCTTGGAATTTGGCAGTGATGGAAACTTTTTGAGTAATGCCAGCATTGTTAATAATTTAAACTAGAGCAGATATGGCGACACTCTCCCAGGGGGCAAGATAAAGAGAGATATAAAGCTGCACTATCCTCCTACCATAAAAATATAAAATCCGCCCACAAGATACACATCACTCTTCAACTGGAGCAAGCTGGGAACAACTCTAAAACTCTTTTCCATATCCTAAAATCCTACACGAATCCCAGAGTCTGCAAAACTGCGGAATCTCCATCACAGCTACTGTGCGACAATATAGCTTCCTTTTTCACCCAAAAAATTGAAGACATCTATGAGGAAATTATCTTGTGCAACATAACTTCTCCCCACTCTACAGCAGGATATCCCCCCCCCCATGCCTCGCAGCTCCACTGCTTTCCAACTCTCACTCTGGTAGAGGTTGAATCCCTTCTTACCAAAACTAAATCTGGTTCTCCCGTTGATATCATCACAGCTAAAATCTCATCAAGATATTCCGCACAGTTAGCCACACCCATCTGTTACATTCTTAATAGCTTTTTGAGTACAGGCAGACTGCTACATCCTCCGCGCCGATCGGCCAGGAAACCGCCCTGGGGGTGGGGTAGCGGCCATAGTCGCCAAACACCTGAACTCCACCTCCACTTCATCCATCTCCCTCCCGGGAGTTGACAATCTCATCTTCAGCTTAAACACGGATAGCGGGGCCTTAACTTTCCTTCTTCTTTACCGCCCCCCTCAACCGATGCCAACTTTCGCGGCCATTCTGTCTGATCAGTTGATTAACCTCCTCACTTCCCATCCTAGATTCGCCCTCTTCGGCGACCTTAATTACTGGTTTAATGACATCAATGCCGGGCCCCACGCCTCGGAGGTCTTTGAGGCCCTCACCAGTCTCAACCTGTCCCAACAAATTACTTTGCCCACACATATCAAGGGCCGCATTTTAGACCAAATATGGACCCAAAACCTTATTCTTTCCCCCCCTTCCGTCTCACCCTGTACTTGGTCAGACCACCATTTAATAGACACCACTCTCACGATCAGAGGCAAGTCCCCCATCCCACTGATGGCCAGAGGTCTATCCCGCAAATGGAATGCTTATGACGCTGAAGGATTTCTCGCGAACCTGTCAGACACCCGCCCTGCCCCTGTCCCATGTACTAACGTGGATAAATTAGAAAATGACATCTCCCTCTGGCTGCAGTCAGCCAGTGACAAATTCGCCCCCCTTATTAAATTTCCCCCGACCAGACATCAAAACTCCCACAGATGGTTCTCGGATGACCTCAAAAGACTGAAATTGAAGGTACGTCAATCAGAAAGGGCATGGAGACGCAACTACTCCGAACTAGCTAGATCACAATACATCTCAGCTCACAGAGACTATAAAACTGCCATAGTTTCTGCCAAATCTACTCATTTCTCGGACAGAATCTCCTCCTCGGACAACAAATCCAAAGAAATTTTCAAAATTATGAATGAACTGACATCTGACGATAGAACCCTCCCAGGCCAGACTCCCACCCAAGAAACTTGTGACGCCCTGAACCTCTTTTTCGTCGAAAAAATCAATAAAATTAAGGCATCGATCTCCACCGTCCCTCAGATCACCACCCCGGAAACTCCTCCTAATAACCCTTCGGTTTTCACCGAATTCCCCCCCATCAATCCTATCTCCCTAGTACAGCTCGCATCCCGGATAAAACCAGGTTCCCCGAACGACGGCTGACCACGCTCAGTCCTGCGAAGAGTATGTCACTCCTTACCTGAATGTATTCTACCCCTCTTGAACAGCTCACTCAGCACAGGCACTGTCCTGAGATCTTTCAAAGAAGCCATCCTTGTCCCGCTACTAAAAAAACCAGGCGCGGACCCAGCGGAACTCTCCAATATTCGCCCCATATCGCTTCTGCCTTACTTTTCAAAACTCCTCGAAGCACATGTCACTAGATGCCTCTCCAATTTCATTGAGTCCTCCTGCTATCTGGAGCCTAATCAGGCCGGCTGCAGGCCCCCATTCTCCACTGAAGCCGTCATCCTAGCTGTCCTCGACACGCTGAGGAGAAATGCCGACTCAGGAAACCCCCAGGCTCTCATCCTCCTGGACCTCTCGGCCGCGTTCGACACGGTTGACCACAACATCTTGCTCAACCGTGTCGAACAGGCTGGCATCCAGGACTCCGCTCTCAGCTGGATCCGGTCTTTCCTGTCTGACAGATCCCAAGCCGTCCGCCTGGGCCCCTACACAGCACCCAAGACCCCCACTACCTGTGGAGTCCCCCAGGGCTCCTCCCTGTCACCTTTCCTGTTCAACCTGTACCTCCGGCCCCTACTCCATTCACTCCGTAACTGGGACATTACAGTTTTTAACTATGCCGACGATTTACAGATCATTTTTCCACTCAACTCCCCCAATGCAATAGACAACTTTCACTCTGCCATGCTCCATATCCAAGATTGGATGAATTCCAACCAATTGAAGCTAAACCCCGGGAAAACTGAGCTCCTCCTCCCGGGCTCCAGCCTCTCCTCCTGGGGAACCCAGTTCTGGCCTTCCAAACTGGGCCCCCCGCCGACCCCTTCCACCTCTGTAAAAAGCCTTGGCGTAATTATTGACGCCGAACTCTCCCTCCGACCTCATATCGGCTCCGTGATCTCATCCTGCTCCTTTCAGCTCAGAAAGATCCGGAAGGTCAGCCACCTGCTTCCCACAGCTGCCTTGACTCAGGTTATCATCTCTCTCGTGCTCTCCCGTTTGGACTTTTCCAACAGCATTTATCACAGACTTCCCAAAACCCTCCTCCACCGCCTTCAGGTGGTCCAAAACCAGGCAGCCCGGATCATCTTTAAATCTCCGAAATGGCAATCTGCCAAACCCATGATGTACAAACTTCACTGGCTACCAATTGAACAAAGGGTGGCCTTCAAGTTGGGCTGTCTCACGTACAAAGCCCTCAACTGCCCCAGTCCTGCCTTCCTGATCTCCCTTATCACTCCCTACTGTCCAAACCGCAACCTTCGCTCTACCCATCTTAAATCACTTATCACACCCAAAACCAGAACTTACAAATTTGGTGGACGAAGGTTTGCCTTTTTGGCTCCGAAATTCTGGAACTCCCTCCCCTTGAACATCAAATCAAGCAGCTCCCTCCTTCATTTTAGGAAGTTGCTAAATACTTTTCTTTTTCCCCCACCCTGCTAACCCTGCACTAAACCTCAGTTCCGGAATTCGATGTCCCATAGCGGCAGGAAACCCATGGTGTCAGCGCGCTCTACAAATTCCATTTAATAATAATAAAAAAAAGGCAGCCTCCCCCTAGAATGGAAAGCTGCTCAAGTTGTTCCTATTCGTAAAAACCCCAAGATCTCCACAACTAAGCTTTCAAATTACCGTCCCATATCTTTGCTTCCCCTGCACAGCAAGCTTATTGAAAAACACATCAACAGACATCTGTCTGACTTCATCGAAATCTCTCACTGTTTTGATGTCACGAAGTCATGCTTCCGGCCAAGCACAGTACAGAATCCGCTTTAATTGAGGTAACTGATAACATCAGAATGGCCCTGGACAAGTCAAGCAGCACTTTTGGTGCTGCCTGACCTGTCGGTAGCATTTGACACCATCTTGCACTAGATCCTACTGGAGAGACTTCAAGACATTGGAGTACAGGGGCTTGCACTGATTTGGATGAGGGACTTTATTACTGCTAGAACCCAGACCGTCACTCTGGGGACCTTCAGATCAAAAAGCACCAAAGTTATCAAGGGGGTACCGCAGGGCTCTTGTTTGAGCCCCACACTTTTTAACATCTATGTTACCCCTTGGCTAAACTTATGAGGAATTTAGAGTTCAATCCCATCTCATACCTGGACAACACCAAACTCCTCCTCAACTTTGATGAGAACAGTCCTGATATACAACTCATCTTTTCTGAAGGCATGAAGACTATTGCTGCCTGGATTAGGACTAACTTCCTCCAATTGAACACTGAAAAATCGGAGATCATGTTGTTTGGAGGAGCAGCCATAAGCTGGACCCCCAGATGGTGGCCAGAAGAGCTAGGCAATGCCCCGTCCCCTAAGGAAGTGGTCAAAAATGTAGGAATTAGGAATGACCAGAACCTTACTTTTGACGCTCACGCCAATATTACTGCTGGCACCTGTTTCTACACACTCAGTTTACTTAGAAGGATCTTTCTCCTGTTACCTTCTCTATCAGAAAAACATTGATGCAAGTTCTGGTACTAAGTAGACTGGACTATTGTAACACATTGTTAGCATTGGCCAACGACGCCTCCTTAAACGAGCTACAATTTGTGCAGAATACGTCTGCCCGTCTGGTAGCAAATGTCCCACCTAGAACGGCTTCCAATTCCCCTCCCCAAAAAACTTCACTGGCTCCCTGTGAGAAAGCGGGTGAAATGTAAGATAGGCTGCACTGTTTTTAAAGCCCTTAATGAACAGGGGCCTTTCTATCTATCTGCTAAACTTATCAAGTATACCCCCTCACGACCTCTTAGATCAGGCTCCAAGCTCCTCCTCTGCACCCCTAGAATTAAAAAAGCGCGCAGTGGTGGCAAAGCTTTTTCACACCTTGTCCCTGCTTACTAGAATGAGCTGTCCCTTCCGCTTCGCAACTGCCAGAACCTTTCTCAGTTCAGGAAGCTTCTGAAAACTCATCTCTTCTAATCCCCACGGATCCCCACGGAATTGGCTATAGCACTCCGTCCTTAGCACAGAGATACCCCTAGGGGTGAATCAGCACTATATAAATTAATAATAATAATAATTTCAAGCCACAAACTCTTGCTTTTACAGGTAGCTTTGGGGAAGTAACAGAAATTCAGGCTATGAGTAATTTAAGTATTTCTGCCCCGTGCTCTTTTCTGTGACTTGCAGAACAGGTTTGATCAAGCAGGTAGATTCAGTGAAGGCCAGTTTAAGGTGAAATTGAGTGTCATCAGTATACTGTTGAAAGGATAGGTCAAGATCTTTTTTAAGAAGATCCGCAATTGTTGCCAGTATGGAACACTGTGGTAGAATTAAAGAGGTATTGTGTACCTTTATTTGCTAAGTGCAAACTGTATGGTATAATTACAATTTCAGTTTCATTCCATTGAAACACATCCTGCTTTTAAGAGTACCTCAGAGAGTGTCATAGTCTACAGTGTCAAGAACCACCACAGTAGATGAGAAAACAAGGACAGCCCTCATCCGAGGAATCGAGCATGTCACTTAATACAGAGATTATAAGCACATTGGTATTGAAAGGAAAAACTTCTTGTTCCTCTTGGTGTTGGGTATCTGTCCTTGTGCCCCCTGACATAGCCAGCTTGTTGCTTTTTATGAGGAAAGCTGAGTGTGCCAGTGTGATATATAACAGTGGGCTCTGCACCCATGCCCACATCCTCGAAAAATAACCTTCACTCAGTGGCAAGAGTAGACAGACTTCATCTACTCTCAGCGGTTGTCTATCATAAAATCATCACTTTACTGCTTGGTTGAGCCAGTCTCCAAACCCTTCGTTTCTCCTACATTTTTATGGACAGTTAGGCATGAGCCCCAATTAGCCAAAGAGTGCCACTCATTTGGTCTTGACGATGCTTTTTATTGCTGCTTCTGCATCCCACTTCCCATTATCTTTCCATCCTGCATGCTGATCAGCTTCATTACAGACTCTGCATTTTCAATTACACTGCTAGTGCGACACAGGGCAGCCATTTTGGCTGGAGCCCTGAAATGCATCACCCTGCTGAAAAGCTGCGGTGGGCATTTTAGGCCTCCTTTCACAGAACACTGTGGACCAGCATTCTAATCAGTATGACCAGTTCCATGCTGGTGTGCTGAGCATTGAGCAGTGTGAGGATCTGGAACTGTGCATCTTGAGACCCTTGGAGCACCATCTAAACGCCCTCATTGGCTCTCCTACCACAAGGCTCACACTGAGGAGAGATAATGGTGCGAATCATATTTGTTTAGCATCTAAACGTACTCACTCTTTGAACTACTGAGCATTTGCAGTCTAAGGAAATATATTTACTTAGCGTTTCTAAGCAAAGATGCTTGGGACATGTGCCTGGTTCACGTGTTGCATATGGGATTTACCTATTGTGTGTGCAAGGAAGCTTGCATTTCCTGCCCATACAGTCCTTCCTTGTACTGTGTGTGCGAGTGAAATCTAGACTGCTGCTGCATGTGATGTGCGTCAGCGAAGCTTGCATTAGGATGCCCGTGGCCACTGAAAAAGACAAGAAAGGTAACATTCACGATTGTGCAGATATTGCAACAAAAGCAAGGGCGCAGAGGGTCAGAGGGCCCATTCAGCTCAAGGCAATAAATATGTGTGACATATGGAAAACTCGGGGCCCCTCGTCACATTCTGTAGAATTGGGCCCTAACTCTTTGCATTAGGCCACTGAACAAATACAGTAGTACACATCTTATCATCCTCCACTCCTGTCAAACTATTCCATATGTCTTGAGAAGAAAGACTGAGCTCCATCCCATTTCAGACTAATCAAACCTCAAGCAATTAAAGCGCCAGGTTTTGCACGAGCGAGCCCCCCGTTACCCTGCAACGTATTACGTTACACGTACGTCGTCCACCGGCGCACGCGATGACAGACTCTGCCTTTCTCATTTGTCGGGTGAGTGCTCCGGAGAAAAGCTGTGCAGATCTGTCAGTGTAAAGATGAAAATGCGCATCCTAATTCCAACAGGCTTTCTGCGAGTGAACAATCGGCACATTATTAATCCGACAAGCCCCTCGATCTCAAGGTAGTTTCAACAGGGAGCATGCTTCCGCGCTCACAATGATTAGGCTTAGGAAATTGTTTATTGTCATAGTATGGGACTATGGGCCGCATGCTTTGCGCTGTCAGCTGTATAGTGGTTACTAGTGCTGAGGAGGCACTGAAGTGCCTACAGATAGGAATGCTTAGACCATAAAACACTGCTGGCCTTATTTAGATGTCACTGGTGTGCACTGAGTCCCTACACGTGTAGTTGCTCTGCTTAGAGTCAGGGAAAGCACAATATTTCCATGGGAGAGCAACAGTTGGCTCCGCTGGTAGAAACCAATGACTGATGGCCCCGGGTTGGACTGGAGAACCAAAGCAGCCCTGGCAATTTTCAGGCACGACCCGCACAAGTATCAGCGGTGGGGTGGGACCGGGCGGGCAGGGCACAGGAAAGTAAAATTTAAAAAAATAAAAAAAACCTTACCTTGCACTGGCTGCATCGCCGAGTCGGTGATGCGGCGAACGCAAGGTAAGTGGTTGTATTTATTTAATTATTTTACTTTCCCTATCCCGTTGTCTGTCCACTCCCCCCCCCACCACCTCCCCGCCCTGTCCCACTACTGTTTCCTGTGCCGTCCGTGCTTGGCAATTTTGTCAGACCAGCCCTCCGGGGGTGAGAAGCTGCTTTTGTTACTTGGGGACAATATTACAACACTGCTGCAAAACCAACCCCCAGTAACCAAACCGGCCCACACCGCTACAAAACTGGCACCTATCCTTCTAGCCTCCCGGGAAATGCATGATTCCTGCTTCGGCCAGTCCAGCCCTGGGTGGCCCTAAGGATATCGGGCTACTAATCAATGAACGTTAGATGATCCGCCCTATTTAGGGAGAATGTTGTGCCAGTACATTTTCTTATTTGGGACTACTACTAGGGCTAGCCAGGAGGTTCCGAACACAAAATACGATGAAGGATCCCCACTTGCTAGGAAATAAGTGCCTCTGAGCAAAAGCTATTCATTTAAAAAAAAAAAAATCAACAACGCTTTAGGAGTTGTCTTTGAAAAAAATCTAAATATTGTGCTGAATAGTGCATTGAACGGGTGTCAGCACAGCAAAGCTTCAATGCCTAGGAAGATCCTCGACACGCTACTTCCGATAAGTTGACAGTCAATTTGCATACCTTGTAATTTCACTGTGGTACCACATAACACGAGTGCGTTGGACAAGCCGGTCCTGCGCCCGCTGCTGGATGAACGGTTCTCATATAACCTTGAGCAGTACTATTATTAAGTGTTGGAGTGGTACTATGCATGGAAGGACGTTAACCCATGTGGCTTATGCTGCAAGTAACAGGAGGGCAGCTCTGACCCCTACTCGTGCATCGCACCAACTTTTGTATTTCTTCTTTATTTTTTAGGGGTATGTTGGCTGTTGCTATTGGGTGTGTCTCCACTAGTTCGGGGATAGTGTAGGGGTAGGGGGGAGGTGTAAAGGGTAAACAGAAAACTCTGAGCAGCGGCGTAGTAGCAAACTGACTCAAAGTAGACACTTTCAAACACCATAGACACATGCATTGGACAGATGACGGAGAATCAACAGATGACTGTCACCTTAAAACAACGTAGACCGTTGGCGTTCCTCTCCTGGAACGTTAGAGGACTGCACAACCCACAGAAAATACGTAAGGTGCTAGCGTACTTAGACTAGACTGGCACAAGATAGATGTGGCTTGCCTATAGGAGACACACCTCACTGAATCTAGAGAGAAACAAATAGGAGCAAAGTGGGCCTCATTCAGGCTGACATCGTCCTACTGCTCATACGCTAGGGGAGTCCTGATATGGGTGAAGCGTACCGTACCATTTACGCTTATAAAGTCCATGCGGGACGACCAGGGGCGCAATGCGATATTGCAGGGATGCTTCGGGGGCATGGTGTTAACCATTGTAAATGTATATGGGCCGAATAACGACGATCCTTCTTTTTATGCTCAAATCTGGGCGCAATGAACGATCTCCAACCCAGCACTATCCTCTGGGGCGGTGATTTTAATACTTGCCTAGGCCTCACACAAGACAGATCAACTGGACTTGTTAGATATGGTAGGCAGTCGGCTAAAGTTATAAGGGAAGGGATGACAGACTGGGACTTAGTAGACATATGGAGGCAGAGGCATCCAGACAGGAGAGAAGGCACGTGCTTCCTGTTAGATTCCAGCTCAATAAGCCCACGACACTGCAGGAACGACGTATGGCCCAATCCGCTACCCCTGCCCATATGCCGCTCACTGGATAATACACACAATGAGAAAGCAGATGAACACCAGGAGAGGGTGGGAGAGGGAAACAAGAAAAACAAGGAAGAGAGACAAGGGAACCACTTCTACTTCTGCAGGACCCTCCATGTGTCTGCACCAGCGTGGAATGCAAAAGATGTCTTGTGGGGGTCGTGGTCCGTTCTACATCAAGTCTTGCTCTCTGTTGTTGGATCCAGGAAAGTAAAACTAACTAATAGTCCCAACCCTTCACTAAGTATCACGAGGGGGAAAAAGTCGAGTAAGGACAGAAAAAATCCCCTGTGTCAAGAAATCGGATTTACGAATCACCAAAGAACGGGGAATTAGGTAAAGAACTCCAAACAAAGGGAGCGGAGCACCAAAGCAATTTCTCTGCTCCGTTCCGTTCCACAGATGCCGAAAGCGCCCAAATCGGCACAACGATGATGAGCGACTCCAAAAGATGCGGAAGCTGGAAACACAGTTCAAACACACAGCAGTGCGTTTATCCGGCAGAATACGGAGCTTTGCTATCCGTTGTTTCTTGAAGTCTTGAAGCCGAACGAGGGTACTAGAGCCCCAGAACCACCAACGAATTCTAGGCAACGGCCCAGAAGTAAACACAGTCCCGAACGATGCACACGGGAAGGTGCAGGTATCCAGCGAGGTACTCGAATAAGACAGGGAGGAACAAACAAATGCAAAAGTTACGGGGAGGGGAGGGAAGGGGCAAGGATCAAGGGAAAGAATTAGCAGGAGTGCTAATGAGCCCACAAGCACAAACTTCTCTAGACCAAACTGGAAGACGCCCAAGACCTGGAACCCAAGCCTAGGAAAGATACCAAGCAAAAGGGAAGGGGCGTACACAGCTTAAATCCCCCAATCAGGCAAGTCAGGTGATGGATATTGCATGGTCATAGAAAGGGGACTGGACTCAAATCCTAACAGTACCTCCCCCCAACGACCCTCCCTACAGGACGGGGCGTAGAGGGATGCTGCTTATGGAACAGACTGACCAACCTGGGAGCATGTACCCCCCCCCTGCCGGTTCCCAAGTCCGATCCTCAGGGGTATAGCCCTTCCAATCCACCAGATAAAACAAGCGACCCCTCCTCCGTCTTGAGTCCAATATAGCATGGACTTCAAACTCCTCGTGACCATCAACCAACAAAGGAGGAGGAAGCAGTAACACCTGGGCTGATGGCACATACGGTTTCAACAAGGACGTGTGAAACACTGGGTGGACTTTATACTCATCAGGTAGCTCAAGCTTCACTGCCACTGGATTAATCATCTTCATTATGGAAAATGGGCCCACATACCTTGGCTGTAATTTACGGGACCCCTGTATCCTGAGATTGCATGTAGCCAACCAGCCTCGCCCACCCACTTTATACAAAGGAGCGGGAGCCCTATGTTTGTCGGCCTGTGCTTTCATACTAGCCTTACCCTCCTGCAAATTAACTTGTGCGATACTCCAGATGTTATTCAAAGACATACACACATCATCTATGGCTGGCACATGTCCCGTAGGTTGGATAGCCAATGCCCTAGGGTGATATCCCATAGAACAAAAGAAGGGAGTCATGCCCAAAGCAGAGTGCAGGCTGTTCTTATATGCAAACTCTGCTAAAGGGAGAGCAGTCACCCAATCACAAGAAAGGGAGGATATAAGGCACCGGGGATATTGTTCCATTGTTTGGTTTGTACACTCGGTCTGTCCATCGGACTGCGGGTGATAAGCCGAGGACCACCTTATCCCCACCTTCAGCACAGAACACAGCTCCGTCCAGAAGTGGGACACAAACTGAGCCCCCCTATCAGTAACTACAGCTGACGGCAGCCCATGCATCTTTACAACGGAATTCATGAAGACCAAAGCCATTTCCCTGGCAGTATGGATCTTGGGCAAAGGAATAAAATGCACCATTTTCGTAAACAAATCCACCACCACAAAAATGGCCGTGAACCCAGAAACAGACAGAAGGTCAGTCACAAAATCCATGCTAACAGTATGCCAGGGAGCTGCAGCACTTCCAAGGGTTGCAGCAGCCCTGATGGTTTACTATGTGTGGGCTTACTGGTGGCACAAACCGGGCAAGCTGCTACATAACCCTGAATGTCCTGCACCAGCGTTTCCCACCAAAACCACCTCAAACACATCTCCTTGGTTTTCTGTATTCCAGGATGTGCCACCAAGGCAGACGAGTGACACCACTGCAAAACCGACTCCCTCAGTGCAGGAGGCACAAACAAACGACCATTATGGTATAAAAACCCATCCTGGATCTTCACCTGGGGCAGTGTCACCCAAGGGGCCAGATCAACCTGCATCATGCAAGCCTTTACCGCAGATGTAAACTCATCAATTGATGTGATCCCTACTATGCGGTCGCTGTCTATCATAGTCCGTGCCACCTCTACCGGCCCTATCTCTCTAGCATCCACATGTATACGGGAGAGAGCATCTGATTTTGCTTGCTGAGCTGCAGGTCGGTAAGTAATGACGAAATCATATTCGTTAAAAAAAAGAACCCACCGCATCTTACGTGGTGTCAAAGCTCTAACAGAACGGAAAAACTCCAAGTTCTTGTGGTCGGTGTAAATAGTAAGGGGATGCCTCGCACCCCATAAATAATGCCTCCATTCCTCAAAAGAGAGTTTAATGGCCAACAACTCCCTTTCGGCCACGGTGTAATTCCGTTCCGCAGGTAATAAAGTTTTGGAGAAGAAGGAAATGGGTTGCATAAACCCCGTCTCACTGTTCCTTTGTGACAGAACCCCTCCCAAGGCGCACATCGAGGCATCCGTTTCAACAAAATACGGCAGGGCAAGATCAGGATGCACTAATACAGGTGCTGTTGTAAATTTCCCAAGTAACTGCTGGAAGGCGTTCTGTGCCTCAGAAGACCAAACAAAAGGAACCCCCTTCCTCAACAACCGAGTCATAGGAGCAACAACATCGGAGAAATGGGAGATAAAGCACCTGTAAAAGTTGGCGAACCCCAGGAGAACCTGTATGTCCTTGGCCGACGATGGTATAGGCCAAGTCACGATGGACTCAATCTTCCAAGGGTTCATCTGGATCCCTCCTGCTGAAATAACAAAGGCCAAAAACTCCACCTTCGCTGTACTGAACTGACACTTCTCAAGTTTGGCATATAAATGATGGTCCTGTAGTTTCTGCAAAACCTGAGTAACATGCTCATGGTGTTCCTCATTGGTCTCCGAGTAGATTAGTATATCATCTAGATAGACGATGACACTCATATCTAGGTAATCTCGGAGCACCTCATTTATAAAAAAACTGAAAGGCTGCCAGCGCATTGCACAAGCCGAACGGCATCACGCAATACTCGTACAGGCTGAATTTTGTTTTAAAGGCAGTGTTCCATTCATCGCCGGGGCGGACTCGAATTAGATGGTACGCGCCCCGCAAATCCAATTTAGTGAACACCGTGGCTTTGCGCAACTGATCCAGCAACACTGGAATAAGCGGAAGTGGATATTTATTCTTCACTGTAGCTTTATTCAGTGCCTTATAGTCCACACAAGCCCGCAATGTTCCCTCCTTTTTCGGAATGAAAAATATAGCTGAGGAAACCGGCGAACAAGACGGACGGATATACCCTTTTCTCAGCATGTCGTCTAGATATTCCTTCAGATGCAACTCCTCAGGGTTCAGACAGCGCATATATCCGATAAAATGGCAAAGAGGCGCCTGGCACCAGGTCGATCTTACAATCGTACGGGCGATGGGGGGGGAGGCCCTCTGCTTGACCCTCATCAAAGACCTCTCTGAAATCGGAATAACAAGAGGGTACCAATCCATTATCACTTGCTGCACATGTCAATGGGGTCACCCAATCAGTAGCCTCCTGATAACAGCTCTTCAGACAATGCGCAGAATCCAAAGTCATCAACCGCCGAACCGAATCTATCTTGGGGTTATGCTTTTCTAGCCAAGGCACCCCTAACACCAGACCAAAGGAAGGGGCATCTATGAGGTCAAAACATACGAATTCGGAATGTCTGTTCTTGCACAACAGACACAATGGTTCTGTTCGTCGAGTAATGGAGCCAGAGGTCAGCTCCGTCCCATCTATGGCTCGCACTGGCTCAGGCTGTTCTTTATAGACACAAGATATCGACAGTTTGTCAGCCAGTGATATATCAATAAAGTTCCCTGTAGCACCGGAATCCAATAGCACTGAAACAGGCACTCTATTACTGTTGAGATCATCAGATATGCAGAGATGATAAAATGTCTGGGTACTCGTTCTACCACCCCCTGTGTCCCATCCAACCCCCTGGATTGGTCCCCACCCAAAAGGTGATCAGCATGCTGTAAGAACGCCACTTTCTTGGTGTATGGTGTGTTTGAGGGCTTCACAGGGCACTCCCCTGCATAATGACCTCCCTGAACACAATGCAAACACAAGTTCTTCTCTTTTCTTCTCTTCTTCTCTTCAGGGGACAGACTGCCTCTGGTCCCCCCTATCTCCATGGGTTCAGGCCCTGTTTTGTGCTCCACCACTGATTTTATGTCAGGACTACTACTAAACCCCCAACGTGTGGACTGAAAACGGTTGCGTTCACCGCGTCTTTCTGACAACCTATGGTTTAATTTGACCACTAGGTCGATAAATGCAGCACAATCAGCAGGGGGATCGACTACCTGGGATAATATGTCTTTAAGATCCTCGCACAATCCCTGATAAAACAAAGATGTTCTCTATGCCATTGGCCACTGGGTTTCCGACACGAGCCGATTAAATGAGGAAATATACGTCAACAGATCCTGTCTGCCCTGCCGTAGTTTCAACAATTTGGCATCACTGGCTTGCATAAACGCGTGTTTTGCAAACAATCCCTGCATCAAATCCCTATAAGCCAGGTAATTGTACAATACCCAATCATCATTGTTCACCAGGGGTATAGCCCACAGGGCCGCTGTGCCGGCCAAATATGAGATGGTAAAGGCAACCTTAGCCGAGTCATCTGGAAAGGCATTTGGTCTACACATAAAGTGCAATTGGCACTGATTCATAAATATGCTGAATTTCTCACTATCCCCTGTAAATCTCTCAGGAACTGCCAAAGGGACAGGGACCAGTGAATTCACTGTTACAGCGATAGGAGCCCCCTCAGCTGATCCCTGACCTGCCCCTCTGTCGTACTGGAAAGTTGCAGGGTGCAAACCGGGACCTTGACCCCTGACCTGTGCCTGTTCTCTGGCCTGTGCCGCACCCAGTTCCTGACTCAGGTCCCGTACCTGATCTTGCAGTGCAGTGATAGTACCCATCAGGTTCTCCATAGTAGGGGGACTGGCTGCCCCACCCGTGGGGTTAAGCAGTTCGTCCATACTCGCCCGGGCAGTGTATAAATGTTCTTGGGCTTGGTATTCTGTTAGATTCCAGCTCAATAAGCCCACGACACTGCAGGAACGACGTATGGCCCAATCCGCCACCCCTGCCCATATGCCGCTCACTGGATAATACACACAATGAGAAAGCAGATGAACACCGGGAGAGGGTGGGAGAGGGAAACAAGAAAAACAAGGAAGAGAGGCAAGGGAACCACTTCTACTTCTGCAGGACCCTCCACGTGTCTGCACCAGCGTGGAATGCAAAAGATGTCTTGTGGGGGTCGTGGTCCGTTCTACATCAAGTCTTGCTCTCTGTTGTTGGATCCAGTAAAGTAAAACTAACTAATAGTCCCAACCCTTCACTAAGTATCACGAGGGGGAAAAAGTCGAGTAAGGACAGAAAAAAAACCCTGTGTCAAGTAATAGGATTAATGAATCATCAAAGAACGGGGAATTAGGTAAAGAACTCCAAACAAAGGGAGCGGAGCACCAAAGCAACTTCTCTGCTCCGTTCCGTTCCACAGAAGCCGAAAGCGCCCAAATCGGCCCAACGATGATGAGCGACTCCAAAAGATGCGGAAGCTGGACACACAGTTCAAACACACAGCTGTGCGTTAATCCGGCAGAATACGGAGCTTTGCTATCTGTTGTTTCTTGAAGTCTTGTAGCTGAACGAGGGTACTGGAGCCCCAGAACCCCCAACGAATTCTATGCAACGGCCCAGAAGTAAACACAGTCCCGAACGATGCACACAGGAAGGTGCAGGTATCCAGCGAGGTACTCGAATAAGACAGGGAGGAACAAACAAATGCAAAAGTCACGGGAGGGGAGGGAAGGGGCAAGGATCAAGGGAAAGAATTAGCAGGAGTGCTAATGAGCCAACAAGCACAAACTTCTCTAGACCAAACTGGAAGACACCCAAGACCTGGAACCCAAACCTAGGAAAGATACCAAGCAAAAGGGAAGGGGCGTACACAGCTTAAATCCCCCAATCAGGCAAGTCAGGTGATGGATATTGCATGGTCATAGAAAGGGGACTGGACTCGAATCCTAACACTTCTCATCAACACACCTTACTTGGTCCAGGTTTGAATACTGGTTGGTAACACAAGATGTATCCACATGGACTACTGATGTGGTACACTTACCCAAGACACTATCTGATCATGCTCCAGTTCGAATTCACTTAGAAATCCCGACGCATACCCCAAGACAATTTACATGGAGACTAAGACAGACGGCGTCACAAGACCAGGCATTTTGGGAGACGCTCCGCCAGGCCATACTAAACTTTTTTTTACAAAATACCGAATCGGTCCAGAGTACAAGGACCCTCTAGGAGGCTTTCAAAGTCACCATACGGGGACACTGCATAAGTAAACACGCAGGCATACTAAGAGATATACAGGGGCAGCTGGAAAGAATTGAGGCTGACATTATCGGATTGGAGTGTGAATTTGCGGAAACCCAAAGCTACACGATACTTGCTGAAATTAGGAAACAAATTGATAAATATAACAAATTTGCAGATGATGAGGTAAAATACATATCGCGCAAATACACAGCTAGGAATTATGGAGAAGGGGGCAGAACTTGTAGAGCATTGTCATATAAAATCTGACCCACTCACACCATGGTGTACATTATGCAGATTCAGGATGAACAGTACAATCCGGTATACGACACCCCAGCCATACTGGAATGCTACATCAAATACTACACTCAGTTGTATACTGCTCAGGCGAAGTCCTCCACATCAGACATAAGTGACTATTTAGGTGACAAAGCGGTGGCATGGCTGTCAGATACCCACCGAATGTACTTCTGTCTCCCTGTCTCTAAGGATGAAATAATAGATGCCTTTAACTCCCTCCCCAATAATAAAGCTCCAGGGCTTAATGGAATACCAGGAGAGATCTACAAAGAATTCCGAGATATACTGATCCCACACTTCGCAGAAATGCTTGAAGAAGCTTATGAAGAAGGCGCATTACCGAACACACTAAGCGAGGCTCTCTTGATAGCACTCCCAAAACCGGGTAAAGACCCATTTGAGTGTGAATCATACAGGCCATTGTCCCTGATAGATATAGATGCTAAGATCTTAGCTAAAATAATTTCGAATAGAATTCAACCACGTCTTTGTAATCTAGTACTACCGGACCAGGCAGGCTTCATGCCAACATGGTCTACTACTCACAATATACGCACCATCTTCTCACTACCACCAGTTCGACCCAGATGTGCCAGCAGCCGCAGCTCTCTTAGATGCCGCCAAGGCATTTGATTCTATGGAGTGGTACTTCATGTTTGTCACCCTCCGCAAGATGTGATTCCCCGAACCCTTTTAAAAATGGATTTCCCTACTATATGCAGCATCCAAGATGTGGGTCAGGATAAATGGCTCCACATCTAACCCCATAGAGATTACACGTGGTGCTAGGCAGGGCTGCCCACTGTCACCAATGCTTTTTGCTATAATCCTAGAGCTGCTGGCCTGAAAAATCCACCAGAAACACTCCGTCTCGGCCCTACAATTTGACCTCCGGCCAATTGGAATAGCATTGTACGCTGATGACATGGTTCTCTACACCACACATCCGAATAGGAACCTAAACCCGCTCATTAGAGAATATTTTAAACATGAGAAATATGCTGGACTCCGAATAAACTGGGATAAATCTGTTGTGGTACCACTTACTGCGGACACACTGGAGCCCGACCTAGAGTTCCCCTTGAAGTGGTGAACGGACCCTGTTAAATACCTAGGGGTCTGGATTCATCAGGATCCAGAGCTAGTCATAATGGAGAACTATGGAAAGGCAACGGCGAGACTAGAGGAACAGGTAGAGAGATGGATAAAAATGCCCTTCTCAATGGCGAACAGAATAGCCCTTCAGAAAATGATAATATTGCCTGGGTTCCTGTACCTGTTCTGGAACATACCAATATGGCTAAACAAGGCCTTCTTCGACAAACTACGCTCTCACCTGCAGAGACTGACATGGGCTGGTAGACAGGCTAGGACCAGTTGGAAAGTACTTACAGAACTATATCACTTAGGTGGATTTGGGGCGCCAGACTTCCATTTATACTTTCTTTGTGCACAAGCACAACATGCACACTACTGGACAATACCACACGCATACATACCTCACATCGCAGTGGAAAAAGATAGCATTTCCCCCATGCCACTGATGGCACTATTAGCTGACCCAATTCAGTATACGCCAAGAGACAAGATACACAAGGCCAAGTGTACCTGGAGAGCATGGCACGCGCTAGCACACAGAGCACACAAATTACCGGTATACGCACAAGCGCTGCCCACGGCGAGACACCCCAAACTCACTGTAACTCAAGAAAAGAATATGCAAGCGTTGCTTACGGAAATGGAGCTAACCTCTATGGGACAAATATTTCCCCATAATACATTCATTATTTGGATGGACCCCTCTCTATATGCACACCAACTGCCCCTGTAGAACTTTGCGTATTTAAGACTGTGCATGGCAGTCAGAGCAATATACAATACCTTTCCGACTGAGCCCGAGCAATTAAACACATTACAAATATTACTAACGGCTCCCACCCGGAAGAACCTAGTAACACGTTTATACACTGCGGTCCAAGATGAGCAGGCTGAGAAACCTGCAGCAGCACTGGGCCGATGGGAAAGGACACTGGGTGAACCAGTTGGAGAGCAAGACTGGCAATACAGCTGTACACAACTCACGCTCCTTACATCTAACTGCAACGTACGCATTATACATTTCAAGTTTATTCACTGAATATACTATACACCTTCCAAACTACACAGACTGGGCCTTAGGGAGACGGACGCCTGCCAGAGGTGCAATGCGCCAGGCGCAGACTTCTTACATGTATCATGGTCATGTCCACAACTGCAGACGTACTGGGGTGAAGTCACTGCCACACTAACTGATATGCTATCGGAACAGATCCCTAACACCCCCTTGGTATGCATCTTAGGAGTCAAGAAGCTCAAACACGCTAGGCGCAGGAAATTCCTAGTGGTAGCACTACTACTTGCAAAAACACGCATAGCGATAAGCTGGGGAAGCAAAAGACCACCCAGGCTTAAAGACAGGATCACAGACTTGACCTATTGCAAAGAAACGTTAGAGACTTACGCAGAAGACATTCCACAAGCTTCGAGACCCAGAGATTTCTGGGAACCACTTGTTCAATACTTACAAGGGATTACGGAACCAGACACATAAACTGACTAATATCTCTCAAGATGCTATTGCACCACTCGGCTGAGTGACTTACACAGGGACTAGGCAGAATGCGAAGCGCGCAGTGATAATAAAGGATGGGTTTTGCTATTGCATGAAACTAAATCACTGTCCACTGAAGTTGAAATGGAGAAAGTGTTAATTGTTATGTGTATAACCTATGCTGTAATCACAAAGTATCATATGTAACAACACGTCTGATAACTGTAATGTCTTATATGCTATGTAACTGCTGGTTGGAAGGAAAAATAAAAAATAAATTAAAAAAAAGCTTCAATGCCTTCATAAGCGTGGGCGTGGCGACGGCTCCTCGAAAGGCACAGAGATCTATCTCCGCCTTCCTGAAAGAGATCTCTAAATATCACAGACTGTAGTCTTCCGGCATAGAGAATTATATCACTCTGCTACCATGTTGGTAGAGAGTACAATCCACCAATCTTGAAATGAGTGCCATCCTCATGCATAGGGAATGACAGTGGGTCATGCTGTTTATCATGCAGTTGTCACACGATTTGTGACCGGCCTGCCAAGCAATCTTTCATGATTTGCTTGTGCAATTGGTCATGCACGTGATCGTGCATTGGTCAGCCAGTGGTCATGCAATCCCTTTTGCAAGTGTGATTCCTGCATGCATGGATCAGTGCCTGCACACACAAACACACCTATTTAAAGTTATCATAATCTGTAAGATCAGTTAAACTGCCAAAATGGGCTGTTTTAACAAGCTGCCATTGGTTTCCATCCGTGAGGATCGTTATGGTGTGTGGGGCTCCTCAGTAGCATCAGCAGACCCAGACCATTTGGAAGCAATATTTAACCACCAATAGGAGTGATGAACTGTCCCCCTCCAAACCCTACTACAAAGGCTCTATCGTCTAGGAATATGTGGAAATATTTTAAAATGGATTCAAGCATCAGCTCCTCACCCCAAACACAGTAGAGTCCCTCAGGGTTCCATCATATCACCTCTATAATTAAACACCCACCTAGCCCCCCTATGAAACCTGATTAAATCATTCAACCTCTTACAACTATGCAGATTACACACAAATAATTAATTTATTCGGTCCTATGGGTGGAAGAAATATCTCAGCAAAAGGACAAACAATCAGAATCCCATGGCTTCCACTCTGCCCCCGCTTTGTGAAAAGGATTCCGCCACCTTCCTTGCTTTTTTTTGGTCCACCCACATGGCAAAAAGTGTATTCTAATAAAGCAAATGGGCCCTATGTCTGATTCATTGGTTCAAGGATGGTGTTCAGAACTGAAATGAAAGGCATTCTTACCTGGGTGCAGGGCAAGAAGACTGAATGCAAGGTAACCTGTCAGCAAAAGTCGGATACTTAAATGGGAAGTACTGGATGTCGTTTATTGCTCCCCTCCCTGGAGCAAGAGTCCTGCTCCCAAAATCCTCAGGGAACTACAGTATTTAGTATTTGTTTTACTGTCCATAAACGGAGCAGCAGTTTCGAGAAAATGTGTTAACCTAGTAGATCACTGCATGTGAGGGTCCAAGACAAGGAAATAGACAGGGGGAAGTTTACGGAATGGAGATTCGCCTCTGATGCTACGCTGCCTGAGTGGGAGGTGATTCCAAGCATGCGCTTCCAAGAAGGAAAAGGAAAAGGAAAAGGAAAAGACACACAATTGATGAACGGAATGCATAATAAATCAAAACATTCACCCCAGTCAAGAGATCTGGGTTAAATCCATAATTCTTTTGCTCACCATGCCACCCCAATTTAGACCTGGCCATATGCAAATCAGTCTTGACCCTGTGCCTCATGGGAACAGTTCAACCCAAACTGCCAAGCCAGGTCCTCCCTGGACTGGAAACAAGCATCCTAGGACCGGTTTTGGGTTTCACCCCTCTTCAGCCAGGATAGCTTGATTCCAGTGGCACTGTGAGCCCAGGACCCATGTCTGGGCATACCTGGCGCACTTGGGGGGTCATTAGGATGTCTGGCGGATTGCCTCCGCCAGGCTGGTGGTGGCCACCGCCAGACATCCTTCCCTGAATTACCCCGCCATATTACAATGGTGGGGAAAACGCAGCGGGAGAAAACACCGCCCTCCTGTTTTCAGCCCCGGTCGCCTTGCGGCCGGGGCGGAAAATTATTAATATTGAGGCGGTGTCTATTAGACACCGCCAGCCATATTAACATGGGCTGTGTTTCATGCTTTTCCGCAGCGGCAATGGCGCCACGGAAAGGCAGGCGGTGTTCACTCTGGGGGCCCCCTGCGGGCCCCCAGAGTGAAGCAGAGTGGGGACATGCACAGGGGGGTACTTGTGGTACCCCCCCACATTTACATAAACAAAGCGGCAGGCACTGCGTGGTGCCTGCCGCTTTGTTTATGTAAATGCTGCAAAGCATTTTTAGTATTGTGGCGGGCGGTGCAGAGAGCACCTCCCGCCACAATACTAAAAATACAGGACGTGCTTGCCACTGTGGCGGGCACATCCTAATACCCCCACGGGACCCCCGGCCTTATGGCGGGCGGTCCCATTTACCACGAGGATGGCGGGTGGGCGAAGTCCGCCCGCCATCCAATGAGGCCCTTAGGGTGAGAAAGCAAAAGACACACAATTGATGGACGAAATGCATAACAAATCAAAACATTCATCCCAGTCAGGAGATCTGGGTTAAATCTATAATTCTTTTGCTCACCATGCCACCCCAGTTTAGACCTGGCCATATGCAAATCAGTCTTGACCCTGGGCCTCATGGGAACAGTTCAGCCCGAACTGCCAAGCCAGGTCCTCCCTGGACTGGAAACAAGCATCCTAGGACCGGTATTGGGGGTTTCACCCCTCTTCAGCCAGGATAGCTTGATTCCAGTGGCACAGTGAGCCCAGTACCCATGTCTGGGCATATCTGGCGCACTTAGGGTGAGAAAGCAAATGACACACAATTGATGGACGGAATGCATAACAAATCAAAACATTCACCCCCGGTCAAGAGATCTGGGTTAAATCCATCATTCTTTTGCTCACGATGCCACCCCAGTTTAGACCTGGCCATATGCAAATCAGTCTTGGCCCTGTGCCTCATGGGAACAGTCCAGCCTGAACTGCCATGCCAGGTCCTCCCTGGACCGGAAACAAGCATCCTAGGACCGGTTTCGGGGTTTCATCCCTTTTCAGCCAGGATAGCTTGATTCCAGTGGCACAGTGAGCCCAGGACCCACTTCTGGGCATACCAGAAGGAAAAGGAAGCACCTCTTTCCTACTATACTTGATTTTAGGGATCACTGCAAGTAAACCAATAGATGAACGTAGCACTTGCAGGGGGCGGTGTTGTGTAAATCTTTCTATAAGGTATTGTGGGTCAAACCCATAAAAGGCCCAATGAGCATACACCAAAGTCATAAACAAAATCCTTTTTTTGATTGGCAACTAATGTACGGCAGTAAGGTGATGAGAAATGTGAATGCTGTGAGGAACAGGTTTAGATTGACGGATTAGGCGTTGGCGGTAAACTTTGGAATGTATATTATTGTGACTACTTCCCATTCCCCCGCCCTTTTTCCCCTCGATGTGGAGAAAGCCCAGAAAGATATGCCCTTCACTGAATGGCAAGTGGTAGATTTTGAACACCGAACACCATTTATTTGGCATTCACTCACTGCCACTTATCCATAAAATTAGACAGACTATGGCCCGTTCATACCATATGGGTTCTTTTTATTCATCAGAACCTCTGAAGAAGCTTTACTGCTCCATAACAGTGGGTCTTCTGAGCAGGAACATGAAATCAAGGGACATTCTACTGTCATGGCAAGACCTGACTGACAAGGATGCTGTACTCTTCACTCTGTGCAAATCCACTGACCCCTGACCAAGAGGATAAGGCACAAGACCCAGTTGACTGAAGCCCACATGGAGTTGTCCACTGGAAGCAACAACATCCTTGCATCATATCTGCAGAGAACTGAGTATAACTGCTTTGAAAGAGGACCGAGGACCTGCAAGAGACAATACTGGACTATGAGTGTATTGCTCAGGTACACACAGTACCATGTCTGACATTGCGAGCTCATTATCACCCTCTGTTCTCCCTAACAGGGATCCTGCATCCTTTTACCCTCAGCCTTTTGGTAGCATCGAGTTGGCTGGTGCTGGTTGCTGGAACAATTTGAATTTTCATTTTACTCTTTATGGTTCTATTTATATAGCGCTAGCCAGACCCGAAGGTATCAGAGCACTTTACATATAATGTGAGATCGCTTGATTGAAGTACATACATATATTCAGACAAAGAAAATCGATAGACAGTCACGGTAGTTACAATATGCGGATATCAGAACAACATAAGTTAATGGCGTAAATGCCATAATAGTCAACTGAAACAATCCATCGACGGCCGCAACAGGTTTAGTCAGTTTGGGTGTGAGTGAGCATTGAAAACATAGCTCGGTTTGTGAGCGTATTGAACAATTTGTTGAGCAGTAGGTATTTAAGGTCCGATTTGAAGCAGGAAAAGGAGGGGTTGCAGCAGAGATCTGTGAGTTCCAGATCCTAGGTGCATTTCCAGAGAATGAGTGTGTCTGGGAGGATATCGTTTTTAGTTTGGGAGGGCTGAGAAGAAGTGAGTTGGAGCTTCTCACAGTACTGGCCCTTCTTGTTTTAGAAAGTTTGGTATCTGAAATGATAACAGCTTAAACCTGGGACTGTAACTTAGCCCTAAATTTAAGTCCACCAATACTGTTGACAATTAACGATTTCCGCTTGAGACTCATATCCCCTGGGTGCCCCTGCCACCAGTAAATAACGACCGAAACCAGCCAAACGTAGGATTTGTGACTATCGGCTTTGGTACACCCAGTGTATTGACACTGCGAACTAGTTCAATCCCTGCACCAGCAGTTCTGCTGTTGGAGCAGCTGACTTTGAAGATCATGTGGACCTAAAGGTGGTCTCCTCCTGTCCTGACCTGGTTGAAAGAACATGTCACTGACACTGTCATACCCCCGCCCCCATGTGAGCATTTATTTGTTTTTGACTTCGAAAACCAGTCTTTTTTCACTTTTGAGTAGAAGAGTTGCTGGAGTCTTAAAATATTTTTGGGGGATGTGTGACATTTTCGCAGATTATTCACAGATCGCACTCAGTTCAGTGAGCTGTACTCCTTTTACTCCCTTTCTCTTAAACAAAGGATACAGTTAAGCCACTGGAATTATGATTCAGTGGCCGATGCATTTTGCACATAATTATGGATTTACTTAATTTTCCAGAAAAAACATCAACAACTGTATAATTTACAGATTTCAACAAAAAAACTTACAAAAAGCTCATCAAATTCTGGTGTGCAGTGGCAGCCCTTTATAAAGCCTAACTAACTGGTTTACCTTTCAGTTGCTAATTGATGTTTTCATGTGTTAGCTGGTAGTACTGAGGTGAACATTTGCCTAGAGGAGATTAATGTGTGTTAAAAAGACAAACGAGAAAAATAATACTGTCACCAAATCTGCTGCATTATGTAGCATCATTCATTGTGTTGCCCTATATTTGAGAAAAATGCTGTCGCATGCTTTGTTTTTTTATTGCTACATAATACCAGTAGCCCTGGATAGAGGGCAGACATGCCATAGTACACTTGATGCAATGTTACATTCTACCTGGTACTCTTGTTTAAGTTACTGGGGGTTGTTAAAACTAAGATGAAGAGAATGAGGTCTGAAGGTTTCAAAGAATAGATGACAACTCATGAAATGTCCCAGATAGAATGATATCTCCCATAGGAGAACAGTTTATTTTTATTACAACGCCATTTTACCTGTTCTAAACGTAATGTATAATTAATACAGACCAGTTCTTAGATATAGATCTGACTGGTCAATTACTTTATTGAATAAGACTATTGTACCATAGTGCATCTACTTTCCAAACCTGGTACTGTGTTGGTTAAGCCTCGTCTGCACATCCTAACTACTATTTAATCCATAAAAGAAGCAGATTTGTTATCCAGCTGAGTGCAATAGGAACCTAGGACCTCTGGAACGTCCGAACCAAACATGGATAGTACGGAGTAAACACTGACTGCCTCACCAAAAACATTATGTGGTAATTCACACTAAAGCCACGAGTAAGTAACTCCTTTTGACAGAAAGACCAAACAGTTGCTCTTTTTAATCACAGAATAAATACTTTTAGTCACATATTATTAATTTTTGTTGCCAATTGATTCACTTTTATTACAAACAGCTATGTCTACATCATGATTTTTTTTCTTTGAAAAGTGGATTATTTGTTTGCAACAATTAGACGTGCTTTTATCACAAATAAAGGATATGTTTACAGACCTTAATTTTCTTTTATCCCAAATCAATTATGTGCTCTCATTCATTGATGTGCTATTTTTACAATTGTATTTTCTGTGAACTGGGGCTGCTTGAAGGATGGTTGGAAAATTCATGGCCTGATTACGATGTCGATCGGAAAGCCTCCGACCGACAGACAGATTGTCCTAGACCGTGTCGGAACACATCTGCCCCATTTGGTCGGAAATATTTCCAACAGAACGATTTCAATGCTCGTGGTCTGAAGGGGAATCATTCGGTCATTCCGAACTGGTTCCGACCGGCATTCAGAGAATTCGAGTCAGTCTGAGCAGATTCATACAGCTCAATGGACAGCGTTTCCAACCAACCGATTACGATATCGGATTCCAATAGCCTTTCAGACTCGGTTTGTCCAACACAAAAAGGCTTTCTGAAACTGACATTGGGGGCCCCTACAAGGCCCACATTCCTCCTTAGTCTTCTGGTTTGGGGTCGAGGGGGTACCCAAGGGACCCCCCTGTAAAACCATGCACAGTATGGCAGGCACCATGGGGTGCCCGCAACAGGGTGTAAGGTTTTCTGCAGACACCGATTTTTCCCATTGGAGCCTGTGATGTCAGACGGAACACAGGCTCCAATTGAAGTCAATGGGAGTCCTTCCGAAAGGTGTTCAAAACCATTATAATCGATCGGACGGAACCGCCGACTGCGAGCCGGTCGGAACCGAATCCGACAAGGAGTCAGGCAGTTTAGTTTCTGACCGACATCGTAATCAGGCCCTTAGTGTGATAAATTAGGTTGTTGGTTGAGATGGATATAAGCCGTTCGCAAGCAGAAGCCACAGTCTTTGTCAGGATGAACCACAATAAGTCATTAATTAAAATGTGCTTAACCATCTGGTAGCTTGGCACAAAAGCAGTCATGCTTAACTTAGAGGCAATGTGTAAAGTATTTATACAGCACACAAACAGCAATAAAGCGAAAACAGAACAAGAAAAATCCCTCACCAATTTAGAAAAATAGAGTAAAATTCTATGAATTATTTGATACCAAAGTCTCAAAAATCCAAATCAGTAAAACTGGAAATATGCAATTTCAAAGATTTAAGGTAAGTATCACCCTTAAAAGCAAAAAGCGCCATTTGCGGTTATCTGGTCATACAAGGCCAGGTGATGGGCTGAAAACAGGGACTGGGCAGTCCTGCTGAAAAAGTTACCTTCTAAAGTACAGCGCAAAGGGTGTCGTACACAGTGGAGGAGGCTGGGAGGAGCTGGGAGTGCATCACCAATGGTCTTCGCTGCAGGAGGAAGAGTAGACAGGGCATCGTGGACGGTCATCGCTGTAGTGGGAAGATCCTGTCGGGCATCGCCAACGGTCATTGCTGGGGATTCCTATTGACAGTCACTGTGAGTTATCAATGCTGTAGCATAAAGTGCAGATCTTATGTTGCCCGTTGTCGCTGGTGGTCACTGTACGCAGAGTCGGGTTCACCGGTGCTTCGCATTGGTGGTCAGCATGGATGGCAAGAACTTGGTGTGAACAGGCTCGTTTGCAGTCACGAGCCCAAAATTTCAAAATGTATCTTTTTCCTAAAAGAGAAGCTCAATTGATACCAAACCAACCGCCAAGGACCTAGGGGGTACCTCTTTGAGGATCAGCCACTCACTCCAGCAGAGGCCAGCAGGGCTCAGGTAGGTTCAATTGCAGAGTCAGGCAGGTTCAATTGTAGGGTCAGGTAGGTCCAGTTGCAGCTTAAGTCCACCTCAGACTGGGATGAAGGGTGCAGATCCAGTCTATCCTCTCAGACAGCAGAGCAGACCCTAAGCATGAGGGATTCAGGGCAGTCCTTCGTCTGTAGTATCCACAGGTCCAGGAGTGTCTTGAAGAGTGTGTTTGAAGGTCCAATTTTTATACCTGGTGCCCCCTCTGAAGAGGGATAAGCTTCAGGAGTTTTCCCCACACAGATGTGTCTGGAATTTCCTTCCTCCTTACCCTGGCATCAGATTGTCTGGGGTCACAATAGATTTGTGTGAAACCTTTTGTGATTGTGTTGAGGCATCCCTTTTGAGGTAGGTGACAGCTCTGCCCAACATTCTGCCAGAGATGGCCCATCCTGCCATCACCTAGCCGCCTATTGTGATACTATCTGGGAGGAATACACAAAGGCTGACTGCCAACTACACTAAGTCATGTGACCTAGGAACAAGCTGCAGGCAACAAATGGTTAGGACAAGAAAATGCCAGCTTTCTAAAAGTGAAAAAAATTGTAGGGGTTAAGCCCAAAGGACCGGGGCCAGGTAGGGCTATTCGAAATCCAAAACACAAAACAAAGAACCTGGCTCTGTACTACTATACATTCCTATTACTAATGGAGTAACAAACAGACTACTCTTTTATCCGTTTGAATGAAGATTTTATTAAACCATTCCTTTTTGTTAAATAGTCTTTAAATTGATTGGAATTTTTTTTAAAGGACTGAAAAAGAAACACATATTCCTCAAATTTGCACATAAAACATCACATACATATAACAATTCACAATGACCTACAATCAAAGACACAATTGGACATACATACAAATTCAAGATTATTTACAACATATTACAAAAACAGCAAAATCATAAAATAATACCTATCTACTCTCAATCAAAAGTTATAACTTATTAAATGTTATAAGGTAACTGTTAGAACTGGCTATTTCTGGTTGGCTGAGGCTGACGCCAAAGCTAGACAGAAACCACCATTCTAGTCAGGGCAAGGGGGTCACATGCCAAGATAACCCCTGCTCACCCCTTGGTAGCTTGGCACGAGCAGACAGGCCTATCCCGGAGGCAATGTGTAAAGCATTTGCGCCAGCACACAACAGCAACAACATCCTAGGCACACCACAAAAGGAACTCCACAAAAGGTTATATAAAAATAACTTCTGTATTGTCAAAACACATCAGATAGAATCACACATGTACATTGTGCCAACTGGCACGGGCAATATTCACAAGGGATTATTTACACAGGACAGGGCCACGTGGGCGCCTGTCAGAATCAGCACTTAGTAGAAAATAGAATATAGGATATAAAATCACTGTAGCACAAATTAGCAAATATAAATCACAACCAGTAACTACTGGTAACAGGTAAGTACCAACTACGCAACCCTAAACACCTTAGGAGAATGTCAGGCAGGGAACCAGGACCTCACTAGGACCACCTGTACTAAAAAGAACAACCACCTAAGTATCAAAATACAATTAGGGGTATAAGCAAGAACACATTACACATGATGCATCACAACATTCAGAGGTGTAGGGAAGGAAAGCACATGATGCATAAAACATACATTCAGCTGTGTAATATCAAGGCACATGATGCATCAAAAACACATTCAGAGGTGCAGGGAAGGAAAAACACATGATGCATAAACCAACACATTCGGAGGTGTAAAATCAAGGAAGACACATGATGCATAATAACATTCAGAGGTGCCAGAACATAACTCAATAGCGTAAAAACACATGATGCCTAGAAACATTCAGAGGTGTAAAATCAAGGTGCGTAATCATATTAAATGCATTACATTTCCTAGCACCACATCACATTGCACAAAACTTACATTAGTCAATTACCATCACATAGATAATCACATGGCGCCTAAATAAAATCACATACCAGCCCCCATCTAATAAAGGGACTAAAGAGCCCTGTGACCAGAATGTCAGGGCGCGCTGCCAATGCAGCGCCAGTCAGGGGTGCGCCACCAGCGCAAAACTTAAACGTTGCAGGTGCCCACTACTTGCTGGGCACCTGGGAACATCCCAAGACCTAAACGGTGCAGCTGCCCACTAATTTCTGGGCAGCTGGGAATCAAAACTTCAACAGGGTCCTCACTGACCCTAGAACAGAACTGCACCCAATCGTTGGAGCCACACAGGCTCTGTCAACAACTTTGCCCCCTAAGAGCCTTCTCTGGCTCGCAAAACAATAATGTGAGCAGGGAGCCTCGGGGCTCTACAACAAAGAATGCCCCCAGAGCCTCTTGTACCACAATATGTCCCCGGAGCCCTGGTGGAGTCCCTCCCCTGGGGACTCACAAAGAACCAACTGCCCCGGAGCCTCAGCGGCCTCCACACACTGGAGGGGGGGGCGGGCACCAGCAATGTGCCCCGATGGCCCCCCCTCTCTGAGCTGCTCTCACACTCACCGGCTTCCATGTGCAGCGGCGGCCCTCTTCTGGCGTCACGGGTCATCGGACGCGGCCCCAATCTGCTTGCAGCATTACCGGGCGACCCTCCTGAAGCCCGCCAATGGCAGCACGGCACTTCGGGGAAGCCCGTCGTCGTCAGCAAATCCTAGTGCGGTCTCCTCTTCTTCTCCCGGGGCTCCCTCAGCACACGGGAGCCAGGCAGCAGGCCACGCTTCCTCTTCTCTTCTCCTCCCGGGGCACGCTCAGCACACGGGAGCCCCGCAGCAGGTCACGCTTCCTCTTTCCTGTCCCGGGCCGGCAGCCAATCAGAGCGCGGCCCGGGGAATGATTACACGGGGTGTCCCTCAGTCCCGCCCCCGGCCTGCCTGACTTCCTGGTTGCGGCCGGGCGGCAACGGGGACAATTTCACCGGGCAATGCCGGGTGGGCACCGGCGGTAAAGATAAATAAAGCGCTTCTCAGGCGCTAGCAATAAAATACAGCGCTCTCCAGCGCTATGGCAGAATGAAACGCCCCTAAGCGCTATGAGCAAGAAAACAGCGCTCCTAAGCGCTATGGACATTAAAGCGTTCCCAGGCACTAAGGGGGGGGGCTGAGTCCATCAAGCCCCCAAGGCAAGGACTCCCATAGCAAAGGGGTCCCAGCAGGACTGGCAGGATAAAGATGGAGCAACACAGCTCCCAGTAAGGAAGAGTCCTCCAGCATCCAGGAAAGTCCATCAGGTGTCCAGGGACTGGGCAGGGCTCAGGGAGGCAAGCCTTCCCCTGAGCCCAAGCAGCAGCACGCCCCTGGCAGGATTCAAGTCAGAAACAAGAACATTTCGGAAGGGGACACAGCCCCTTTTTATACAGAGAAATCCTTTGTCTAGCAGGGTGCAGGCAGAGTGAGAACCAGCTAGAACTGGTTATAGGGACTTCCTTTCACTGGCCAGGCTAGGGACATCAGACGCACCCCAGGGAGTGGAGCCAGCATTGTGTGGGGAAAACCCAGCCTCATTCAGGACCCTCAAACCAGACGGTCAATCCACAAGCAGGCCCAGGCTCACTCCTACCCTCACATCAGCATGCTAAACACTCCATTCACCACCAGGGCAGACCCTCCCAGACTCTTGGAGCCAGGCTCACCAGCCAGCCTCAGCCAATCACACGCCAGACACAAATTACACAAATATGCCAACTTCTAGAAGTGGCACTTCTACACTAGATACAATCATGCCGCATATACCATTGCGCAGCATTCAATCTCACGAGTTTGCACATACCAAACTCGATCCTGCACTCCCCACACATCAGGAACTACCATGGGCATACATATTCCCCATTCATTCCTATGGGAGGGCAGGTCACTCACCACACATACACAGCGAGCTCACGCACTTTACACTGTACCACAGTGAAAAAGTGCGCAGAGGCCTAAAATCACCACCAACAGGTTCCAGAAACAGGCTAGGAAAAAGCAAAAAGTCTCGGGGTGAACCTGCCAAAAGGGCCGGGTCCAACAGTAACCCAATGGTATTCTATAGGAGACGTAGGCCTTGCAGTAGTGAAAAACGAATTTAAGAGTCTTTCACTACCAATACATGTAAAACTTAAATGCAGCACACCCTTTCCTTTGGGTTGTTTACGGCCTATCCCAGGGATGACTTATATGTGTTTAAAAGGGTGCAGAGCAGGAATATCGACGTAGTAATATCGAGGGACCTAAATATTGCTGCAAAAATATTGTGGAGAAGAATAAGCATGGGCGAATTTTGAAAATTCGCAATCCGCAAATTTGCGGATTTGCGAATTCGCGATCCGCAAAATTCGCGAATTTGTGCGAATTTGCGGATTTTTGTTTTTTTGCGTGTTCGCGGGTTTTTTTGCGTGTTCGCGGGGTTTTTTGCGTCTTCGCGAGCCGCTTGCATAGCGAAGTTACCCATGCAGTCGTTTATGGGAGAGGGAGAGAGAGAGAGATAGATAGATAGATAGATAGATAGATAGATAGATAGATAGATAGATAGATAGAGAGAAAGAGAGGGAAAGAAAGAGGGAGAGAGAGAACGAGAGAAAGAAAGAGAGGCCGGATCTCTGAAGGGCCAGATTCCTGAGTTGCCCCTACAGAACATACAGCTTTTTATTTTTAGCAAAATGCATATGAAAACTGTGCTGTAAAGGTCTCTTTTAGTTTAACCCCTCCTGACAACTCAAAATGGTTGTATTTGCCACCCTCTCCCTTCTTCCTGTTTTTTATATCTGTGAGTGCTTCCTGATAAGGTTTAATTCCTTGGACAGGTGCCTCGTTGCCTACTTGTAACTATTCTCTGACCCTGCTTCAAGGGTCAGAGCAGGGTCAGAGAATAGTTGCAAGTAGGCAACGAGGCGCCAGGAAGCAATTAGCAGCAGGTGTCCAAGTTGAAGTTAATTTGTTTGTAACCCTTTTTTAAAAGGTTACAAAGAAATTAGGTTCAACTTTTGCACCTGCTGCTGTAACCCTTGCTTTGCTGAAAATTCGTCCCCGCTGATTCGCGGATTTTACCGCGATTTCGCGAGATTCGCGGATCGCGAAATCGCGGAAAATCCGCAAATTCGCCCGCGAAACGGATTTTACGCCCACCCTTAGAGAAGATATATCGGCAACAGATTTATCGTGGACAAGAATATCGACTGACAGGTAATTAATATCGACTTAAAAAATATCGATGAATAAAATATCATTTACAAAAATATAGTTGACAAAAATATTGAATTAATAATAATGTTATGTATTTTTGTGGTTTTAATGAGAATTATTAGTCATTTTATTATATATTTTAACATTTTAGTAGTTACTTATATAAAATGTATAGAATAATTACTGTGTTAATTGATGAATTATTAATAGTTAATAAATAGCTGTTAAATAATTTCAATTAATCAATTAGTAATTAAAAATGTTAATTGTTTAATTATTTTAGGTGTGTGTTGGAGTGTTTATATGTGCACATGGTGTAAAGGGGTAAGCAATGAATTATTTATTGATTAATTATTAAATATTTATAAATTCATTTCCATTAAGTATTAATTATTAATTGTAATTGTGTAATTCACTTTAGGTGTGTGTTGTGGTGTTTATATGTGTAAATGGTGTGAAGGGGGGTAAGTAATTAATTTTGTATTGATTAATTATTCAATATTTATAAATTAATTTCTAATATTTATTAGTAATTATTACTTGTAAGTGTGTAATGAATGTTAGGTGTGTGTTGTGAATATTATAATGTCAATTAATGTGTAATTAATATTTTTTATTATCTTTGTTAATAATAATATATTTAATTTTATATATTGATTATGTTAATATTGGAAATTACATTTAATAAAAATATTGATGATTTTAATTTTTATTGTTGTGGGATCCAGCACTTTCCCTACTGTTGCACTCATTGGAGTGGGAATAATAATTTTTACCCCTACGCTATTCAACGCTTTCCCTACTGTTGCACTCACTGGAGTGGGAATAGTCATTTTTACTCCTCCACTATCTAGTCTTTTTCCTACTGTTGCACTCACTGGAGTGGGAATAGTCATTTTTACCCCTGCGCTATCCAGCGATTTCCCTACAGTTGCACTCACTGGAGTGGGAATAGTCGTTTTTACCCCTCTGCTATCCAGTCCTTTCCCTACTGTTGCACTCACTGGAGTGGGAATAGTAATTTTTACCCCCTCGTTATCCAACGTATCCACTACTATTGTGTTTTTTATTGTTATTAAATGTATGTTTTATTTTTTTTAATAGTTTGATGTGTTAACAAAATATAGAATATTTTAATTCATTTTAAATAATTTATATATGTGTATATTTTATTTTTAAATCATTTAAAACGTTAATAAATTAAATAAAGATAATAGTTAAAATGTATTTAAGTAAATATATGTATATGTACACATTTTTTTGTGTTTATATTTATTAAAATAAGTTTATTAGTTATAATTAGTTAAAATATATAATAAATGTAATGTATTTTATTAATAATATCAATATTATTTAATTAATTTTATTTAAGTTACGTCATTTTTTAAAGTCGATATTTTTTACTTGTATATTTTTTACATCTATATTTTTGTGTCGATATTATTGTACTTACCTGTTTATGTATAGGAAGTCGATATTTTTGTTATCAATATTTTCACATTGATAATTTATTCATCGATATTTTTAATATCAATATTTTAACATGGAACCATTTAAAAGAAAGGTTTAGCCTGAAAAATGTTTCTTTTGCCAGGTCGAAATGGCAGTTTATGTTGCACACAGGCTGCAATAGCAGAACGGGGTCATGTTTTAAAAAGCTACTAAAGTGGCTGGCACAATCAGTGCTACATGCCCACTAGTAGCCTTTAATTTACAGGGCCTAGGTACCTGCAGTACCATTGTAGTAGGGACTTACTAGCAAATTAAATGTGTTACTAAGGTTTAAGACAATTTTAATGTATTTAAAGGAGTGAGCACACACACTTTAGCACTGGTTATCAGTGGTAAAGTGTGCAGAGTCCAAAGTTTAACATAAACTAATTCAACAAAACAGGAGGAGTAAATGTGAAAGATGTGGGGATAGACCACCTAAGGCTGACAGGTCTAACACTTTGTTTGTTCAGAATATGTGTGCTTTGCTGTTGAGCAAAGTAAAATGCCCATCTCTTGATCATTCATGTGATCATAGCAACCCTATTTCTCATGATGTTAGTGACGGCCAGCATGAAACTTAGCAGACAGACATGGGTACTTCGCTCCAGACTACCCCCTCCTCTCAAGGAACAGTCTAATATCATCATTACAAGCCTGTTCTGGACCCAATGTAAATGAGGAAGAATGATACACATTAATGAAGTACGGGATTTCCCACAGCACGTTGAACATTAAATTATTTACATGATCTTTCAAGCTTTCCTAAATATGAAGGTGAAATCCCTGTGCCCAAAAAATTTCTGTGGGTGGATTCACTTGTACACCACACAACAAGTCTATTTGCCTAGTGGCAATAGGGAATTTATGGTAAGAAGTGATTATCACACCGCACAGAACAGCATTATTGGAATTAAATGGAATTGATAGGATATGTGATGAAACTTTGTGAGTTGTGTAGAAAATGCCCGAAGTCGTTCTTTTCCACCCTATTTCAGCATTCTGCTCAGTGCCTACTCTTTGTATCCCCTTCCAGGGTCTAGTTCTCATCACATTTGTAATTGTGTCGATCCTCATGCAGTGACAGTATATACGAGCCCACTAGATCGATTGTTGAATGAGGAATGTCTTCCCACACCCCCTCGGTCACATAGGGAGTTGAATAAAAATGTTGCTGTAGAAATGTTATCAACTGTTTGGGGATTATTTTATGAGATGGTTTATACAAAGGAAGAAAGAAGCACATACAATGGAGTGTGGAACATTTGTTTGGTTGACAAAAGAAACTGTAGAAACTAGACAAAGAAATTGAAGGGTGCCACCCCACCTAGGGGGCGTGGCGCCATTAGGGGCAGCAAAGGGCCTGGCCAGTGTAGGAATCCCTTCCGGGTAGCTTGACCCGGAAAGGGAATGCTACCCACAAGCGGAAGTTAAGGAGACAAGCAAGGCCGACGACCCGGAAGTAATTAGGTGGCGCGAGGCGTGAAAAGCCAGTGAGCCAGTGGGCAACCCCTCTTTTGTCCACTCGCCTGCCCGGGGGTCGGAGCTCGCACGAGAAGTTACCCACCCACCCATCCCTGAGGTTAAGAATTTAGGTCAGGCTGGGTCCTCTGGGCAAGAGGTATGACAGGGACTCCTTTGGTCGGTGCCATTCTTTACCCCAGAACAGGTCTTGAAATCATCAGGGGGTTCCGGGCTGGCGAGAGATTTGGGGCTGCCCTGCTGGGGGCTCTGGATTCTCTAGCTCTACCCTGGAAGCCGTGGTCTGTCACAAGTGGTGGCAGATTATTTACCTGCGGTTCTGCTGACCGGAGGGCGGTCAGCTTAAGGAGAGCAGGCTATCTTGGTTGTGGCCTGCTGGCACAGCCCGAAGGTAAAGCAAAAGACCCCTTGGAGAGCGGGTTGTAAATATAATGACAACGTATATTTGATGGCTTGTTTGAATGCTGTGATGTTTTATAAGCAAAGTATTTTAAAGAATTTGTACAATAAATAAGAGCAAAATTGACTCAAGTGCTTCTATGAGAGGGTGGAGTAATGGTCGGGGGAGTGAAGTGCTCTTTGTATGCCACCTATAAAGCAGGAGTTATTTTGACACATCCACGCAATATATAAGAGCAAAATTGACTCAAGTGCTTCTATGAGAGGGTGGAGTAATGGTCGGGGGAGGGAAGTGCTCTTTGTATGCCACCTATAAAGCAGGAGGTATTTGACACATCCACGTGGTGCAATAAGAGGGAAGACGCTAACCCTATTTGGAAAAGTGCTGTTGAGTGTTTTTCAGGAACCCAGTCATCAGTAGGATTCACCCTCAAGTGAACACAAGAAAAAACACAAATTTGGATTACATTGTTTAAAATAAAGATTGAAAATAATAAATTGAAGACATTGGGACTGCCCAAGGGGGCACAAGGACAAAGGCTAAGAACCTGCCATTGCCTCGGAAGTAGAGAGTGCTGCTTGGGGCAGAAGTGAAGTGAAGAAGTGCATATCTGATTGTTAGTCACCAGTACCAGAGCCCCCACAACCTGCAGAAGTTATGCCACCAAATGACATAAATAGTCCCTTTGTCATAACAATGGTGGACAAAAAATAATTATTTAGTGCAAAATGACATGGCACCAGAATGATTCTTTTCCTGGGCGAATATCCTTATAACAGGAGGCCTGTTGTCCCGCATCTGAGAGTTACTTACATTTGATGGCTGTAGGAACAGACATGCTTTGTTTAACAAACGAGCAGAGAGGCCAACTTCCAACTGCTCCAGCACATTTAATTAAATTTCATTTTATGTCCAGCGCTATGCCTCGTTAATACATACAGGTAGTTGTGTTTCAAGGCTCATTGAGTGACCCTGTTTTGAAGCCAAGAGGTTTTAATCTCTCTCATTGAGGTGAATGAACAGTTGGATTTCCTGCGTGTAGTGGCAGGATACCTCACAATGGAAAGATATGTGACCCTGGCAGAGGAAGCAAAAAATAAGCTTGTGCCCGCTCTCACTTTTATTTAAAGATGGGAGGATGCAAAATGTTATCTATGGAGATCTTTTCAAGCTGAAGAAGGTAAATGACGGTCAACTCATTTGGATCTATGGACAGTCTGAAAACAAAATGACACCAGCAACACAGTGGAAGTTGTAAAATACATTTCCCAACATTCATAATTTGCATTTAATGAAATAGCTCAATGACTAGCTGAAAAACCTACACAGACCACCATGGAGTGTAGATTGAGGGAGGAGAAAGGCTGCAAGCCCAAGTGTGAGTTTACATAGTGGGACTCCGTAAAAGATCGTTTTTTAGGTCTTGCCGATTAGACAGCATACACCTGGTCAGTTGCAGGACGTATTGTTAGCTTACAGTGGGCTTAGAACCCACCTCTTGCTTACCATTGGTTTGCTTCATTGTCACTCACATTTGCTTGCTTCTTATTCGCTACTGTGTGTAGGCTTTTCTTCCTCTTCTTATGCTTACCTTTCTCCTGGAGTAAGGGAGCCTTACTTGTGTCATTCCACTGCTCCTTTTTTCAGGTGTTACTGTGTTCTTTTTGCTTCCACTCTCTACAAAGGTGCACGTGTTTTCCAGCTGTCTCCCTTGCATACCTCTCTCCTATCTGCCATGCTCCAGTATTCCATTCTCACCTTTGTATGTCTCCCCACTTCCCCATATTGCTTTCTTGAATATGTGCTTCTCCCCGCCAACTACCCATTTCTCTTTTTATACCCATGTGCTCCCCTCAATATCATTTCCACCCCCAGGTCCCTGTGAGTAGCTTCCACCCCCTCTGCAGCACCGAATGTTTCTTCTTCCCCCAGGTCCCCTGTGTCATGGTCCACTGTGTTCTTTTGCCTCCGCCCATTTGCTTCCCTCACCTACTTTAACATAAAACACACTTATGCACGGTTTTTTTTCTTTTTGGTTACTGATCCACCTTGGATCTATAACAATGAACACAATAATGAAAAAAGCAGGTACAGCATTTTGTAGGTGTGTGAATGCCTACAAAATGACACCGCTTTTTTTTAAAGCTTTTTAAAAATTATTTAGCCATGCTACACAGTAACAGGGATGATGTGCAGCATCGCTAAAACCGTTGGCAAAAGCCAATAGGCACAGGCAATATTTCAAAGCCAAGACCTGTTGGCTTTGCCAAAGCTTGTTTTAGGCCTGCCATTAGCCAAGACCTTTTGATTTGCCAAAAATGTTGTTTATAATATTCTTACTTCGAGTGCCTTTAGGCCAGCACTCTATATCCATTGATCTGTTAATGTGTCTCACATTTTAAGATTTCCCTCTGTGTCATACAAAATAGGGCAATGGGTCAGCCCCCTTGAGCTAACTTCATTCTGAGTGACGGCATTCTGCCCTTTCACAAGGAGCAGTGCTTGATTTGAACCGGTGATTGCAGGTGGGACCTACTGGGACTCCTTTGTAGGGAACCGTACTTGTTTTTCCCCATCAGTTTCAACCAGAGCAAAAGAGAGAAAAACACAAACAGAGGAAAGCAATTATTTCTTTAAAAGTTCAAAACTTCCCGAATTTGCAAATGTGGTCCACCTTTTAGCTAGGTAAATTGCTAATGGGTGCCACTTTTATTTTGGTGATCCCGGTACGACTCCGGCCACGCTTCCAGCCCACTACTAGGTCTCATTCTCACACCCAGCCACAAACTACTGGATCGCAGGGCAGCTGTACCAGATAGCAGGTTAAGGGGGCAATGCAGGATTACTAGCAGGTATGGTTCTTCTGTGCTTCTGGCAACATTCTCATTTCTCATGATGCAGACAATCTTGGTTCTTCACATACCATCCAGGTCAGCTGACCTGCCACCCCCAAATCAATTATCGGAAACTGGTTAGGAAAAACACAGTTCTGAGAAAATCTTTGCTCAACCCTGATAGCTATGGCACAAGTAGCAGGCTGTTCCCATAGAAGTGTATGTAAAGGTCAAGAGGTACCAACAATTATAAAGTCCAGAAACAAAACAACAATTTTGAAAAACGAAAGAAGCAATTAATGAGCAAAAAGACTTCTGGATAATCAAAATGTGTTAGGGCGACCTGGAAATATGAATTTCAAAGAGTTACGGTAAAAGCCACCTAGAAACAACTGTGATAGACCATGATCAAGACTCAATTTCAGGCCAATCATGATGGAGTGGAGGCCGGATACATGAAGTGGGTTCTCCCAGCCATAGGTTTTCCCTTTAAACATAATCTTCAACTGCTGGGAAAGCTTGTTCTGGTCAATCCTGAAGGCCCTAGTTCCTCAGGGAAGACTTCTGTGCACCACCTAGGTATCTCTCCAGCCAGGTCTCCTGCAGAGTTGTGTGCTCTTTAGTCAGCTGGGCCGTCTTGGAGTTAAGAGACTTTCTGCTTGTGCCCCCGTCGCAGGTAAACAGGAGGCAAACTACTGACACTTAGAGAGCAAATAAGTCCCTGGTGCTAGCAGGGCTTAGGAGTCCTTGAATGAGTCCTCTTCTTCCAGCAGAAGTCAGAGGTCCGGATTCTTAATCTGGCAGGGCCTTCTTCTTCAGATGGCGTCTTCCTAAATTCAGGAATGCTTTGAGGAGGTGGTGATGGATGTGTCAGATTTATCCTGTGCACTAGCCAGTGACTGGAAGAATTCCACCACCAAATACTAACAATTTTCTCACAGTTCCACATTTCCTTTTGTAGCACTTCATTTTTTGCCTTACTGTAAAATTACACAGGAGCCTCCATTTCAAAATGGTGGGAACCAGCTGCCAGCAGGCAGACCTTTCATCAGCTCTTCTCCATTTCTCTACTCACCTGGTTTTCACTCCTACTGTGGCTGAAGCCTAATGTTCTATGAGATCCCTGGAGATGAATAGAAGAAGTCCGCCTTGGCATATCTAAAATCTCAGTCAAAGGAGGTAGCACTAAAGCTGCTTTTTGTCAGTCAGGATATCTTTATTCGACTTATTCCAAGTCATGCAAAGAAACAAAAAACAATAAAAACATAACATAGGATACATACATAACCTTACGTTTTCCTAAAAAGCATCAAACTACATACACGTTTAAAATACTATGTAAAAAATTGCTAAGGCGAAATTTGACCAGCAGCTTTCACCCTAGCAGCAGCCACTAGGAAATTTGCAATGCAGAAGGTTGTACGGGGGTTTGTCAAAAGCTGTAGATAAAGCAGCGCCGGGCGTACCTGTGTAAAACCCGCTTCTTTCAGGATGGGGAGCAAATATTTTTTCCTCTGCTCATGATACAAGCTACAGAACATGACAAAGTGCATTGTGTCCTGCACCGAGAAATCATCACAACTGCAAGGTGGGGGTAGGTCTGGCTTCTGCCATCGCTTAAAAGAAGCTAAGTAAAAATGTAACAGGTTAAACCTAAACTTTGTCAGTAAAAACCTATGATAAGGGTACGTAACGAAACTGAGATAAGGTGCAAGAGAGGGAGCACTAACCAAAAGGTTATGTGACCTAACTGTAGGCTTCAGTAGTTCGACTTCCTCGCGTCACGCTTCCTTCCTTTCCATGAATGTTTTTTTTAAATGAACTATGTCCAAGGCCCTGATTTTTTCTGGGCATGAAAAAAGTTCTGGGCGACCCAAGTCTGTGAATGATTTAGTTAGATAGGCCAGCCATGGAATGCTCCTATGTTTGTCTAGAGAAAGGACATCTTTCAGTATTTTATGGTTCAGTGGGAGATCGTCATTCAACCACATTTTCAGCCATAGGATCAGGGGCGCTAAGCTCAATAAATCCGACAAATAGGGTAAGCCCACCTCTTGATGAATCGAATAAGTTGGGGCTGACTGGGGTACAGAGAGGAGTGATCTAATAAATCTGTTTTCTGCTCTCTGGATAGGATCAAGATTTACATAGCCCCACAAGGGAGATCCATATAGTGCAATAGCCACGGGCTTACACTTATAGATCTTCAGAAGGGCTTCCATGGGCCTAGCTCCCAACTTACCCGCAAAGCCCAGGATCGCTGAGGAAGACCTAGTTACGGCCAACCTTTTTGCTCTTATCTGTGGCCCCCATGTTCCCTTTTGGTCAAACAAAACGCCCAAATAGGGGAATGTAGTTACCTTTGAAACAGGGACCCCTCTGCAAAAGAATGATTTATGACTTTTTTTGGAACACTCACGCCCCATTACCATCATATGTGATTTGGAAACGTTAACCTTCAGGTCCAAATTGTCCATAAAAGATCCGAAGGCATCCAATAGGAGCTGAAGTCCAACACCAGTGCGGGCTATCAGCACAGCGTCGTCCTCGTACAGGAGTGCCGGAATTTGTACATCTCCTGCATACGGGACGTCCGCGTCCTGGCCACGCAGATGTGCCCCCAGGCCATTGATATAGATGGTAAAAAGCGTGGGGGCTAAGATGCAACCTTGCCGTACCCCCTTTAGAGATTTAAACAGTGGAGTACATCTACCATTATTTGACACTCGTACGGCTGCAAAAAGCTCCTGATGCAAAGCGGCCATGAATGTAACCAAAGTCTCATCGATGCCCATCTCCAACAGGATCGCCCACAGTTTTGACCTATTAACAAGGTCGAACGCCGACGAAAGGTCCATAAATGCAAGAAACACCGAACCCTCCTTAGCCACCGTATACTTAGAGATGAGTAAGTGCAGGTTAATGCATTGTTCAATGGTCCCTTTTCTCTCTCTGAAGCCGTATTGCAGTTCCGACAACCCGCCACAACCCTCAACGTTCTCCCTCAATCTGGATAAGAGGACTCTACCCAAGATTTTTACGGTTGAGTCCAAGAGGGATATGGGTCAATAAAATGCGGGGTCGTCCCGCCGTCCTTTGTTTTTAAAGATGGGGACGATGGTAGATATGGCCCATGAGGCGGGGGCTGAATTACCGGTGACTGCATTAAACACGTTTGACATGACCTCGGCCCACAGTTTAGGTGAAAACATGAAGAAGTCAGCGGGTACTCCGTCTGGACCAGGTGCCTTATGTTTAGTGGTTGCCAGCAGAGCTTTTTCCACTTCTTGAGGATTGAAGATAATAGGGTGAACATCTGTGTTATGGGGTATGCCTTTTTTAGTTCCTTCATCTTCGCCCCCATATACATTTTCAAAAAAAGACAGCCAAGACTCGTCGGTAATCACGCAATCCATGGGAGCATTACTGTCATCAAGAAATAAGGGCTGTTTGATGATCTCCCAAAATCTCCTACTGTCCTTCAGTACTGCCGCTGAAAGGAGATTATCCCACGATTCATGTTTAATAATGTCTTTACGGTTCTTTATGGCTGCTTTATAGGCTTTCCTTAATCTCGAAATGTCCTCTTTGACCCTAGGAACAGTTTTAAGTGCCGCCAGCAGTTCTCTGTGGGCTTTCGAGCATGCAGGGTCGAACCATCGCTTATGTCCATGGGCTCCCTGAATAGGTTTGGCAAGAAGATCCTTAGAGACCTGATCACATATTGCCTCATAAGCTGCTATTCTGATAATCCCTTGGGTGCCCGGATCTCTACAGAGCTCCACCTGAGCTTTGATTTTAGGGTAGCATTTTTCATAAAAGTTTTCCGGAATTATTTTTGCCCACTTTACACGTCTATCTTGGTCAGAGGTCCTCAGGGGGTGTGCCATTTTGGTGATTTCTGGTGGTGCCCCCATATGGGCTCCCCAAGACACTTCGAGTAGAACTGGGTTGTGGTCACTATAGTGTGTAGAGACTGTGCAGTAGGCCATAGACCGATTTAAAATGCCTGATGAAACAAAAATATAGTCAATCACTGTTCCATATTGGGCGCCAGTAAACGTTGGATTTCTCGTGCCACAGTCAAGTTCGTGCAAGTCAAAATTAGCCAGTAGCTCTTCAAGCTCCTGCCCATCTGCAGAATGTTCGAAGTGAGGACCCCGTATGGCTGCGTCATCCGCCTCGTTAACGTCTCTTCCCTTGCAGGCTAATTCGCATGGATGAATATTAAAATCACCTAATAAAATAAACTCAAAGGCTAAATTGATATCCTGTGATACTGTGTTTAAAATATTATCCAAGTTGGCGATGTTACAGCCGCTATATTCGCTGTTCCCAGAATTATAAAAGTTAACGTACAATGTCCTGCTTTCTTTGTTGATCACCCTCTCGACCATTAAGATGTTATCAGATTCAACGCTGATATGCCTATAGCTACCTTTTAGGGCTAATGAAAATAAGATCACCAAGCCCCCTTTGGCTCTGCCCGCTCTACTGGGGACTGCAGGTTTAGGAAATTCTGAAAAGAAATGTTAAATGTGATATAGTCTATGCAGATAAGTAATGTATCATCCATAATTGTCCTTTCACAGTTACCCCTGACGAAGGGCTGGACGGCAGCCCGAAATGCATTGGGCTTGAAATAAATGAATGCTGCTCTGAACAACTTGGTGTATTGGGATCTTATTTTTAAAGAAGTCCGGATGGACACATAAAAATATGAGAAGTTACCTAAATACAGTATGGAAAACGTGTGTACTTGATGCATAAGGAAGAACAATGACAAATGACTTGACAAAGATTGAAGAAACTTACAGATAAAGATTAAACGGTTTAAAATTAAGATGGATTTGAAATCCGCACAACGCTGTGCACCTTGGAGTGGAGTGTGTATCTGCGCACTCCCCACATGTTGAGGTTCAGAAAGGTGTATTGGGCTTACACAATCCGGGTAGCACGCAACAGGTTTAAATTTATGGAATAAAAAAGTAAAGGAATACAAATGGAGAATAAGGAGTGCAGACCACCTTCATTCATAGGTTGAAACCAGCCATTAGGATGTCGAAGTCTGGTGGCCCCTCTCCAGCTACTAGTATTGGTATGTCTATTATAACTGGGGAATTTAGGTAAGGTACCAAACTTAGTCTCGTCAAAAAAGAACTTGAGGGTGAGAGGAACAATGGAGCCACTGCGACGTTGGGGTGGAAAAACATTACTCAAAATGTCTGGAAGAACTTCCGCATTTGCGAAGTTTAGAATGACGCAATCCCCTTTAAATTTTTTAGGCTTGCTACCGATCCAAGATACCCTCCTAGACATGACAATGTCCCCTGCCAACTTATCGAACCCTTGTTCTGACATATACATGTTGTTAGTGAGCCAGTATAACGCTTTATCTTTTAGATCCTGATTGGACTCTACTTTACCTTGTGATAAAGCAGGGACATTTGCCAACACCAGAACTACCGGTGAGGCTTCCAGGATGAATTGGGCTGAAGGATCCTCTTGCTGTGTTCCCACTGTGGCAGCAGTTATACTAATACGGGGGTCTGCAGCATCTGCGTCCTGACCAAGTACAGGTAATGATGGTGGTGGTAATGGAGGCGGAAGCAGCGACCCTTGCTGGATGGGTTGCGGATTACTTTCAGTTGGAGTAACCTCCACATTTGTGGGTATTAAATTTGTGACGAGGGAGGATAAGTTTTCGACCTCGACGGCCAACTTGCTATGTACCACGCCCAACTTTTTGACCTCAGAGATTAGTTTATCCAATTTCCCGATCAGAGGTTTGATTATAGTCTTAATTTTGATGTCTATCATATCTTGGATCCTATTAAAGAGATCATCATCATCAGTGCTTCTTGGCTCGCTCTCAGTATCGAGATCCGCATGTTTCCCTTGCCGTCTAGGGGGTGGGGTGGTGACCTTTTTCCTACCTAGATGTTTTCCCCCCCGTTTAGCTGCAGATTTTCGGCAAGCTCTGACAGCCCGTGTGGTGGGCTGCAAGGATTGTGAGGCTGCGTCCGTAATGGATATCTGATGGTTTGAATCATTAATAGCATTGACTGATAAATCTATTGGATCTAGTCTATCTATTCGAGGGTCAGAGTCAACATCGACGTCATCCACAGTTCCATTATCTAGAGGATGCACAACAGCTGGATCTAGTGTAGGATTTTCTAGCGGTAGTTCAGATGTCGTTGTACTTAGTACGCTTGTCGAGGGACTTTCTGAAGGCAAGATAGGTGACTGGCTCAAACCTAGAGATTGTCTTCGTTTATTGTTAATATCGTTAACCACTTGTACCAGATATGAATCTAAAGTATTCACAGTCTCAGCCGGGACAGGTGCCCGTTTTTTCACCATTATTAGAACTGTGGCTATGGACAGCCTACAGAAGGCTCACCTTTAGATGGATTCGATACAAGCCAATGGAATAATGTGATGTGGCTAACAGTCAGTGACAAAACGAAGGCGGGCCGATAACAGCAAAACAGTTTGGTGAACAAAAGACAGACTGGGAACGGTACCTTAGTAATCAGCCGTAGGATGAAAGGGGAATGGCCTAGCCTGGCCTTTTTGTGCCTCTGAGGGCCACAGAGGGCCCGCCCTTTGCCCGGGCTTAGCCCCGGGCGTCCCGCTCGCGTCCCGCGCAGCTGAGGGCTCTGTGTTTTTATCCGCCCCTCCTGGCGCCTTGGGCAGGCGTCAGGGAACGCGCCTCCACCGCTAAGACTGCCGGGACCTGTAGTCCCGGGGCGGCGGTGGCGTGCCTGGTGCTCGCGGTCTCCGGTCCTCCAAGCTGGAATATGGCGTGGAACAGGTAGGATCCCCTGTTTACTCCTAGCGCTTTCGGCGCTCCGCTGTCAATATGTCAGAGGTGCTCGCCCCGCTACACCGAGGGCTCTGTGTTTTTATCCGCCCCTCCTGGCGCCTTGGGCAGGCGTCAGGGAACGCGCCTCCACCGCTAAGACTGCCGGGACCTGTAGTCCCGGGGCGGCGGTGGCGTGCCTGGTGCTCGCGGTCTCCGGTCCTCCAAGCTGGAATATGGCGTGGAACAGGTAGGATCCCCTGTTTACTCCTAGCGCTTTCGGCGCTCCGCTGTCAATATGTCAGAGGTGCTCCCCCCGCTACACCGAGGGCTCTGTGTTTTTATCCGCCCCTCCTGGCGCCTTGGGCAGGCGTCAGGGAACGCGCCTCCACCGCTAAGACTGCCGGGACCTGTAGTCCCGGGGCGGCGGTGGCGTGCCTGGTGCTCGCGGTCTCCGGTCCTCCAAGCTGGAATATGGCGTGGAACAGGTAGGATCCCCTGTTTACTCCTAGCGCTTTCGGCGCTCCGCTGTCAATATGTCAGAGGTGCTCCCCCCGCTACACCGAGGGCTCTGTGTTTTTATCCGCCCCTCCTGGCGCCTTGGGCAGGCGTCAGGGAACGCGCCTCCACCGCTAAGACTGCCGGGACCTGTAGTCCCGGGGCGGCGGTGGTGTGCCTGGTGCTCGCGGTCTCCGGTCCTCCAAGCTGGAATATGGCGTGGAACAGGTAGGATCCCCTGTTTACTCCTAGCGCTTTCGGCGCTCCGCTGTCAATATGTCAGAGGTGCTCCCCCGCTACACCGAGGGCTCTGTGTTTTTATCCGCCCCTCCTGGCGCCTTGGGCAGGCGTCAGGGAACGCGCCTCCACCGCTAAGACTGCCGGGACCTGTAGTCCCGGGGCGGCGGTGGCGTGCCTGGTGCTCGCGGTCTCCGGTCCCCCAAGCTGGAATATGGCGTGGAACAGGTAGGATCCCCTGTTTACTCCTAGCGCTTTCGGCGCTCCGCTGTCAATATGTCAGAGGTGCTGCTTTTTGTTCTGCCAACTGTTAACTGCAGTTAAATCCCTGTGGCTTTTCCGGGGCCCAGAGGCAAGCCATTTTCCTCTGAGCCATAGTTGTTAATTCTCAAAGCCAAAGATGTGCAATCTAGCTATGGAGATGTGCTAGGTGGTAAGACTGCTTTAAAGCCAGTTCTGGATCAGGCAGCCTAAAGTAAATTTTTGCAAAGTTATTTTTCTGCTTAAGTGGACAAAGACCTGATTTCATTGTTAAATCAGATTTTAAACACTAAGCAGGAAATAACTTTGAAGCATTTGTCTAGACCTTACCTAAGTAGATGTGGAAAATAAAGATTTTTAATCCCATCTAGGCCTATAAGGAAAAGTATAGCCAGACCTACAGGGTGAAATTGTTTTGGGGTTTTATTGCACTGTGCATGCACATTTACCCCAATATGTAGTGTGCTCTATTTTTATATATTACAAAGTACATTTTAGGCGTCACTTGTGAATATATACAAATAGCCCTTTTCTGACATGGCAAAGGCATTTTTCCTGCAACTCCAATATATTTAAACTGCAGCCTAACCAGAGCACAGAATTATATTTTTGTCACATTTGTGGGTGGTGTAAATATGCACTGCAATTCACATATGACATTTAACTTTCCATGCCACAGGTACCCTTTATGCCCTATTCATAGTGGACATTTTAGGAAGTTCAATAAGACTAATAGAGAGTTCCAATGTACAGCCCATGTTCTAGAGGGGAAGCACAGGCATATTACTATTGCTTAGCAGTGGTAAAATACACACAGCCCTAAAGCCAACAAAAATAGGATCCAGAAAAAGGTTGAAAAATCTGTGGTAACCATGCATAAGAGGCAAATTTGCTTCACAAACCAAGTTAGAATGGGTTCTCATTACAAAAGTATTCTGCAAAAACGAACAAATTAAAAAATATTGTGTCAAACATATCATCATCTTAAAAATACTGTGGGACAGAATATAGATGGTAAGCATTTTGTTTCTTTGGGTATATTATATTGTTTTTGTAAATAGAATTGTATATAATTTTGTTTTCTTTAATACATTAGTATGAGTTCTAATATGTTAACAATTTTAATATGTATTTGTTATTATATTTTTATTCTTATTAGGTATATGTTTTTTTGGGTACATTTTGTAACTTTTAATGTGAAATTCATTTTTTATTTCATTTGTACATTTTTAATTTAGTAGCAGTTTGTTCATTTTTATAGGGTTTTAGGTCGTAAGTTATTTAAATATTTATTGTTTATGTTTAAATAATTTTACTGTCACTTAAAATATTAATTATTAATTAATTATATAAATGTTTTAATTATTGCCTGTTATTTTAATTCTTTGTTGTTTTCTAATTATTTGATAATTTGTTGATCAGTTTATATAATTTTGAAAAAGAGTTTTATGTTTTTTATTTGTTTTAAATTTGTTTGATTTAATCATTAATTTTTTATTAATAATATTGTTTTATCTAGAACTGTGTTATTAGTTTTATTTGTTTGTTGGTGAGTTTTTTAGTGTAGTAGTGAAAGAAGTGTATATAATTTAATATTCTTAATTTCGTACATGTTTGTAAATTCATTTTGTGATATGAAATTTGGATTTTTGTATTAAATGTAATATTATTTATCTATTATAAATACATCTTTTATGTTAAATATGTTTAAATGTTTTTATTTTGTTATGTATTTAAATGTATTTTTTTAAGTGCAGGAATTGGAATGGTTTATCTACGGTCAGATGGCTGCTTCTTGAGCAAATTTGCTGCTGCTCAAGTAAAATCAATATCATCTTGAATGGCCATAACCTCTTGTGCACCGCATGATACTGTATGCGCTGAATCTTTAGAGCTACTGGCACTACAAATCAGCGCGAGCAGTGCGTTGGGCATATTTTCCGCCCATTGTCGAAACTCCACAGAATCTCACAGAGCTTTTATGTAACCCAGTGGAATTTTGCCAAGTGAAACTCTGCAAGTTCCGTCCATCTCTAGCATATATATGAGAAATACTCATCATCTCTTTTATTGGTGTTATTTGCATAGAGTTAATCACTCTAAAATCCAGACTGTACTTTGGTGCACTGCAGTGCAACTAGTGCGGGCCTTCCTGTTTACAGCCTTGATTCCCGCTCACAGGCGCACGTTCTTTCTGCAAGAGGGTAATGATGAGACGGGAACAGGTTTAGGTAGAAAAGAAGTCAACATTAAGAGAGCTGTTATAATGGGATTAAAGACAGTCTCATATGCTCTGACTCAGGAGACCAAGTAGAGAGGCTACAAACCCACTCAAAGCACTGGGCTCAATAAATATCCTATTTTGAGCATGCCAAGGCCATTGAGAGAGATTAGACTTTATACTCACATACACAGAAGAAGGAGGCAGCATGTCTGCATCATCGGCTATGAAACGCACACTTACCCTATTCAAAGATACCATTGACGAAATAGTTCATGGTACTCAGCCAAGGGCAAAAGAGACACAATATTTCTGGGGGGGGGGGTGGGGGGGGGGGGGGGGCGCCAGGCATCCTTGGGGAGAGCCAAGCCAGGGATCTGTCTTGGCTCCAGGAGCCTATGCATGATCCAGGCCATCAAAAGAAGTAAAACGAGCAAGGGTTATGAAATAATACGATAAAGACTTTAAAATGGAAACAATATATTTTTCAACATGTCTCTGTGTCTCAATTAAGTGCATTCGATTATATCACTGAATTGAGGGAAATATATTGAAAGTAAGATTTTTCTCAACATGAAACCTCCAAGAATACCCTCATTCCTTGATGTCATTGCCACAAGTTACCCAAAACGTTGTTTGCCATGTTCTTTATTTATGTAGCGTATATTGTTATTAAATGTGAAGCAAAGTTACTTCATATTAACCAAATCGAAGTAAAATTTGTGTAGACTGCAGATCCTGTACTGAATTACTTCAACATACTTTCAAACTGGATGGCTAAGGAAAATGATACATGGTGAGGTAAAGCGATTGGGCTGTGGCCCACACAAACTGGTCAAGAGGGGAAACCAAGATTTGAGTCTAGGATTGCTTATTGTGCAGTCTAGAGACAGTAGGGTTACATCCTTCTCTCTTCCAATTAGCACCAAGGGTCAGTGCTTTGCTTTCAGTTTTTCAATTACTGTTATTCAAGTAGTGTAAGTATGTCGAGTTCAATAAATACACTTATCACAACTTAAATCGTGTGTAGTTATAAAATGTAAAAGTGTACTTTTCTGTTTGGAATTTTCTGCAGACAAAAGCAAAAACAGCGACACAACATTCCTGTCGGAAGCCTTGCTGCACTTTGCAATGCCTCATTGAAGAGCTGTAACCGAAAGAGCAAAATCTGTGGGGGCTCCAAGACCTCTTCATGTTTTTGCTAATTAATTGCAGTCATTGAGGTGATGAGACTCTCCTTAAATCGTTCTTTTTTTCAAGCAGCAACATTACCATAAAACAGCAACCCCTGCCTGTCCTTACTCTGCTGGTTCACCTGGTTTGACAAACAGAGCAAGCAAGTAAATGATTAACAAAACAAAGAGGTCTCGGGCCCCCACAGAGTCTGCTCCTCAGGTCACAGCGCTTCATGATGACTTAAGGATGTGCAGCACAGCTTCCGCCAGACATGTTCTGTCTGCCACTGTTTAATCAGTTTCTACCTCATTATTTGGGGAGGGAGATACATCCCCATCCCCACTGCTCCTATGCCCATGTTAGCTCAACTCATTGTTTTCAAAATGACTTCAGTGAGCTGTACATGAAGAAGAATGCTTTCAATAAATATTGTATTGAAACCAATAACTGAAATCATAGCATGTGAAATAATCGCAGTGCCTTCTTTAGGGTGGTGTGGCCTGTGCTGCTGCATTAGGTGCATTTTGACATATTCAATGGAGTTAAAAGCACCTGCTGCAAAGTTCTTTTTGTGCCCAGCAATTTTCAGGCAATAATAAAAATGTCAAGATAGCTGGCGATTAATGTTACTGCTGGAGAGATCTCAGTTTTGTCTAATTGCAGTTCTGACTCATCATAAAGTAGTGCAGAGGATTAATGTGCCAGCTAAAAAGCATGTGCAACATGCAGATCACAGAATTTTTGTAGATAGCTCAGTGGGTTACTACTTTTGTCACAGAGGTTCTTTTGTTAGTTACTGTTCATAAGTTACAATCCTTCTACTATAGCATAATCAATCAATCAGTATTTATAAAGCGCAGCTACTCACCTGTGAGGGTATCCAGGTGCTGGGGTCTCGCTTGGATCTGTCAAAGATCCAGGCCTTGAGTACATTTCTTACTTACGTGAGAGATGGTGATGTTTGAAGGTGAAAGGTAGGTCGTACCAAGCTTTGGCAGCGAGCTAGGAGAAGGAACAGCCTCCACTGTGGCTTCGGCAGATGCGGTGGTGCGTGTGGGGGAGTGGGAGGTGGAGGTGGGGCGCAGGTGTCTTGATGGTTAATGGAAGTTCAAGCAGTGGTTGATGTATGTTGCTCCTTGGTCGTGGGGGGATTTGCAGGCATGTGTCAGTATATTGAATTGACATCTTTTCTGGATGGGGGCCAATGGAGGTTTCTGAGGTAAGGGGGTGATGTGGGTCCACTTGGGGAGGTTGAGGGGAGTCTGGCCGCTAAGTTCTGTATCATTTGGAGTCTCTTCAGGAGTTGGGTGGTAATTTCAGCGTAGAGTGCGTTTCCATAGTCCAGACGGCTGGTGACAAGGGCTTGACTGACGGTTTTCGTGGTGATGACTGGATCCATCTGAAGATCTTCTGGAGTATGGGGAGGGTGTGGAAGCAGGCAGGTGAAACAGCATTGATGTGGCATTTCATGGTGCGTTTGCTGTCCAGGATGCAGTCAAGGTTGTGGCTGTGGCCTGTCAGTCAGGGTGTGGGTCCGAGTTTGGCGGGCCACCTGGTGTTGTCCTATGGGGAGGTATTGTTTCCAAATATCAGCACTTCCGTCTTGTCCATTTTGAGCTTCAGGCATTTTGACTTCATCCAGTCTGGGACATTCACCATGGAAGTTGGCTCTCATGGTGGTGGTCCCTTCCGTGAGTGAGAGGATGAGCTAAGTTTCATCTGCATAGGATATGATGTTGAATCCGTGGGTTCTGACGATGTGGGCCAGGGGTGTCATGTAGGTGATGAACAGGGTGGGCTGAGGGATAACCTTGAGCGATGCCACAGATGATGTTCTTGGGCTCTGAGGGGAAGGGTGGTAACTGGAGTTTCTGGGTGCATTCTGTGCGGATGGATGCGATCCATTTTTAGGGTGTCTCCCTGGATACCGATGTGGTGGATCCTCTTGATGATTGTGTGTGGTGTGATATGGTGTTGAATGTTGAAGAGAGGTCGAGGAGGATCAGAGCTGCTGTTTCCTCTTGGTCGAGGAGGTTTCTGATGTTGTTTGTGATGGTGATCAAGGCAGTCTTGGTTCTGTGGTTGGCGTGGAAGTTGGACTGGGCGGCGCCCAGCAGGTTGTTTCTCTCCAGGTGTTCAGTGAGCTGGTGATTGGTGGCCTTCTCGAGGACATTGGTGGGAAAAGGGAGCAGTGAGATGGGACGTAATTCTTGAGTTCGCTGAGGTCGGCAGAGGGTTTCTTGAGGAGGGGACTCACTTCTGCGTGTTTCCATCCATCTGGGAAGGCTGGTGTTGTGATGGATGTGTTGAGGATGGAGGAGAGTAGCATGCTGATTTCTTTGTTCCTGAGATTGAAGAGGCGATCTTGGCAGGGGTCTGTTTGTGCTTCTGAGTGGATGGAGTTCATGATGGCTGCGGTGTTCTGTGTGGTGAGATGTTCCCTGGCGGTGAGCAGGTGGGTGGCGTCCGAAGTTGTGAGAAGGTTGTATCGGTCAGTGTGTTGGGGTTCGAAGGTACTGTAGATGCTGGATATCTTGTTGCGGAAGTAGTTTGTTCGTGTGTTACAAGGTTCCTGGGAAGGAGGGATAGAGTTCACTGAGGCAGATGGGCAGGAGAACTCTCTGATGTTGCTTAAGAGTTCCTTGCTGTGGATGCCGCTTGCTTCAATGCGGTCTGCTATGGCATGTCTTTTTGTGTCCTTGAGGCGTTTGTGGTATTTGTTTAGGGTTGAATTGAAGGTGGCTTGGTCTGTTAGGTCTCTGCTGGCACGCCACCTTCTTTCTCCTTGTTTGCAGTTACATTTTAGGGTCCTGGGTTCAGGTGTGTACCAGATGACTTATTTAGTGGCTCTGCTGTCGTGGCTAGCTTAATGGGGGGACTTTGTCAGCACAGTTGATGATCCAGATGGGCATGCTCTGAATGGCTTGTTCCAAGTTGTTTCTGGTAAGGGGCTGGGTGGTATTGAGGGCGTCAGCCCTTTGAGTCTCTGTTACTTTGTTCCAGCTGCGATGTGTGGAGCCAGGGGGCTCGCTGGTGGTGCCCAGGGATCCTGTGATGGTGAAGTGGATTATGGTATGGTCGGTCTAGGTGAGCTTGGTGACATGACTGCACTTTGTCACTAGCAGTGAAGATGGGGTCCAGTGTGTGTCCTGTGCAGTGTGTGGGGTCAGTGACTAGCTGGATGAGGACAATGTTGCTCATGCTTTCTATTAGGTTGGTGGAGTTGTTGTTTTTGGGGTCGACGAGGTGGAAGTTGAGGTCACCAAGGAAAATGTACTGTTTGGAGTCGATTGCTAGGGAGGAAATGAATTCTGGGATGGCGTCTCTGAATCTGGGGCATTGTGCTGGGGGCTGTAAATGGGGTGGTATTGCCCTCGTTTTGGAAGGAAGTTCAGGTGTTTCATGATGGGTGTTATGTCATCCTTAATGGCGGTGCAGTGGAGTGTGTAATAAGTTTTGAACGGGCATCAAAAAACTGAACGCAAGCAGCAAAGTATATGTTTAGAACATTCTGTTTTTCTCTAGCATTTTTTTGTCCTACGGTTGCTTAAAAGGGTTAGTTTGACCAGAAATACATCCTTATTACTAAAGCCAACCCCAACGACTGTGTTATATTTTATATCCTGAGTTAGTGCTACTCCATACCAAGCACTTTTAAAATATACTGCCTGCTAGTATGGATAACATGAGATTCCCACACCCTGTAGTCCTCATTGTCCTAAGTAATATTTCCTGATACATTGATTTACACACTTGTATTATTCATTGTCTCTGTATAAGGTGTGTGTGATGTAAAGTCCTCTGACACCCTACACTGGTATGGCTATAAAATAAATGAAATGCATGTGAGAGGGCCTAGGGAGAGATGAAGGGCACCCTTGAAGGGTGGTAGTGGAGGAATCTTTGGAGAAGGAGGTCATTGAGGGAGCACCAACAAAGTTTTTCGCATCTGGTGCCTAAAGTGCTAAAGCCGGGCCAATATTCACAAATGATATGCGGTGTCACTAACAACAAAGATAATTGAATCAAAATGTCATCTAGCTCCTAAAACATCCACATAGTTCTTTTAAGTGCCAGGAACTACCATGCCAATATGGCTTTTTGAAAGCAAAAAATATATTTTGTTAGAAAATGTTTTCTTTTTAGATTGATAAGGGCCGGGAAGTTTTTCCAACAATAATGTTTTTCAAAAACCATGACAAAACAAAAAAACACTGGGAATGGTAAAACGCTGGTGACCGACAGAAGCCTACTGGCTTTGCCTGTACCCGTTTTGCTCTTGTTTTTATTTACTTGTCTGATTCCTAGTTTAACCTTTTCCATGCTCATGACGAGCTGAGCTCGTCATGAGGCACGGTGCTCCGGTGCTCATGACGAGCTCAGCTCGTCATGGGCTGTGGAACGCTCATGTGCGGGGAGAATTCCCCTGCTGTGCTGAGCGTTCCACAGGAACCAATGCACCTATGACGAGCTGAGCTCGTCATGAGCACAGGAGCACTGTAGCTCATGACGAGCTCAGCTCGTCATGAGCATGGGAGCGCTGTGCGCCTCCATTTAGAAAACCGAGCATAATAATGTATTTTTGTTCTATCACTATTTCCTTGAATACTTTCCACATGAAATGTGTCACCGATAACCCTGCTAAAGGGAACAAACACATTTGGGATGCTTAAATTTACATGGAACAAATGTAGTCTACTGGCTAAGTTGCAAACTGTGGAACAAGGGGGCATATGTCCAACGGAACGCTGGAGCGTGGCGTTAAGCGAAGCTTGCTAACTACGCTCCGGCATTCTACAAAAGCAGGATGCACCGTATTTACAAAGATACAGCTCATCCCTGCGTTTTCCCTAACAATGGCGCAAAATAAATCTGTCTAGCGCCAGCACAGGCACCCTTGAACAATAGTGTAAGGGTGCCTGCGATAGAGGAAAGATTGTTTATATGCAGAAAGGCTTCCCATCCTGCACATAAACAATCACAAATGGCGAGTTATAACTCCTATGTGTGCCGCATTGTGGAGCACACATAGAAGTTGCAAAGCATATTTTTTTTAACGATTGTTTATGTGCAGGAAGAGACACCTCCTGCACATAAAATCATTCATGGCTGAATGAATGATTGATTTTTTTGCTGTTTCTATGTGTGCTGCACAATGCAGCACACAAAGAAACAGCAAAAACAAGGAGAAATTAAACCTTTCTCCTCGTTTCGCCATGTTAAGACCAGGTTTTCCCTGGTCTCAATGTTGGCGCTGCCCTATATTTATGCCACCCTTGTAAATATAGGCAGCATCAAAATCAATGGGAGTTGCGAGGAATGCCCACCGCAACACCCATTTCCCACCCCTTTCACGCTAAGTAAAGCGTGAAAAGGTGCCCTATTTACAAGGCAGTGTTAAGCCACATTAAAGGGGTCATTAGGCCCGCCATCCTTTCGTGAAATGGGACCGCCTGCCATTGCTGCGGGGGTCCCGTTGTTGACATTAGGAGGCGCCCGCCACACTGGCAGGCGCATCCTGCATTCCTGACATTGCGGCGGGCGGTGCTCTCAGCACCGCCTGCAGCAATGCCAGCAAGGCATGTCGTGCACTTCCATGCACAACGTGGCAGGCACCGCGCGGTGCCTGCCATGTTATGCATGGAACTGCAGGGGGGTACCATAGGTAGCCCCCATGTGCACCCCCACCCCCCAGGGTCCTTGGGGGCCCGCTAGGGGCCCCCAATTGCTAGAACCGCCTGCCTTTCCGTGGCGGCAATGGCATTTCCCTGCAGACATGCTAATATGGCTGGCGGTGTCTCCCAGACACCGCCACCATGTTAGCAGCTTTTCCGCCCGGTCGACTCTGCGACGGCAGACCGCCGCCCCCCATACTAATGACCCCCTACGTGTCTTAATGCCGCCTTGTAAATCAGGCGAAGAGCCCAATCGCCACAGGATCGTTGTTAAAAGTGATGTTCCTCTGTCGATAGGGGTTGTAAATTTGCTGCAAAGTTTCTAATCCCGGCTTCCACCATGTATAATTCTAAACATTGGATTAGTTTCCTTGGCGCAAACTTACAATCTGTGTGCGGAAATCCACTTCATAGGTCTGGCATCCACCTGCACAAATTAAGCACAGGAGCCCTTCTAAGCTTTGAAGAAAAGGTGACAACTTGTTCATTAAGGAGTTTTCTCAAGTTGGACAGGTTGAAGCTTAGGCGTACCTAATGTATATTCGATAACTACTGAAGCTAGGCTTCAGAAAACACCTACGTTTTCCATGTTAAAACAATATATACCTCTTGGGTAAATAGTAAATATATTGCACCAATTTAGACCATTTTCCAGGAAACATCTTGTCTAGCCATATGTTGGGAACATGATTATCGTACATGGGAAATACCATGGTTACACCAAAAGCTACGTCTAAATTATAGCAGAACCAGCCTATTATCGCAAAATAATGCAAAGTGATTACAGCAGAATTCGTGCATAATTTTCACCACGGGACACAGCAACAATTTCCAGTAGCAATCACATAATCACAGATGAACAGGATAGGTACTAGAAAAGTAAATGTAGAAAGATAGATTGCGAGCGCACGTGGCACAGATAATCAAATTGCGACTTCTTCTAAAGTAAAAAACAACAGAAAATAATCTATAAATGCTGTTAGGAAAAAATATAAAAAGTCATTCAACCTGGTCATCAGCCGACTTCCACACTCAAGTAGGGAAAACGTTAGATACAGTTTTAGCAGAAAATAACAAAACAAACAAAAACACAGGGCCGGACTGGGCACAGAAACAGCCCTGGTGCTTTAATCGGACCAGCCCCCGAGGCTCCACTGCTAGGCCCCACAAGGCTGGAGACGTTTGCTTGCTGCTTTTGTTACTGGGGGCCGATATTGCAAGACCGCTTAAAAACCGGCCCGAGTAACAAAACCGGCACCGCTGCTGCAAAACCAGCCCCCACCCTTCCAGCCTCCCGGGGAAACGCCTGATGCCAGGTACGGCCAGTTCAGCCCTGCAAAAACATCAGGAGACATATTGAGCGAAGTGTACCCTCTGAGCAAAAGCAACGGCATTTGTGATGAAACACAGCAGATGACAGCGAGGAACAGCAAATGTTTACTTTAGATATAAGGCCACTGAATTATATGAATCAAATACAGCCTAGGCCAAGGAACTCAGAATATTACTGTGCCCTGGAGTGATCTCCCAGTGATTTTCTTTAATAAGCATTGACAAAGCCAATAGGTCTTACTTATGCAAGAGCTATTGACTCTGACATTGTGTTTTAGCCATTATGTACACCAGTGCGGCTGCTGTTCAGCATGGCTAAAGGTTAGTGGAGTGGGATGAGGTAGATTGGAGTGGGGTAGATTGGGGTAGAGTGGAAAGGGGTAGATTGGGGTAGAGTGGAATGGGGTAGATTGGGGTAAAGTGGAGTGGGAGAGATTGGTGTAGAGTGGAGTGGGGCTAGAGTGGGGGTAGAGTGGAATAGAATGGAATGGGGCAGATTGGGGTACATTGGAGTGGGGTGGAGAGGGGTAGATTGGAGTGGGGAGATTGGGTGGATTATAGTAGGGTAGAATGGAAGGGAGTGGGCGTAGATTAGGGTAGTTTGGAGTGGGATACAGTGGGGAGTGGTGTGGGGTAGATTGAGATGGGCTAGGGTAGAGTGGGGTAGATTAGTGGATTAAGGGGTAGATTGGCAAGCATTACAACATGGATATTTGGGTAACTGTAAACTTTCTCCTTATCTGTACATGCAGAGCTAGCGGCAAGGCACCACCTGGTATTGCTCGCTTTAAAAGTATATTTAACGTAACATAACATAGATTGGACTAGATGGGAGTGGAGTAGATTGGGGTAGATTGGACTGGGGCAGATTGGATTGGGGTAGATTGGAGTGTGGTAGATTGGGGTAGAGTGGAGTGGGATGTATTTGGGAAGATTGGAGTGAAATGGGCAGATTGGGGAAAAGTGCAGTGGATTGTGTTAGAGTAGTCTGGGGTAGATTGTAGTGGGGTAGATTACGATGGAGTGGGGTAGAGTGGAATGTGGTGGATTGGAGTGGGATAGATTGGGTGGATTGTGGTAGGGTAGATTGGAGTGAAGTGGGGTAGATTGGACTGGTGTAGATTGGAGTGAGATAGATAGGAGTGGGGTAGTTTGGAGTGGGGTAGATTGGGATAGAGTGGAGTGGGGTAGATTGGAGTGGATTTGGGTAGAGTAGTGTGGAGTAGATTGGGGTAGGGTAGATTGGAGTGGGGTAAAATGGAGTGGAGTAGATTGGGGTAGGTTGAAGTGGGGCTGATTGGGTGGGGTAGACTGCAGTAGGGTAGCTTGGGTTGGAGTGGGATTGAGTGGGGTGGAGTTGGTAAGAATGGACTACGGTGGAGTAAATTTGAGTGGCATGTGGTAGATTGGAGTGCAGGAGAGTGGGATAGATTGGGTAGAGTGGAATGGTGTATGGTAGATTGGGGTAGAGTGGAGTGGGGTAGATTGGAGTGGGTAGATTAGAGTGGGGTAGACTGGGGTAGAAAGGAGTGGGGTAGATCCGAGTGCAGTTGGATAGATTGGAGTGGAGTCGAGATTGAAGTAAGATATATTGGGGAAGAGTGGATTTGAGTGGGGTAGATTGGATGGGTTAGGGTAGAGGAGATTGGAATGGAGTGGAGTAGATTGGGGTGGGGTAGACTGAAGAGGGATGATTGGAGTGGAATAGATTGGAGTGGAGAGGTTTAGATTGGAAGTGAGAGGTAGATTAGAGTGGAGTGATTTGGATTGGAGTGTGGTAGAGTGGTGTGGGGTAGATTACATTGGAGTGGGGGCCGAGTGGGTAGAATGGAATGGAGTGACGTAGATTGGAGTGGATAGGGGTAGATTGAGTGGGGTAGATTGGAGTGGGGATAGATTGGGGAGGGGTAGATTGGAGTAGAGTAGAATGAGGTGGGGTGTGTTAGATTCTAGTGACATGGGGTAGATTGGAGTGAAATATGGTAGATTGGAGTGGGGTAGATTGTGGTAGACTTGAGTAGGGTAGATTGTGGTGGTGCGGGGTAGAGTGGAGTGGGGTAGATTATAGTGGAGAGGAGTTGGATAGATTGCAGTGGAGTTTGGGGTGGAGTGGGGTAAATTTGAATGGAGTCGGGTAAATTGGACTGGGGTATAGTGGAGTGGAGTGGACCGGCGTAGATTGGAGAGGAGTTGGTTAGTCTGGAGTGGAGTGGGTTGTATTGGGGTATATTGGAGAGGGGCGGATTGGGGTAGATTGGAGTGGATACAATTGGAGTGGATTGGTGTATACGGGTAGATTGGAGCAGAGGAGGGGAGATTTGAGTGGAGTGCAGTTGATTGGGGTGGAGTGGGGTAGATTAGATTGGTGAGGAGTTGGATAGATTGCTTTGTAGTTTGGAGTAAAGTCGGGTAAATTGGAATACAGTGCTGTAAATTGGACTGGGGTAGATTGGAGTGGATTGGAGTGGAGTCGGATAGATTGGAGTGGAGTCGGAGAGATTGGAGTGGAGTGGGTTGGATTGGGGTACACTGTAGTGGGGTGGATTACAGTAGATTGGAGTGGGGTGGAGTGCAGTAGACTGGGGGAGTGGATTAGATTGGTGTTGGTGAGGTTCATTGGGTTAGACTGAGTGGAGTGGGGTAGAGTGGAGTAGATTGGAGTGAATTGGGTAGATTTGGGTAGAGTGGAGTAGGATAAATTGGAGTGGGTAGATTGGAGTGGAGTGGGGTAGATTGGGTCATAGTGGAGTGTATTGAGGTAGGTTGGAGTGGAGTGGGGTAGATTGAAGTGTGGTAGATTGGAGTGGGGTGGGGTAGAATTGGGGTGTGTGGGGTGGATACATTGAGGTGGGGTAGATTGGAGTGAAGTGGGGTAGATTGGGTGGAGTGGGGTAGATTGGGTGGAGTGGGGTAGATTGGAGTGGAGTGGATTGAAGTGAATTGGATGGTGGTGGTGAAGAATAAGGTACATTGAAGTGGAATTGGATAGATTGGAGTGGAGTGGGGTAAAGTGGAGTGGGATAGAGTGGAGTGGGGTCATTGATGTAAAGTGAAGGTGCGCAGAGTGTTGTGACATGTTGTGTCATAGAGTGAGTGGCGTAAAATAAAGTGAAGGTGCGCAGAGTGTTGTGACATGTTGTGTCATAGAGTGAGTGGCGTAAATGGGAGTGGTGTGGAGTTGAGTGGTGTGGTATGTCGTACGTAGAGTGTCTTAGAGTTGAAGGTTGCAGAATGAAGCAGCATGTTGAAGAGAGGAGTGTCATAGAATAGAGTGGCGTGGTATAGAGTGGTGGGGCATAGAGTGGAGTATGCATGGTGTGTTAGCGCATTGCCCTTACAGACAACACATTTTTTATTGAAATTTCCACTACATTTGCACCTACATATGGTTTTACTGCACACTAGTGATGATGTGTGCAAGTGTCTTCTCATCTAGTGTATTTATGTATTCAAAAATTTGTTTCCACCACACTCCAGAATTACAAAAAAAGTGCTTCATTTGTACTAATTCTGATATATTCTGAAACATCAGCACAGTTCATTTTTGTGTATGCTACAAAAAAAATCCTACAGCCTCTCATCTTACATGGATACTCAGCAGGATTACAAATTTATCAAAAATGAAAATGGACACTTGTTACACTTTACAACCTCAGATTCAAGGAAGAAGAGTACCCTCAAAAAACTCAATGCTATTCGTAGTGCGGTATATGTGTTTCATCCGCCCCGCATTGGAGTTTAGGCAGTTATCATTGGGATTTCTTCAGTGCGTTGGCTGCCAGTCTCATCCAGAGGCACCTCTGGGTTGTTTGGTGCAGTGTCCAGAGATTGAGGGTTTCCCCACTTACAATGTGAAAAAAGAAAAGAAACGTGATGTGCTAAGAATGGTAATTAAAAATGAGAAAACAACCCCAAGGATTTATCAGTGGATAGGTTCTCAGTAGATTTAAAATAATGTGATCATCCGGGGGCAGAGCCAGCACTAGCTAGGAAACTCTCCACACGCGGCCCTGCGCTTAAATAGCGACCTCCCCCGCAGGAAGCAACAAGTTCTACAAATTCAGAAACTGGACAATTGTTCCTATCTTGAAAAGACAAAACCAATACTGCACAAATAGTGTGGGTATACTTTCTTTGTTTTGTAAGTCCTGACGAAAGCTTCACAGACCCCTCGGGCCTAAGGAGCTGAAACATGTCGACGAATCCTCAATAATCCATATACTCACAGACCTAGTAACTCGGTCTGAATGAAGTATCACATTATTTTAAATCTAATGAGAACCTACCCCCCTAATAAATCCTTGGGGTTGTTTTCTCATTTTTAATTACCCTTTTTTGCACATCACGTTTCTTTTCTTTTTTCACATTGTAAGTGGGGAAACCCTCAATCTCTGGACACTGCACCAAACAACCCAGAGGTGCCTCTGGATGAGGCTGGCAGCCAACGCACTGAAGAAATCCCAATGATAACTGCCTAAACTCCAATGCGGGGCGGATGAAACACATATACCGCACTACGAATAGCATTGAGTTTTTTGAGGGTACTCTTCTTCCTTGAATCTGAGGTTGTAAAGTGTAACAAGTGTCCATTTTCATTTTTGATAAATTTGTACTCCTACCCTGGGGAAAGAAACGGACACTGTAATTCCTCATCCCTCCCTGTTGATGAACTTCTACTCAGCAGGATTGTCACATACATTCTTTCACTTTAACCCCTCCCCTGCTGGTGACGGAACCACTCCGTCATCAGCCGCGGTCGCACTGTGCTGATGACGGAGGGGTTCCGTCACGGCCCGCTCTGCACGCCTGCGCGGCGCGGATTCCGCGCCTGCGCTGAGCGTTCCATTAAGCGGGCGGGGCCGCGACGGAACCGCTCCGTCATGAGCACAGCCCAACCGCGGCTGGTGACGGAGCGGTTCCGTCACCAGCATAGGCGCGCCGCGCGGCCCCCCGCTCCCTTAGCACTGCGGCGGAATAGCCGTCACAGTGAAGGGGTTAAAGTCAAAGAAAGAAAAGTAAACACCAAGCTCCCTGGAAGAGAGAGCTTTACATTTGACCACTGTCTAAGAATGCACAGCAAATGTGACAAGATAAGAACAAGTTTTAAAGACCTTTTGACAGAAAGCAAGTTTGTGGAAGAATGCAATACACAAGGTGTGCGCAACAGGAAAGACGAACTCAAGCTGGACAGTCTACAGCAAATAAAGCAAGCAAATAGAAAGACAGAAAATGTGAGTTACAAACCACGAAGCCAATGGTAAGCAATGGGCGGAGTGCATTCTTAAGTGAGCTTTTTGAATGTCCCCAAGATGTATTTAGCAAACCAGACAACTGCACTGTCTGGTAAGCTTCAACCTAAAAAAGGCTGATATCTCACTGGCCCATGGTCAGACTGATTTGCATATGGCCATGTCTGAACTGGGGTTGCAGAGTGGGCTAAAGAACAGTGATGGATTAAACCCAAATCTGTTGACTGGGGGTGAGTGCTTGTATTGTCAACGCTCCGTCCATCATTTCCTTTGGTTTTTCTTTGTTTGCCATAAGTTGGCAGGGTATGCTCAGACCTGAGTACCTTGCTCACTTTGCCACTGCATTCAGGCAAGCCTGGCTGAAGAGGGCTGTAATGCCAGAAACCGGTTTTCGGTAGCTTGTTTCCAGTCCAGGGAAGGCATTGCTTGGTAGTTCGGGCTGGACTGTTCCCATGAGGCACAGGGTCAGACTGATTTGCATATGGCCATGTCTGAACTGGGGTGGCAGAGTGGGCTAAAGAACGGGGATGGATTAAACCCAGATCAGTTAACCATGGGTGAGTGCTTGTATTGTCAACGCTCCGTCCATCATTTCCTTTGGTTTTTCCCCGAATAACTATGTGGACCTTGCTTTTTCCGGTGGAATTCCGCACTGAATGTCAACTTCTGCAGGGGTTAACACTCACATTTACCACCTTGAGTAGGTAGGTGGTTAAAGTGAGCGGGGGGCATCAGATGGCGGGTCACCGGGATGCGGTATGATGTGACCTGACAATGAGGAGCATCATAGGCTCCCCTTTTTCCTTAGATAGGGGTCAGGTGTGGGCTGGTGACTGGGGCTGGGCTGCGCTTGCAGTCTATTCCCAGATTAATTTTACTACCCAGAAAAATCAGGTCTAGGGTTTTTGTACCACAAAAATCCCAGTCCGAGAGTACCGGCCACTTACAATTGTACAGAGGAGTATCTCACCTGGGGAAACCCCTCTACTGAAAGCGATCAGGACCAAAGTTGTGCCCTACTGTACTTGAGGGCAGAAGTATTACTACCCTTATTTAAATCATCAATTCACAAGATAAAATGAGAACGAAAAACCTAAACTTTTCAGCGAGGCCATGTATCGAGGGTTCGGGCTAGAGAAAATGGCTTTGGACGGGGGTGGGAGGACAATTTTCGAAGTGGACCATTCAGGAAGGCTGTCACAATATCCCACACTCAAAACCAGCGTTTCTTCCACTAGGTGCACTTACTGACTTTTTTCTGTTGCTAGGAAACACTGTAATTAATTCGGATTTGCTTTATTATATAGGGATTCACACCACAGTTTTGCCATCTCTACGTTTTGTAGATAACACTTGTTAACATTAACAATTTACCAACCGCAGGAGAAAGGAAGGCTGAATTGACTTTTTCCAGTATGCAGATTCTTGCATGTAGATCACCGAAGATACTAGCAGTGAGCATTTAACTCTTGGAGCCATCTTGCTGGCATGAAATACAGATTTTACTATAGCATTCAACTTAGCAGAACTATTTGAATCGGCCTTGGAAGCATGAAGAGCTGAGTGGCCCCTATCAGGAGCGAGGCACTATCATCCCATCCAGCAAAGACAAAAAAGCCTTCCTCAGGCACCGTGATGCCTGCCAGAGTCACCACACCAGATGTAGACACACCATCAAACACTTCCCCTTCATCAGACGCATCCGTTCTCCCATCCAGCACAGTCACCCCATCAAGCGCACTTTCCCCCATAAGTCACACCCACCCCTATTGGGCACAGTCATCCCCAGTAGACATTTTGACCCTGGTCAGATATATTAACTCCAAAGACACTGTCACCCATGTTGGGTACAGTCACTCTCTTCCGAGTCGCTCCATTAGACAGAGTCACTGTCAGAACCATCAGGCTCTGCCGACCCCAGCAGACACCACTGCACCCCCACCCATCACGTCCTCAGGCACAGCCACCCCGATCAGGCTCAATAACCCCATGAGAAAGTCACCACAAAAAACATAATTCTCACATCAGACACAGGTACCCCATCAGATATAATATCCCCCATCAGACACAGCGTCGTCAGACAGTCACTTCCACTGGCCACACTCTTTGTAATGTTGCATTATGTTGTTTGTTTTTACATAATGCAGCATTCCCGATTTGTTTATTGTCTTATCCTTATTTCTAGCAGATATCTTGGGTTCTTTGGAAGAAAATCTGGACTTGCAGCTTCCCACTCAGTGCATATCACCTTTGGTAGTTGGTGCGTTGTTGGTTATAGGGGTTTTCGCTGTACAGGGCATATGCAGTGCCATCTTAAGGTTTTTTTGTGACCCCAGGGCAAGACATATATTGGGGGCCCCTGTTAGGAGCAATTTTTAATTTGTTTGTCCATTTCAATATATTGAGGCCCTCATGAATCCAAACAGTATTTAATTATATGTTAAACTCTGCCATATGAGTGCACGCAAAACCAACTGAAACCTCACGTGAGGCTGCCGAGCATCCGTCAAATACTACCAAAAGACAGCTTGAACAAGGATTGGCAACATCATTTATTTTCATGCTTCCATCTAAATTTTTTGTCTTGCAGCAACAATGTCAGGTGCACTTTAGGGCCAAACCAGACTGTTTGCTTTGTGGATGTTTAGTAGACAAGGTCATAATATTAAAATAAGGCAAATGCTCACAGCACGTGACACTGTAGTTTTAGTTGCCAGATGTACATAATCAGAAATAAATCCCCCTTTATAACTCCCTGCTCCAAGGATTTTCACAGTTTATCACTTAACTCCAACCCCTTTTCGTGAATCTTTTTATCCTGGCTTAACTCTCCCTTGTCTGTCTTTTCCTCTCTCTGTGTGTACACTCCTCTGACAGGTCAGTGGCCCCAGGCTGGACTGAGTACGAGAAATGGGACGAGGTGGAGACAAGGGAAGGACAGGAAGATACACAGAATGGTTTAGCAAGACAGGTGAGGTAGAGGGAGGTGGGTAGGGAGAGACCGTGTAAGGGAATAGGAAGGCTAGGAAGAGATATGGGGTAAAGGGAGAAAGGTTAGTCAGTCCCAAAGAATGATATAGAGAATTAGGCATAGGAAGAGGTAGGTAGCGAGAGCCAGGTGCACGAAGAAGGAATGCAGAGGGAGAGAGGGGGTACAGAGAGGGGATACACAGAGGGGGAGGTACGGGAGTTAGAGATGTGAAGTAATGAGAGAAACATACACAGGTGCAAGGTTGAGAGAGAGAGAGAAGGAAGAGGCATGAGATGTAGCAAGAAAAGAGGTGAAGTAGGGAGGGGTAGGAGGGTTTGAGTAAGAGTGGCGAGGCAGCTGCATAAGGAGAGAGAACGTGAGATATAAACTGTGTAGGGCGTACAGACAGGGGTGAGGTAGAAAGATGTATAGAAGAGAGGAAGAGTGGTGAAGTGGAAAGGGTAAGCTGGAATAGAGAGACAGGTACAGGGAATGGTGAGAGAGAAGAGTAAAGATCGACAAAGCAAAATAGGTAAAGGTTGGAAGAGAGAGGTAGCAACAATGGAATAGGACAGTGACAGAGGCATTATACAGGGAACAGAGGCAGAAAGAGAGGCCGGGTGGAGAGGTGAGGCAGCAAAAGAACAGTGAGATACATTGAGAGGTTAGGTAGTGAGCGAGAGAGAGGTGGTAGCCAGAGATGAAGTAGTTAGTGAGATGTCAGGTAGAGAAAGGAATGAAGTTCAGACTGAGTGAGGAAGAGAATGATGAGGTAGAGAGAGGTGATATATAGAAAGGTGGAGACAGAAGTGAAGCAGATGGGTCGCGGAGTTGAGATAGAAACAGAGGAGCTAGGGGGTGACGAGAGGGGTGAGGTAGAGAGAGTTGAGGTAGGGTGAGTTAATAGATAGGTAAAGAAGTAGAGTGAGACAGAGTGATAGAGAGGTGAGGTTCAAAGAGAGAGGGTAAAGAGAGGTAGGGTAGAAAGAGATGTATTGGAGAGAGGAGGGAGGTAGGTAGAGGTGAGGTAGAGAAAGCTGAAATAGATGGAGGTAGGTCCATAGAGATGCTGAGGTGGCTAGAGTGAGAGGGAAAGAGAGGGGTGTAGAAGAGGTGAGGTGAAGGGAAGAGAGAGAGAGATGAGAATGATAGGGAAAGCAGAGAGAGGTAGAGAGTGCTAGAAAGAGGTGTCATGGAGGTAGCCAGTGAGAGAGATAGGTTTCTGTCACCCACCCTTGGCCATCCACTCTTCGGCCCAGGTGAGCTCATAACCATCTATCCCATCAGACATAGAAGTTGTGCTTTTATGCTACAAGGATTCCTCACTGCCAGCCTCATTACTGACCCACAACATACCGACTACTGACATCCCGAAAAGACGAGGGCCACAGGAAAAACATCAGAATACAAACCCTGGGAACCTAATTGAGATCCCGCTAACACCTATTCTTAATCCCTTGTGCTTATCCAAAACGGCCCTAAAATGTATGCTTCTCAACTGCATATCAACGATCAAACACGCCACAGACATCGTCCAAACTATCCTCGACCATAAATTGGAAATGTACTTCTGACAGAAACCTGGTAAATCAATGGTCCACACCCTATCCACACCCATGCTTGACATCATTGTGCCTTCAAACTACACCATTCAACACCTCGATTGACAGCAACGACAGGGAGAGGGGATCATGATTATTCATGTGAAATCCCTACTAGTCAAGAATTTCCCAGATGACAGTCTTACATCCTGTGAATTCATGGGTACACAAATCTCCACATCAAAGAAATCAATAGCCAAAGCACACCTCATTTACCACCCTTCAGGAGACAACCAACTGTTCATTTAACATAGAAAGAAAACAATTACAATACAATCCATGCTATAACCCAATGCTATTTTTCTCGGAGACTTCAACCTTCACTGGAATGATGAGGACGATACATAGGTACATCCGCTAAAACAATTCCTCTCCGATCAAAACTTTACCCAATCATGCACAAAACCAACTCATAACAAAGGACCAACATTCGACCTGATCATATCAAGAGAAGGAACACTGACAATTTACTCGATCACACCCACATGGCTGTACAGATCATTAGTCAATAATTTTCCACCTAAATTCCCACACACAGAAAACTAAAGGTCAAGAAATCAAACAGAAATGCTGGGTTAGAGACATCAAAAACTTGGACAGGGCAGAACTGACCGTACTTTGCAAGAAAAACCTCAATCCCCCAACTTGAACCTAGAATGCTCTCGAATTAAGCGAGCACTACAACCATACGTATCAAACATGATGGAGCCAGTAGCCCCACTGAACCTCAAAAGACAAAAAAATCAAACTCTCTCACCCTTGGTACAATCAAAGTCTAAAAGGGGAAAGGAGGAGTCTTAGACACACAATACGAAGGAGAAGGCAGGAACCCTCGACACTGCTTCTAATCAAACTACGTGAATGTCCAAACAGCTACAAAAACCACATCTGGAACACAAAAGCATCATTCTTCAGATCCCAACGAGACCGGGCAAGGAATCGTCCGAGACGATTGTTTGAAATTGTTAACCAACAGAGAGAATGTGGCCTAACGGCTAGGGCAGTGACCTCAGAGCGGGGAACTGGGTTACAGTCTCGGCAGGGACGCTCAACATTCTGCGATTCTGGGCAAATAACTTAATCTCCAGTGCCTAACAAAAATAAATATGTCCGTCTGTAACGTAACTGGTGCTCATGTAAAGCACTCTGATACTTTCGGGTCTAATTTGCGCTATATAAAACTCCACAAAAAAAGGGGAAAAAATGCAACCAAGATCAGCAATACCTCAGTGGAAAACTGTGAAGCTTTCTCTTCATTTTTCAATGATAAAATCTTAGAAATCGAAAAGGAAATTGTAAATCAACAAAGAAACTCTAAGAGACACTTTAGACAATGATCACCATTCCAACAGTGTATCTCCATAACCAGAGGAGGAACAGATGACATCTCACCCATCCAAGACCAAAAATCAAGCTAGCTGGAGTGAGTTTAAAACACTAACTGAGGAGGAGGTCCACAAGATCTTAATATGAACAAAGCCAACCTCTCATTTCTATGACCCTATCCCTTCCACAATACTAAAGGAACTCAGTTACCTCTTCTCATCCATACTGACGAAGATCGTACATTCATCGCAAGAACAAGGCAATTTCCTGGACTACTTGTAGGCTGGGCGAGTGACACCCCTCCTGAAAAAAGTAAGAGCAGACCCTACTTCCATGTTCACCCGGTGTTGAACATTCCTTTTCCAGACAAATTGTTGGAAAATGTGTGCACAACCAACTGAATTAGCACATTGATCAATTCAACTTACTCAGAAAATTTCAATCAGAATTTAGACCAGGGTACAGCACAGATGCTGCCATTGTTCCCATAATGGATGCAACCCTTAAGATGCTAGACAACATGAATCCTGCCTACTCATCCTGTTAGACCTCTCATCAGCGTCGATAAGGTCAATCACAACAAACTACTTACATTGCTAGAAAAAGAATGGGGCTGTCAGGGAAAGTACTCTCCTGGTTTGCATCCTTCCTGCAGTACCGCTCTCTACGGATCAAACTAGGCAACTCTTTCTCAGCTGTTGCACCAGTGAGATGCGGCGTCCTACCAGGGTTGTCCATTACCCCCACACTCTTTAACCTTTATATGGAGCCACTAATGGAAATCTTCAAGCAATCGAACACTGAATACCATAGGTGCACAGACGACACACAATTATACTCAACGATATGCCCCCTAGATAACATCATTCAACTAAATAACACTCTAGTCAAAACTCAGTTCTGGCTAGCTCAAACAACCTCAAGCTGAACTCTCTGAAAACAGAATTCCCACTTTTCTCACTGCACAACAGCTCCACACGCATCCAAGAGTGGCTCAATCACTTAGACGTCCTCACTTGCAAACCCATTACTATTGATTCCATAAACCCCTTGGAATAACACTGGACAAGAATCTGAACATACTAGCACATATCAGTGCAACCACGCGCAGTGTGTCATTCCAACTCAATCTACTGAAGGAAGTGAAACCATTCCTGCCACCTCCAGACTTCAAACAAGCAGTACAATCAATAGTGGTCTCAAGACTAGAATATTGATCTGTGACCTTGCCATGTCTGTCCAAATCAAAAACGGCTCCACTCAAAGCGACCCTCAACAGAGCAGATAGACTGGTAACAGGCACTAGACTCTTCAACCACATTTCCCTTTCATTTAGGACTCCTAACTGGCTCGCTCTCAAAGCCAGATTCCAACTGAAAACTGCTTGCCTCACGCATAAAGCCTTACATTGTAATGAACCAAGGTACCTGGCAGAAAAGATTTGAATCTAATCTCAGGAGGCAGAAGCTCCCTCAGAATCGCAACCTCTCTCAGGCTAGAACCCCCCATATTCAGAAAACAAAGAACCGACACACACTCCTTTTCTGGAGTGGCTGCAAGGATTTGGAACTCCCTACCACCCAAGGTTCGGTCTAACCATCGATCCACGTCTTCAAAAAAGAGGTGAAAAAGATGCGAATGAACAGATTCCTCTCATAAAGCCATGACTAACCTATCCCCTGGGTGCAGTGGCTGGCACAATGACAGTAATACCAATACAGGGCGGAAGCACAACCATACCAGTAGAACCCACAAAACATTGTCCAACGGGTCCTAGGAATGAAACGAACGCAAAGCAGACTCCTGAAAAACCAGCCTGAAGAATCCATCCCAGGGACTCTTAAACGAATGGCAGACTCCTAAAATCTTGGTGATGGAAATTCCAGTTGACCAGCAACAAGTGACTTCTGATCAATCCAGTGCTGGCATATCGGCCATTGGATCTCTTTGGAGCTACTATGGAGAAAAGTGTTGTGTATCCAGTTTCCTCTTCGAACTCATTATTGTTGTCTAGTGGTATGTATTTACTTGGGCTTGTATTTTAATTTAACAGTGGGTTTTTGCTTTACATAGCCAGTCTATCAGAACCGGACCCATTTAGTACAAACCCACTTGGTAGCGGACACTGTTTTTGAAGTTTTACTTCGAGGGGGCCTGTTCTTTGTGACTAGGACCTCAACACATCAGGCTACGCAAAGGCCTCTACTTTGCAGATGGATTCGGGGATGATTTCCCCAAAGGCAATGTGTCTGCTTCTTTTACAGTGACGTATTTTTAATTGTCTATAGTTTGAGGCTAGCAAGAAGTGTAAAACTGACACAAATAAAAAAAAATCCTTTTTCTTCCGCATGACGAATGCTGTGGTTCGTGTTGAACGCCCCTTCGGTACTTCCACACACGTGGTGTTAACACTTCAGTACACTCTTCTTGCCGGGTTCTGTAAGCCCCTATGCAGTGCAGAGACACGGTTGTTTCTCCAGCCCTTTGTACACTCTCCATATCCAGTGCTGTTGCTGTGGAAGGCACACAGGTTGAGGGCTTGCATTCACCCCTCGCTCCGCTGGGTGGCGGCAGAGAGCCTGCGCCGGGCCCGAGGAGCTCTGCCCGCAGCCTGGTGAGTGCACCCGGAGCCCCGGCACCGCACACGGCTGAGGAGGAGGAAGAGGAGGAGGACCAGAGGAGCTGCGAGGCCGAGGAGCGCGCCCCCCTCGCACGGCATCGAGTGTGTGCTGACAGCCCGCGCCCCTGACGCCCACCCCGGGCTCTGTCCCTGCTCTCCGCGGTGACCCGACTCCAGGTAAGCAGGTACGAGTCCAGGGGAGGCTGAGGCACGGGGTGCAACCAGGAAGAGCGCGGGGATTGTCAGGCACCGGGAGGGATCCCTCTGCGTACACGCACCGTGGGTCCCTGGCGCCTCCTCGGTGCCCACCTGTCATCGTCCCCACCTGTCACCCTCACCTGCTTCTGTGCCGCCCCGTGCCCTGCCTCTGTAACTCGCTCTAACCCCTGCTTCTGTCTAACCAGCTCTGCACCTCGCCTGTCCAGCGATTTCCCCAAACACCCACCTAATATCCTGAGGACCCAGCCCCGCTCTTCCCCCTCACAGACACCCCCGTGCCACGGTAGTGCCCGTGCACACAGGCGGCAGCTAGTTCAGTGCCTCAGAAGCGCGGTCGCCCGGGAAAGGTCGCTCTGGAGGGCACCTGAGGCAGGTGGGACATATATTTTGTGGACACATCAGCTACACCTAGTTGAGCGAGGGTTCGGGGTATTTGAGACACAATGGTAGAAATGTCAGAGAGAACTGGAGGTGTGCAGGTCCCGTCACACATCCAGGTCCGGTGGACATTACAGTGGGGGAGGGGGAGGGGGGGGGGGGTGTGCTCCCATCGAATGAGTGGTTTGCTGCCAGTGACAAGACACGTTTATAGTCTCGATTATAGGGCATGTTATGTGGCGTGATGCTGTGGCACGGGGTGGTGTGGGGAGTACCCAAACATGTTCCCATCATCTCTGGTCGAGGCTGATGTGCAGTTTATTGTATACACAGCATCGTTGTGCTCCCGCTGTGTCCTGTTGTACTGTACTCTACTGTATTGTATGGTTATTTATAAATGTGTGTAGACTGTTTACTATTTTATTTCTGTAATTTTTTATTGGAAAAAAAGATATATTAACATGGAGCACAACATATACATGGGAGGAAAAGAAGAAAAAAGAGGGGGAAAGAAAGGAAAAAAAGAAGAAAACACCCGAATGTGTAAGAGGCAATGAGAGCCCAGTGTGTATGGCGCTGCTATGCACGTTTAAAGAAGCGCATGTGTGCAAAAGTGTCATATTTGTGTGACTGGTCTAAGGGAGTTGTGTGTGTGATTGTGCAGGGGTTGCTATGTGTCCGAAGGTGTGTGGGCACAGAATAGGTGTGACTGTGTAATTGAGTGTGCAGGTGTGATTGTGCAATGGGGATCGAGCGGTCCTGGGTTATATTGTGTGCACGGGCCCTGTAGGTATGCGCATGCCAGGGGTGCAGGTTGAGTAACAGTGGTCTGTGCGCTTCTAAGAGGGGGTGCATTGTGTTTAAGCGTGTACTATGTGTGCAAGTGTTGCAGTGCGTATCAGCATTCTAGGTGTAAATGTGTAAATATTTAGTGTGTGAAACAGCACAGGGCGTGTAATCTGTAAATGTTTTTATGCATATGGTGCAGTGTGGGCTAAGGGAAGTGTGGATATTTGTATACACTGACACGACGTTTACATACAAGTACGCGGCAATGGTGGAATATGTTCACACATGTATATGTGTGAGTGGATCGCGATGTTCAGTGACTACATGGATGGCGTGGAGGTAAAAGACTGTAATGCGTCATACGTGTACCGTGTTCAGTGAATTAACGGATGTTGTATGACAGAGGCTGCGATCCCATCACACCTGTGCGGTGCTCAGTGAATGATGGATGTTGAGTGACACGCCGGGATCCCTTTTCCAACCCCTGGAGGGCTGAACGATGCACACACCGACATACGCGACTCCTCGCGCCCCCATTCTGCCCGTGTGTTTGAAGCCTCCGATATACGGATTCGCATACACAAGCAGGCGTGTACTACACGGGGGTGCACGTAAACACGGGGCGCACGTGCACGCAGACGCACCGTCCACCGACCTGCGCGCGCTTTGTTGCGCTAGGGGGCGGATGCACGCGCTGCGCTGCCGTTTAATTGACTGGAAACTCAACAAATGATGTGGTGGCTGCGCCACGGGAGGGGATTGGCCGCTTCCAGGCGTGTTGGCCACTGTTTACACAATGGGACGTGGTGGTCACCAGTGGCCTCTCGGCTCAGGCCAGGGTGATGACGTTGCAGACAGAGGAAACATATATTCATTTTTTTTATTTATTTAGGAAGGTTTATTCCAGCATTTCACTGCATGGCACAAGTACCAGTGTTTAGGGACCTGGAACTGTTCGTCACGCATAATGTGTGACGAATCCACATTGTTGCACCTCACAACTCGTGTCGCACTGTAGATGCGTGAGAGATACTAACGACGGTGGAGGTCTTGTTAAAGACTGGGGGGGTGGTGTCTGCGTGATTCCATCCCTGTTTGTATATTTTCTGCTGCACACCTTTCCCCCTTCCCCCCCCCCCCCAACAACCAGTAAGACACAGTAAGACAGTGTCTCTTCAGAATACATTGTCATTAGTCAATAGTTTGCTGACTTTCAGTTTGAATTTGTATTTCTTGTTGAACCTGTACTTGGTGTTTGTAGTACTTTGTGGCAGGGGATTCAGGTTCGGGTCTTGGCGTCGGTTCAACACTCTGTGATTATGGGCAAAACACTTAATCTCCCTGTGCCTACCAAAAAGGAGTGTGTCCTTCTGTAATGTAACTGGTGCTCGTGTAAAGCGCTCCAATAATTTTGGGTCGAGTTCGCGTTATATAAAACTGCAAAAAAACAAAATTAAAGTGTTGTGAGATAGGATAGCTTTGTTGTGGATAGATAAAGTGAAGAGTGAGTGTGTGTAATGGCGTCTGTGCCCTATGACGTAACTGGTTAGAGGCTGCCCCTCATAGACCCCTGGTTATGTGGGCATGCTGGTTCCCTGTTCCACTGCCCTGACATTTGGAACTGATCTCCCTCTGCCCAACCTGTTTGATGTCTACCCATATGAAGCCTGACTGGGCATAAATTGCATCGTTTATCAATAAAGAATTAATGGAAAGTGGTGGTAAAGAAGATAAATGACCCAGTGCCCATCAGTTGTTGTGCCAACCAGAATATCCAGCTGCCACTCCTTGTGCCCAGTGGCTCTAGTAGGGTGCACCTAGAACCTATTTTCTGTGGTAGCGGGTCATGGCAGGTTTGCAGCTAGTAATAATGCACAGCACCTTTGTCGTCTTCGCTGTTTTCTTGACCACACCTAAAACACCGATGCCCAGCTACACCCGCAAACATCTTTGGAAGAGACCTCACTCTATCCTAATTCCAGTAATATGTTATGTGTGTAGTTGAACATAAAGGCTATAGAAAAATATGTCCGTAACCTTTATGCCACTGTTGGTGGCCTCCATCAAATAGTGTCAATTCTCGAGGACGATGAAACAACAACTCCTTCAAGAGTGATATAAATTCTACTAAACTGAGACCCGCCTCACACTCAAAACCCACTCAATTGGTAGAACGCAACAACAGTTAGCGATTTGGGGGTGGGGCTCTGTCTACCAAATTATGAAGTGTTTCGTCTTGCTAAATTTAAGAGCTTAGATTTCCATTTAGACTTGTTAAAAACTACAGCCACCCATGGATATAACGTGTTCTTCACAAGACCCTCACAGTTCCTGAGCAATTGTTTCTACGCTGTGGTGCACAGTGTGATACTCCCTAGACTGCACCAAGTATGTTCTGTTTCCAAGGGGATTCTCAAATCCCTACATTTGCCTGATCTGAGTACCCAGAACATAGCCACTGGCTAGTCGCCAGCTTCTGTAAAATGTTTCACATTTCAACTATAATTCAGCAGTTTATGTGTGCGATTAAGTGTGGCTCAAGCTGTTCCATTACTGTTTATCAAGATGGCAGTTTTGCATGTAAATTACCCAGCATGTCTTACGTTTTTGTGAATGCCTAACAGCTTCCTAGAACTGAAAGAAAAATCTGCTTGCGTTTTAGTACAAAAGATTGTTTGGTGGCATCTTCTTCAGAAATTACCTAAAACCCTATAAACTATGAGATTGAATCATGATGTAGCTGGCTCAAACCTACTGTGTGTATTTTGGAAGTTATAGGCCTTTTTGATAGCTGTGCTGTCAAAACCCAGACTGAACAAGCTGTTATTACAACTGTCAGGAATGTAAAGTACTCAGAATTTTACGAGAGAGGATGTGAAATATTTTTCTGATTTAGCGGTATTCCACCTGACAATTGTTTAAAAAATATTGGCTACAGTATTATTACGAGGAAATACTGATGACAAAAATGTCAACAAGATATGTGGATATAGGTAAGTATAGGTTAACTTTATTTAACTCCACATGTACATACCGTGACAATATCTTCAAGGTACGTAGATGTGGAGGTACGAAAAGTAAACCTATATTTACCTATAGACACTTACCTTCTTGATCTTTTTGTCCTCCATATTTTGCCCATGGTATCCTTGTAGTGCTGTGTTTTTGGATCAAGATTTTGACATACAGCCGGCTTAGCGGAGTTACTTGCAGGACTGACCTCCTTCATTCGCTCTCACCTTGGTGGTGATGTGAAGAGCCCTCTCTGTATCAAACACTCCTCCTGGATTTTGCATTTTCAGTGATGATAGGTGTGTGCGAGTGTGTTGATGACCAGGCCTCCAAGTAACAGTTGTTATTATGTACTAATGTGTTGATACATTCATTAATATCGATGTTCTGTAAGGGACAGCATTCTCCCTTGATATTGATTTGGGATATATGAAATAATGTGTTCCCAATTGTATAATGCAAGCCACAGAGGAGTTGCATGACATAATAGAGGTCCAAGGCTGGAGGCTGAATTTCTTTATATGGTCTGGTCAGTCAGAAGTGTTATGCAATGTCTTTTTATGCACAATGGGGGATGTTTTGTTGCTTACATGGTTGCGCCATCAATCTTCCCTAACCTGCTTTTAAATCCTTAGACGCTTGCTCCTACTCAGTGCTTAATTTGTCAAATAATAAGTGCTGGTTACCTAATGTGTAAATCAGAAATTTGAGGTTCGAGCTACGAATATTAAGGTTTGGTAGCCTTGATGCCACCTGATGCCTCTTGCATCCACCACCAGAAACTCCCTGCCACTCCATCGAAATCTTGCATGTTCTTTCCCACCCCTTCTTTTTCCCTTTGTCACAGTTTTTTCCTTCTTTCTCTTCCCCTTTCTTTCCCTGTTAAGTGTTTTTCTCTCCTGCTCTGGGTGAAAGTCTAATGAGGTGAAATAAGTGCAGGACTGTAGAAATAAGTTCCATCGGTTCCCACCTGCAATCACCGGCTCAAATTAAGCACCTCTCCTGCTGATGGAAGAGTTATTTTTGTTACATGCAAAGGAAAAACGGAACTGGTTATGTAAAAACAGCTACGTATTACCCACCCAGCTTGTAATTTGTAACTAACTTGTTTTAAGCCGGCCTTGTGGTTTAGAATGTTTAGGACAATAAACATAGTTCCATAAATGCCTCCTTATCAGGCAGTGAATTGTAAAAGAAGGAAAATGCAAGGAAGACAAAACTTTTCCTTAATATTATGAGTTGGGGGAGGGGGGTGGGGTGCTGCTCAGCCGCTCCTTGTCGTAGTGTGTGCTGGCTCTGGCAGCAGGCACTGTGATGTCACAACTGCACCTTAAAATATGGTATAAGGCCCCCAACTGTCATGATGAGTTCATTTCAAGTCCTAGAGGTTATATAAAGGAATGAGGCCAAGGGTTCCTGTGTGAGGACACGAAATTCAGAGGACACTTGTATTGTATTGTAATTGCATTTATAAAGCGCTTACTACTTGTAATGAACTCCAGTGGTGCAAACATATATTACTTCTACAAATGCCTGCCACTGTGACAATAACTGTGAACTGCTAATAAAATAGGTGTGAAGAAAGGACTAAAAGGTGATAATTTGCCTCTTTTATTGATTTAAACAGCCGCAATTTTGCATCACAACAGTAATAAATTATTATAGTGAGGTATTGATGTCAGTTTCTTACTACATGTGAGTTGTGATGTCAAAGCTTCAGTGTAAACATTTAATTTTACAGTTTCTACAGGCTTCCATGGTTGATCTATTATGTTGAAACAGTACGGTGGAGTATTGAGGCCATATTTTCATTATAGGTGAGCAAGGATCTCACACTTGCACTCCAATAACAACATTAGTGGCACATTTTGATGCCAGGCGTCGATGCATTGTATAGATGCTCACTGGCATGGGCCTCAACAGGGGCGGCTCTAGGCTCATGGCGGCCCTGGGCAGGGAGCGTAGGTAGGGGGCCCCGGAAGAGGGGGTCCGGGTGGGGCGGAGCGCGGAGGCCAGTGAAGAGGGGGGTCAGGGTGTTTGGAAGTGGAACAGAGTCGGAGGCCGCCAAATACCTGCCAGGGGCCGCCATGCAAATATGTATCCATCATCAGAGGATTATTATATTAAGGATATATATTGGCGTGGTGGCCCCTGGGGTTTGGTGGCCCTGTGCAGGTGCACAGCTTGCACATGCCTAAGGCTGCCCCTGGCCTCAATTAACCAAAATGCTAGGGCAAGCAGATGTGGCGTGACATACCCTTCAAACACAGATGACATGAAAATAGGAAGTGTAGAGTGGTCGAAAAGGGAAGCATGAGGTGGCATCAAGACAAGAGATTCTGGGCATTCAGTACCATTGGCATTTGGCACCACCAGCAGCAGTTGCTATGAAAAACTTGGGGCTCCCATACTTATTTATTTTTACAAATAAGCATTATATTATGTTGATATGTGTTGCCATAGACGAGAGGGCGGACACTGATGAGGCAGGCCCGAAGACCACTGTCCCCGCTCTTCGTTTTACACTTGTTGCCCTCCCCTCCGGGTGCCTCAGTGGTCGGGGTCTTCTTCAAGCCCACCACAGGCTGGCCAATATCTGCAAACGCGCTACCCCACGTCCATCTTGATTCGAACAAAGCACCGGGCTTTTAATAGCTGTGGAACTAAATAGATCCCTGGAGCAGAAAATCACCAGCTCTCCCGTCATCTGTTTTATGTTTTGAAAGGAAACAAAACAGTCAAGTGCAGCAGACTGCAAAATATTAGTGTAGCACATAATGTGTGAATTTACCCGTGAAGACTTTATTCCTGGGCATGGAATACTGCACTGGGAAACCTGCGCTGGGTAATTCACAAAGGATTTTTTTACTAACTCTGAAGTACACAGAACCCTTATCTCATTTATAACAATATATTCATGTGGAAATTGGCATGCTTCGAAGCTCCAAAGATATTCTAGTGAAAGTGTTGCTCTGCGACTTTACATTTGCTAACTTTCATCTCTAACCATCAATACGGCGTGCTTTTATGACCATCCTATAGTATTGCATGTAACAGGTATGCAAATTGTTTACAGCAGTGGTTCTTAACCTATGGCCCAGGGACCTGCGGGGGTCTGTCACGTAACTCAAGGGATCAACAACTGCTTCGAAACTTAAATACTATAAACAGATTAATAAGGTATAAATAAATAAAGAAGCAAAATGGAAAATGGAAAATCTTAAAACTTTCTGTAAATAGGAAGGAATTTGAAATTGAAGCTATAAATTTAAGTTGGTATCTTCCGATTGATTTGTGAGAGCAGTCAAACAGAATATCGATTGAACGATGGGTGGCCTCAATTGAATTTAGAAAAGCTCCAACCTTCACATTACATGTGAAGCATCAGAATAAGTGTAAATAGTGAAATATATGTTTTATTACATAGGAATCGATAATAGCTGGTATCCAAAGCCCGGTCCACAGGCCTTGAGTGAAGGATGTTCATTGTAGCAGTTTTTTACATATGTAGGTCTCCTGTCCTCTCCTCCCCAGTGATCTGGAATCCTACCTCTGCCGCCAGCAGTGTCTCTCCATTTGGTCTGCAGTAGGTGTCGCCCAGAAGAATGGCAGGGGAATACGTAAATCAAGACATCTCTAAACCATGACCTTCACTTGATATAGTCTTTTTTGCAGATGGTTTCAGCTCGCAGAGAAGTAGTTGGCCAATTTTTTTTAACTAGGTCTAAAACCACACAGTGGAAACCCCATCGAATGCCTAGAGCCCTGGAACCCTCACACCTCTGGGACATGTAGGAACCAATCATCTTTCTAGCTTGAGTCTTTCTAGATCTAGAACACCAGTGGCTAACAAATGCCAGAGTTCATGTGACTACTTCCTGCTTTGAGTGAGAGACAAGAGAGATGGAGACAGAACAGGAAGAAAACGTGAAGGAACACAATCTGCCAGACTTTCTCAATATATCCAAAATCTACTGGGAAATTTACAAAATGTCCAAGATTGGGCAACTAAGAGAATCCACTTTTTCTGCAGAAATGCAACCTATTGTTTAAGAAAATCGGCCCACATACTAGTTTGACATCTAAAAATGTTTGTTAACAAAATAAAATATATTTGTGAATTACAGGAACAGGCAACCAGGGCATCGCCAGCACAACAAGATATAAATTGATAGGCTTTCATATACTGGGCTACAGTGAAGAGCATGTGATGAACCTGAAACAAAGGTGTTAAGCAGGAAGATTCTAAACTCCAGAGAAAATTTGAAGACGGCCGTCAAATAGATACAGAAAAGTAAACTCTAACCTCTGGCATATGATTGAAGACACCTAATGAGTGCTTTCCCAGTGCCAGTTGCAGGGCTCTGAAATGAACCATGTAACACTGTGTGGTGAGGCCGCTAATTGCCCATAGTGAGATGCCACGTGTACTGGGATACAATGACATACACTTTTTCCAGTCACCATAATTGGGAACACGTTTGATATGACGATAGTTACCCTTTATTGATGCTGAAAGGTAATTGTACGTCATAAAACTTTTAAACATGAATACAAATCGTGATAAGAATATTATGTGCTTTTTCATGCCACTTTACATATTTAAACGTATAAATGCAGACATACCCGGATTTAGAAGCATTGATTGTTGCTCTTTTAAATGGATCGTCGTTTAATTGACTTAGGAATTATGAAAGTCTTCAGGGCTGATTACGAGTTGGGCAGTTTTGAAGCACGCCGCCACACCAGCGGCTCCAAGACCGCTAAACCCGTAGTCTGGTCGTCCGCTATATTCCGACTGGAATACAGGTGGGCAGTCCTGCGGCAGCGTTGCCTTTCAAAGGCTCGTATGTGATCCTTAGAAAGGCAGCGCCATGGGACCACCTCAGTGCTTTCTAGTACGGCGTGGACTGTGAAGTCCATGAGGTGGTGGAACAGGGAGGCACACCACATGCCCCCCTGCATGCATCCCCTGGCCCAGAGGCACCCCCTTAGTTTCCTCACTGCCACACATTTCATGGCAGGCTCACAGCCATGAAAACTGTAGTGGTGAGGAATCCTGTAATCTGCTGGGCGGTGCAGCTGCAGCACCACCAGCATATATTTTGGGCATCAGACCGCTGCAGACCACCAGGGATGACGGATCCCTTGCAGTAGCAGTGGTCCTATGACGGTCCGAGCCCCCCAACTCGTAATATGGCAGTTGGACCACTGCTGCGGCAATAGATGCTCCGCCACCGTAGGATTGGCGGTCAATTGGACTGCCAATCCTGCCAGCCCTTTGTCATCAGCAGCACCACTGCTCACAAGCAGCTTTGAAGCATATTACATTTAAGAGTGTTACTCTTTCAAAAAGTATGAAGAACCTAGAATGCACGAGGGTTTTTGGTGAAAATCCAGCGCTGTATAAAGCAGCTCTTGATGACCAGTGGCCGTTGCTTTCCGGCACTGTGCCCTGTGTAAGAGCGTCGTTGGCTATATAATCCCCTGACAGGGGGGCGTAGCGCTCGCGCCTGCGCCCCTCATCTTAGTGACGTGCACCTTCTTCTGTAGGCCCCTCTAAAAGGCAAAGGCCTACATTACGAACACATCGGGTCCATTTTTTACAAATAAGACCCAGGCGTAAAAAATGAACACCTACTGTTAGCATGCATGGATCCCACCAAACCACACAGAGCTTTAATCAGGCAGCCTGTTGACTGTTTCCCTGCCTAGATACAAACACCAATTTACAGAATGCACCGCTGTAAATAGGAAAACGCTGTTATATCCACAGTTGCTTATTTCCCAGTAGACCACACGCTGACTGTCCGTGGGCCATACAATCAGAAAATTCACAGCACACCTCTGTTCTTTTGGCGACCCGCCACCTTATTATGCACCAGAAACTGCACATGCAGGGCGTCAGGAGCAGTGCCAACTTCCCCGAGGTGCTGAGGTATTGCCAAGACTGTATTTCCTTACCAGGATACTGATAGACAGATAATTAGAAAAGTGGGGGCAGGCTTGCAAAATGGCGCCGATCACAATGACGAGGCTCCTGCAGCGCGCAGCTCACAGCTGGGACCCCTGTCCGAAAGGGGGCTCCGCCAACAAGGCCTGGTTCTACATCTAGCAGCTCTAATACCATGACTTATTCTTTCATTATTTCTGTTATCAGTTTTTTTCCCTTAACCTAAATGGGCCCTTAGGTAGGATCGACTTAAGATCTCTCCTTTTTGAACTTTTAATTTCTTAACCAAAGAGCTCGTGTGACATAGTTGACACTGAGAGGCCTCCATTACACTAGGACGTAAACCTGTATGAGCTTCACACTGTGTCGAAGTAGGTGCATTAACACACTGAGCTGTTTCAATATATATGAAACTAGGGATCAGCATGTTACACGCACATTTCTCCTGTAGGTCTTTTAGCCAGTGGGGGTTCTCTCTTGGCTTAGATTCTGTGGGCTTTAGGATGTACACATTTCACTTTCTTTCTTTCTCTGCCCCCTTTTCAGCGTTGATACATTTAGGTTGTGTGCCTCCTTTCAGCTACTTTCCCCTTGTTTCATTATTTCCTGTAATTAATCTATTTCCCTTCTTTTCCATTAGCTCAATTACTATCTGTTTCAATTGTCTGGCTATATCCCGGCTTTAACTTAAGATTTAGACTTTGTATCTCAAATCCTGAGTGTTTTCTGCTTTCCCCTTTTCCTTTTTTGACTTTCTCCTTTTCCAACTCACTTCATTACTAAAGGTCCTCACTCCTTTTGTTACAACTAGTTATATGACTGGTGCCCCTTAGAATTGGGCAATTGCTCTGCTCCTGTTGAAAAGGCACATAATAAACAACTGCACAGTTTTTCTCAGTGACTACATGTTCATCTGTATCCTATGCTCATCTAAGAGTTCTTAATAGGATTTTCCATTTCCTCTCCACTGTACTCTGCTTTCCAGTTTTGAGGGCAGTCAGTTGCTAGCGCCTTGATTGTTGTAATGCACTGTATGAGGTGCTACCTAAATATCAACTGCAGATTATTAAAACTTGACGGCCATAATCTTTCTCAAACTCCCTCCATGGTCTGCCATATCAGGTATTTAACAAATTAATGGCCTCATTGGTTCATTTGTCACGTGAGCTAATCTGGGGCAGTGACCCTGCTTTGCTGCAGAGGATTGGTTTGATTTTCCAGCCTTCATGTGAGGTGAGTGAAGGCCCATTGACTGTCAGGAGATTCATAAAGTTGGAGCCGGTAGCTGTGCATCCTCCGTGCTGCCTTGCAATGGATTCCTTGCCCCAGTCTCAACCTTTGAAAAAGCATCTGGCTTCTTCCAGAAGAGCTCCTAAATCCTGTCTCCTAGTGAAGTAACTTGGCTTTGCTTCTCTAGGTAGGCCGCTTGGCAGCCGCAGACCACGTGACAAATAAACAAATACAGTCATTTTCTGTAGTGTCGTTTGATCTAATTTCCTCAGCTTTTCTATTTAATGTCATTGTTTGCTCTTTCACTTCTCGCTTCTTTGTCCATTTCTTACTTTGTCTTCGTACTCAACCCCTTTCGCTGCTCTCTCCTCTTTCCCTCTCTTCATTCTCTCTCTACTAGTGCTCAGTACCCGTACAGTACAGCAGAGTGCTCTTCGCCAGGAAGCTGGTAGGGTACAGAGCACGTGCAGATGTCTGCACACAGTGTGTGGGCTGCCAGCAGCGAGAGAGGGTGGGCATGAACGTCATTTAGGAGCGGGTTCGCAGCTGCGACCCCTGCCATGCTGCCTGGGACTCCTGGCATTGCCTTTGCGACCCCTAGCGTCAGCAGCAGCAAAATCAGTGGCAGAAGCAGAAGCAGCTCCTCCTTAGGGACCTCGGTTGAGGGCTTCACCCTCCTTGATTTTACTCAATTGTTAATTATGCTAATACATTATTCGCCATTATTTTAATAAAAAATGGAGTACAAATAGCTGGAATATGACTTTCCCTGGCAGCTCAGGTAAGTAAAATAAATCCTTATGAATATATGTATGCTGTGTGCATGCTTGCAGTTTTGAGTGTGTTTATGTAACTTATGTGTGAATGTGTGTGCAGGTATAGGCAGAGTATGTGTGTATGTGTGAGTGTCTGTATATGTGTGAATGCGTGTCTATGTGTAAGCATGTGTATGTATGAGTGAAAGTGAATGTCAAGGGTCATTTGAAGTCACTTCCACTACCCCAGGCATTTTGGTGAATTGGCGTCCATGGGGTCGGGGGTGGGGAGAGGGGTAAATTCTGAGGATGGGCGATGGGGACATGGGAGGTACAAATGACAGACCAGGATAGGGAAAAGGTTTGAGGGATGAGGCTTGAGGGGGATACGAATGCCTATATGCAGTAAAGAGCTGAGGACAGGGGCCTGAGTGCGGACCCAGCGGTGATGCAAGGTTGGCTTTCGACAAATTTGAAAATGGTAAATACCCAATGCACACACACACACAGTTGCCATATGTGCCTGTGTGATAATGCTCCTTTCCACTATCTCCCCCTGCCCAGCCTGCGCCCAGTGAGCGTTGCTCAGTGTTCAGGGCGAATGGAGCATGTGCCTTTACTTTGATGTGTGTGAGAGAGAAAGAGAGAGAGCCCTTGAGACTCCACAGCTCACTGTAGCCAGAGAGGGTGCTATAATTGGGCCTTCTTGGCCTGACCTGCTCTGCTTGTCTCTGCTGAGAAATCCTGGCCTAAAGTTTGGATTCTCATGCTGCTGCTGCTTTGGACAACAGGGGCCCTGAAAGCTGGCTGCTTGTATCATTGGGTTCTCTGTGGCCCCATTGATTAAAGAGGCACGCTACCTTCAATGCACTATGAAAGGAAAACCTCTAAAAGTTTTTTTCAGACTTCATGAATGAGTTCTCTTTGCTCAGTACGGGACACTGGCACTAACATGGAGGGCGTGGGGGGTGCTTTCTTTCATTAGTTGCAGAAAGAAAGGGTATTGTAGTTGCATTTATGAGGCGCTTAATACCTCTGATGAGGTGGCAAAGCACTTTTAGTGGACCGGTTATATGTGGCTGGAAGGGTGTAGGTTTGCATTTTGGCCTATGTACTTAGTGCTTTGGTGTTGCGCATGGTGACCACGGTGGCTGTGTTATTGTGTCACTTGTCACTGGACTTGTGTAGTGGGGTGAAGAGGAGTGAGTGACAGAAAGATTTAGTGGGCTTTGCATCAGGGACGTATCTTCAGGGAGGGTGCCCTAATACATGTATTTTCTGATGAATAGTTGGGTTCAAATGCTTTCAGTTGGGTATGGTGAGGTGTCTGTCGCATTTCACCTTTGGTTTTTGCATGCGCACACTGACGAAAAAATTGTGTTAATTTTTCAAATTATTGTCTTTCTCTCATACCAATCCGCATTCCTGTCCCTTTTCGCTGCCCATTGAGCTCCCATCATGTGCCCTGCTTGTTCATATAATGTACTTTAACATTATATGCCAGCATGATTGCCGGAAAATCAAAAGCTCACCCCCTCCCATCTTACAGACCAAGCTACACCCCTGCTTAGCATTGTTGTGAATGGCTGGGAGGATGGGGATTGGTTGTAAGGTTAGCCCTCCTCCACGGTGTGCCCTTGGACTCCCACAAAGGACAACATGTGGATGGAAGGCCTGTGCAGTTTTCCTGGCTGCTGGCCATGGTATCCAAGATAGGTGAAGCTGTCATAAGATCTCATAAACCATAGGTCCTTGCACAGTTTTACTTTGAACCATAATAACTATATCAGAGCATTTTAGGTTGTTACACAGCCCTAGAAGTCGGTACGCTGGATGCATAATATGTTGGTGGCCTTGTGACAAGCCTCGGTTTCAAACATGGAGAAAATTTTTCAGATTGTTAGAATCTAAGAGGTATCCTTGTTATTCAGTGCGCCAATTCTTAATAGAACCACTGGAGTAGGGCTTTGGGCACCGCCACTCATTCTTTTACAAATTAAGCACTGCTCATGGCATTCATTTTTTGGAGACCCGGACTTATATTTCATTCATGAGACTCAGACCCAAACAAGAGAGAAAGGCAGAACATGGGGAAAGAAAAGAGGAAGAGCCTGACAGAGAAAACAGCGAGGAAGAGAGGAAGCATGCAGGAAAAAGAAGCTGCAGCAGAGATGAAGGACCTAGAAGTGAAGGGTGGTGGATGAAAGAGGCATGAGATGGAATGAAGACTAGACAGCCTTGGTATTCGGCACGCCGACATTCAACAGCGCTGGCCGTGAGCATCTGAGAAAAACTTCAGGAAACAGACTTTATTATTTTACCAATTAAGCACTGGATGTTATGTCTGATGAAAACGGGAGCTATTCAATAATTCGAACTCTGGAATGCAGTCCCATAGTTGAAAAGATCTCCAGTGTATAAAAGCAAAGAAATCCACAATTCTAGTCTGTGCTTTTGTCACTTCAAACTAAGATTGTTGCAGGTGCATGCATGTCAGATCAGTGGAATTAGAGGTGGGCGAGCCAACACATCAAAGGGAGCCGAGCAAGTGCCAAACCAAGGGTCTTGCTTGGCTCTAAGAGCTCGTGCATGATTTGAGCCTTGAAAAGATTTGGCATGTAATTTATTCAACGTGCATCATGTGAAAATATGATAAAGTCTCATTAAAATGAAAAAAAAATATATAGGTGTACTGCAGCATTTCATCTTATGGCATCATATTATATAACAGCATTGAGAGGTGTTTATTAAAAGTCACAGTTTTTAAGCATGAACTTCAAAACATTCCTCTTCCACCCTCTGCCCTGATGACAATGTCATTAGTGAATAAAGAAGCAACATGTTTGTCATGTATACTCTAAATGTAGTCTAAATTCTTATTAAAGGTGGAGCAGCATTATATTCCTTTAAAGCTAACACAAGTATTTGAAGGCGCTCTCATAAGTGATACTGAAGAGAAAGGAGTCTCATTGAAATGAAATATTTTTTTAGAATCACACTATTTGCGAGCTGGGCAGCCATGATTAATCACCGCTTTTCTTGTTTCACATTGCGCACTACAACCAAGTAATAGGTACCCTTTTTCTGTCTCTTGTTTTACATCAAAGGTTAATGCCTTGTCTGCAATTCTTGGTGCATGAGGCTAGAGTGTGATGGCAGACAGAAGCCACATCTAAGCTCAGCTTCTTTTCTGCTCAAGGTTTCAAGTAGACTTAGGGATGAGCCACAGCCAGGTGTGTGGCTTGAGCTTCCAGTGGCTCAACCACCTCTACGCTACAGTATGACTCTGTATGATGACACATACAGTGCTTAATTTGTAAAATATGAAGTGCAGGTGCTAAAATGTTTGTCGGAGGCCACACCTACATTTCTCTGGCTCCACCCACTCCCTCCACTGGCTCCACCCACTTACTCGATTAGCTCCACCCACATCTTCAACTGGCTTTGATACAAAAGAAACACGTGGTCAGGCATGAGAAGAGTGTGGAAAGGGACCAGTAAGTATGTGCCTCAGGCAGAGCGAGAAATAACTTAAACAGAGAGGAGATGGTCTTTTGGGGATAGCATGGTCTCAGAGTACTGTCTTGCACACAGCAACATTATAGTAGAGGAATTCTCTTGTATCGTTCGGAAGGTGTGCATTTGTCTTTCATGGCAAAAAAGCGTATCTATCTGCTGAATTTAAGAGAAAACATGGTAAGCATCTAGGGGAAGAACCTGTGGTGCTAGAAGGATCAGTAATGTTGGGTGATTTTATAATGTGGTGAGGCAGGAAAACATCCAATCAGCAGTGCTCTCAGGTGGCCATTTCAAGTGTGGACTATAGATTCAAGTCAAGAATTGAACTTAATGCCTGTGTTCTCTTTAAACTTATCAAACAAGTTGACATTTATAAGCTGGTATTCAAATCCAATGCTGCAAAAGGGTTTCCCGGTTGTCTAACTATTGTGAAGGTCTAACCAGCCGAGCATTCCAAAGGTGTTCTAGGGACATCCAGGCTAGTGCCGGACACCTGGCGCTCAATATTTCATCGGCCTCAAATCACACATGCAGTCTGGCTTAAAACATTATTGCCTAGCTGAGGGCAGGTTAGATAAGCACGCCATTCTGATAATACAGTGCTCCGAATGGGATCTTACAGCCACAAGAAACTCACTAAAAGGGACACATACCACAGAAATACTCCTGAGTCCTGAAGGAGCCCCCAGGCGGTGTAAAATGCACTAAGTGCATTGGGCTCAAAAAATTATAATTAACTGTACATCATGAGAAACTTCAGTTAAAAATTCCCAATGAAGTATTTGCGCAAGTCATTTTAACCTCAATAACAGTGTTGGAAGCCACAACAGACCCTATTGGAGTTGAAAAGAAGATTCTTGGGGTAACAAATCCAGGGCCTGTCTGCATGTGAGCGCACAGGTTAAACTCAATGACCCTAACCAGACTTGAGCGCGATGCCGCCTCCACTACCCGGGCGTTTTGGCAAAGCCACCTCTGTGTACAGGGCTCTCTGGTGCTTGACACTGGTCTGCTATGTGGGCAAAGGGCATGAACAAGGATATAGCTTCACCACCCAATGTAGGACGTCATCCTTACCTCGTAAGTGCCCACTACCCGCCCTATTGTTTGGTGAGCTGAATCAGTGTCAGTCTCAAAAAGAAACATGGGCGAAAAAAGATCGGAGGTGGAAACATATTTTGTTTTATTCAAAGAGCATTTTCGGTTTGTTGATAACAGCTCCTGAAATTTCTAACTTACTGTACACCATTTTTCTTTGTCGCTGTGCATGTTGTCAAACACCTACTCTGGCGCAGAGGCAATGAAGTTCGGCTCTGTTCTAAGACAACAGTGAAGAAAAAAAGTAGACTTGTTCTTATTGACAACTGCTTTAGCCGGCTGTCTCTGCCTAAATACCAGTCCAGCAGAACAACCTTGCTTACACCCCAATGCCTATGGTGACGTGACACACGACACAGACATTTTTCTTCACCTTAGTGGTTAATGCCACGGACCCTGGTCTCCTTGGCCGGCCCTTTGGCGGTGACCCACGACCCCCGTGTACTTTCTGCTCTCTCCAAGTGACCTTGCCCCTAGTTAGTTAAATTTTCGTCAAACAGCGACACTTTTAGTTAACATATCTGACACTCTGGAACACACTGCAAACACACCAGTAGTTTGTTCCTTAATTAGTTCAGAACCCTTTGAGGCAAGGAAGAGGGAACAAATGCTGCTGCCTGCCTATGCCTGTCTTTTAGGGAAGGCCTGGGAAAGTGAAACCAAACTGTGTTTTGTCGACTGGTATCTAATTAGTGCGGGCTGCGCACCAGCCAGCACGTTTGGAGTTAAAGTAGTTTACACTGAAGTTTGAAAGACGAATAGGCAATTTTCAACCACTATGCGTTTCACTATTCAACAGCCTTTCTGAGGTATTTCCATAATTTTATAAGCCCGGCTAGATAAACGCATGGAAAATGTTCTTCTGACCGCGTTCAGCAAAGGTTGCCAAAACAACACCTAGTTGTTAACTCATATCTCGTGCTATCGATTTGTCTCACCTGGTCATTCAGAAGGATTGTTTGTTGTGGGAAATTATACTTGAAAGAAGCAGGCTTTTCGCCCGGCATAATCCACACTACATATTTGACTTTATTATTTTTTGTTTTTATTCTCTCCATGCATTTATTTTGTTGATTTAGCGCACAGACGTCAGCGAGCCAGGGGCTGGGCCGGTAGGGCCTTGGGCTTTTTTCTTTTAACTTACTTAAACCCGCAGGCCATTACTGCAGCGCCGGCAGGCCCTATCCAGATATCAAAAGTGTACACACTGTGTACTGCTACGGCCGGCGGGCGTGGCGGCGGGCTAATACTAGTGAATCTGATCTGAACGAATGAATCACACGGATGCAGCCTAATCATATCTTACATAGCCCTCGGAGGCGAGCTGCCTCCCACCCACCACGCAGGTGATCTTGCAAGCGGACCGTCCAATCATGCCACCACCCAACCAAAAAAAACACAGCGTTGCTTTTGGCACAGTATTAGAATGGCATCGCTAGTAGTTAGACTTCTTAGTTTGGATAGTTTACTGTTTAACGTCTTACCGTTACTGGTGGGCCGGTCGGCACAGACACACTGGCTGCACTGCTAACTGATTGTACGATTAGGCGGCCAGCCGCGGCCTGGTGCTGCTTGTTACCAGACAGTAGTACTGGTCTGTACTGTACTACTGGCTGATCGATGACTGCACAGGCTGCCCTGCCCATAGTGTCCAGGCTCAATGTCGCCGTCGGTCGGGTCGGGCATCGGAGGACTTCAGGGACGATGATGACTCATGGATGGACGTGGTGAGCTGTGGTGGTTATGGTGGGGCGTGGCCTTGTGAAAAAATCTGCGCATGCTGCCGCGCGCTGCGTGCACAGCCCCTGCCCCCCATCAGAACCAACATCCAGCCCGCCCAAAGTGTTTGTGTCCGCGAAACGCCCACCGGCAAGTGGCAACACTGTCTGCAACAGTCAACATTGCACTGTAGTGTGAACTAAGGGCCGCGGCCCACGGCTGCGGCATGATGAACATATATTTATTAATTTATTAATCTTCTCTTGCACTTGGGCTCAGCCTCATGGCAGGCTTAGTTATTAAAGAGTCTCACACAGCAGCAACTAGTCGCCGTGACTCACAATGAAAACGCCGCGGCCGCGCTGCACGCACTGAGTACAGACACTGTAAATGTGAAAAAACATCATGTGACTTGCGAAGCGGATGCGTAGACCCGGCCCTGATAATTAAGTGCCGGTGCTAAGCACCGGAAAGCACCGGCACAAATTAAGCACTGGACACATACAACTGAAGACAACCTTGTAGTTGATTGCAGATGGGAGCTAGGTATAAGAGAAGTTGCCATCCAACTATGTGAGACTTTTACTCCACTTGGCAGAAGGCGATGTATTGGACATTTGACTGGGAATTTCCATATGTCGAACTTAAGAATTCCAGGAGAATATGGGACAAGTAACTCTGCAAATGGTGGTGGGCGAGGATTTTGTTAAGGTTGAATTTTTTTCAGAGATTTGCAGCTTCTAGTGTAGATGTTCAATGAATGGTGTGGCATTCTCTGTGGATGTTGTGCATCTGATTGATTCCTTGTAGATGATAGTGAGTCCTCTTCCTGACTTGTAAAAGCAATCATGTCAAGCGATCTTGTTGCCTGCTGGTATTGCTATAGCGATATCAGGAGCAGCTGAAAGGTTGTGTGTGAATGGGAAGCTCAGCCGAAAATGAAACACCAATTCTAAGGTCTCATTTAATAGTTTTCGAGTGCCCGCTATATTGGCTCTGCTACTTTGGTCTACTGAGTGTCTGTGCCCAACGACATTTAGCACGGGTGGGCATGCTTTAAGAAATACTTGTGAGGTGGCTGTAACTATGGGTGGTGGATTGATGAATATATATATAAAACACTAATGCAAATTACCAGATTTGCCAAAAGTATGACTTGTTTTATTACTTGCTTTTTTAATTGTGATTTTCAAAGATGGCATTGTCTTTCATGGTTTGAAATAGCAAATATTTCTTTATTTTGAGTCACCGGTCTGTTCTAGAGTAATGGCAGCCAATTTGCTCGGAATCCCTCGACAGACATTGGAGGGCGATCGATATTTTCATAACCCACACACACAATGATTGATTCCTTTGGTGATTCCTTTGAGACCGCGATGATCGAAGAGGAAATAGGATTTCACTGCAATGATTTTTATGAAGCTCTCAGTGTAGCTGTCTGTGTTGTAAATCTAGAGGGTTCAGTGGAGCCCTCACTCTTCACTGTGCCCCCAGACAGTGAGAGTGCATGCAGGAGCAGTGTACTATAGAACCAGACACTATACAACACAGTGATCTCATTATTACGGCGATCTAATGCTGTGGCAATCCTACTTACCCCCAGCCCACAAATGTTTTCCCTATAAAAAGGCAGCATCTTTAATACTCTGGTCGCTGTGTTTCAAGCTTTGCAAGACTTCAAATGGCATTATAAACTAGGCTTAGATCATTTATTCCAAAAAGGTAAATGGCTTCCACACTCTCATGATGCCATGTTCTCTTCCTTATAAAAAAGTATTGGCATAACCTCTTGAACCTGGCAGCACACTTCCATTTTCTACTGTTTGTGGATGCAGCCGATAGGCCTTCCAGTGTTTGAGGATGCAGCCGATAGGCCTTCCAGTGTTTGAGGATGCAGCCAATAGGCCTTCCAGTGTTTGTGGATGCAGCCAATAGGCCTTCCAGTGTTTGAGGATGCATCTGATAGACCAGTGTCATACATTTACCAGGTAGTGAGATAACTCCTCTGGCATATGCACTAGCTGCTAGGATGCGTTTGTGATCTTAAAGTCACAGTTTTAGTGTCCGGTGGTATAATGGACTCTCATCCACCTGAAGCTTATTAATGTGCTGTGTGATACAAAAGGTGTCTGCACGACTTCTGGAAAGCCTGAAAATTGTGAGTCAACCAGGTGGAGTGTGGCCTGGCAGTACAATTGTCAGACAAGCCGGGTTGGAGGTATTTTAGAAGAGAATAAATATTTGGGGGTCAAAGCGGAGGCCAAGGGAGCTACAGGATTCTTGGGTTCCTGGTGATCAATAGATTGATCAATGTTTCTTAAAATGTAGTGGACTGAGCCACATGCTGACATTGGCTACAATAGATGGTCTATAGGTTCTTTAGATGAATGTTATGCATATTTGTATACCAAACACCCGTGGGAGGGTTGGTATCCCTGCGCCTGATTAGACCATTGCAGGGGAGACATGGGGCCTTGTGGTTTATAGCCAGGGTAATGGAGGCCCAGTGTAGAGTTTCATGGCGTGAGGTCAGGAGGAAGGGCTGAAGAGCATTATTGATGCACAGTTTTCAGCAATCCGCAGATGGTGGGTTAGATTTTTGACTAGGCGGAGATACGTTGAGTTGCAATGCTTGATCTTTAGAGATGCCATATGGATTTGTGCATTGGATGGATCTATATGAGAGACGGTGGATTTGAGCATTTTTGCTAAACTGACAGGAAGTTGTGGCCTTGGTGAAAGATGTTTCCTAGATTGTCTCATGTAGCCGGCAGGGTTAGTAGGGTCTTAAATGTAAAGACCTGTTAACAGTGATGGGTCCTGGCAGGAGTTTCCAATCCACATAGTTTCAGTGTTTTTAGTGTTGAGTCAGAGGCTGGCATGGTTCTTCCATCAAGAACGCCCTTTTCCCAAAAACATGAGCTTTCAGCCTGCTGTGGAAAAGGATCAAGAACTGTAGCCGAAGCTGTAGCTTGGCTTAGGTGGGAGAACGCTTGTTTCCGTAGCTAGCGGGCCTTTTCGAGCCCTGATTCTTGTGTGAGATCTCTGAATATGAGGCCACACGGTGCAGATCATCCTGGGAAAGGTTCATATTCTATTGCACGCCCACAAAAATATACACAAAAGGGATACATTAATAACTGCTGTGCCTGTATGTCAGATTATCATATGCATAAACATTGTCGGACATAATTATTGTACCCCAAAAATCGTTTGCAAAAATTCTACTAATGGGTATAGACTTACTATTATCTACTCCTAATGGGTGATATTTTTGTAAACGATATTTAGGACACAATATTTGTCAGATTTATATTATGACAATGATATTATTTCTGTCACCACACCTCCCTCCACAAAGGTAAACACGCGAAAGAGAAGCCCTCTAACATTTACAGTCTGTATGTTCCACTTTTTTTGGGGGGGGGGGGGGGGGGGGGGTGCGCCGGCTATTCCTTTTCCATTTGAAGCCTAGCTATGGGCTGCAATTTACAGGTGCAAATGTAATCTTAAATAATACCTTTTAGGGGAGTTCTAACCGCATGCGTTCTGAAGGCGTCCGGTCCTGTAATTCTCTGGACTTCGGAAATTGCAATGCTTGAGACAGAGCATCACTCCTGTGAATCACAGCTCTTCGCTAGCAGTTCATAGCAAAGCTCTGGGTTAAAACAACAGCTCTGCCGCCCTTCTGAGGTCATCATTTCTTCGCCCAGGTTCTTCGAAAACACAATGTGATTATTAAACTTGTCGAATCAGGGAAAGAGTGGCCAGACCTGATGTGCAATAACAGGGCCTGTTATTATCTAGTTTTCCACAATGTTTACAACATTTGCGGTGAAGAAGCCTATTTCAGTTTCGCATGCTGGGCACCTTTATTTAGCTATTTCAGTGTTTTTATGTAGGGCCAACAGCTAGTTTTTGGCCTCTTTGGAGTTTCATGCATGACTTTCAATAAGGTGGTCGTGGGTGTGATTAGCTGCCCCTGAACTACCACTTATGCCAATGAGCAATAGTTTTTATTACATTTTCAACAAGCTTCAAGTCAGACAGTATATATGTTGCCATACACATTTACTTAAAATGCTAGAAGAACCACCACTCAACAAAGAAACAAACCATACCTTCACAACAGCACTCACAACTCCAGTCCAAACTGGGAAATGCACATGGGTAACACACAAGTATTACCCGAGTGGATGAAGAACAGCCGCCTGAAACTGAACTCAGACAAGTCGGAAGTCCTCATCCTTGGATCAGCACCCTCTGCCTGGGATGACTCCTGGTGGCCCCCGGCCCTAGGCAGCGCACCAAAACCAATGGACCACGCACGCATCCTGGGCTTCATCCTGGATTCCTCCCTCTCGATGACCAGACAAGTCAACGCCGTCTCATCATCGTGTTTCAACATCCTATGCATGCTCCGTAAGATCTTCCGATGGATCCCCACCGAAACCAGGAAGACGGTCACCCAGGCACTCATCACCAGCCGACTGGACTACGGAAACACCCGCTACACCGGAACCACAGCCAAACTGCAGAAAAGACTCCAACGCATCCAGAAAGCCTCAGCACGACTCATCCTGGACATCCCCCGACACAACAACATCTCCGTACACCTAAGAGACCTGCACTGGCTCCCCGTCAGCAAGAGAATCACGTTCTGTCTCCTCACCCACGCACACAAGGCCCTCCACAACCTGGGCCCCAGGTACCTCAACAACCGCCTGACCTTCTACACTCCCACCCGACAGCTGCGATCAATCAGCCACGCCCTCGCCGCTGTTCCACGCATCCGAAGAACCACCTTGGGAGGAAGATCCTTCTCCTACCTGGCGGCCAATACTTGCAACTCCCTCCCCATCCACCTCCGTCTGACCCAAGACCACCTATCCTCCAGGAAGCAACTCAAGACCTGGCTGTTCGAGCAGTAGCGGACCCCTCTCCCCCAAGCGCCTTGAGACCCGCCGGGTGAATAGCGCGCTATACAAATTTCTTGATTGATTGATTGATTGATTTCAGAGGTAAAGTTGATGCGGATAGATTATCAGAGGCAAGAATCCAGATAAGACAAATAAAAATATAAAACGCTTCTACTGTGGTAAGTGTCTCTGCCTACTCAAGGAGAATGATAGACACTTAGGGCCTCATTTATGAAAAGTGACGCATCGCTGCGTGAAAACAGCGATGCGTCACTTTTCACTGCGCCCTCCTTGCGACACCAATGATGCATCATATTTACAGTATGACGCATCATTGTGTAAGGAGTAACAGATACGTCAGTATTTTTGACGTATCTGTATGGCGCAAAAGTGACGCATTGCTGGAGTGTGTCACAAAAGTGACACAACTCCAGCAATGTATCCTTTCACATGGGGCCTGCGTCAGTCTTACGCCTGCTGTGACACAGGCGTAAGAAATTGAGGCATTTGTGTCCTAGAAGTGGCGCAGGGAAATCTTATAGATTTCACTGCATCACTTCCATGACCCTTTCTTGGGCCAATACGCCCCCCCTTGCATACATTATACCTGGCGCAGGTATAATGTGGCGCAGGGGTTTACAAAGAGACGCATCTACCTAGATGCGTCACTTTGTAAATATGGCGCAAAAAGACTAATTTTTTACACTACTGGTGCGTCACAAAAAGTGACGCACCAGCGGCGTAAAAGTGACGCACAGCCTCATAAATGAGGCCCTTAAAGTCTGCTTTCTGGTCGTATTTCATGACTAGGCCTGGGCAGAATTTAATTTACGCCAGAATAATCCCAGCAATTCCACATTACTCTTTGGCACAGAATTGCTGATAATAACGCAATTCCTCCTCTTGCATAATTAAGAGTGTTTTGGAGGAAAACAATCCTACTACAAGAGCACATTTACCGACATTTTTTGGCCTCTCGCTATTTGTGTTCTGCTGCATTTAGCGGCAGAAGTTGCCCATCCGTGCGGGCTGAGGGGCCACGCCCCCCACCTTTTTCCAGGAAGGAAGATTGTCTGTCAGGCTGGACAAAGGTCAGCCTGTCAGACACTCTTCTGGTTCAGGTAAGGCAGCCAGAAGGTAGGCGTACATAAAATGTGCAGGCGTCTGGCTGCCTTAGCTGAACTTTGCCAGGCCGAGGATTTCACAGCCCTATGAGCGTAACCTCAGCCTGGCAAAAGTGCCTCCAGGCACTCCCCCTTGTAACGAGGTGGAGCATCATCAATTGCCTCCGACCTGGGCACTCCAGTTTTAAGCCCTGAAGTACCCAGGGCCGAGTGTTAATCAGTGACGCCTCGTCACAGAGTGGGGTGGGGTCAGCAGTACTGAGTTCATCCCACTCTGTGACGAGAGGTGAACTGCTGCCTTCCCTCATTGGCTGACCTTAAGTCGGTCAGCCCGTGAGGGAAGGCTGCAGCACCAATCCTCCTGGGACCTCCAGGGCTTCGCTGTCAGGTACCGACCACCACTGTTTAGTGGCATTTCTTAGCACAAAAGGCATCCTCTGATCCATTTTGGATGCAAGGGTGCATTTGTGCTAAGAAAATAGCGCTAAGTGCCGGGTGTAAGTTCGGGGAAAATCCTACCCCAAGAGAGACATTCAGCGCTGTTTCTTAGTGCAAAATGCATTTGTGGGCCCATTTTGGACACAATGGGACATTTTCTACTAAGAATATAGAGCTAAATGCCAGGAGTAATTTGGGGGGGAAATCCTAAGCCAAGAGCACATTCAACGAGCTCGAGTAAATATATGAATTAAAAGTTTCATACATTAGGAATAGTGATTTCTTAATTGAGATTCGGAGATAATCACAATTAGGAAATTGCTGTTCCTAGTGTTTGTACATCTGGCCCCTGGTCACCAAACGCACACCAGAGGAGCTTGGGGCATCTATGTAGGAACACTCACCCTGACAAGGTGGACAACGCTAGCATCAAGAATGCTGACCACTCTGTGTATACTGAGAAGCTGCCGCTGTCTCTCTCTTCAAGCTATGGTTACATTCTAATGTCCTTATTCTGAGATGGCCAGTAAAGCAAGATTCTGGTGTAAACTAGGTTTTCCTCCTGATTGGTAACACAAATTGTGTGCAAATTTTAAATTGACCTTATGGATTTTCCCTGCACAAATTTCGCTTGCTAATACCTGGTGAAATTTGAATGGGGAATACATGCTACAATTCAGAATTGTTTTGCTCAGAATGAGGGAAACATAAAGTATTACTGCATTGCTCTTCTTTCTCGAGGGCCCTCCGGGGGTTTGAAATATAATTAAGTCTCTAAAGATGATTCTGCTAGGTTTTTGTCATACAAAAACCAACTCACAAAAACTTCTAGAGAGTCCTTTTTTTCTTTCCTAAACTTTATTAAGGTCTCAAAGTTGCTGAAGTTTTAAAAATAACTTCTCGAAGTAGGAGACAGAGAAGTGTGTCAACTACTCTCAGGCCTGGCAAATTTTTTTGTGGGGCACAAGTAACTAGCTAGTATGTGGCTTTACCTGTTAGTGACTCACACTGCCTGCTTCAGCATGACTATATTGCTTAGCTTGCTTTTGTGCAGTTAAATACATTTAGCAGAGACAATGCGGGGACCTGCAAAGAGCGGGCCCAGGGGCAAAGAGCCCTGGCTGCTCCTCCTTTTGACATCCCAGACTTCACTTCCCCCTTGATCAAGAGACATTCCATTTGTGGTGTGCAGGTAGTAAAACAAAATACCATGACATTCGAATCAACAAAAAATAGCCTTGTTCTGTTTCCGGCAGGCCTCTGTGGAAAGGAGCAGAAATCATCAACGCCAGAAAGTGACCAAATCTAAACTGTCAAAGTCTCTTTTTAAATCACATTTTCCCTATTGACATGATTTTATTAAATAATGAATCCTTCCACTGAGGTTTATGTATCCCAAGAAGGGCTGTCAGAGAAAGATAGAACACAAGGCAAATCAGTGACCGTTCGTATTGGAACATGCATCCCTCTGATTGATATGATAAACAATTTACCATTATGTTTGATTGAAAATAAAATATTTTTCATTTTCTCTTCAGCAATCTGATGTGACTCTCATGTTTTATCCAAAGTCAGTTCATTGACACTTGCTGTGCAGTATTCCCTGGAAAAGAATTTCATTCGGCTTATTTGTAATGGGGAGGGACAGAGTGATGGGTTTTTCTGCACTTTAAATTTAGCTCCAGTTTGGTGAAAAAGTTTTTTCAGAAGAACCTCAAAGGGCTCATCAGCTGTTCCAAGGTCTATGAATGAGTATCATTCATTTGGGTGCTAGTCACACCTAGTATAATCTGGTTTCTTCTTCATGTGTTATAGTCATCCCGTGTAAGTTTCAGGAACGGAGTTGCGTCTTAGTCAGCTTCCTCTGTGTCGGCGAGGTCCTGGTGGTCTTGTTTTTTAAAATTTGAATTTAGGGGCTTCGCACTAGAGGTTAGAATAGGCAGCTGTTGGGTATTTCAGGAACCTAGCGGAAGAATGGCAGATTACTGAGGGTTTGGAGTTTATCATCTATGCCTGGGGATGTATGACGTATTCATGCACGCTTTTACAATGCATGCCATTTCAACGCGGGCAATACAACAAATGAGTCATTACCATGCGTTCCAATACAACGCAAGTCATTGCAACGACTTGCTTTAGGGACACGTTGGACTTTGGAATAGTATATTTTACTATTCCAACTCCAGTCTGTGCAACAGGAGGGAAGGTGTTGGGTTTAAAATCAAAAATGTGTTCCCTAAAGCAAGTTGTTGGAATGACTTGCATTGTAATGGAATCCGTAGTAATGACGCGTTTGTTGTAGTGCCTGCATTGTAATGGCAGTGCTTGGTTCTGTCTGCATTGTAAACGATGTTTCCCATGCCTGGTCTTTATCTCAATGAGCAAAGATAGACCATTTACTCCCGCAACACTCAGACCATCACCCAGTCGCTTCCACACTCATATCTGAACTATACCTAAGGTCACCAGGTGTTACTTTAGATAGATACTATCCCTGTACATAGGCCAGTGGACATTTTCTGCAGTTCATTATCTTAATATGGCTTTGCATGACCAGTGACCTCTAATTAATTACCCTCCTCCTTAAAGTATTCTGAATAACACACACTAGTTCCAGTTTAAGGTGACCTCTAAAGGCAGCATTTGGAAGCAAAGGGGAGCTGTGCGCCACATGGTGTGCAGTATATGGGCAACGTATGCTTGTATTTATGTAGTATATCATGAAAACCTAGCAAAAGGCAGACATACAGATCTTTCTTGTTGAACACTTGGAGGCCAACTCAGGTGGCCATTTGCCCTCTATTAGCTGGAGTACTTGCAGACCTGTGTTCCTGATTTGTCCGGGTATCTCCTTTGTGATCTTTCAATTTTGTGTACTTGAATCCCGGCGGTCAAGTAGTGTACTTTTTTTTCTGGGACTGTGATTTATTTTCTGCTCTTACTTTTTTCTCTCTCACCCGTTCAGATGATGACCCTGAAACTACCTTGGGTCGAAACATCGTTGACACTTTAGGCCATGTGAATAGTATCTAGGAGTTGTACAGAGTCTAATCATTGGAGACCCTTGTTTTCTACAAACTTAAATACTCTTTATTTAGTACACTGTTCAATCGCCGCCTTGTATCAAACACACCAAAGTGCAGGTTTATGGCCTTTCACTGTGTGATCACCTGAGCAAAGAGCACTTATTTTTGGAAACTGTTATATTGTATGAACTCAATACAGTCACTTTTGCAAATTGACCAGGTCTTGTTGTAATTGTTTAGTTTGTGTCATCATTCTTATGATTGTTACTTTAGTTGTTTGCTCCCAACATCATGGTCCATCCGGACCCATTGCTTGTGTTATTGTTCAGTTCACATGCCCTAGATTCTTGTAACTGTGGTTAAAGACGAGCATAATTGCAACGAGTAACAGGAGAGGAAGCTGGGTTGTGTACAGTTAATGCATCGTGACATAGGGTTCTAGAATGGGCAAACCGGGTTACAGTGTAGGCCAATTTTCTCCTGTAGTGTCTTTGCATGTGCAAGTGTTTGCACGATCTCTGCTTCTTACTGTTGAAAGCCATGTCTTGTGATCACTATCATGCACCACCGGTATTTGTAAAGCACACTATCACCCACGAGGGTATCCTGGCACTGAAATTAAACAAATTCAGGCTTCTGGAAGGGCGCTGGAACTATTGGGTAGAGCTTGATGCCACCAGACCATTAAAGCGCAGGGTACTGTGCGTGATCTTTTCAATGGCTCGCACTTATCAGGGTTCAAAGCCAATGGCCATTTCTGAGATACGAATCTTTAAACTCCTTCTCATGCTATCTTTGGCCAATCTGTGCCTTGATGCGTCATCCATCGCCAGCGCGTCCCTGTTACTGACCGCGAACTGCCCACCCTGAGCAGTGCACACAAGCTCACTAGCAAGCCAGTGGGTGAAAGGGTGAGATAAGGCCCACCATGTTAAACCAATAGTCCCGCTTTGTACTCAGGCGGTTAAACTGCTTACAGAGACAGACCAGCAGTGGCGCGGAGTGCTGTGTACACAGAGACCTGAGTGGTCCTTGCACAGGCCTGCTTGTGGTTACCAGCGTGCGGTGGTTACGAAGCGGTCACCTTTCTTCCAGGAAGGCCCTTGTGTTGTTACTCCACATTTCCCGCCTTATAGCTCGTTCGTGCGGCCTCAGTTTCCTCCCTGGCTAGTTAGTCGTTGCAGAGATGCTGCCTCCGTCGCTTGGCGTGGCCCTCGGTGGAGATGGTTCACACACAGTTATTATTGCAGCTCAGCAGAGGCCGCAGCTCAGACAACCTGAAAGAACGGTGATTATCGGCGTTTATCGAGAGTCCCTATAGGTGGGCAGCACACATAGCAGGCCTAGGGTTTCATTAGAGCATCTTTTTTGACACAACCATCGGTCCCTTCCAGCACACAATAAATTAGGAATATGGGGCGCACTCCTAACTGAAGCTTGGGTGAAGGAGGGCAGCGAAGAGGCAAAAAATGCCCTCATTCATCGCAATTGCCAGTTATGGGAAGAATACGGGGTTTACTGCGCAGAGGGGGCAGGAGTTGCCATGTCTAGGAAGCGGGTGGGAGTAACCATCGCCACTTAGGTTACCAAGTGCTTCAGGTGGTGAGGTGGCATTGCCAGTCCTGCGCCCGGTCTTCACGATACCATGTGTCCAATTCTGGATTTTTCTGTTAAGTTATTGTTATTAGGCACGCCAGTTCAAACCCAAGACTACAATTCCCAGAAGACAGTAGGTGCTGAATGCCATAGGTCATACGGTGTTCTGGTAGCCTGGTGTGAGGTTGGTAACCTTGTCAATCGGATGTTCGTGCATGTGATGCATCCCTTCCACACACACGAACACATATATTCCCTTAATTATTCCTTCTCTTGCCATGTCTGTCATTGGCCAAGGAGTTGTTGCTCTCTGTGCCGGCACGCGAGCAGGCCCTACCCCCTGCTTGATGTGAACCCGGCCTCACTCTGTAAACAGACAGCCTAGGCAGATCACTGAACGCGCGCACAACTAAGGTATGTTGTGGTCAGTTGGCTAATTTGTCTTTAACCAGAGGAGTAGCAGCTGGCCCTGGCATCCTCTGATTAATTGGCGGCTGCTGTATGGTTTCTTGACAGGAGGTTGTGCGGAGGAGGGCGGGGCCGCTGACTAAGCCGAGTTCATCAGTTGTCTCCCTCTCTCTGCAGCGCGCGGATATGATGAACACAGCAGGAGATAAGAACTTGCTCGAACTTGCAACGCCACAATTATATATTATCAGCCCTACAATGCACAACGGTGCAGTTACTGGGCTACACCTGTCTCTTTCTTTAAAAAGTTGCATATAAGATGGATTAATTTTCTTTAAAGGGTTAGATGCCAAACTACTCTAAATCTGGCGTCCTTGCTTTCGACCCAACAGACTGGTACTTCCCGGCCGATACCTGTGGTGTGAAATTTGAAACGGCAGTTCCCAGAATGCAAAGTTCTGCTGACAAAAAACTTGAACCGGATAGAGTGTCACCCGTGACATAAGGCCACCTGGCAGCTCTGCGCGTGAATTCCAACCACACACCCTGCAAGGCGTAGCACAGTGCCCATGTAGGCAAGCGCTTCTGTGTCCCACACGAAGTAGGAAGCGCTGTATTGATGTTGTAATGCAACACATATACTTGAAATATTTGATAGTCAGAGTAAACAACTATTTGATCCTTGAATGTTATTCATTGTCATTCAAATTAATCTGTCTAAGGGCCTATTTCAAATGTGTCATCTTCTGTCAGTACTCTCTTCAGCCAGCTGCAATCTGCATGATGGGACTTATGAGTTAATAGTATGTGAGGAAAAAAATATAAAACTACATGCCCCAGAAAGCAATGTGCTATTGGCTAAAATGCTAGGAAAGACTGAAGGTGTCCCTAATGGGTGGTGGCTGCTTTGCAGTTATGTGAAATTGCATCAGGAAATATCAAAGGCTTTCATCTGGACTCTTTCATAAGTCTTTTTGGCAAATGCTTCCGTTTCTTATATTTTTATATTATTCATGCAAAGATTTTTGAGAGGATATGGCGTTGCAGCCAGTGCTTCAGGCGCCAAGGCAGCTTAGTTTACTCATCGCTGCCAGCCCTTGGATCACCCGTAATTTAACCCACCAGACATTTTCTTTTTGGCTGAAGTTATTTTATTTCTTGGCCACTAAAAATATTTCTCATTGCAACCACTCCATTTGGTGGTTCTGAAGTCATGTTATTTTGGGAATTAAGTGGCTGGCACCACAACTAATGTGAGGAACAAAAGCCGAACCTACTTGAAGCCCAGCCATCAACCGAGCCCAGGTAATCTCACTGATCTTTAGACACTCTTGGGTTTTTTGGTAACATTCTGGGTCTTGTTGCTTCAAGCTTCACATGGGCATATAAGTGCTAGGATGTTTAGTGCTACTAGCTAGCTGTCTTCCTCAAAACATGGCACCGGTTATGTTGGAGGGAATTTCTTATAGTTGGAAAGAACAAGAATGACCAAGCGGAGGAGAGCAGAGGGACCCATCTCACCCACCAGCAGATGATTAGGTTTGGAGTTTGGATTGGACCTGGTATCTGGGTGATCGAATGAGGGAGTCATTACTATCACATGAACACTGAATGCAGTCATTTCTGGACCCATCAACAGCTGGAATGCTAATGTGTAAGATTGCATAGAAGGTATTTAAAAAAAAAAAAATTCTACGTCACTCTGTCCTTGCGGGGAATAACCCTAATAAGCTTAGCTCAGTCATCGAGTAAAAGATACATGGCTTGAATTAAAGGTGGGTGATAACAATACACATGGGAATTTGCAGCAGTAATGGTAAATTTGCATGTGGCATGTTAAAAGCATGATCAGCTTAACATAAGAATTGATAGCATATCCTTCAAGAATAAAACATAAAGACAATCACGAATAAACACACATTTATTCATGATTGCCTGAAAAAAAGTTTTGTTTCTTTTTTGTTTTGCCTGAAAAAATGTGTGTTTGTTCATGATTGTCTTTATGTTTTGTTCTTGACGGATACAGGACTGTGTCCCCCTCAATTACGTTCTGATTTATCACTAACAATCGCTTTTGAATCTATTAAATTTAAATGTCCAGCTGGACATCTTAAACTCAATATCGGACTGATTCTGGTCTATATTTACTGTTTTTTCACTTATAATTGTTTGAAGGACCAATTGTTTTTCATAACTAGTTGACACCCAGGGCCCTTCCTAGCTTGCGGGTTCCCTTGTTTATAACAAATATAGCATATGGTTCAATGGCACAGCTAAAAAACAATACTGCCCCTCTTGTTCTAAATTCCTGCAAATGGAGAGTATAGTCTTTAATGGGACCCGATTGAGACCAAGTGGGATAGACGAGCTGCTGTTTGCATAACATGAAGGCACGCAGCTCCCTGCTCAACCACTCAGAATATTGACGCCCCCGGCCCTGGGCCCAGCTCACCCATGCCCAAGGCCTACCCGATCTGTACCTAAATGGGCCGTCATCGGTTTTAGAATGTGGATACAAAGCAGTCTCGCTAAAAAAAAAGATTTTCCACCAATCACAGTTCGGCTAGTTTTATGAGAGATACTGGAAAAACGTAGTTTAAAGATACCAGGGTAGACAATTTTGGAAAGGGGCGACCACTCGGTCCCCCCGAACGTATGGTGGAGTACCCCGATCCCCCCGGGAAGCCATTTTGGGCGGGAGGCGCGTCTCGGCTGGTATGCCCAAAGCGGCGTAGCCGGGGCGCGCTTTTTCCCGCCCAAGAGTGGGTTGTCCTAGACACTGAAGCTGTCAGCCACGCCCCCGGAGGCGGGAGGAGGCGGGTTTACGCCCGCCCTAAGAAGAATAAAAGGAGCGATAGTCCAAGGAAGCATCCTCTTGTTCCTGTGCTCTGAAGCTGCACCTCCTCGCTGCACGTGAGCTCGAGATGGAACGAAGAGCCAATTTTGAAATTTGTAATTTCTCTTTTTCTCTTCTAGCAATACAAGTCTGGTCCAGGACCTTCCACCTTCGTGAGGAAAAATGCCGGGCAAAAGAGTAGCAAAGAAGGTCAGCACCGACCAAATGCTCCGGATGTTGGTGAAAGACATGGCAGAGATGAAAAGGAAAATGGCGGCCAGGGACGGGGCAGGAAGGCCAAAAAGAACCAGCCCGGTGGAGGTCCCGGCCGGGAGAAGGAAGAGGGCCAGGAATGGGGCAAATGAGGACGAGGTCCCAGTTCCGGAGGCTCCCCCGGCGAGCCCTCCCAGACCAGCGGAGATTCCCGCGCCGGCTCCCGTCGAGGGCCAACGGATCCCCGTGGTGGTTACCCCGGTGAACGAGGGGGACATGCCCCCGGAGTTGGCCGCCCAGCTGGCGGCATGGTTGGGTAATAGCAGCGGGGGTTCCGTGGCTCCAGGCGACACGGCCGAGGAGGCCAAGCAATTAATGAGGCAGTTGCGGCAGTCACGGGAGGCCGCAAAACCACCTTGTCCTTTTGTTTCCCCGCAGGCTCCAGTGGGTCAACCCGCAGCGGGCACGAGTTCGGCAGCAACTGCGGTTACAGCTTCTAGCTCAGGTAAGCAGCTAATGCCGATTGCGGGGAAGGGGTCTGTACCCTTGAGAAGGGAGAAATTGGCCCAGCATATCCCGATGGAAATCAAAGAGCGGATATGGGCTGAGAAATATGTGAACATGTTTTCCTTGCTAACTGATCATTACGAGATTGAGCACGTGAAAGTTCAGAAAGAGCTTATGCACCCGAGTGTTTGGCGCGCCAAAATGGCCGCTTTTAGAGTCGATGAGATGATAGGTAATTGGGGCAGAGCATTTGGCATATTCACTTCAATTATGGGGGAACGAGGCCTGAACTGTTGGCCGAGTTACCCGTGTACCAGACACGTATTATGGAGTTTTCTCAGACATATGAGGGCAATCAGTGGTTTTGTTATGATAATATTTTTCGCAAGGCCAAGGAGTTCGACACGTGTCTGACGTGGGATTGTTACGACTCCATTTCTTGGCAAAAAATGGAGAACTCAGGCATGTTGAAGGCGCCATTGTTGGGGGGGAACGGCGGCGAAGTTTCCCGCCATTTATCTGGGGCGCCCTTTCGGGCGGGGGCAAGTAATGAGCATCACCCAAGGTCGAATGGCAGTACAGGTAAGAAGGGGGTATGCTGGAATTTTAACAGGGGAAAGTGTACGAGGCCCCAGGGGTCATGCAAGTTTAGGCACGACTGTGGGGGGTGTGGACAGTCCTCGCATCCCGAGACCATGTGCAGAGCCAAAACGGTTGATAACGGAAGTAGGGGAAACGCCAAACAGGTCTGACATAGTCCGAGGGGCGCCTTTCCCTACACCAGTTGATACCATGGCAATGATTCCTTGGCTCAGTAAATACCCGGATCATGTCTCCGCTGGGGTGTTGCGAGACGGTTTTTCGTATGGTTTCCGCATCCCGGTGGGGAATTTTCAGGGTAAAGCGCATTGTAGGAACCAACTGTCGGTCCTGCAGAATACGGCGGTGGTGCAAGCGAAGATTGGGAAAGAGGTGACCCGGGGTCGGGTTGCCGGACCGTTCAACATGCCACCAGTTCCTAATTTTGTTTGTTCACCCTTGGGAGTGGTCCCTAAGAAGGACCCGGGTGAGTTTAGATTGATACATAACTTATCAGCCCCGAGAGGTCTTTCGGTGAATGATGCGATAGACCCGGAGGTGTGTTCGGTGCGGTATGCATCCTTCGATGATGCCGTCGCCATGTTGAATCGCCTGGGGCCCGGAGCGCTGATGGCCAAGTCAGACATCGAGTCAGCGTTCCGGTTGCTCCTGGTACACCCAGACGATCAGCGTCTCCTGGGCTTTATGTTTCAGGGGCGCTATTACATGGATAAATGTATGCCAATGGGCTGTTCCATATCTTGTGCTTATTTTGAGAAATTCAGTTGTTTTCTGCAATGGGCATTCACAAGAGTGACGGGGTTTCAACATGTTATGCATTATCTTGACGATTTTCTGTTCCTGGGGGCAGCCGGGGATCCAGAATGTGCACAGGCTTTAAAAGAATTCTGTGGTCTGATGAGTCAGTTTGGTGTGCCATTGGCGCCAGGTAAGACTGTGGGGCCCTCAACTTCGCTCGAGTTTCTTGGTATAGAGCTCGATTCCGAAGAAGGTTGCTTCCGGTTGCCCGAAGAAAAGGTGCGGAAATTCAGGGCCTCGCTGGAAGCATGCATTAGGGAGACTAAGGTGAGCTTGCATCAATTGCAGCAGACTGTGGGTCAGTTGAATTTCGCCCTTAGGATAATGCCAATGGCCCGCCCGTTCTCCCGCTCGATTGCACAAGCCATGGTCGGTCTTAAAGAGGGGCACCACCGCACGAGGCTCTCGGCAGAGATTCGCCAGGACATGCGCATTTGGTTGGCATTCCTGGCGGATTTCAATGGTCGGGTTGTCTGGACCAAGCCGGCTGTGTCCTCCGAGGAGTTGGGGCTGTGGACAGATTCGGCGGGGAGTATAGGCTTTGGCGCCATATTTGGTAATCACTGGTCGGCTCAAACGTGGCCGTCATGGTGGCACGAGTGTGGGCTTACAAGTAACATTGCTTTTCTCGAACTGTTCCCTATTCTGGTGGCTTTGAAAACATGGCCTGAGGGGTTTAGGGATCACTCTGTGGTGTTCTGGTCTGATAACATGACCGTGGTTGAGTGTATCAATAGTCAGGCAGCACGATGCAAATGGATGCTGAGGTTGCTCAAAGAAATTGTTTTACTATGTATGCAATTGAACGTGCTCTTTAAGGCGAGGCATGTGCCAGGGGTGCTGAATCAGGCTGCTGATGCACTTTCTCGTTTCCGTATGCAGGCCTTCTGGGGTTTTCTGCCCACAGCGGACCCGGTGGCGGCACCATTTCCCGAAGCTCTCTGGTCTCTCGGTGCCCCGAACTACAAAACCTCGTGGGAGAGAGTTTAGCACCCAGGACAAGGAAGGCATATGAAGGGGCGTTCCGTTCCTATTGGTCCTTTTTGGGTTCTGCTAGGGGGGAGCTTTGGGGCCAGGAAGAATTTGTCATAAAGTTTTTGCTGTCATTACGCAAGGCAGGCAAATCGGTGGCCACGGCCCAGAGGCATCGGGCCGCCATTTCCTTCATGGCGCGGGCTCATGGTATCCAGGACCCTACAGCGTCTTTCGTAGTGCAGAAAGCGCTGCGTGGGTGGCAACGCCTTGAGGGTCGCAGAGTAGATGAAAGGCACCCGATAGGTCTGGATAGGTTGGCCCTGTTACTGTCCGTACTCCCTGCGACATGTTCATCCCAGTCGGAAACAGTGTTATTCCGGGCCGCTTTTGCATTAGCATTCCATGGGGCTATGCGGGTAAGCGAACTGGTGGCAAAAAACAAGCGGGATACGGCGGGGGGACTGTGCCGAGAGCACATTCAAGTTAAGGGGGAGACGATGATTGTCTCGTTTGCCAGGTCCAAAACCGATCAGGGGGCGATCGGGGACAGTGTAGTAGTCCAGCGGATTCCCGGATCTCCCATGTGCCCGGTTGCATGCGTTGAGGAGTATTTGGCGCAGAGGGCGGCATCATGGGGGGGGACCTTGCTGAGGCACGCTGATGCCACCCCACTGACGAGGTTTCAGTTCCAGCGGGTGCTTGCAATGGCAATTTCGGCCGCGGGCTTGAACCCGGGCGAGTTTGGGACCCATTCCTTCCGGATAGGGGCTGCTACAGAGGCTACAGCCAGGGGTCTGAGTGTGGAAAAAGTGAAACAGTTGGGGCATTGGTCCTCGAATTGTTACAAAAGGTATGTGCGGTTGCACATGTTGTGAAGCTGATATCATGTACTCACGCTTCTTGTCTTTGTTTGGTTACAGTTTCGCAAACCTACGAGGCGGGGCGGACTGTGCAGTCGACCCGACACCTGGGAACCAGCGGTCAGAGATCACCGGCTGATGAAAGAGTGGTGTGGGTCGTGGGCCACTCATACGTGAGGCGTGCCGCGGACGTATTCAAGGCAGGTGACATGATTCACACGGCTGGGGAATACGGGTACAGGGTGACCTTCTACGGAAGGGGCGGGCTCTGTATTGACCAGTTTCAACCTTTTCTTGAGGGTTTGTTAGGGCGGACAAGGTCACCGCCAGCTATAATCATAGTGCATCTTGGGGGCAATGATTTGGTGACCACTGGTAGACGACTACTTCTCGAGGCGATACTATCCACAGTAAGTTGGTTGGCGAGAAGGGTTCCAGGGTGCACGATTGCATGGTCCCATATGATTCCACGAAAGGTGTGGCGGGGGGCTAATTCAGTGTCTGCTATAAATCATTCTGTGAAAAAGGTGAATAACAAGCTTGGTAGACTGTTCCGTACCAGTACATTGCATTCGATTCCTCATGGTTGTATCAGGGGGGACAATATGTATCTAGAGGATGGGGTCCATTTGTCCCGGGTGGGGAATTCTTTACTCATAGGAGACCTCGTAGCCTGGTTAAGGAGTTTACAGCATGACCTTTAGGTAGGAGTTTTGTGGGGTGTCCGGATAGCCGGTCAACTATCCGGCCTGTGGCGGTAAGGTCATGATCGGTGAGCAGTCATTGGAAGATCCCTAGGGGGGGGCGTCACCCATTACGGATGGGAGCGCCCGGGGGGAGGTGGCCATTGGCCCCTCAACGGGGAGGCGGTCCCTTCTAAAGGACGGGACGCCTAAAGGAAAGGGAAGGCGGTCAAGGCCCCTCCCTGGATAGGAGGGGCTACGGGCCCCTCCTGGGAATTTCCCGGGGCCAGGACATCTGCGACGGCAGATGTGGTAAGTTGTGTGGGGTGGGGAGGGGGGTCTACGCTACCTTCTAGACACCTCACACGAGTCCTCGGACGACCACGTAGATGGCGTCGAGTTAACAGGGGCCCCCGTCAAGACAAGGGAAATTGGTATGGCACATGAGGTGCAGTCCTCTGTGCGGCCGCCCCTCACAAGTGAGGGGGGAGTTCTGGTTTAGGGATCTGACACCGGTTACGACCTTGCCGTTGGCCCTTAACGTTAGGATGTACAATTTCAATTTGGAATGCATTTGTAAGGATGTTAGTATCGGCTAGGAGAACCTTTGTATTAGAAATGTGTTAAGGTTAGCCAAAACATCGTAATGTGGATATGAAATTGTACATGATATGAAACTGTTATTTTAATGTTTTAATTGTGTTTCATATTTTAATAAATACGGCCGGGAGGGTAACTCCCTCCCGCCTTCCAAAAGTTCAGAACTGTTTCCGGTTTCCCAATTCTTGGGGATTGTGTTGAGAGGGGGTGGCGGGTATCTCAGCCATATGGAAAGGGGCGACCACTCGGTCCCCCCGAACGTATGGTGGAGTACCCCGATCCCCCCGGGAAGCCATTTTGGGCGGGAGGCGCGTCTCGGCTGGTATGCCCAAAGCAGCGTAGCCGGGGCGCGCTTTTTCCCGCCCAAGAGTGGGTTGTCCTAGACACTGAAGCTGTCAGCCACGCCCCCGGAGGCGGGAGGAGGCGGGTTTACGCCCGCCCAAAGAAGAATAAAAGGAGCGATAGTCCAAGGAAGCATCCTCTTGTTCCTGTGCTCTGAAGCTGCACCTCCTCGCTGCACGTGAGCTCGAGACGGAACGAAGAGCCAATTTTGACCCACCCACCAGCCCCTGAAGACAGCAAGTTGTTTTGGAATAAAGTCATTTGACGTAGTAGTTGTTTTCTTACAGGTTGTTCTGAATAAAGTTTGTGATTCGGTTGCAATAAAGTGGATTATTCTTCGCAGTATGCTTTATTAAAGACTTGCATCAGAGTGATCAGTAATGTTTTAGAGAGTTTATACTTGATCGGCTTAAGGTATAAATGTCCTTTCTTTCTTTAGTAATTAATCTTGTCGTATTTATTGTTTGGTCGGGCGGTAAGGTCATGATCGGTGAGCAGTCATTGGAAGATCCCTAGGGGGGGGCATCACCCATTACGGATGGGAGCGCCCGGGGGGAGGTGGCCATTGGCCCCTCAACGGGGAGGCGGTCCCTTCTAAAGGACGGGACGCCTAAAGGAAAGGGAAGGCGGTCAAGGCCCTTCCCTGGATAGTAGGGGCTACGGGCCCCTCCTGGGAATTTCCCGGGGCCAGGACATCTGCGACGGCAGATGTGGTAAGTTGTGTGGGGTGGGGAGGGGGGTCTACGCTACCTTCTAGACACCTCACACGAGTCCTCGGACGACCACGTAGATGGCGTCGAGTTAACAGGGGCCCCCGTCAAGACAAGGGAAATTGGTATGGCACATGAGGTGCAGTCCTCTGTGCGGCCGCCCCTCACAAGTGAGGGGGGAGTTCTGGTTTAGGGATCTGACACCGGTTACGACCTTGCCGTTGGCCCTTAACGTTAGGATGTACAATTTCAATTTGGAATGCATTTGTAAGGATGTTAGTATCGGCTAGGAGAACCTTTGTATTAGAAATGTGTTAAGGTTAGCCAAAACATCGTAATGTGGATATGAAATTGTACATGATATGAAACTGTTATTTTAATGTTTTAATTGTGTTTCATATTTTAATAAATACGGCCGGGAGGGTAACTCCCTCCCGCCTTCCAAAAGTTCAGAACTGTTTCCGGTTTCCCAATTCTTGGGGATTGTGTTGAGAGGGGGTGGCGGGTATCTCAGCCATAGGAGGGTCACTTGGTTTAGCTACAGGACTTGTTAAACACAAACCTGTTTAAAATTGCCGCAATGGACCACAGGATACCTGCTTCTGGTTCATATCTTTCGGATGCGTAAAAAGATCTCTACACCTGCTTTCCCTGTTCTTCTCTGGATGACCAGAACAGCCCTCGATCTACATAATCACCCAATTCTCAAATGTCGACCATTTTTTTGTCCTGCCCCATTTTCTATTTTGAGAATGACTTTTAGTAAATCCTGCTGCCTCCATCTTAGGCACCGCTGTCTTCAGAAGCCTCTCATAACAGCTAGGGCCACATTTTTTTCTTGGAATGGCGGGGAGGGGAGCACCAGAGGACAGAATGCAGGCCGAGCGGTGCCTGTGATACATCTTCTTCCCAGTCCTGGAACTTGCACTTTTGAATAAACATGGACTGTGTGTGTACCTGCTCCACTTGTCTGACAGCTCAAAGACGCGCCTGGACCTGGTGTTTGGTGATGGCCGCCAGAGCAGCAGAATACGACGTGGCTAAACCATCATTCATGGGTTTATCGAACTCGCCAAATATTGTCCAGAAATAGAATCTTTCCTATTTCTCTCTTTACCTTTACAACGAATCCTGACTTCCACTTCAAAAACAACACGCTGCAGAGTCTGGGAGTCAGTTACACATTAACCCTCGGCCACAGAAGGGGAAATGGGCGTGTAGGGGCGGGGAGGGGTGGTGAGGGTGGAAGGTGGGGTTGATGTCTCCTGCCCGCTGAAAGATCCCCTGATGGAATATTTATTCTGCCGCTGGAGTTAAGGACACGTTTTGTTTGCTCGAAAGCAAAGAGCAGCGAAAGTAAAGTTTACAATGTTGCAATGCTGGCTGTATGTACGAAAACAAACCGGGAGACAGTTTCTGTGACTGTCAGTGCAACTCAGAACACTGTGAAGATGGTAATTTAATGGATAGACATGACCAAAGGTGAGGTAGTTCATAGGGTTCGCTACCGGTTACTGAGGTTTGTAAGCAGTTTACAGCTTATAGGCCCGAATCCTTGCAAGGCCAACTCAGCTTGTCATGCTCATGACTTGGCCTTCACTGCGAGGCTGATGAAAAGAAGACCATTGCTGTTTCTAGAGCTGTGCAGTCGCAAACCTGACAGCGATCGAAGTATATCAAAACTATTCAGGAAATGTAATGATACGGAATGACCCACTCTTTTTTTCAGCTAAGCAACTTCATTTTATTTTTTGAAAAGATAACACACATACTGCAAGAAATAGAAATACAAATGTATAGTAGTCAAAACACATGAAATGGGAAGATATTAATGCACACAATAAAAGTGATCAGAGTGAGATAGTGTAGTTTTGAAATCTATAAGAGACTTATAGGCCCGAGCTGCATTCGAGGGACTATGATGAGAGAGAGGGGGCCTATAACAGCCAGTATGGCCAGAGGGTAATAAGGCTATTAATACCGGCTATTAGAACATTCCACCCACTGAGGGTAGAATTTTCTAAATTAAGAAAAGGAGAAACAGAAAGACAAACTTTGGAATGCTGGAGCAGAAGGCTTATCTCCTAGCCCTGAGCGGCTATTTTGGCTTCAATGGAGCTTCCAACATTCCAATGTTCTAATAGGGGATCAAAAAACGTAGATATTGGAGAATCTCAGGGGGGTTGGAGACTTCTGTTTATATGCATATGAGGATGTAATTTGGCTGAGGCATAGATCAGGAACCTGCAAAGGTGACCAAATTAGGTAAAAGCTTAGATAACAAGTCTTTGGCCAAGGATTGCTCTAGTCTCTAGGGGACATGTCCAAAAAGTTGACATACACTAATCAGATTTTGTGAAGCATGAATTAAAAAAAAGTCTTACCAGCAGCTTTCCACCAAATGGAAGTTTTATGGCAACTGAAAGACCTGTCTTTAAGTCCAAAATGGAGAAATCTACCTCTAGTGAACTCAACTTAATTACATACCAGGATGTAGTCACTTCACAACAGTAGTGAGCCTTCTGTGAATCATCATGAAAAATCCAGTGGTCCTTAATGGAAACACACATGTATCTTCAGATTCTTCTGTGGACAGTCACTCTTTTGCTGGAGTATTTTGTCCTCAATTTTCCTGGAAACTATGATCATGTCTGGCAAAACACTGGGGAGAGGGCAGGACCTAGTGCACTGGCTGGAACATCAAATAAGCCCAGTTTGTCATTTCTAAATTCAATTTTATTTCCTTACTGTGTATTTTCTTATAGATATAAAAACATATTTACAAACTAGCCCTAGGATTTTGTTTCGAATTGGTAAGTGTCTATGCTTTTCAGATGTCTTCGTGGTGTCATAAAGCTATATCTATAAACCAATATAACATAACAGGATCCCTAAAACCACATTGATGGAATCATAGGGGCATGCTGACATCTACAGGTCCCTGGCCATGTACCCTCCTGGGTGAAAAGAGCATTCCAGTGTACGAGAACTCTCTTGAAGAGGAACATTTTCACTGCAAAAAACTTTGTCTTTAAGCATGGGAGCACAATGGTGTGGCAATATCACAGTTTCTACAGCCTCACAGCGCTTGAGGTGTGTTCTTGTTTGTTTCTGGTATGGGTTCATGATTTCGTCTCTAAAATCTTCTACTTGACAGATCACAATGCTGCTAAAATCATTTACACTTTAACAATTTGCACATAAATCACAATAATATTATTTTGATTAGATTGTATACATTGTTGTTCAGTATTTTTTGCTCTCGCATTTGTTTGTTGCCCCCCTGCTCTCCCTTATCGTCTTCTGCCACTTCCTTCTCATAGTCTTCTTCTTTCATCTGCTCTGTCTTATTTACCACATCTTGGTGGGTGCTGCACTCCCAAATACCAGGTTTCGACACCCCGCAGGGATACAAATGCAGGAATTCTGTGTGTAATATGAAGTTCAGTTCCACGATGTGACGTAGAGTTTTGCCTTCCCATTGATGTGGCTGCAGGGTCGGATTGGCCACTTAATCCATCCAGCATTTCCCCAGTGAGCTGGAGCCATTGAAGGCCAGTTTTTGACATTTGACAAGCGCTGCCTCTGTCTCCAGCTAACCAGGTTTTATGGCAGTAAGCTCAGCAGGCAAAAAGCGAGAGAGAGATTGTGAAGGGACAGGAAAGAAAGAGATAGAAAGGGAGTGACGGCTGGTTTGAAAATTTTTGAGAGAACTGCATTTTGGCCATCTCAAAATGGTGCTGATGTTGGCACAGAGAAGCACTGTCCTTCCCTACACTGTCCCTTGCTTACGCCATGGAGCAGTGACATTGGTCCTACTGATGTGATTTTCATTGCGTGGCAGCCACAGGTTTACCTTCTAGTGTTATTGGTGTGAGTAGCAGCGGTTGTATAAGTGCATCAGTAGACACAGGCTATTCAGGCATAACTTACATTGACACTAAGTGCTTAGATCGCCCGACCTAGCAGGCTTCCCTAATAGCTTCATTCAGCCTTGCACATTTTCCTCTTCATCATGTCACCAATTACAGAGTGAAAGAGCCAGATCTGGAATTAGTGTGTGATAGTCCTTTTGAGATCATCACACATTTATGAAAATGAAGATGCCAGATAAAATCCATGAATAAAATCATGTCTCTCTACATTCCCCTCAGGTACCCACTTACAAGAACAGGAAGGGCTCTTTCCGCACAGAGCGAGAAGGGTTTCACGGATGGCGGAGAGCAGAGCTGCGATTTTCTGCAGACTGGGCTTCCATCCTCTGGTTTACAACCATGAGAAGTAGTATTAAAACAGCATTTTACACAAGTGGAATTTAAATGACAAATCGTGTTAGCACAACCCCCATCTAGGGTTGGCCTATTCATTATTAATAGGCCTAGGAGTAGGTGCCCAGGTGTCCCTTGCCATGCCTTTCAGACTCGTCTTGGTATCTGTCTCCTGCCATTTTCCTTGTTAGCTGCTTGTCTGCCCCTTACTCGAAATTGCTCTTGCTTGATTGTGCTGTCTGTTTTGTCTGCCCCCTGTCTTTGTTTAACTGTTCCTTTTTGCATCCGTTGTTCCACTTAACTTCCCCTTTTTTTCATTTTTGCTCCTCTTACTGCTCCATTTTGCATCTTGGTCTCTTGTCAGCTTTTGCCCCCAACTTGCTCCACCAATCACGTTTTCCCAGCTTTTCAATCCCGCTGCACTTTACTGCTCTGTCCATCGGACTTTCCCGCACTTGCTGAGCCCATCCATCGCACCGTGCTCCTCCCGCTCTCCAAGGCCCTAGTTAATGGAGGCCACAGCGCCAAAGGCAAGCCTATCTGCACCCATCCGAGCCTGGACCGCCCAAGCACCAGGAACACTGTTCCAAATGCCTCCCCCAGCTACACTGTCAATGAACTCCACCTGCCCAACCCTGGACGCTGCCACAAATGATGCTGCAAAGCTGCACCTCAGTCACCGCAGGCAACCCTACTGAATACAAAATCCTGCCCAGGAGGAAGACTCAACATCATCCACAGAAGCACCATCAAGTATACCTCTTACTCTGACCCTGAAGTCACTTTTATGGAACACCTGCACTTCAAGCTTCAGATGGACAGTAAAACCACTCTCAAAGGCACCCTCACCTACCTGCGACCAGGACCTCGCACACACTTCAGCAATCTCCTCACCATACCCCTCGCCACGGGCACCAAAGACTTCATACTCCTAGGCAGTCTGGCTAACCCCACACAACTCAAACTCCTCAAACTTTCTCGAAAGTCTACAGAATGTTGGCCTCATTCAGTTCGCGCAAATCCACTCACACATCACCAGACACACCCTGGACTACATCTTCTCCTCCAGTGACAAGGTTAAAGACAGCCACATCACGCCACTCACATCGACGACCACTTAATCGTCCACCTCCACATAACAGTAGCACCAACCACTCCTACGGAGTCTAGCAACACTCCAAGCCTCTGTTGGATGAAAGTTACATAAACGGAATGGTTCAACGCCCTAACTAAACTACCCACGCCCCACCAATGACCACATCAATAACAGAAACAACTTCAACAACTGGATCACCACCTGCGCCAATACCCTGGCATCCGTGAAAAACACCAAACCTAAAAGACCCAACAAACAAGCTAGCTGGTACAACGCTGACCTCAGAGAATCCAAGAGAGTTTGCAGACACACTCAAGGAACCACCGTAAGAAACACCTTACAAGGCCGCACTTAGACACTATAGACACTATCACCATCAAGTAAAAGAGACCAGGAAAATGGCCCTGACCCTGAGAATCAAACCTAGCTCAACAACAGCAGGGAATTTTTATGCACTGTTAAGGAGTTCACCAACCAAACAGCTGCAACCCAAACCATTATCCCTACACAACACATCTGCAACAACCTCTCCATGAAAAAATCATCAAGATCTACAGCAACTTTGAACCCTAGCCACCCTCAGCTAACCTCATCAACCAAAAGCTACCAACTGACAGCATGAAACCCTCTATCAATTGAGAACACTGCAGCAATAATGAAGACAGTCCACTCAGGGGCTCCCATAGACCCCTGTCTCCACCATGTCTACAACATGGGAAGAGCTATGATCAGCGATGCGCTAACTTCCATCATTAACACCTCCCTCAAGACAGCCACCTTCCCAGATAGCTGGAAACACGCTGAAGTCACCACCCTCCTCAAAAAATCCTCAGCTGACCCCAAAGTACTCAGCAAATACTGACCCATCTCACTGCTCCTCTTTCCAGTGAAAGCCATCAAGAAGACCATCAACAGACAACTCTCTGATCACTTAGAATGCCACAAAATCCTGGAAGACTCCCAATCAGATTCCTAAACAACCACATCACTGAATCAGCCCTCATCGCTGCCACAGATGACATATGCACCATCCTCGATGGTGGACAGAACGCCACCCTCATCCTCCTCAACCTCTCTCACACTACACACTCAACACCAGATTACACACAGCAGGAATGAAAGGACCAGCACTGTAGTGGAGCTCCACACTTTTCAACATATACATGACTCCTCTGGCAAACATCAACTCCCATGGAATCAACAAAATGTCCTTTGTTAATGACACCCAGCTCATATGTTCCCTCTCAGATGATGCAGTCACTACCAAGACAAAATCCAAACAATGCATGACCAGCGTGGCCAATTGGATGAAAGAAACTGCATCAAGCTCAACACAGACAAAACTGAAGTACTGATTTTTGGGTATAAAAGCTCACTTTGGACACCAGCTGGTGGCCCCCAATCTTGGTCCCACACCCTTCCCAGCCGACCAAGCTAGGAACCTAGGCCTCATTCTGGACACCAACCTCACCATGAAGTCCCAGGTCAACACATTCACCTCCTGATGCTCCCACATCCTCCACATTTTACGTAAAATGTCTCTCACTGGACACCCAAGGTACCATCATACAGGCCCTAATCACAAGCAGTTTGGGCTACGGCTCCACACTTTATGCATCCAAACCCATCTTCTTCACAGACTTCAAACCATCTCAACCAGACCCAGACTCATCCTCAACCTCTCATTTCAAACCCACACCACACCACACCACTACTTAGAGAGCTCCACTGGCTCTCCATTCAGAAGCTTTGCCAGTTCAAACTTCTCACACACACATTAAAGTCACTACACAACACGGGACCTGCATACCTCAATCACCAGCTTCACTTCCACTAACACACCAGACAAGTTAGTTAAGCATCACCCTAACTCGCACACACCCTGCATCCACAGAAGCTGAACAGGAGGTTGATCATTTACTACCAAGCTGCCAAATCATGGAACGACCTCCCCCAACACATCAGGACCTCCTCCTCACTTTTTCAATTCCGCAAGAAGCTGAAGATCTGGCTATTCAATTTAGTCTTCTTGCAGGACCATCAAGACTGCCTGTATTCAGGCCCAGCCTCACCACCCCTACACTCACTTACTCAGCACCTGGATACCCGCATGGGTGACCAGCATCGCTCCACAAATCCACCTTACATTACTGAACATATTCCATATTCTGCTGCTTGTACTGAATGAAGACCGGTCAAGTTGATTGAATTTATATAACATTTGAATTTGAAGCAGGGTTGGATCCTTAATTAATATATTGTTTCAACTAGAAGCTGTATGTGGAGATCCTCTTGATTGTAAATTTAAAAATTGAAAGAAAAGATGGACAGAAGTTAACCAAGAGACACATATTGGCTAGGGTACTGAAGGCTTAGAAACAGCATTAAATGTATAGTTTTTGTTCAGAGTATGCATGATCAGCAGACTTAGCTGGAACAAAACTAATGAAGGAATTCTTGAATGTATGATAAAGGCAACAGGGAGCGGGGCAGGGGAAGGTGGTTTGAGAAGATTGGATGAGACAGATGGGGCAAATCTGATGATCAGGTGTAGTATGTGTTGTGAGGAGCTGAGACGGTCTGAATGGCCTCACTGCCTTATCCTGTCACTAACAGTCCTAAGTATTCGCCCTGTTTTTCCCCCTGAATTCATATAGGGGCATCTAAAATGGCGAGTCCAGGTTCATGGAATCAGGATTGACAGAAATGTTACATGCAAACGTGATTAGTGAATATATACATTCTGCCAGTAGAGAGGAATTCCCATACAAGCAAACTTAGTGTTATGTGTTTGCTTATGGATGTTCCTTGCTCATCATACTCACAAGAGTGTGCTGTATCACGTGCAAGAAGATTCCACTCTGTAAATGTTTTCAAATGTACTCCTGTTCCAGGTAAGAGTTAGTGTTTTCCAAAGTGTTTTTCTAAATATGGGATTGGGAATACTCCCATATTTAATAAGACTGTAGAAAAAGGAGTTTATCCAATGGTAAAATATTTCGCTGTGGGGAAAATAAGTTTAGTGCGCATTTTCCACCTGGTGGGATTTCCCATGCAAACGTTTGAGTGTTAGTATTCCTGGGTAACTGTGACTGTCATAGCTTTCATGAAATACCGTGAGTTCTTTGTGAATACCTGAAAAGTCTGAGACCAACAACAAGGGACTCGCAACATTGTTGCATTTATACATAAAAAATAACAGATGTAAGGTCTTTTCGACTCCCTCCAGCCTTAAGGAGGATCACACTACCCATCCAATTCTAAAACCATCTGCTGGAGTCTGCCTTTAGCTTCGGACAGATGCCAGGGTGGTGCTTTTGCTACCTGTACTTTTCAATGTCTTCTCTTGTCTATGTAAATGTGGGTGCCAGTCTGAGGTTGGGGGGCTCCCCCTCACTTGGATAGAGTAGGGGGCTTTATACAAGTACATGAACCAAAAGATGCCTAATACTTTACCCCAAATGCAGATGTTATAGCTTTTGCTTTTAGAACCTACTACAGAACCTGGTTTTGGAACTGGAAATGTTGGTTTTGAAAATATTTTTTGACTAACACTTCAGGAGCTAGATTAGGCGCTGTGGACCATTTTTCATACCTCTTTTAAATGCACCTCAGGGTTTTGTGCCCCCGTGCTTCAATATTCTCAAGCCCTTTTGCATCTCTTTTTACAAATAAATGTACTAGTGAAAAACCTGTAGATCACCTCTTTTGGTATTCTGCTTGCACAGAATTGTCCTTATTTGAATAAGAATCTACTTTTTAACGATGGCCGTTTATTTGATTCAGGTTGAACATTTGAAATCAACTAATCAAAGCCTAAGTTAGGATGTAAAGAAGGACTTCACTAAGTTTGTTCAGGTTGCATGTTTAAAATCAGCCAATGGTAGAGAGCGCATGCTTGGTTTGAGCTATTCAGACCAGGTGGGTTAGGCAGTGAGCATCAATCATTCATAACAGAAATAGTACATTCTGTTTTGTTTAAATTTGTTTTATTGTCGCCATAGTAGTATAGAGAAGCTTTGTATAGTCCGACTTGGCGTCAACATTCGGCCTTGCAGGATATGATGCAACATTTTTTACAGTGAAAACAAAGAATGGAATGTAATAAGACTGCCCAACCACCTGACCTCCCTCGCCATCCCCCCTCGGGTGCCGGCATATCCTATTCTCTTAATCTTTCCTATTAGCGTTAATTAACTCCTAGGTCTCCATATATATCTGTTGAGTGGAGGTCTTCTGTTAGTCTTAATAGTCTAAGGCATCGGGGCAGGTAAGCTCAGTGAATTCTGGCCATAAGAGTGTTATAAATGGGTGCCAAATCTCCTGGAAGGTATCTCCTTCTGACCTGAGTGTTTAGGAGAGGCTCTCCATCCCCAGTAGGTCCCATATCCGGTGAAGCCAGGTGAGTCTTGTCGGAGTTCTCTCAGTGCCCCATTGGACTAGTATGGCTTGGTGTGCTGCTCTATGTGCTAGGGTTATATGTCTGCCTCTTGATGTGTGTGGGTAAGTGAGTGGATTGGGGAGACCCAGAAGTATGCATGAGAGGAATCCAGGGAGCTGGGTCGCGAAATGTGTATCTATGTCAGTTGGAATTTCCTTCCAAAAGCGTGCTAATTTTAGGTAGTCCCAGAGTATGTGTGTCAGTGTTCCTGTCGGTGCATTGCACCTCCAGCATTTGTTGTCGCAGGCACGGTTGATATTGTGTAAACGGGCTGGGATCAGATACCAGTAAGAGACTATCTTCACTGCCGTTTCAGTACTAGATGTGTTGGGGGATGAACAGCTAGCCCTGTAGTGAATGTCTCTCCACTCTTTCTGGGTCAGTTCTCTTCCCAGCTCCCGCTCCAGTGCAGCTGAGCTTCAGATTTCATCTGTATTTCAGGACCCGTTAGGATTTTGTGTAAATCCGTGACTAGTTGTTTGTCTGAGGTTCTGATGTGGAGCCATTTCTTGAAGGTAGTTAAGTGTCTCTGCGCTGCTTCTCTTGTCTCTCGGTTCATCACCCAGTGTCTAATTTGTGTGTAATGAAATCTTTCTTCCTCTGGGAGCACGACAATTGTTCTCAGGGTATTAAATGGAATGGGGCCTTCCTTGTCGAATAGATGACCTATTGATCTGCACTCTGGTTTTTGCCAGACCTCAAATTCTTTGCGGTTCCGCCCCGGCGTGAAGGCTGGATTCCCAACTATAGGGGTCAAGGGAGAAAGGAACGATGTGAGGCCTCTCGTTGTTCCCACTGAGTCCCAGACCCTAAGCGTAGGGAAAGTGATTGCCGATAGATAGAGGTTGGGTGTGCGTCTACTCTTTTCTAAGAAAGGGATCATCCACAGTGGGGAGCCCACCAGCACCCTGCCCATGAATAGCCATGTTTTCTCCAACTCTGAGCGGGACCCTTCCACCATAAATCTAAGTTGGGCCAATTTGAAATAGTTTGGTACGGAGGGTTCTCCTAGGCCTCCCTCTCCTGGGTCTTGTATGCTTAGCTCTATTCGCATGGGGGGCCTTTTGTTTGCCTATACAAAAGAGTGAAAGGTACTCTGTAAGTCTTGAAGTACTCCCGATGGGGGCCAAAGATATAAGGTCAGAAACACATACAATATTCTCCGCAGAGCCATAATTTTTAGGGCCGCATTCCGTCCTAGCCATGACAGCGCATATGGGAGCCACCGGGCTAAATCTGCTTTTGTTTTACCCACTAGATCTTTGTAATTAATCGTTGTGCTTTCCTGAATGGTCAGAGCTAAGCGAATCCCTAGGTAGGTGATGGTAGATTGCCAATTGGTTGAGTATTATTGCGTGAGATATTCCTGCTTATCGGGGGCGACTGTCAAGTTCAGCGCCTGCGATTACGATATGTTATTGTGGAAGCCAGAGACTAATCCGAAGTGTTTAACCTGTGTTAAAAATCTCGGGAGTGACAATCATGGATCATCTAGGAAGGCAATGACGTTGTCCGCATATAGCGTAATGCAATGGTTCTCGGCTCCAAAGCAGATGCCTTGCACGTCTGGGTTGTCTCTCAATCGTTGGGCAAATGGCTCCATGTATAATGCTAAGAGCAATGTGCCATGCCTAATCGGAAAGTTCTCTGAGGTTTTGCCATTTACCCGTACTGACACTCTTGATTGCTCGTATCCGCTCAATACCCAAGCGCAAAATTTGTACCCAAACCCAAAGTACCTCAGCACCGCTGCTACGTACAGCCAAGCCACTCTATCGAAAGCCTCCATGGCATCAATCGAAAAGAACATCATTTCTCATTGTGAATGGGGTGCATTATCTATTGAATGGAGAAGGCGTTTAGTATTGTCTGAGCATTGCCTGTTGGGGTAAAATCATCACTAGTCAGGGGCGATCAGACTGGGCATGAGTGGGGCCAGTCGAGCTGCTAATATCCCAGTGAATAATTTTGCATTGACATTCAATAGTGAGATGGCTCGGTAAGACCCGCTGGCTGTCCCATCCGTTCCTGGCTCTGCTATGGCAGTGATGGAGGCCTGAAGCAACGATGGCGGAAGTGTGCCAATGCTCGTGGATGCATTAAATACTTTGGTGAGCAGAGGGGCTAATATTGTACAATATGTTTTGTAGAACAAGGCAGAGAAGCCGTCCGGGCCCAGTGACCTGTTGAGATTAAGTCTCGATATTGCAGTTATGACCTCTTTTATTTTAATAGGGTGATCTAGTGTGGATGCTTGTTCATCTGTTAATTTGGTTGCTGTAGTTTCTTCTAAATAAGATGTGATTAGATTATTGGGATGTCTTGTGCCATGTATAGATCTTTATAGAAGGTTCCAAATCAAGCTGCTTTCGCGTCCTCCCTAGTTTTTATTTCCCGTCTCGGTTCTTAACCCTTCCACTGTGTTGGCTTGGCATTGCCCCGTGACTTTGGTAGATAGCAGTCTTCCACATTTGTTACCCTCTAGGTAAGCCTGCTTGAGACGCAGAATTGAGTATTTAGTGTGGTCTAAGTCCAATCCAGCTAATTGCTTCCTTGCTATCTCCAATTGCCTCCAGACCCACTGGGCCCCAGTGCGTGGTGGATACGTTCAAGCTCTCATACCTGTGTCTGGAGCTCCATGCATTTCTCTCATCTGGCCTTATTTTCAGCAGCAGAGATAGCTATCAGGACTCCTCCTTTAAATACGGCCTTCAGAGTATCCCATACCATTGCTGGGGATGTCTCGGGCGGTCATGGGTACACTTGTTTTTAGAAAGGAAGAGATCTTAAACAATTCACAGAAAGAAATATATTTTCACAAAACAGGAATACTGAGCTGTAAGTGCTTCTGTGTTTGATTGTAACTGAGTAATGGATTAGAAAATGTCTAATGCATAGGATATTCAATAATTATCACATAATTTAGTTTGATAATAGATACCTGAAGGCTCACTGAATTGATAAAGTCAATTGTAAAAGTAAGACATAAAGCAATAGGGGGTGTGCCAGGTGATGAAGTCAAGGTAGACGTAGTAGTTTCTCAAAAACCTTTATTTATGTTCTTTATTTTCATGTCCTAGTTCGCTATGATGACCGACCATGTACTGGTAGCTCAAGACTTATCAAGGTACTCCTTGGACGCAATGACGTTATGAGGCATTATTCCTCGTTTGATGCTTTGGATGACGACTTTCTGAGGCATAACTCCGCACTTTGGATCTAATATATTATTATTTGTTCCTATACGAACTGCGATTGTTTATATTGCTTCATTAGCCCTGACAAAGTTCCCACGTTTGGGAATGAAACTTGTTGGCTGAGCTGTTTTGTTGTAATAAGAAATTACACATGAAAATAAAGAACATAAATAAAGGTTTTTGAAAAACTACTACGTCTACCTTGACTAAATCATCTGGCGCACCCCGTATTGCTTTATGGATTAAGGATCTAGAGAACAGGGGCATCGTACAACGTCGGATGCCGGAGTGTGCGCAGGACAGTTTATGGAAAACTAAACTAGTGTGAGGTGCAGATTGGATAAGTCTGCCATTGGGTTCTGTTCTTTTTGCAAAAGTGAGACATGACCTTGTTTGCAATAATGGTAAAATATGTTTGTTGATGAATGTATTGATTTTATGTGTAGTCTATTGTATGTGATATCCATCAATGTTGCTGATATGTGCATATGCTTTTGGACCCACACGGTTGTTCTTGTGGCATATATTTATTGCCAAAAAAAAAATTCTAATTAAAAAATGCTGAAAATTGAGTGACCGAAATGACATTAATCCCTGCATAATGTTCCAAACCAAAACTGCTTGTTATTATGCAGTTAATGGTGGTGTAGTGTAAAGATTTAGGGTTCGTGAGCACACCCTACTCATGCTCCTCTGCAGTTCATTTCTAAGCCTCCCAACTTACCTTATATATGGACTTTTATGGATTTATATGAAAGCGATAGCACAATACTAATGGATATCCAATATTTCAATCATTAAAGCTTATTTTTATGGAAGGACCATTGCCGCTCACAGCACTAATGGAATGTCCTTGAATTCATCTTTCCGGGACACGGTCCCTGCTTTGAAAACCATTTCCACTGCATCTAATTTCTGTTTGCCACATAGCTAATAAGCAGTTCTCAATCCTAATGCATTCTCATTAGAGAACTGTTGACACACCACAACCTCCATCAGTGGGTGACGTTGCACGCCACTTAGAAGAAATATCCTGTTTCAGTTGAGGCGGAATGACAATGAAGGTAGTGCTAGGGTTCTAGGAGCAGAACTGGGGTTAGCGACCGTCAGCCATCATTAGTGACCGCCAGTCGTCATTAGTGACAGCCAGTCGCCATTAGTGACATTCAGTCGACATTAGTGACCGCCAGTCGTCATTAGTGACAGCCAGTCGCCATTAGTGACCGCCAGTCGTCATGTACACATGCTGCATGATCAAAATTCGTGGCTGATCAAGCTTTTAAGTAAGGAAAGTGAAAACCTCAAACTTTAAATTTTTTCGAGCAGTAATATCATAGAAGAGTCTTTGTGCTAACCCGCTTCAGACATTAGCCCGTAGATCGCATTTACCATGAGAGTGTGTGAAGTCTGAAATGTTTGCGGGATACCTTGAAAACTGGATCGACTGGTCTTTAAATATACTAGAAACTCTAAAACGGAGTTAAGTAATTACACTTAGCTTACATTCTTATTCTATTTAACTTTCTTATCGATGTAGTGATTTACTCAACTTTTTAAGGCTAATAAATGTATTGCAGATGCTTATCTTTGTTTCAATTGACTTTTTAGTTTCCCATCAATCATATAATCTGGCTTTTAATATTTGCTCTCAATGGATTGTAAGAAGACGTGAGACTCAGAGCAGCCTCCTAACATGCACGTGGGAGTGCTGGCAAAGGAGGTGGGCTGAAAACAGTGTTTGGTCTGACCAATGGAATTGTTAGTGCAAGTTTTATATTCCGATAATCACAACTGTAACACTATATTGTTCATGAAGTCTGATTTGACAGTGGTCCTTATCACGTGCTTTAATGCAGACCGGATAGGCGTTATCACTTTGCATTGCACTGCACCTTCAAGAACCGTCATTGATCTGTATGTTCCCTGGTTCCCACATATGGGTAAGGGATGAATTGAACAGTCCAAGATTTTAGAAAAGGTCTAGTTTTGGTGAGGGCGCTGCAAGATAGTGATTAGTGCAGGCATAAGGGTTGTGGCTAGCTGCCTTCCCCTAAATATAGCTGCCTTTTATTTCCCAAAAGGGAATAGGGGCTTTCTCCTTGCTTCCATCCCACCCTAGCACCCATGATACACCATTGTCATGAGACTATTCTATTTTTATGTGACTGTTTCAAATGTACGTATTTGGATAAGACCATGAGAAGTTGTGCTCTGCTCCCAAGATAAACCTCTGTGGCTTTGCAAAGACTGACGTAGAATGTATTTGTGTGGTTCTTGAGGGAGCTTTACCTAGAGCGTCAAGCATCTTTTGCAGAAAAAGCCGTATAATTAGATACTTTTAATCATAGAGGCTTTTCCATTTTTTGGAAAATGTATGTTTTGCTGTGTATAATTGTGCAGTACTACAAGTTAAGGAAATCTAACACTTTCATGTTCGAAGCATTAGGAGTAAAGGCCTCTCCTGAAACAACATAGTCAATAGATGAGATATCCGATGTCCAAGGGAAGTAATTGATCATAGTAAAGGTGAGAAATGCCATTGAGGCTCCACTGACTGAAGTCTGTTCCCTGGCAATTGCAGTCTACGGTTTCTTTTGTTCCTGTTTCCTTTCTTTGCTTTCCATGGCCTCTAAATCAACTACAAATTCTGGATGTCATTGTATCTAATTAGATAATGCATATGCATTTTAGCATGTCTCTGTACACTTTAAAAAAATTGCACTGTATTTAATGTTCAATCTCCTGTGTGCTTTGTCATTCTCTTTTCTTTGAATGAAAGCTTCACACTGAGGCAACAATTGAGTGAGATTAACATATAATGCCACCAGTTTTCTGAACTTTTGAAGACTGGGTTGAATTCCTTGTCTTAAATCCTGTTCCTGCACCAGAGATGACAAGCAGCTTGGTCAGATTATCCAATGGGTGAATAACTCTGCATGTGTAGCAGCAGATCTAGGATTTAATCCTTGTTTCAGTGGGTAGCCAAATCAAGCCTCTTAACCCGTTGAGTGCTTGTGACAAGCTCAGTTCGTCATGAGGCACGGTTGAGCTGCACTCATGACGAGCTGAGCTCGTCACGGCCGTTGGAACGTTCACACGCGGGGATAATTACCCCGCTGTGCTGAACGTTCCAAAACAGGTGCGGCTGTGACAAGCTCAGCTCGTCATGAGTGCAGCTCCACTGTGCCTCATGACGAGCTGAGCTCGTCACTAGCCTTGCCGCGCGTGGCCGTGGCCCCCTCCCCCCGCACATCTGGGGGAAAACACCCCGCAGTGAAGGGGTTAAGATTGGGTTGATCCACTCAAATATTTTCTTTGAAGAGATGAGGTATATGCTTGTTAACAGATGTACAGTTGCACGGCTGTACAGGGTAGATATTAAAAGAGCACAGTGGCAATGATGCCCAGGGGAGAGAGGCGCCTAATTGATTCCTAGTTATACATGCTTTTCCGTACCAAACCTGAAGATGGGGTCCTATTATTTTTTTTGCATTGCGGCCCATGGCACTTTGCTGCGCCACGCATGCTTGTCATTTTCCTTGCTTGCATTGGCTCCCACTGTACCCTTGCTATGCCAACAGGTTGTTATATGTCTCTGAAGAGAGACTTGAGTATACCTTTAGTGGCAGACACCCTGATATGTGTTTGTAACCAGACGCACAAGTATACGCGTGGCAACAGGTACAAAATATGTGTTTGTCGACAGAGGTTTATGTTTGTGGCACAGCAACAGGTAAGGAAGATCCCTGCCCTCCATATTGGAACTGGTCGAAGGAAAGCCCTTCGATGTGCCAGGAATGGATCTGTTAAAGAGCGAAGAAGTAGTTTACAATGCATTCAATTACAGAAGTTCGCATCCTACCAACTTCTGAGTGTCACATGGATTCTTATTGACATACAATTTCAAGACTTCCCGCAAACTGCATATGCGTTCTTAATATTTCATTCTAAAAAAATCACAGTTCTCAGCAGTTCTTCGTGTATAGCATTTTTGTAAAGCTCTTTCCTCACATTTTATACTTAATGGAAAAAAAATGTGATATCGAAGAAATCCTTTTCCTTACTCTACTGAAAAGTAATATAATGTCTAGGTTTTCCTTTTGTAATTTTTTTCTGCATTTTCTTTCCTCTCTTGCAAGTTCTAACCTCTTGATATCGACGAGCTGGCTATTCTTTCTTTGCCTTCTTCCTTGTCTTACTTTCCCATGTTATTACTTTTCTGTCATACTTGTGTTTTTGTCTTGCTTCTTATTTTCTTTCATGGGTGAAAGAGGCACTTCTATCTATGCTGATTATTATTATGGTTAGTTAACACAATTCAGAATTTTTGTGATATTGCTGAAGAGCAGCCACCCCTCCACCTTTGCTTGCTGGCCGGACTGGGAACTCAAAGCAGCCCTGGCAAATTTTGGCAGACCAGCCCCCGTTCGGCGCGATAGTGAGTGTGTGCAGCGAGTGAGCCCGAATGCTACTAGGGGGGATTTGGGGGACTTCTCCCCCCAAGAAGATTTTGGAAAACGACAGACCAAAATGGTGAATTTTACAGCACATTTTTCATTACATATTCAACTGTATCAACTTTCAAAGCACAGTAAATAGTAGATGATGACCTTAAAGAGCCCCCAGGTTACCCATTTAGTCATATGTACCCATAGACATTCTTTTGGAGAGCGCCAAAAATAGACACAAGTAGTGGATGTCGGATCCTGTGCTTGATATTAAGGGACTGAGGCATCACATGCTAGAGATGAGTGTATGTCTGTCTCGTGTCTCTCTCCTCTTCTCACTCTTACAATTGGTTCGGGCTGGCTGAGACATTGGGTCTGGTTGGAGCTACTACCCAAGATGGCATATTACACATATTACCTGTTACGTATTTTGGGGTAAGTTGAATTGAAAAGGGGCTTTGTTGAAGCGGATATCTTAAAGAGCCTTTGCCCCTGGAACTCCTTTCATGTTGTGTTTTTAAACTGCTTCGAATTAATTATTGTGTACCTTAGCCTGTGTCTGGCAGGCCTTCAGAGATTAACCAGCAGTGTATCCCTTTTCTTTTGCATTTGATATCTACCTTTAAACGCAATTATTACATTTACACCTCCATATTAACTACAGGGATGTAATCCATCCAGCAGCCGTGTTGCGTATGGGCTGAAAGATTCCAGTTTGTGTGACCTTATGCACATAAATGAGAATGACAGCTTTCACTATACAGAGCCAAAAAGATCAAGTTGCGTCTGACTATTAATTGATATTTATTTTATGACTTTACTATAGCACACCCCTAGCTCCAAGGGGAACTCAAGAGCTTCTAGAGAGCCTTTCTATTGTCAGGATTAACACCAACTGCTATCCATTAAACCGGGATCTGTGTCTGTGGGTTTTGCTTCAGACTAGATTACAGAAATTCAGAATGTGACTGGCAGGTGATTGGGAATATTTTATAACAAACTACTTTATACCTTCAAAGGTGGCCGTCTTGGATGTGCTTGCGACCGTGGTTTGCCATCTTTAAACACTTTTTTTTTTTACAATTTCTGTTTAAAGAATGCTACCGTGGATGCATGCGCATCCACAGTGGCCATCTTTGCACTGGATTTCTACACCTGAAACAAATCCATTTAAAGATGCCGGATGTAAATGCTTCTGCGGGAGGCCATCTTAAAATGGTAAAACATTTTACCAGCCACCAATAGTGTGGTGGGCGACAAAACTAGGTGGGACGGGGCAGGTAAAGAGGAAGCATAGTGAAAAAGGAGAGGGAATGTTAAAAGAAAAAGTGCAGACACTGAGGCTAGGAAGAAGAGAGGAGAGAGAGAGAGAGACGGGTAATCAAAATAGACCCGCACGTGCACTGCAATAAAAGGTTTGATGTCAGCAGTGGAACACCACATCAACCAAACAAAACGCTGTGAGACCGAATGCTTGCCGGTAGGACACACAGAAGACCAGACAAAAACTACTGAAACTAGAGCAAAGAAGTGAGCTTGAATACTAAAACTTCCAGTCACGAGAAAGGGGCTGACCCAAACTCTACCCGGTCTCTTGAATGTGTAGGAGACAGACTCCAAAAGAGCCTGCAGCTGAGGCTTAAAATTATTGAATCCTGACAAGTATTAGTAAAGTTGCTATAGACACTAAAGTCCCACAGCCTTGAAATATCGCTGATCAATCTGAGCTGACTAATAATTATTGCCACATTGCAGGACTCTCTTAGAATTCCAAACTCCAGGTAAAATATAATTCTTGCTCAACTTCAAGACCACAAGTCCTAAACACAAGCTAATCTGGCTTCTACTTCAGACAAAGAATACTACATTGATATCAGTACGGGACAACCTACTGGAAGAAGCAGACCTGTGCCCTCTTCCTGCCCCCATGTCTCCGTCACCCTCAACACTGTGACCCCAAAATTCTCATCTACTGATTGCAAACAGTAGCTTTTTTTTTATCTCAGACCATTCCACCAAGTGTTTCAAATCATTCATCTCTGACTGCAGTCAACACATGGGAGATGATATCCCCCAACTCCAGCTTACATGCATATGAAGTTCCTCGACACCCCATCTAAATTAGCATAATACATCTCACAGACCAAACTTTCTCTCACATCTTTAGCAGAGAGTTAGAGTAAGGAAACTTGGTGCTGTATGGGAGGCAGACCTCTACTTCCAAAGTGGAGATTTAGGAAAATGTACCCAATTAATGGAATCTCATAAAAAAACTTGCCTTGCATCACTCCATAAAATCACCACGTGGAATAGGGCACTAGTCAACTCGTAAGTGAACAATGGCTGCACTATCCTGGCCTACTTGTATATCAAGTACTTTACTAGGGAGGTTGCAAGTGCCAGTGGCAACACCATTGGCCAGTGGAAAAGAAAACATTTGTGTAATAAAAAAAACACACTAGAAAGCCCTGTTGTCGGTTTAAAATATATTTTTCAGCACAAGCCCCAAGTTGCCAGAAACCGGTCCTAGGAAGTTTGTTTCCGGTCCAGGGAAGGCATGGCTTGGCAGTTCGGGCTGGACTGTTCCCATGAGTGACAGGGTCAGACTGATTTGCATATGGCCATGTCTGAACTGGGGTGGCAGAGTGGACTAAAGAACAGTGATGGATTAAACCCAGATCTGTTGACTGGGTGTGAGTGTTAGATTGGTTCAGATGCTCCGTCCATCACCACCCCCTTTTGTACTGAAAAATATATTTTAAGCAGACTTGCTGACCCCAACCTTTGCCTTATTTACAGCCCCCAAGAGTCAAGCAGCACAGCACAGCGCCCCCAAAGGGAGCACACGAGTCACAACATGTATCCGGCCTGCTGGCTCGGAACATTTCAGCTGGCCTGGCCCTGCTCAGAGTCGGAGACTCGACTCGGACAAACAGACACGAACAACAGACATTACCTGATGGCTGACCCTGACGAAAAGAAAACCCATCATTTTTACAGAATCTGACCTGAGCCGCTGAGCACAACAGGGTTTGAGCCTGAGGTCAGTGCTGCACTGCTGGGGGTGGCAGGCGGCCCGTGGCAGGAGGAACCAAAGCAGGCAGGTCTGCTCACAAATAAATTCACACTTAGGGGCCTATGCGGTGGGCTGTGCAGAAAAAGCCACCTCGTTTTAGCGCTATGTTGTTCACAGCCCAAAAACATTCCTGATGTAATGTCATGTTACAAAGGCAATGGCAAACAATAAAAACGTGCAGACACGCTCTGAAATTATCTCTCCAATAAACTGCCTGCCCCCCTTAAATTACAATAGATTAAGGACCTAATACAAACACAAATGCACGCTTCCTGTCCCACTGTGGTGGGCCTCTGGTCTTCATCTGCATGACGAATAATTATGCAGCAGTATGAAAGGAAGATGCTGAACTCCCAAACACAGATCATACTCATTTTAGTGCAAACATCACCAGAGAAACACCTATCATTCTAAACGAGAACATTGCTTACTTTTCAAGAGAGTATATTAATAATTAAAGGTATAATTTAAGATGGCAGAATTCACAGAAATTAAGCACACGTTACTTTTTTATGAATTCCTGTACATCCAGCTGTACTGTTACTTTAGCTGTCATGGACCATTCGTTCACAACTGAGAATGGCATGATGTGTTGTTTTCTCTTTATTTACTGGAAGATCAAATGACTTGTCACGTGGTTTTATGTAATATGTGATAAGGAATTGAGCAGATGATAATGACAGCATAATACAGTTATCTGAATTCAACACACAATTATTACCCATAATGTTTGTTTCCAACGTGCTTGGATTGAATTTCAGTTAAACTCAGCTTCCATAGCCCAAGCAATGGCGGACACCAGAGATGTTGCTTTAAAGTGGCCCTTGCCAATTCAGGTTGTAAAGTGTCTGTCCCGGTAGATGACAGTTACCAGTGAAAGCCTTTGGTATGCTACATTTGTTTACTTTTCCCTTGACTTGAAATTCTCTTTTGTAATTGACTTAATAAAGAGGCCTTGCAAGTAAACCTGTCTGCATCAACTTTAGTACTTTTTAAAACCTTTTCTTAGTTTACAGCTGACTAACAGGCAAGGTCGAAGGAAATTGATGCAAAAACTGCTTGGTATGCGGTGAAATGCAGCATACTGTTACCGTGGCCTCAGGCCTGGAACAGATCCAATATAAATGAGCATATTTCGCTGGGAAATAATATGTTCACTTGATGAAAATGAACGTTATAGGACGGAACTATGCACACAGTTGCCCATATGTCGTGTTCACCGAGCTCAGGTTTGTATATGTAAGTTACGTAACAGTAGAGCAAAAGGAATATATCAGAGTCTGATCTGGATTCTCCTTTTGCTCTGTTACGTAACTTACATATACAAACCTGAGCTCGGTGAAAACGACAATCAGAAAATACCAGGCCGATGCCTACCCGTTGACCCCGCGCTCCTACTGCTGTGCATCATCTGATTGCAAATAGAATTAGCAAAAATGCAAAAACACTCACCTGGCGGCGGGCAGCATTGGCGGACGGGACACTGGGAGACACTGGGACAGAGACAGGGGCCAGGCCTGGGCCAGGGGGGGGGGGGCTAGAAATAATTAAATTATGGGGAGGCGAGAGAGGGCCTCTCGTCGACTCGTCCAGGCCTCAGTCTCTGCTGGGTTTTGGAATCAGGGGGTCAGGCGCACTTTTTATTGAGCGATCCCCCAATGCGCATGTGTCACCTCACCACCAACAGCCGTGCCCGCCCCACCCCCCTAAGGTGGGTGAACGAGTCTGCGACTGGGAGCAGGCCGCGCAGACGCAGCGGTGGAGACTTCAGCGTGCCGCGCGCGACCCCACCCACCTCCGAAAATGGCACTGGTGCTGTGCTGCTCCGCCTCCAATAAATCATTATTTATCCAGCAGTCAGCAGATAAAATTACGTTCATAAATTTTGCTTTTTTCCGAACCGAGCGAAGGAGATGCAGTCACGCAGCAGAGACAGAACAGAGCAAACAGTAAGGGACAGTGTAAAAAAAATCGGCCCGGCCCACCCAGCAACAAAACCGGCCCCCGGCCAAAAAACCGGCCCCCACCCTTGGCAGCCTACCGGGGGATTGCCCGGTGCCCGGCATTGCCAGTCCGGGCCTGGCTGCAGACAAGTTGCTTGTGACACGTTCTTCAAAGAATGCTCTGCAAAAACGTCACTGTTATTGTACATGACCAACTAACCCTTTGATGTGAGGTGTTTAATGTCTGACAACCCAAAAAGTCTTGTCTGAAAAGGCAAGAAAATCCGTCTCTTGGGTTAAGTGCTAGCCTTTAGCACCACAGAAAAGTGTGTCTCTTGCCCCGAATGAGGATCTGAAGAATTGACATTAAGTAGAAAAGATTAGTAATTGGAAAATAACAAGGGACTGCTGCTTCTTGGTCAATGAATATGTCCGCTCATGGCCAGCTCCATCTGTAAGTAGAGCGAGCTAACATTTGTAATATTTTAATATAATATCTGTATGGCCTAAGATGTTACACACTAGCGTATTTCACATGTTCTCATTAATTGTCACACTCGCTAATGCAACTAGGGTTTTGGGATAACCTGTGAATACCTGGCTAGGGAAAAATTGCTGCACTCAGAAGTACATTTCAGAAGGCCACTGTTTTCTTTTGTGGCTTCATACAGTGCATCTTTCCCCTCACGATTATATGCTGGATTGTAGGCCTGCTGTGGTTGGCGAGGCCTTTCATGAAGTCGACGCACGGAATTACAGAAGCCTAGGTGGTCAGACTAGCAACACCTCACAGAAAATGCACAGGAGTTATATATTCTTTATATATTCTTTAACCCTCAGGGTGCTAGTGTTATTTTCCTCCTGTGCTGGAACTTGAGATTCCCCATTGTTCATGACGAGCTCAGCTCGTCATGAGTGTGTGGAGGTTTACATCATGACGAGCTGAGCTCGTCATGAGCGTCCAAGGGGTAATGTGCCTTGGACGCTACAGTCGCTACAGGCCATAAACATGTGTAGGAGCAATGCATATTCTTGAACCTGTGTTTGGTACTTAACTGACTGCCTTATACTCCCTCGCAAAGGAGTAAGCATGGGCAAATTTTGCGAATCTGGCGTTCGCAAATTTTGCGAACTCGCAATCCGCAAAATCCGCGAATTCTCGCGAATTTGCGGATTTTTTTTGTGTTCGCAAGGATTTCTGCCAGTTCGCAAGGATTTCTTACAGTTCGCGAGGGTTTTGTAACAGTTCGCAATCGCGAACTTACATGTCGGCTCGCAACGGTCACGATTATGTTGTTTCTACGTCTGGTTCATCATCATAGGTTCCCAGCACCCTCTGTTTCACCCCTGCCACCCTCTGTTTTACCCATGCCACCCTCTGGTACATCAATGCCTTATGCCACCCTCTGGTTCATCATCACTGTAGATTATGGGGGGGAAAAGCAAGCACACCTGCCTGCTTCAACTGACATGAATTAATTTGGGGTTGATTTATTAATGTGTCACTGTTTTAAAATTCCAGTCTGGCACCTGCATCCTTATCTGTAATTTGCTTTCTGTTGCAGTGCAATTTTTTTTTCCAGGACCTTTGTGGCCTAATTGTAGCTATTCTATGAGCCTGCTGTGAGGGTCAGAGCAGGGTCATACAATTGTTGCAACTAGCAACGGAACAATTGTTGCAACTAGCAACTGAACTTTGGAGGGGCCCTTGTCAGGAAGCACTACAGGGAACGGTTACTAATGATGAGTTTGAACTTTTGAACCTGCTTTCACTTTTGCAAAACTCGTTTTTCTGCAGAGCAGCATTACAGCAACTTTAATGCCCCACCAAGCTTATATGAGAAAGTTGATTTCTAATCCAAAAGTTATCCAAAGAAAATCAAAAGGCCTCAAATCTAAAAAAGTGCAGGCAAATGTCAACCTGAGGAGTTATTTTGATAAAAATAATCATTTTCAGAAGGTCTATGCTGCTTGCTAGTAGATTTCTTGTGCGGAATTGCAATTTTTGTAATTTCGCGAGTGCGAGATTGTTGCTGCCCGCCGCACCTACATGTTCGCAATTGCGAACTTACACCGCAAAGAAAAAAAATCCGCTGCGTGCGAATTTGTGGATTTTGCGGGAAATTCGCGAATCTCGCGGATTGCGAATTTACCGAAAATCCGCGAGCGTAACGGATTTTCCGCCCATGCTTACAAAGGAGCAGACGAGCGCCACAGGTAGCGCATCATGTTTTTACTGCCATTGGACCATGTCCTTCCTTTGTCCACATGACGATTTCATGGAAATGTCTGAATTGCTGATGCACCCAGTCACAGCGCCACAGCAACAGAATTCAAGTGAGACATGTATATGAGAAATGTATGTTTTGGTGCAAAACGAAGTTACTGAGGGGCAAACATTTGTATTCACACAATTGCTTAGGAAATCTACCTGCATCACCTTCTTATAGTTCTTCATGAAATTCTGTGGTCATGGCATGCATAATGTCCTGTGGCCCACCAGCAGGCGAAGAGATGAATCAATAGCGTTCAATTAGCAATGTACAACACTCTTCAGAATTATAATCTGAATTCAGGTCCTAGAGTTCAGCTTCCCACGTGGTCAACTGACCAACTCTGATGGCTTGTTGACCATCGGAAGTTGGACTCTGGGACCTGAATTCAGGCCATAATGAATATGAACTGAGCTCTTGTTCTCACAAAGCCCTGGCCATATCCATAAACTGTCCTTAGAAGAACCTGCCCCCTTGACTTCTCCACTAGGTCATCAGCTGGGGGATTATCAACTATGAAAATGGCTTCCAAAAATTCAATATCGGTCTACAGACAGCCACTTTGTACAGGCCTCTGAATCAGTGATTAAGGTTGGAGCAGTACTGTCCTGAAGTAAGAACGAGCACGTGTACTGTTCTGAAGCGAGCGCCAGCTTGACACGAAAGGTTGCCCGATTCAATTCCTGGGTCGATCCACTTAGCTTTAGATCTCAGACATGTCTATGTTCACTTGAATATATATCCTTATATTTATTTACAACTATAATAAGTGATTGAACCTAGAACCCCTTCTCATTATCTCTAAGCAAAGAAACTTTTTTTAAGATAAATTATTTATTACTCAAATATTAGAAAAGACAAACGAAGGGAGGAATCAATAATATTACATCCTGGTAATGAGAGATTTCACTTGCCCTCCAGGTCGCCTGACTGCAGTGACTCTGGTCAGGAATCCCTCTTTTCTATCAGTGAGGAGCCTGCATCTCACTTAAATGTGAGTGGCCGGATGAGGAGCAGAGGTCGGCATTAGAGGCCATTGGCATCCCTTAAATCTGACCTTCTGAGCTTGTTCTCACCCTTAAGTTCTTCTGGATCTCCTGTCATGAGTGGCATAAGCAACATCCGCAGCTTTCACTGGGGTCCGGATTTGACGGGGATAAGTTGTCGTGGTGTTTGGTGGATACCCACTTGAAATCACTGGCAGTTGCATGAAATAGATTGTTACCCATGATGCATGGGAAATACTGGGAGATGTTTTATTACTAATTTATTTAAGATGACTTTTACAGTATCATATATCGCCACAAAACCTTTCAGGGTGCCAAAAGAGTTCAATATAGTGTTACTGTGCAAGGAATGCGTTACAGGATAAACGCCATCTGGTGCGACACATTAATGAATGTGAGATACTTGTTGGGTGATTATATGTTTAACAGATGACTGCTGCAATGATAACACCTTATCCCCTTATTAACACTGGGTAGGCTCTGTTGAGTTCAGATTGGGAGGAAAAGATTGTTCCAGGCATCTGGCTCTTGGTTTTGACATATAGAATTCATTCACCAACACAGTTCTGCTTTAGTGTCTTGTATGGATTTTATTCCTCATGCTTGTTCTTAGACCGCTTTTGGGTGGCATTTTACATGTGTGAGGAAGCTTTCTCTAGCAATGATGTTGAAGTCAAAAAGAGCATTTCAGCTTTCAACTTCATATGATGAGGTTCCAGTGAAGGCCTGTGTGTCCAAGCTTAGCTAAGAACTCAAGTGTGGACTAGGGCTGCTTGTTGCCCCAGAGTGATAAATGCTAAGAGTTACTTTACGAGGAGGGTGGGTTGTATGCCATTTTATTTTAGCCCTTTTTTTCCAGGGGGTTTTAAGTCATTGTTTTTTCATCCGGTAAATTAGTTCTGATATATATATGCTACTCCAAAACAATTACTTTTAAATTACATTCCTGACCCATTAAAAATCACTCACCACAATCTATCCTTGACTACTAACAGCCTCTCATAACCCCTTTACTCGTCCAATACCAGAACACTAAAATCCACTCACCACCTCTAAATCCCACCCATCCCTGACCCCTAAAGCCCCTTGCCAACAGTGCTTGATTTGAGCTGATGGTTGCTAGATGGCAGGCATTATGGTGCTCTTCCACGCATTTAGGGGAATACCACTTATTTTTCCTCATGTAACATATGATCCAAGCAAGAGAGAGAAAAACACAAAATGGGGAAAGAAAACCTGCGACAAACAGAGAAGGCAGGAGTGAAAAAACCCTGCAAGTATGAGATAAAGGGACAGGGAGTGTCTGGTGTTGGATTAAAGAGCTATGAGGGGGAAAGAAGACTGTGCAGACTTGGCCTTTGGCCTCCCAACCTTCGATATCGCCAGCAGCGGGCTTCTGACAAAAAAATTTGGCCCACCACTTATTCTTTTACAAAGTAAGCACGGTTCACCAGCCTTAAACTCCACCCATCTCTGACACCTAAAAGCCCTCACCACCCCTAAAAATAAATACATCTATCTATCTATTTTCAAAGTCAGAGTCTAAGTCAACCATATGATCTCGTTCAATGTGAACTAATGGTAAGTATGAAATAAATGCAATGAAGGTAAGATACAACTTAAAAATCAGAGGCGACAGTAGCACATTGGAGGATGTGCCTCACGTCACTAGGACATTGATTTGGCATCACAGTGATGAGTGTAATCAAATATCATTCCTTAATGTGTATTGGGCAGTCACCAAGCAAGTGCTTTGTTGTTTTAACCTACATTAAGCATTAACAGTTCTTCTTCTTCACTTGCTTCATAAGGCATAGGCAATCTGAAAGGTTAGTAATGTGTAGATGGCTGCCTGTTTCTTCAGTCATTTTGAGAAAACCTGTGGATTGTCAGGATATTTGAAAATTACAATGAAACTGATGGAAGAGATATGTGCCCACTGGTCATAAATAGTAAATGTAAAGGGATCTACAGATTATCTACAGATTATATCTTTATTTGCATGACTTATTGGGAGAGTGGTTGGATTGGAAGTATGTTAATGTTAATGTTAATGGTAAGGAAAATTTATTGAGCGCACTGTCACCATGAGTTTCCTGGCACTGATAGGACACTGAGGTTGAGCAAGAGGAGTTTAGTGGGGATGTGGAAAGAGCAGAGTTTTAAAGATTTCCTAAAAGATAGGAGGGAGCAAGAGGTCTTGAGTGAGAGTGGAAGAGAATTCCATAGCTTAGGAGCCAGGTGAGAGAAGCTGCGGCCACCAGATTTAGTGAGTTTAAACCGGGGGATAACTAGAAGCTGAAGGTGGGTGGACCTCAAGGTGCGGGGAGGGCAGAAAGGGGTGATCAGGGACTTCAGGAAAGCAGGGGAGGGACCAGTTAAGGCTTTGAAGACCAGGCAACAGACCTTAAAGGCTATTCTTTCACTGACTGGTAGCCAGTGTAGTTGATGTAATAAAGGTTTGGCCGACTGCCATCTAGGGATTTTAAATGCCAGTCTGGCCGCCTGATTCTGAATGATCTGTAACCTAGCTAGCTGGGATTTGGGGAGGCCATGGTATAGGGCATTAGAGAAGTCCAAACGGGACATCACCAAAGCTATTAAAACTTGTAGCAGGGCTTCAGAAGTCAGAAGGTGGGCAACGTTCCGTATCCTGTATAGCTGGAGCATTCAGGAGGATGTTACAGCACTCACCTGGGCCTTGAGTGTGAGCTCGGAGTCAATAATGATCCCGAGACTCTTTACACTGCCAGCGGGAGAGGGAGGTGGACCAAGCTCAGTTGCCCAGTACTGAGGGCCCCAATGGGGGGCACTTCTCCCAGGGAGGAGAAGCTCAGTTTTGCGAGGATTGAGTTTTAATTGATTTTGGTTCATCCAGTGTTGGATGTGTGTCATGACCGCCTGGAAGTTGGTGACAGCGTCAGGGGAGGTGAGGGGAAAAATAATTTGTAAATCGTCCGCGTAATTGAACACTGTGACGTTCCACCTACCTAGGGAGTGAAGGAGAGGTTGAAGGTATAAATTAAAAAGTATTCAATTCCTTTCCATCACTTTCGCTGAAGTTCTCTAGCCTTTGTAGAATGGTGTGAGTTACTGTGTTGTAGGCGGGTAGACTGCAGGCAATGTTTGCCTTTGTCTGGGGCTGTCAGTGAGTCTTTTATATTTTCCGCATATGTCGATTCTGTTGTGTTTTTTTAATCTAAGCCCTGATTGTCCATCTGAAGTGTAATGTTGGCCTCTAGGTGATCTCAGTTTGTAAAATGTTCTGGGTTTCAAGTAAGAATTTAACAGACGAGAGGTTCAACATCTAGCAATTGATGGCTTCAGATTTGAATTCTACATTGACTTATTCAATATTGAGGGGGCACTTGTCAATCTGTCTACGATCGAGATTTGCGTAGGAGAGTACCCCAGTTTCTCTACATCTTGATACACAAAGGACAGGCTGTAGTTTGTATGATATCCACAATTATTATAGCCCATAACATTAATCTAGGTCACTTGTTGGTCAAGCATTACATCAGAGGACACTGCCATGGACACATCCTTACCAGTAAATACCTCTGAGAGCCACAGTGAGGTAAGGGTTAGGAGTCAATGCATCACAGTGCCAGACAGGTCCTTGTTACTTTTTGGATAGCTAATATTGTAACATACATAGACCTTCCGAACTTTAGAAGGATGGCAGGTGGTTATATGTCACCACGTATACTCCATTGACACAGGTATACCTTCACACCATCAGCATAAAATCATCCCATTTTTTTAATGACACCATCACTTCATCCTACTTTCCACAGTGAATGAAATAACCAAACCGAGTAAACCTTTTCCCTCTAAACCTAAAGTTAAACCTCACCCTAAACAAAGTCATTTAATGCTACTAATTTAAATATTACGTTTATATATTATAAATATTTTAAATGAAGTAGAGGTAAATTACTCAAGTATCAGAAACTTTAACCTGAACACTTTTAAAATAAATTGTTACTTTTTAAATTAAACTATGCTTAGATTTCAATATATTACATTTATTTCAAACAATGTTTTTAAAGGATAACTTACCACTAAGGAAATGTGATTTTGTATCCAAATTAGTTTGAATTGATATTAAATTAATTGCCTTTTTTTGAACGGGGTAACCCCAGTGCGCCTCCTTTCACGTTCTAAGAATGATCCTGGTATCGATATAGTAATGCAGTGATATCATATACCGATGTGAAGGTTTATCAGCGTGATGGTGTTGTCAAGATATGTTTATGTAATTATGTCGATGTAAAGGGAGCGTTTATTCCTAAATACTAGAGCAACATTTCCTACCAACAGCCTGTGAAACAGCCTTCTATCTGAACCCATATCAGAAGGTGTGATCTTACACAGGCTGTAGGAAGACTGCTTCCAGCATAATTGATTTGCAAGAAGGACTTTAGATAGATTTCAAACCCAGGTGTTCCACGCTGTATCTCCACGCCTGATCTCACCTCAGGGCATTGAAACACTTACCCGTGTATCTGTGTTTTATATGTTGCGTCTACTCCACTTTTTCACTGTGTCTCTTTAATGTGGAATCCTCCTTCTGACAACAGTGCTTCATTTGTTGGCTCCCAACCTGTGCTAAAACATTCATGAGGGCAGGGAATAGGACTTCAGCCCGCTGCAGTGAAAACCGTTAGTTATTAACAATGCAGCAGGGATGGGCTGTTCTGTGCAAGGTTAGAACTTTGGCCTGCTGACCTCTGCACTTAGCAAACACTGCAGACTCTGCACAGCCCATACATACCTATCGCGTATCTATGCACTGTGTACTTAGTGTTAAAGGCTTCAGGGCTATGTATTTGTTAGAACACATGTTTGTGTCCCATCACTCTCAAGATGGCCACCAGAGGCACCGCGCTTTGAAAGTTCATGGTTTAAGGCGGTCTACTCAGTCATACTTGTTGCTCTGCTCTTCAGGCTGCCTGTCATGGTCACATCCAAACCAGGTACAATTAACAGAATTAAAGGGAGACACAGTGTTCTGAGGCTGGCAGCAGGATGATACATTAATGTGTGGGTTAAAGCAGTGGAATTACACTAGAGGGAGGATCGAGCTCTAAAACCGAAACAAAAGGGAAACGATTATGATATTTTTCACTTATTTAATAGTTTTTATAGCCCGCATGGACCACCACGACCGAGTAATAGGGCATTTTGCAGTGAACCCTCTTGAATACCTCACACAATGAAACAAGGAAACTACTCTAGAAGGCATAGCATTTAAAACAACTTAGTTGAGGTAGAAAATTCCTTTACAAAAACCTAAAAAAGTAAGAAGAGTGGACTGAGTTCTGTGCACATAGATGAGGAGTTTCAGTCAGACGTGGTGGTACCAGTAAAAGGCTATTTTGAGCAGACGCAGTTGATCTCTAAATTTAAATTGGGGAATTTTGCCTTCTAATTCTTCTTTGACCTCCCGAGATGGACTTTAATTTATCCTAACAGCTTGACCCCACACAAACTGAACTAGTATTCACTTGAATTTACATACGCATAAAAATCAGCAATGTTAGTCCTCATGTCATGCTTGTGATACTGAATAAACTCATTGGATTTGATGAGCTTTTCTACATTTGCACATATTCCATAGGAAAGGAAGTCACTAGGTCCTTGTGGATTGGGAGGATGGACCAGGAACACATTATAGGTTAAACAGAATTGGTCCGATCCTTGCAGGCCCGTAGACCTGGTACACAGACATTACGGTATTACCTTCCCAACAGCATGAAGGGATGGATTGTTGAACTGAGAAGAACCTGGCTAGAATGGCTGTTCTAACAGATGTAGCCAGCGTGGAGACCATTAATTAGGAATTTGCCTAATATTTTATATCTGGAACTGTTCACGTACCAAAGGTCAGAACCCGACATGTGTGCACTCACTAACCGCTACAAACGAGCTGTTGTTTATGCATTTTTTAAACTATAGCTTCATGGGATAGTTGATGTTGTGATGAACACTAAGGTCATCAAGTACAACAGCAACAAGGTGATGGATGGAATGCTTGAATTAATCTCAGCCACTGGCAATTGATCAGGGCCGCATAAAAGCGATTGCTTTCTGCCCACCGTGCCACCTCAGTTTGGATCCAGCCACATGCAAATCAGTCTTGATCCTGCTCTAATGGGAGCGGTCCAGCCCCAACTGCTAGGCCAGGTCCTCCCTAAACTGGAACACTAGCAACCCAGGACTATACCTGGGCTCTTCAACTAGGTATAGTTTGGTTCCAGTGACACAGTGAGCCCAGGACACATGTCTGAGCATACCCGGCGCACTTAGGGTGGCAAATGCAAAAACAACAAGGTGATAGATGGAATGCTTGCATTCATCTCAGCCACTGGCAATCAATGGATATTTCATATAAATATATCAACAATAATTTGAAAACATCTAATAATGGCACTGAAAACACATTTTGATCAATGGTAACAGATAGGCATTTTTATCATGAATTTTCTAACCTTTTACCATTATCATAACAAGAGATTTTCTGGGGGGGCGATTCCAGAACAGGCATATTACCAGTTCCACCTACCCTCTTTTTATTTAGGTGCATTTCCTCTTGAGAATATTCCAAAGGAATGAGCTTCTGAGAGTCGTAGAGGGTCAGTACTTTTAGTAAGTGTCTGGGATCAAGTAACAAAAACCATTGATCGATTGATTGTGATATTGAGGGCAAGAAGGCATCTAAAATATGTTCCGGTTCATTATCAACGTTTTTATATCGACCTGCACTTATGTTGACTTCACAATATGGGCTACCAACTCTGCCTCAAGGTAGTATGTGTGCAGCTAAGAATAGTAAATAACCTTTATTTCCCTGTGCATGTTTATCTTGACAATATGTTGATAGTCAATCGTCGATATTGTGGGTCAGTAGTTCAGGTCGATATTCTTGGTCTTGAGATTGTGACATTCAACTGTTTAAGAGGAATTTGCTGTTTGAAACAGTAATTTCAGTGTCTCATGTGAAACTGCACTACAAACCAAGGGGCACATTAGGATGACGGGCGGACAAAGTCCGCCCGCCATCCCGAGGCAAAAAGGGACCACCTGCCATAAGGGCGGCGGTCCCGTTTGGGCCATTAGGATGCGCCCGCCACAGTGGCAGGCACATACCGTATTTCTAACATTGCGGCGGGCGGTGCTGAAAGCACCACCAGCCGCAATGCTAAAAATGCACTCAAGCGGTTCAATGTAAAACGTGACAGGCACTGCAAGGTGCCTGGCACTTTGTATATTGAAATGCAGGGGGTTACCATAGGTACTCCCCTCATGTGCACCCTTCACCCCACGGAATCCCTGGGGGCCCGCAGCGGGCCACCACAAGTGATTTCCACATGCCTTTGCGTGGTGGCGTTGCCGCCACGGAAAGTCATGTGCCTGCCCCCATCATAATATGGTTGGCGGTGTCAAACAGACACCGCCACCATATTAAACTCCTTTCCGCCCGGTCAACTTGTTGACCGGGCGGAAAAGCGGCGTACAGTCTTTCCGTCTGCCGTGGTCCCCCCGCCATAGTAATATGGCTTGGGAAATGGGTGGTGGGCGGGGGCGGATGTCAGGTGGATCGCCACCGCCATATGGGCAGTGGCGATCCGCCCGACATCCTAATGGGGCCCCAAGTATTGGGGAAGGAAGAAGCTCCAAGGGTGTCTGACATCAGAGAAAACGGACTGAGTTCAAAATAAGGGACAGTTGACATGGAAAAATAAGCTTTCATAGGATTCTCCACTTTCCCACTAAATAACAGTGAAAATCTAAATTTGGGGCCCCATTAGGATGGCAGGCGGATCGCCTCTGCAGGGCCAGCTGTAGTCACCGCTGGCCCGGCAGGGGCAATCTGCCTGCTATCCATACCTAAAAGCCCCGCCGCCATATTAGGATGGCTGGGGCGACTCGTCAACCGGACGGAAAATATGCATTGCCGCCATGGAAAGGCATGCGGTCTTTGCTTTTGGGGGCCTGTTGCGGGCCCTCAGGGTGTTGGGGGAGGGGTCGAAGGGGTTGCACTTGGGGGGTACCTATGGTACCCCCCTACATTGGCATGGACAGGCAAATGCACAATGTGCATTCCCAGCATTGTGGCAGGCGGTACTGTGCGCACCGCCCGCCACAATGCTGGGAATAGGGGATGCCACCGCCAGGTTGTTGGTGGCATCATAATTGCAGGTGCGGACCGTCGCACCCCTGGCGGACGGTCCCGCATACCATTACGGTGGCAGGAGAACTTTGTCCGCCCACCATCGTAATGATGCCCGTAGTGTTATGATAATGGTTTACAAGTGGAAATATCAAATTGAACCAATAGAGTGCTGCTGCTGTATTTGTATGACTATTTGCTCATAATAATGCTTGTGTGCGATAACATTATCATGTCATCATTTAGAAACATTTATGTTAGTATTGCATATTCCCTTGCACCTCATCAAAGCTTGGTAGAAATAAATTGTTCCTGGCACTAAAGGGATGTAAACTGGCCCTATTGTGCTGGTTTTATTTTCGAACTGCCTCTAAGAACAACAGCCTTTTTGCTTGGATAATCGAGCATGAAATAAATGCATGTTCACTGACCAACGCAGTGCCTATAATATCCATAGAATATGGATGCAACAAGAGAAAAAAATTGACATTTTTTACAGTTTATTTAGTTTTCGTAAACCTCAAAAAGTACAATAGAGGTTATGCTATCTTTGTAATACCTGTGGTATTGTTCAACAGCACCTTAAACGTGATCTGTATGTGAGGTCCACTGTCAAAAACAACCTATTTGTGACCCAGGATTGTCACCCAAAATGCGAATTAAGACAGTGTGGATGATCAGATTAGGTGCAAACTGTTTTTGGGATGTACCCTTTAGTATGCTGATAATTTCAAATAAGACTTTCTAAAATAGTTGGTAATTTAAAAAATAGTAATAATAGTATATGCAGTATTTTGACGGTTCGCGGGATGAGTTAATATAGGCTGGTTCGGAGCACTTGGTTTTCACCATAATTCATGGGTAAAGGTGGAGAAATTACCGACTTTTTGCAGAAATCCTCCATGTATACAGTGCTTTATAAGAAACTCTAATAGTGTGTTTATGGTGTGTGCGCTCTTATTTCAAGCTGGTGAACAATAGGCTGAGGGAACAAAAGAGAGCAATTAGTCTGTGGGTTATGAAACCTGTGTAAAATACAAAGTTGTTCAGATGGGGTTACACAATGAGGTGGTTGTGGTGAAGTTCCCAATTGGTTGTAATAGGGAAAAGCTTGATGTCACTCAAAGATTTTGGTGTTGGTGGCCAGGGTGCAAGTCTGTGTTAAGTGGAAGTAACATCCACTTCGCCTGGTAAAAGGATGCCCCACAGTTGTCACTTTATGGTATGGGTCCTTGTAGGAAGGAGTGGATTTCAGTGGTGGCTGGTAGCAGGTCGGGTGGGTGGGTGGGGGGCCACAAGCGAACACATGTACACTCACCCATCAGCATGCACATTCACTCAGCCGATGCATTCACACATACACCCAACATTTATAAGCACATACGCACGCACCCACCCATTCGCACACATAAAGATACAGTCATACATACAAGCACGCATTCACGCACCAAACATTAAAAAAACAACTTACCGGTGCATCAGTGATCTCGGGTGGCGGAGGAAAGCCTCGAGGTACCTGGAGGGTTGGTACTGCCACCTCCTTTCATTGGGTACACGAACCTTGGGTCAGCCAATGAGAGGAGGCAGCAGTCCTTTACTCGTCACAGAGTAGGACAGGGTCAGTGAGAGTTCCTGACCATACCCCCTCAGTGATGAGGCATCACTGATTGACACTCGACACGAAAACTAAAGCACCCAGGTCCGAGTCTATCTGTGATGCTCCCTGCTTGTCATGAGGGGGAGGACCTCGCAGCTCTCTGCCAGGCTGAGGAGGTCAGGTCAACTGGACTGTGAAATCCTCAGCCCAGCAAAGTTCAGCTCAGGCAGCCAAGCATCTGCGCATTTGAAGCATGTATAGCACCTAGTTGCATGACCTGAACATAAAGAGTGTCTGTCAGGCTGCAGACTCTATTCATTTCATGCCAAAATGTGGGGTAGGGGCGGGGCTCCTCCACTTTTAAGAACGGGCCACTGCTGGTGTGTAAAGTGATAAGATATGGACTCTTTCATAGCCTGGTTGGATCATGATGAGGACCACTGGAATTATGCAGCAGAAGAGCCCCAAATAAGGCGGCAGGATTAAGTAAATTATGCTGCAAGAAAAGCCAATTTATGCAGATTAATTTGTCACATTTTGTAATGGTATTACTTCATTATTTCATCATTTTTAAACTTGGTAACATTATACGGGGATTGGTTGCACCTCATTAATACCAGTTTAACACCCAAATACAGCAACAAGCAACAGAAAGGTGACCAGTTCAGCTTTCCAAAGGGCTTTCCACTGTGTTGCAACATGTCGCTGCATTTTTAGTAACTTTTCAATCCTTTAAGCTAAAAACTTTTTTTTGTTAAAATCAGTAGATTATGCGGTAGATGATGCATTATGTGGCAAGTGTGGCAACTCTATACTTAAGTGAGAATCGCCACAGCTGCACTATCGCAAATTCCAGTGGCCTTGATCATGATTCTGTGTACATGGATTCCTTTTGGGGGGGAGGGGGGGGGATCATATTGGTTCCATAAAACTCAATAAGCCCTGGTCCTGTTCTGAGACATAACTGGATTTTCTTCCTAAACACACACACTTTGACCAGACTAAAGAGGTCAGTGCACAGTGAATGTTTGGTACCATGCAAGGTCAAGAAGAATATACTCTAGGGGTACTCAAAAGAGGAGCACTGCAGGGTTTTGCTTTCCATGGTAGCATTTGAGGTTGTGCAGTACAGATTGAGACTAAGAAGGTCTATCACAAAACATAGTACACGAAGTGATGGTATAGATGTTTGGCCATTTTGAAAGTTTAGAGTTTATCTGAGAAATTTGTTGAGATATCTTAAGTGTGTTTTTACTATAACAAATGCAATATTGACTCAGGCATGTTATGCTGAGCCTGAGAATGTGCAAATATTAAGAAAAAAACCGAAATAAAGCTTTCAACTAAAAACACCCATTTGGATACTCACAGTATCTCTGTCATAATGTTATACTGAAAGCTTTGCTGTCTAAAAGTTATTACCAGTAGTATTTGTGTATTTTTTTTTCATAGACCTAAAGTGGTCCCCGGTTTGACAAATATTTTGCTTTTTCTGCAGAGAAGCAGACAAACTGTTTTTCAAAATCTTTAAAAAACAATTTTTAAAAAAAAGATTAAGAGCGTTTTCTTGCTATTTCCATCTTACAAAAGAGGCTTTTGCTGTTTTGAGTTAAGCTTTCAGATCCATCCAATCGGAAAATGTTACACCCAACATTATTTGGAAAGTGGCGGAAATACAGTATGAATCTGTCCAAATAATCCTATGATATGTGTTTTTTGTTAATGGACAAAGTTATCATCACCCTGAGATACATTCAGTACTACTGGTGTGTAACCACCAAAGAAAACTGTTTTTTGTTTGCACACAACAAAGGAAAGATTACCTGCCATTCTGCCCGTCAAAAGGCCATCTTGCTTAGCAACACTTGACGTGAATACTGCGGGGACCATGGCTTTGCTTACTTCCGTCTTCTGTGGTAAATTTCTGTCTTATTTTTGTACGTACATTAGTGACAATCCACCCCAAGGGCCAGATGTACGAACACATTTTCCCATAGACACAGAATGGGTAAAAATGTTTGATACAGCTGGCCCCAAGTGTGCTCTTTGCCATTTCTTTCGTCAGTTATTTTATGTCTCAGCGTGTTGATGTTTCTACTTAGTTTTTTTTATGTATTACTCTTTTTCGTAGATTATGTTTTACATGCCTATCCTAGGATTAGTGACCGAGCTACCAGTTCATTCAAAGTCAGATCTACCAGAACTTCACCCAAGTTCATGGTTTGTACAAATGTGCTAATTGTGTGTGGTTCGTAAAATATGTGTGGTTGTTGAAAAGAAGACCAGTGAATTGAGGGTTTGCACCTGTCTATGGTTAGGAAAAGAGGAAGGGTGTTTAAAGGGGAGGAGACAGGTTGTGCAGAGAGGGTGCTTGTCGGGGTGGGCAGAACCCAAACTAAAGGCAAATCTAGTTAAGATCCTGCATCATCTGAGTCAACAGATTCTCTCCTCCAACAATGTATGGAAGGCCTTGACTTTTGGAACCCTGGAACAACATACTTTGTATATGAATTCGAGGTGGTAAGATGATTTCATGAATACACTGGAAGGAGCTGTGACTCTGACATGCACACAGGCCTGCACATCAGCTTACAGCTTTAAGGTTCTCATTTGGAGCAGTCAAAGATTGGAGCGCTCGTGCCTCTGACGTTTTCTCAGGTGTACGTACCCACAGCTGATTGCAGTGCCCCATTAACCCCTTCGCTGCGGCGGCTATTCCGCCGCAGCGCTAAGGGGGTAGGGCGGCCGCGCGGCGGTCACGTGCTTGTGACGGAACCGCTCCGTCACGGTTCGCGGGTGAGCTGTGCTTGTGATGGAACGGTTCCGTCACTAACGCACCCGCTCAATGGAACGCGCCGCACAGGCGCAAAATCAGCGCCGCGCAGGCGCGCCGAGCGGGCCGTGACGGAACCGTTCCGTCACAAGCACAGCTCACCCGCGGCTTGTGACGGAACGGTTCCTTCACAAGCATGCAAGGGGTTAAAGTATTCCAAGGAACCACAAACAGTGGTCTCTGTCTCTGCAGGTTCCGTGTCTCTGGACTAGCCCACGTTGTGGCCGTGTATTGTGTTAGTGGAAGATATGGGCAAGTAAATGAGTGGTTTGTGAAGTGCACGTTAGACTTTAGACTATCTCTTGGCACCTGATCACTGGTGAGTTGCTGTATAGAGGTATTTAAGCACAGTTTTATCACAAAGGAAGGAGTCCACATCGTAAGTGACAGTGATTAGAGAGTGGGGGCATCATGACCCACTCCAAGCTACGCCGCTTGTGAGTCATACCCCACACACACAACAATGATAATACATAGCATAAAAATCATCCTTCACAGGGAACTCTGAAATACTGAAAATATTTCCCAGTAGCATGTAAGTTACGAGTTTCATTGTCAGAGTGAGAGCCCCCCAAACCACTCTCTAGAGTGCTGCAATTTCATGGCACCCTGGATTATGCAGTACAGAAGGCCAAATCGTGCTGCAATGTAATCCGAATTATGCAGAAAAAAAGACAAATTATGTGGTACGTTACCTGGCAGTATTGTTTTGTAACACTTTTTGTGAAACCTTCAAAAATTATGTGACAAACTACTTAGAAAATGGGGCAAAGTTATAATTTTGTGGTAAACATTGCAGGCACGAAATCTCATGAATCCTTTGGCCCTCCCCATTCATTGTCCGTCGATTTATCAACAGTTTATTCTTGAGAGGAAATTAAACCTAAACATTCTAATTTCCCTCCAGGCTCATTGTTCGCTGCACTTCGGAGGAAACATATCTTTTGGAGGTATCTCCCTCAAAATGGCCTTGTAAAAAATATACATTGTGGGTAACGTGCAATATGGCCCAAAATTGCAATGTAGTGTTTTAGTGATAGTCATAAACAACTTGACCTTTGTCATTGTGGTGGACTATGTCACCAGAACTCTTTGATGGCACTACTAGGCCGTGTTACAAAGTTATACTTTAAATTCAAACCTGATTGGAAGATTAGCCGCCACCATTCTTCACACAGCAGATGTCGCTCCTTTATATCTGCCATTTATAATCGTGATTCAGAAAATTGCAAATCCTGTCAATCAGATGTAATTTTTTTCTCAAATGTGAGTGGCTGATAAAGAGGATTTATAATTTTTTGCCGCTGCTCATCTAACGCCCAGGTGGTTGGGGAAAAAAGTGCATTATAAAACTAGCTAGAGAAAAACAATTACGAAATGGGTAAATCTGCCTCAAATGAGCAAAACCACTGAAATTAGCCAGTTATGGTAAGCATCACGCACAGTGCATGCCGTTACTCATTTATTTATTTATTATTTATGCCACCAGCAAAGCAGTAAACACAAAGCAAAATGCAAAACACCACTTTTAAAATGTAAAAGGGGAAAGAAGTCTGACAAAAAAAGAACAAAGTATTGTGGGCGACAGGAGTTATAGCATGTGTAATGTGTACTGCATACCATACTTGGTGTAAATCCGCTCAGTAGTTTTTTGGAAATTAATGTTCAAAATGTATAGGTATCTAAATGGTTGGGCTTTCGGGAGTCCCGCAGGCAATCAACGTTAAATAATAGAGTGATCTGAATGTCTGTAGGGCTTTTTTAGGGCTCGCCTGCTGTGCGCATGAGCACAGCTGGCAAGCTCTATAGAGGCTTAAACAGCGCGTTTAACTAAGCACGATTCCGCTGGCGATTCTACAGAGTGCATGTGCTTTTTAAGGTCATTGCGCAAGCGCAAGCCCTAAAAAGCGCGTGCACAATGCCACCAGCCGCCTGCCTGTCTGCCTCGCATTATCACATCAAAGGCAGCCCAGCCCCCCTCCCACAAGCTTCGCCCCCTCCCACAAGCTTCTCAGCGTGCGCTCATCCCCTAATTATTCACGGCCGGCCGGCCGTACTTTCAGTTTCACGGCCGCCGGCCGTGTCTCCTTTCATGCATCTACTTTGGTTTGTTAGTGTATGCCTTAAATGCGTACCTGCCTGAATGCCTTTCTCGTTTTAATACCGATGTCCCTCAGTTCTCTCAGCACGTTTTGGTGTCAGTATTTATCTCAGGCTTTGCTATCACTTATTTATTTCAACATCTGTTGTGCCTATCTAAAGCAATCTCTCCGGCACTGTTTCTTTACGTGTTTAAATGATCTCTTCCTCTGGCTGTACTTCATGGTGTGTTCTGATTAGTAGTTGTAAGTATCTGTTTATATGTGTGTGTGTGTGTGTGTGCTTCAGTCTGTCTTTTGGTCTGCCAGTTCTGTCCCTCGAGCATGTAGTACATTAATCATGATTCTCTATATCTGTTAGAACTATTGAGGTATTTAAAACAAGTCTTGAACTCTTCTCGTCTTAAATTCAATGAAAATATGTTTTATTCACAAAGTGATGAAAAATGCTACGAAATGCTCCATGTACACCCGGTGTGCAATAATGCGTGGCAGTTTCACCCGGCATGAAGCAAGCGCCACCTTTCTTTTGTTTTGTACGCCGCAGGGTGCTCCTTGACTCTCCCCTGTCGTTCGCATTGAATCCCCCTCCTCCCCCATGCTCGGCACACATGCACCTTTTCCCTTAAGGCGGCAATGCTTCTTTAATACACACTCCCCTCTGCAGCATTTGCTGTCCTGACCAACTTCCTCCATCCGCCCGTTCGCATTGAATCCCCCTCCTCCCCCATGCTCGGCACACATGTACTCTTTCCCTTAAGGCGGCAATGCTTCTTTAATACACACTCCCCTCTGCAGCATTTGCTGCCCTGCCCAACTTCCTCCATCCGCCCGCGGGTCCCTCTCTGCTCCACCACGCAATAAAAATACCAGACCATAGAGACACCCGCAGGGCAATAGAAGTTGCATAGTTCGTGCCCGACCTACATGCTCGCCTGTGAAGTGAACATGGTAACTTGGAGAAATGTACTTAATGAAGAGCTAAGAATCGACTGACTATTTATCCTTTTCATTAAAATCAACATTAAAAGGTTTGTTCGTGCATGTGTGCTACTATCCTCCACTAAATCAGAGTTGAAATTTTTTCGCCCCACCAAGCTCTCGCGTGCTCCACTTCCTTCGTTTCTTTTATATCTTGGTGTAAACAGCACAACAATCAGCCACACCAGTGAATTATTCACGTCTTTAATTTGCTCACTTAATGACACTGGCGTTCTGTAATCAGAGTGCAGAGCCTGCTACCAAGCATTATGGATGACAGACAGATTTAAATGCTGGACAAAATGAAGCTCTCAGTGGTTCTGTAGTTAGTTGTTAACAAAGCAGTACTTAGATAAACTGCTGGAACGCATATTTAAAACCTACTGTATGATGTAAATTAATCACGTTATCCTGTAGACAGCCCTGTTTTAATCGTTTATTTGCTTTAAAAAAAGACTGGTTAAAACTGTGTTTCATGAAATAAATGTTTTTTTTTTTTTTTTTTTTAAATAAATGCACAACTGCACAGTTAACCAAGGGTAAGTTGTTGATTCAAATAATTTTGTTCAGCCTTTGTAGGTAAAATTAAACGAGATCTAAAGCGCAGTTTCAGGGCAATGTGAACAATGGCACCATGCTGTGAGTGAATACCTATAATTTTCTCAGCCACGCAATACCTACAATGTGCACGGCTGCCGAATACTGTTATTTTATTAACCTGACGTCCGCTTTATTCACAGCCCTGCCATACCTATAATATGCACGGCTGCCGAAAACTTTTATTTATTTACATGGGGCCCGCTTTATTAACAGCCATGCAAAACCTATGATATTCACAGCCACGCAATACCTAGAATGTGCACGGCCGCAAATACTTTTATTTATTAACATAAAGCCCGCTTCACTCACAGCCGCACTTAAAAACTGGCAAGCGCAAATCAAGTTCCATTAACTTGATAAATGCGCTTGTCAGGGTGCAATCTAAACACAGAACGTTGCTCGTCAGCTGCTTTTGAACCACATGAACAGTGTCACGCAGGGACGCCAGTGGGGGGAGGAATGCCCCCTGGTTGCTGCCTGCTGGTATGGGGCACAATTCAAGGTAATGCACAGTTTCTTTTTTACTGCTGCAGTTACTTGGAATTCAGGTGAAATGCGTGTTCTGCTTTTACGTTGCAATGTAATATATTCACACTGCAATGCCTGCATTGTTAAGTCACCTTGTTTAACCATCCGTTTTACTCAGCCAAATATAGCACCGTGGCCCTAACAACTACTGTTAAGGCAGACACCACACCTCCTTAAACCCCCCCTAAGACTACAAAGAGCCTAGGCTATGAAATCATAAAAATTAGCTTGGGCTTTGCTGTAGCTTTAATGCAATACTTTTTTCTTATAGTTCAGCAATCTTGTTAGTGGGTGTTGCTGTCCATAAAACATTCAGTACCCCTCGGGCGTGCAGGGAACTGCTCATTAGTGTATTCAATTTAGTCACAATCTGTGGTGCACTAGCCCGTCCCTTCCAACTCATGCTGGTCTAGAAGGCCATCAGCGATAACCCAGGCCCTGCTTAAATTCTGTGTCTCTCTACTGTCTCATCTCATTCTAGTACACACTGCTCGTTATAGGACCCCAAATATAACTTCACAACCCTGAGTGGCTTTTCTGTGTGCATCTCTGCCATAGCCGCTCTAGTCCTCCATCCAGGTTGGCATAAAGGAAGTGATAGAGCTGTGTGGCTGCCCGTGGTGGCATCCTTTGCTCCGCACAGTGTGCAGTGTGCGACTCTGATTCGACTCTTCTGTAGTCATTGATTTCCAATGATTTTGTGTTGTGTCAATTAAGTTCACATATGCTGGCAAGTGGGCTGCAGGTAGGCAGCACTCCTCTTTAATTTCTAGAAAGGTTTTCAATGTGCATATTGTATTAACATCTCCTACCTTGTCTATCCCAAATTTTCCTCAGATCTGTGCATAGTTATCCACCCCCACAGTATAGCTTTGAACACTATGTTGGGCAAATAAATAGCGCATTATGCCAGTTTGCACTTCAATGTCCCCCATATTTGCATCATTGGTTCCAGGAGTATGGGAAGTTCCTCCTGTCTCCCAAACCATTGGGATCATAAGAAGCTTAAAATCTTTTCCTGTATATTTCCTGCAACCCCCCCCACCCCCGCCCTCCCGCCATTTGAAGTCCCTTCGCAATTCACTGTAGTTGGTAATATTCAAAGTTTGGGAAGCTAAGTCCATCCTTTGCAATCAGTATCTTGAGTGTGAAGGGTTCATCCCTATGCACCCCACAAGTCACACAATGACACCACTAGGGAGTTTAATTTGCTATAATAGTTGGAGGTTTGTAATGGGGTTGATTAGTAAAGTGATACCGCTGTGGTTCTCTGTGCTCTTCACCCTTCACAAAAAGTTGGGAAGAAGGTACATTAGGATGGCAGAGGAGAGGACTTATCATTAGCCCACACATAAAGTCACCAAGTGGCACAAAGTTTTTAGACCCACCACTGCATCTTAGAAGTACATTCAATGGGTACCACTATGAGACATACGCACTGAGGGAGGGTCAGTGCAGAGGCAGTGTCATCTAAAGTGTAATGTTTCGGGCTGGGAGTGTCGACTAATTTTGCATTTAAATCATTTACAAGATTACCCCTGGTGGATCGAAAGTAGTAACAACATATGCAACTAACTGAAACGTTGACTGGCTGTAAATCTGTACTGCACAGACATGAATGAAAGGGTATTTTCTGAGTGAACTTAAACATCGCATTCCAGGTTTTAATACCTTAGACTAAATAATGTCCAATGCACAGACGGGAGAGCAGTGATGAAAGTATGTATTGAACCACACTACACTGATGTCCCAGCTCCACCGATGCACCCACCACACAGCTCCACCGAGGCACCCACCACACAGCTCCACCGAGGCACCCACCACACAGCTCCACTGAGGCAGCCACCACACAGCTCCACCGATGCAGCCACCACACAGCTCCACCGATGCAGCCACCACACAGCTCCACCGATGCAGCCACCACACAGCTCCACCGATGCAGCCACCACACAGCTCCACCGATGCACCCACCACACAGCTCCACCAATGCTCCAACTAAGCTCCACCAATGCACCCACCACACAGCTCCACCAATGCACCGACTAAGCTCCACCGATGCACACACCACTCAGCGGAACCACAGCATCACTCAGCACCACTACAGCATCACTCAGCGCAACCACAGCATCACTCAGCGCAACCACTGCATCACTCAGCGCAACCACTGCATCACTCAGCGCAACCACTGCATCACTCAGCGCAACCACAGCATCACTCAGCGCAACCACAGCATCACTGGTTCAAATATGTTCTTTCAATGTTTCAAGCTGTTTTCAAGCTTTCATGCTTTATTACAAATCACAAAAAGATGTTAATATTTCACTTCTGTTCTTGGATTTTCGTCACGATAAAAAACTAACATAATCTTCACAAAATGATTTACAAAAGTTTAAGCTATTGCCATTACAAATTAAATAAATTATTTAAGTATTAATTATTTTTAAAAATTAAAAGCCATTGTTATCACTGGGTTAGGGTGGGATAAGGGGTGGGTAGTTGGAAGGGGTGTTGGGGGATGCTGTTGGGAATGGGTGGGCTGGGGGGTTTAGGGGCGTGCCCCTTTGTTTCCGTAAAACTCTGAGTTCACTACCATGCCTTTCTCTGTCTGTGTTGTTGACAGTCTCCTCCTGACTGTGGAGGGCTGTCCTGAATCTTGATTGAACTCTTAATAAACACGGTTTTGAAAAAAAAAAAGCCATTGTTATTTGTAATATCAATACATCTAAGTCACGTAAATACAAAACATGTTGCATTACAAATGCTATAGGTGTTTGCGAAAGTTATATCTATTGGCATTGTAAATGACAAAGCTAATAATTTAGCTATTTTAAAAAATAACACATAAATACAAAAAAAATTCATTTATAAGACCAATAGCTCAAACTTTCCTAATGCGAGCCCTATTGCATTTCCAATGCTTGTTCTTATTGGCCACCTGCTCCCGCAGAAGTGATAGGCTCCACCATGTCTGAAATTACATCTATGAAAATAGTGTATATGGTGGGGGGGTGAGTTATAGTTACATTAGGGCGCAAGTTATAGTTACTTGAGACAACTAAAACTGGGGAATTTCAGTGATTTTCATAGCTTAAAACAGTTTGATTTAAAGATCCTTTAACCTAATTATAAAATCCCTGTTGGACTTAGCCATTTCTGCAGGGTCATCCCCAAATGTTTTGCCTTCACCCTTCCGTTTCCTGAGCTCATTTTTGTTGGCTCTTACTTTACCACTGATAACCAGAGCGTGTGCTCTCTCCTTGACACAAGGTAACATTAGCTTACACCCAATTGGCACATGTAATTTGCTTGTAAGTCCCTACGAAAGTGGTATTACATGTACACAGGGCCTGTCAATTAATTGCTATTAGTGGGCCTGCAGCACTTATCGTACCACCCACTTAAGGAGCCTTTCCAACATGTTTGACATTTCTGCAGTACCAAAAAAACTTGTGTGGAACATAATGAACACAGTTGTCAACTGTCACCTGCACACAGAGTTACTCTTCAATTCAAGGATTTACAACGTGTTCAATATCTCTACACACCTACGGTGCTCTTTGTAAACACTTACTCCGATTAGCTGGACACAGGCTGTACAAAATTAGGTTAAAAAAATAATGTGGTAGTTACCGGCCACTATGTAAACTATAAAACAAACTAACGCACTCATTGGTTGATGTCAACCGTGGTTAACTACATTTGGTTAAATCAAACATGCATGAACAAATGCCATATCATAAACCATGCATGCATATGTGTAGGGTATAATATGCTATTTATTTATTTATTTTATTTTATTTTTTATTTATTTTTTGTCCTCATTTGTCACCCAAATTCTAAACAAGCAATCTGTTGAGTTTAAAAAGCTTTGTGCTGCCACAGTTATATCAACTGGAGGGGACAGTAGTGGAACCTGAACCTAGTCCCTCAGCAACTAAGCCTCAACCACAACGATCACTGGGATAAGAGCCATACAGAGGTAACCGTAGTACAGCCAGAATGTTGGTGTAAGCATTTATATACAGCTTTGCCATATTTCGGGGCTTAGTGGCTTAATCATTGGACCTGGGGAAAAAAAAAACAGATACTCAATGATCCCATTTCAACAAACGCCAGAAGGATGTTTTCTCTGGGTTACATGCTCTGGTCAAGTCCAACTTAGAGACCTGCAAGGTGGCATTATACCAGTCAGTGATAGTAGGGGGAGAAGGGTCTTTCCATTTCTTGCATATCTCCCTCCTAGCAAGCAAAATAGAGTAAAAAATGAACTTCCTCTCAGAAGGGAGAACTCCTTCCACAAGACCAAAAATTACTGATACAAGACTCAGGGCAATATTGGAGCCAACCGAGGCAGAAAGACAGCTGCTTATATCATTCCAAAAAATGCTTAAATACTTGTAAATTTCCAACTGGTCTCGTGCATATTCTGCTCGGAATCAGCGGAGAAATAAACCCCCTTTGGAAGCATATAGTTATCTTGTAACACTATTAGTTGATAAACCTCCAATCAAAAAGGAGATCTCAGTCTGGTATAATTTAATGCTGGAAGAAATAGACGGTGAATTCATACTGCCGGATACACTTTGGTCCCCGTTTCTGCTCAACGTTAACTTGCAAGATCTTTGGAGCACGTCATGTAGAATGATGTGGGACATTTTGAAACCTGCATGGCTTCGCAGGAACCATCTTTTTACCATTCGTCGAGCTTACTATTCACCACTTAGGTTGTCAAAATTTTCATCTGGAAGTACAGTGGCTTGTGCGAGATGTGGGCTATTGTCCGCCTCGGACACTCATATGTTTTTCGACTGCCCTCATCTGTCTCTTTTTTGGAATAATATGCTATTTATTAACAATGTTGATTGAGGGAAAGGGCCTCTTTGACCCTCTTATGGTTTTACAGCTTGCAAATCATAGTCCCTCCTCATATTCATGATAATAAATAGCACATCTGCATATATAATTGTTGTATATTGATTCTTCATGTAATATGGCTGACAATAGTCATTAGCCCATCCTTAGTGTTCTTACCTCCTCATCCTCCCAGAATACCTGTGTGTGTTCTAACCTGTGTCAGAGTGTTCTACTTGTGTCAGTTGATGGCCTGGTTAGCTGGCGAGATTTGTACTCAGCTGTGTCTTGGAATAAATCTACATGTTATCAACTAGAAGTATCCTGTCATCTATCTACAACATTTACAACAATAATATATATATATATACTTAGGGCACAATCTATATGACATGTTGGCCTTCGGTATTTCTGGCTATGTTGGTAGCATGAAACGTAAAACTCTGTGTTCTGGTAGTAAAATATTCAAATTAATGATCCATTGTAAAGGTGCTAGTGAGATTGAGAGGTAGTGAGCTGAAATATTTCAACTGAATAGCACACTGTATTGTACCTAATGGACTCTGTATGTATCACTCATAACTAGCTGAAGCGCCACCAGGCTACATTTTCTCTGTTTATTACAACAGTTCAACACAGGATATTTCTCATACTCCTACTTTGACTGTTTTACTTCCCCACACCATCACATTGCCATGACTTTTACTTATCTTCATTTTTACTTTGCCTGGGAGGATTTACTGTTCGAAATCTGGTCCTTCCTAATGACGGGCCACGAGCCACATCAACATTATGGCGTGAGGAAGTACATTTCTTTGTTGAAATGAAAGAATAGTGAGGTAAAGATCTTGTTGAATTGATGGTGTGAGAAAGTAAAGGGGTTGGGGAATTAGAGGTCTTGTTGAAAATGAAGGTATTGAGAAGTGAAGGTCTTGTTGGGGTAATGGTGTGGAGAGATGAATGTGTTGTTGATGCTGATATAGGTAATTAACCCCTTCGCTGCGGAGGTTATTCCCCCGCAGCGCTGGGGGCGAGGGGGGCGCGCACACTGTCCACCCACAACAATGGAGCACCATGGATTTACCTATGCGAATAGGACCAATTTCTAATTGTTTGTCCTGTCCTATGTGTATGTCTATGTCCGTTTCTCTCCACAGGTGAAGAAACCTAATTTGGTAAGCCTCCTAAACCAGGAGTAAATGGGAAGAAATCCCTCTTCCTTCTTGCACTTTTTTGTCACTCCTTTTTTTCACTATTCATGTCCCTAGGTTAGGGTGGGCCTTAGCGCGCTCATACCGCCAGGGTTTAGTACACTTTATTAGTCCTGATGAATGCCTGGTAAATTAACACCGTTTTGAAGGCAGAAACATGTTGACTGACAGTAAATAATTTTGGAAACATTCACACAACTAATTGTGGACTCATTTCCTATACTAACTTTTACATTTATGTCCCAGTAATCAAATAATTAAAAAAAAATTGGATACACTGAAGACATTTTTAATCCTTTACCACCATTTAATTTATCCTCCCCTCACGCCTAAACTCACAAGAAAATCCGCTCTGCAGTAGACCTGGCGTCGAAGCACACTAAAGAGGCACTCGGCCTCTTTAGTGGGGCCCGATGATGAAGCATGTCACCACCAGGTTGGTGAGTGAGGGCTTTATTAACTGACCTAAGTGAGGCCAGTTTCCTTTTTCTGTTGCTCCTTTTTGTAGCCTTTTGAATACCATAGGACACTCTTTTCTTGTTTGATGGAAAGCAAACAACAGCAGGCTGCCCTCACTGTTTGCATTCATCTATTGAAAACTTTTTAAAAACAGCCTGCCACTTAAAGTCTCAGGTGCTGCTTATGAAAAATAGTTTACAGGTTGGAAAGGCTTCAAAGGGAGCGTCCAGTGATCCCTCTGAAGCCAAAAAGCACATTTTTGCAAATGGAGAACTATTAAGAGGGGGGACCTTTTCACAACCCCTCCTAATAGTGATTCGCAGTGATTCACAGAACCTCAGCGACAAATCCAAAAGACCTTTGCAGCTCGCCAAATCTGTTTACTGCATTGAAAAACACTATCTTGCAATCACAAACCCTATGATTTTATGAATTGCGGGGCGTGTGACCACAAACCATTGCCTTTCATCAGACCTTTGCTTTGTTGCTTGGTTTAGTTGTATGTGTGTTATTAAGAGTTGTACAACTGGTTTGTGCCATTTTCTCATGAGTTTCCTGTCTCGGTCAGGTCATGTAGAAGGGTGAAAGGAGAATTCTGTAGAAAGGTTAGCAGACTGGTTTGTATGACTTTTACTCGTGGGTCTGATAGTAAAAATACAGCAGAGCAATGTACAAGCACACACTGGGCATGGAAGAGGGCGCTTTCAATTTGGCCCCAAACGTGAATGACCAGTGTGTGTGTCTGTGTGCTAGTGGTGGGGGCTGAAATACATTGTCAAAAGCAGGGAAATCGACTCACCATGAACCCTTATGTGATCTGAGCCCAGCCTCTGTGTCCCCTTCTCCTTCTCTCATTGGCTGACCATTTAAAAGGGCATCCAATGGCAGGAGGCAGGATACTGGAGGGACAGATCACTCACAGCTTGTGCCTCTCTTCTTGGAGGAAAGTAGGGCAGGGGCTGGAAGCTGAATGCCTGAAGTATGTTCATGTGCTTGTCTGAGAGCATCTCTGAGAGTATGCGTGTGTATGGTTAAGAGAGGAAGTAAATCTGGGTGCTTTATTTGTACCTAATGAGGCCATCAATGACGTACATCTGGGCATTTTGGGTAATATGCTTGCTATCCCTGCATAAATAGTGACCCACTAGTGACATATGTGAGGGCATTCTTTGTGACATGTCCTTCCTAGACCTGCATAATTCTGCTGTGCTTTTGTGCCAAACTTCTGGCTGTCTCTGCCATAACAGTGGCCGATCCACGGCTTGGTGGCGCTGTTTTTGATGAAATCCTGGCTTGCCCTGCGTAATGTTGGTGAACATCCTTGATGGAGATTTCTGGTATTTGGATGATGATTAATGGACATGAGTACAAAATCCATCTCTGTGATATTCGGATATGTGAATGGTGAAAAAGAACCACCTAATGTTTGGGGACAAATAATCTATATGTTAGAAATAAAAAATGTGGTCTTGAGGTAAAAATACTGTTTTCCAATGGAAATCACAAGCTTCTGTCAGATGTATGACATCACAACACATGCTTTTACGTCGCATGCTTTTACATCGCAACTTTTACATCGCATGCCTTTACAAGGCATAGTGTTGAGGGGTGCTGGATAGTGAATAGTTTAATTTACTATTCCAACTCCAGTCCCCGTGGATAGTAGGGAGGGTTTTGGATAGTAAAGTAAATCTATTCCCTATCCTAGAGCGCCCCCCAGCGCAATGCGTTGTAATGGTTTGCGTTGTAAAAGTTGCGATGTAAAAGCACTGCGTGGTAAAAGTTGCATTGTAAAGGATGTTTCCCGCTTCTGTCTGGACAAATTGAGCTTATCCAGTTTATAAACAATTCAATCTTTGTTTTTACTATGGTAAAATGGCTGTCTGTTCAGAAGTCGGCAAGCTGATGTTTTGGATAAAATGGCATTTTAATATTAATTCATGTTGAGTTTGGAAGGTTTGCTGTTGTTTTTGATTGATATGATTTGATGATTATTTGATAGCATGGGGCACTTACTGCAGTGGCTGTTATTTCATGACTTGAGTGGAAGCATTTTATTATCAAATAAAGTTTTTTCATATTATCGCTACTCATTTCTGAGCCATGACCAGGTAAGGTTGATGTAACTGTCTGCGTTCTAGTCTTGTGACCTCCATGTAATTGTACAATAGAATTGTTTTGCCAACCTAAAAGATTTGTCTAACTTCTATTTATGGTCTTTGTTTATGAAATTGGCATAACGTTGATTTGCTCACACACCCGCTTACATTTAGAATGTTAGGGCCTTTCTTAGAGTTTGGCAGATGGCAAAATCACAAACATGGTGGATGACCTGTCTGCCAAATTACAAGTGCATTATAGCCTATGGCACTTGTAATGTTGTGGATGAGGTATGCACCACGTTTCGATGGAATATCCAGTGTGCCAAACACTAAATATCACTCTTAGTGCCCCACCACCACTTCAAACGTTTACTAGCCACCACTGAATTTTTGAACCAGTGCTGTTGAAATTGCAGGAGGGGGTCTTCAAAACAGCCAGTATTTTCAGAAGATATCCCACTATGTATACTATTTAACTCGGTATTTGAATCTCAGTGAGGCTCTTGGATTGAATGAGTGGCCCAGATATGAGCAGACAAGGAAAAATCCTGTTTCAAATCGCCCGCCCATAACCCAGTGTCCCATAGAATGGAATGTAACCAACACAAGCAGACATTGTGTGCCATATGGAAGGGAGCCTGATGTGAAAATTAGGGTACTTAGCATCTTAACAATGGCGACCACGCCAAATGGAAAAGTAACAAGGTTGTACCTCAGAAAAATTTTAAATGCCCAATATTATATTGTTAATTGCATTTATAAAGCTCTTAATACCCCAGTAAATAATTTACATTTCTTTAATCGTGGAAGCTAGGAGAGCTTTGCGACTTTGACTGGCGATTTTTATGCACCTTTATGGTATACTTCCTGTTTATATGTTTTTTTATATGCCTTTGTTCTGTCTGTCATTTTCATGTTTTTCCATTCTATGTGCCTTTATGATGGCTCCTTTCGGTGTCTCTTTATAATAAGGCGCCATCTGTGTGCCTCTATAATGATTCCATGCTCTGCACCCTTGTGATATGGATCTATGCTGTGTGAATTCAACCTATGGCTTTATTCTGTGGGCATCTATAAAAAGTATCCATTCATGTGCATTTATCATATAGCCCCATGCTGTATGCCCCTATGATATCACGCCTTTATAATACGGCTCCTATATGTGTCTCTCTAGCTCGGTGTAATTTTAAGATACATATACACTCCTTGTGCCTATAAGATACTGCTCCATTCTCGTACTGACTTGTGCATTTGTGTGGCATACATTTAGCTTCATTAATTTATTGTGATTTCTCATCTTTCAAGTTTTAGCTGTATTGGGTAATTTGTGCCATGGCGCGGGCAGCTGGGCGGGAAGGAATGCCACAGAAGGAAGTTGTGGGATTGGGGTCGTCCTTTGATGGTGTAGAGTTCCATGTGATTCCTGCACCATTAATCATGGTGATTCCATGCTCAGTGGATAGAGAGGACCAGTGTGTGTCTGACAACCTCCGATGAATTATTCTGAGTGCTGCATCATTTCTCTCGCCTCCTCCCGCTGGTCCCCTCGCGCGCCCTCCACTGGAGCAGCAAACTAGGCTGTGAACCCAGGCCTGCCTGCGCACGCCTGCCGCGGGGAGGAACATTTCCCGTTCTCTTGGGAGAGGCGAGTCTACCAAGTGAATGAATCTATCACATCCTTTTATGATGTGAGGAAAAGTGAGAAAAGCTGTCAGCGATAATAACACTGAGGCTTTGGCGTCGTCCACGCGGGCCTGCACCTGCCAGGACTGGCGGGGCCCGCGAGCCTTGACTTCCGCTGGCGTGCCACGGACCTCTGTACGCGGATGACGTACAGGTGTTGTGCCGTGCGTACAATTGCGTCACTCCCGGGGTCAATGGCTCTTGTCCGGCAGCTTGTCTCTTTCACGAGATGTGATTGGTTGCAACAGAATGCTTGCCCCTGCTGAACTTTGCCTCGGAGGACTGCAGTACATGTTTCGACACTGAAAACTATCCAGTCACGTCTGATGGCAACATAAACCGGCTCGGCTGCTGGCATCCGGAATATACTCATAATGTGATAAAACGTGCATTTGTACAGGAACTCAGAATGCCCTAGGTCCATCATTAGACGTCATACCCTTAATATCAAAGCTTAATTCGCGCGGTGCATGGGTGTACTTCGGGGTAGGGTATACTGCAGTGCGCCTGGCAGGTGATTTCTCTCAAAGAAGGGTAGAGAAACACGGACACACTCGCTTTCTCTCTCTCTCTTCTCCCTCGTCAGCAACGTGATATTATTACCTCTTATTCCTTGATGCTGATCCCTCATTCACATACTTTATAACATATGTATGTTATCTCCAGTCATGCAGGCATAGGTCGATTATGAAGCATAGCTCTACTTTGTCTTCTTCTGACTTCCCGCAAGTTCTTTCGAGAGGTGCTACAGTTGTGGGGCTGAGCTTGGGCACTTTGTCACATCACCACAGTTTCAAGGCCCTCTAGGCTTGTCCCAGAGTCCCATCTAAGCCACTCACGTCTGTGTGAGTATAAAATGGCACCACTGACTCTCTGCCTCCAAACCTCCCTCGTCTCCCTGACTTGCTCCCCTCACCTCTGGCACAGAGGCTAGCGACTGTCCCCATCATTTCAGAATTGATCTTATCTTTACCAAACTTGGAACCCTGACCCTTATCCTCAGTGTCCCATTGGGAGATGGTTGGTGTAGGGTTCAGATGGAGAGGCAGAGGGGAAGGGTGTCCATACAGAGCAATCTCTTGAATCCCTGGTGCTACCTGGAGGGACATGAGTAGCCCCACTGACCAGCCCTGATGACACACGCTTGCTGAGGCAACCAAAGAGGACTCCTGGCCTTTATAATCTGGTGTCAATCAAAGAACACATTTGGCATTTTGACTCTATCAGACAATCCAAATCACACCATAAACAAACACTTTAACTTTGCTTGTTCCTTCACCCACAGCGCAGCGCAGGCTCGAAGAGCTGCGACTCTGCCCCGTGCGCCTGATTGGCCGCTGAGGGTCGGGCCATCCTTGCTTGCTTGCGTGCATGCCAGTGCTTAATTTGTAATAAATAAGTGCCGGTCCCCAAAATATTTTTCAGTACTGGGGAAGAGGGGTGGCCAGTGTGCTGAGGAGAGAAGGATTTAAATTACTCCCTTAACCATTTCATGTCCAAGCAGCAGCAACAGTGACACGTTTTTAATAAGTGTCCTTTCAGCTCGAAAATTCGGCCTACCTGGAGAGTGCACACTAGACAGGAGGGATAACCACAGTCTTTCCTTTATTTCTATTATGGTTTGTGACATAGAAGAAGGGCTGCCAGTATGAAACATGATAAGGGTATTGACTTGTTAATGTATTCGCTATAGCTGCCCTGTATGAAAATATATGTCCAGATCGTGTGGAGGAGGTCTTCCTCTTCGGTTTGACATCTGAGGTAGGAAGGATGAAGCCTGCGCTGGTTTTGCCATAACTGTTGTGGGCTTAAGTAAAGGGTGTGTAGGTAATTGAACTACATCTTGCTCCATCTAGTAGATTTTGCAGTTTCTCCAGGAGCCGCCAGCGTGAAAGCCAATTCTTTATTATTGAGTGGGCCTCTTTCCTCCTCCCTCAGCTAAATAAAGGTGTCTGGTTTATTGATAACCGGGGTCTTATATATCAAAAACACTTTGGTAGCTGAGTCATGGTAACCTTAGTTGCAAGGTAAAGTTGGAGATCTCCTCGGTGCTGGCTAGGAATAGTGTTGAGACATGTATGAGTAGTACATAGTGGAAGAACTGGGTAAGTAATAACCCAAATTCCTCACGCATCTCTTCAAATTATTGAATTATATTGGTTGAGGCAATGTTTCGCAGGGTCGAGATGCAGAGGTTACCTCTTTCTTCTAACCCTCTCAATGCAGTGACCTGTGGGAAGTAATTTTCGACCCATAGTAAAGTCTCACTAGTGACTTTGTCTGCTGAGTATATCTGCTTTCACGAGGCTTCCCAGGTGTCTAATGCTACTTTGGTGGGAAAAGTTACCTTGCAGGGATTTGACAACTATATAGGGAATGTACTGGGGAAGAGTCACACAAGGCCCATAGCTCTGATTTGAAAAGTGGGTCTGATGAGGGGCCATTTGGTAAGTCATTTACTACTAGTGGGTACGCCACCCTTTCGGTAAGACCTGCGCAACAGCCAGCCCCACGGGCATATGTTTATTTATAACATATAGCCATTGCCATCACGTGTGGTCTATACTACGATATAAATGATATCAGTGAGGATGTGAGGATTTGAATTCTAGATGGGTACTTCTGCAGGACATAAATAATTTTTGGAAGGAGGATCATTTTAATGAAAGTGATCCTTCTCATTACAGATACTGGTAATGTGCATTAGTGGACAGTATCCCTTATGGTTAGGCGTAGTGTAGGTGTTAAAATTTGTGCTTGGGTGATTGCCTCCTCATTAGTTATTTGGATGCTGAGGTGTTTGATATTGTGTGTATTTACTTTTTGCAAGTGTGAGATGACCAAGCCTCACAATCAGTTGCAGAAGACAGAAGGAAGAGCCAGCCCTTACTCCAATTCACTTTCATCCCAGTGTAGGAGCTGAATTAATTAAGCAGCCTTGTAGAAGGTGGTCCGGAAAATAAGGGGTTCCCGAAGTAGATGAGCGGATCATCCTTGTTGAGAGATATTTTGACCAATGAAAACCTGGATTTTGTGCACCCTTGAAAGTGGGCACTGTGTGCATGCCTTCCGGATGGAGAAGGGATTCGACAAGGCTCCTACGGCCCGACGCCTGCCTCAGCCTATCATATAGCAGCTTGCTATCTGTTATAAATTTGAGGCCGATATCAAATAGTCGTGAAGGGAGAATAAATAATCAAATAATAGTCTATCAAACATCATCTCAAAACCGATTAGTAGCAGGGCCACCGGTTCTTCCAGTCTCTTCTAAAACTAGGCTTTTGAACATGTTCCAAATCTTGTGTTAAGTGAATTGATTGGGCATAAAGCCATTGCGGTCCATATAAACCAGGTCGCTGACCGCCTGAGTAGAGAGTTTACGAGAACTTTGCCAGTATCTTGGCATCTGTGTTTTAGAAGTGAAATTGGTCTGTGCATGAGGAGCCTCTGTCTGTTGGATGGTCAGGTTTGAGAACAGTTGAAATGTGTGCCTCACCTAAAGGTTTGGAGATGCTCTTTCGCGTTAAGGAACAAAGATCTTATCATCAGGACCCTCAAAGTGGGACTGTGTAGAGATGTCCGGAAAGGGAGACAGACCCCCGAGATATCTTAATTGGCCTGCGTTCTAAACATTTAGGAATAAATGCACTGAGGACAGTTTTTGTTTATTTGGTAATACTTTTCGCTTTAAATTCGCCTACTTTGTTCCCCTCCATTAGCACAGATTGCTATAGCGTTTACATATTTAGGCAGATTTTTTTTTAATTAAATGTGCATTTCTTCTTCTCAGGCGTGACACAGTGACTTAGCAGACTCGCCATGTGCCCTGTCATAGGCAAGGAAACTGGGTGCCCATCCCCTCACTTGACAGTTAAAAAAAGTCACTAATTTGGTTGAAGAGGGCCCCTCAGACCCCTGGACCACTGCGCCACTGCTGTTGCTGTACTATCAGCTACGCCCCAGGAGTGACGTGCCGTTCGGACAGTGGATGCCCAATATAATTATTATTGTTAATATATTGAGTTTTATAGAGCGCTAGCTCGACCCAAAGGTATCAGAACGCTCTTCTGCAAAGTTCTATGTGCTCATATGCCTAAAGTCGGGCGAGGTCAGCAGTAGCTTTTCTGGCTATCAGTGGTCCAGTGTCCTGCTCAACTTGTGGGCAATGCGAGCTGTGTAGGGAGTATTAGACGAGAGTCTTGTTTGTTCGCAGATATCTGCACCTAAGCGGCTCTGGCACAGGCTACACTAAATTAGAATCAGGTGAAGTTTGGTCCATGAGAAAAGTGGAGAAGCACACGTTTTCATGTTAAAAAAAGAACAGGTTCAGCCATTAAATGTGTGCAAGCGGGGGTAACACTGGACCCTGCAGCCCTCAAACCCTCAGAGGGCCACATTCAGCCAAAGACTAATGTATATCAGTGCAATCTGAGATATTTAGGCGGGCTCTTTTCACATTCTGCATGGGGGGCCCATCATTTTGCAGTACACCACTATGTGCAATACTTCCTAATCTTGCTTTCGCAACATCTGGGTCTACTTCGCTGTCTTGCTTTGAGTGGATCTACTTGCAGCACTTGTTCTTTGCCCATGTATTACCTGGAGGTATTCTATCCGTCCGATGACTCACAGGAGGCCTGAGGTATTTGTCAATCCTGTTGTGACGCAGCATGCTGGGGCCAGTGAAACTGGTTCTACCGCTGGCATGACTCAGCGCTGGCTCGCGGGAGGCAGAGAAGGGATTTATTTGAAAAGGAAAAAACACTCCAGGCAGATTTACAACAGCGTGGGCCTGGGCCCACGGTGCTAGCTTTTCTAGAGGCTTCATGTAGGTATAGGGAGGGGTTTGCAGCCGCACACCCCCTGAGGTGATGCATGATTGTAATCTATGTGGACTGCTTTCTGACCTTTGCGATTTCCCCATCCAAATGTTGGAAATAGATAAGCCCCATTGGAAAACCACATATTGTCGGGTGGTGGGGGTCAGCAGAAGACTTGGGGCGGAGCCGGGAAGGGTGAAGGCTAGAGGGGCGGAGTTATGAAATCAGTGGCATTCTGCCAGTATTATGCTCTATATTAAAACTCTCTGTACCCAGGCAAAGTGACAACAAAGTTCAAGTTGGTAATTCAAACAATAACGACTTTATATAATGATTTATCCAGCATCCCTGCCGTTTACAAGCAGTGTAAATAACAGGTGTTATTATCCGGTTTAATGGCACTCAATTTCCTGACCTCGCACATTTGGAAGGCTGAATCTGCATTGGCAGCACTGTAACCTTTAACGTGTAGTTACCGGACACAAGCAGACCATATGTCAGCTAGCTTAGAATAGTAAGACACCTCCTGCATAGAGGTGTGCATCCAGCAATCGTAAGGGTATGATATTGACAAAGTAGCTCAGGTGGTTAATGCACGTTCCACAGAGTTGCTATGTGTGCATTCTGCTGGTCACAGATTTGAATTACTATAAAATACTAGGCCTGGGTGGAGTTCGCGGAGTTGTGCTATGCAAAACTCCCCAAAGTGCCCAAAAAACTCTGCCATGCTCTGCAGAGTTCCGAAAACGGTGGAGTGGGGTAGGTCTCACTACTTGCGCTGATTTTTTAAATAAATTATTTTTATTGTTGCATCAGATAGTTTGCCCCACGCTCTAAAATCAGTGCGAACTACACCACATGCAGCATAGCGCAAGAGGGCTCTGCTTCTTTTTGCCACTCGAGTAGATCTATTACTCGAGCAGCAGCTTCCTCAACGCGAGCCGCAGGTTTCTCAACTTGAGCGGTAACAGACCTGCCGCAGCCGCCCCTGTTGAGAAATCTCGCAGGGAGATGGTCTAGTGTATGATTTTCCTCACTCGTGTTAGCAAGATGCGCTAGAGGGAAAAACTCCACTCCGCACTGCTAAGCAGAGTTTTTCGTAACTTAGCACTGTACGCAGAGCATGAATGCGTAAAACTCCGCAATCAGAATGACATTTTACACCCATGCCTATAAACTACCTAAATGTGGCCCAGTGCTGCAAAGTACGGTGTCTATCAAACGGATCACAGGTTGTATGCGGTAGTACAGCAGCTTTTCATGGATCCTGGAATAACCTGCTGGTCACAGCCCTGGTAAAATGTCCCAGTGGGTAAATCGCCTGTTGTTTGTAACCTGCAAAGATGCAAGCTTGAAATATTGTATGTTTAACTCTATTGGTCATTGTTCCAATGATGATAAAATGGGTATCTCTTGGTTGAGTAGAGATTAGCAAGAGTTAAGGGTAAACATTTTTTTTCTTCTTTGATTACTTTATTATTGTTTATTACTAGTGTAATCAAACACATAGACCTTATACGGACCCAGCGCTCAAGAAAGTTAAAATCTCAGTTTATTATTGAACTAAAGTCTGACATGGCATGCAGGATGCATCTTTGCTTTCCTGGAGGGGCTGCTGATCTGGAGGTGAGGGGTGGCAGAACTGTGCAGAGATTCTTTCCATTTCTAAGATGTTCCAAGTAGGCAGGACACAACCTGGACAAAAGGAGCATTTGACCGGAGGCATTTGGACTTGTGGGCCCTGGTGGGGAACAAATAGGCTCCCCATCTCTGCAGCCCAGCACCCCATGTGCCCCATTGTTGGCACACTGCTTTGGGACACACTCAGGAAGGTTAGCCAGAACCAGCCCAGAAATGTGTGTTGGTTTACATATAGCAGTTATGTGGTGTTTCACCATGCCACATTCACCACTGTCTGTTTTGTCCAGTGCGTGTTGTGTACCTTTTTTAGGTCGAGCCTAGGCAGCGCGCATACGCTGTCTGCAAGACCTGTTGTTATCTCCTCTACCGGCTTTTGGTATGCCCATGAATTGCCATTTGTTCGTCGTTGTGCCATTTAGAAATACAGGGTTTTTATTGGTGCATTGGGTCTGATTCTCCAGCCTTTGCGTGCTTGGGTCATGACCAGGCGATTTCACTCATTGTTTGCTTGAGTTGGCCATCCCAATATATCCTTGGTGCCTCCTGGTCATCCTCATCTGCCTTTTTATTTTGTAGGCTATCAACATTTTTTGGGCATTCAGGACGCTTCATGTAGCAATGCTCTGTTCGGCACATTGCAACATGGCAATTTCTATCCTGTAGCTGTTGAGCTATGCCAATAGCTCTAACAAAAAAAATGTGAGACCTATTGCATTTCTAATGCTTGTTTTATTTGAAGTGTGTTGCTCTGCCTCTTCTCTATGTTTGAGCCAGAGTCATTTGATGAGCATGAAGGGGTTGGGGGGCTGAGACCTGCCTGTTTTTTTCTCTTTTTGCTGCCTCATTCATCCATCTTTTTTTCCTTCCTGTTGTGTAATTATTTAATCATGCCCCGGTTTTTTATTTTTTTTTCTCTAGGGATGGGGGTTGCCCCCTCCACCTCCTGCTGCTGGTAGCCATTTTCAGCTCCATCCCTTTGGCATTTCTTCCCCTACAGCCCGTGGAGTGCAGGTAGTGGAACGTTCTGCACTGAACAGCACGTGGCCGGAAGCCCCGTATGGAGTATATTTGTTGCTGGGACTGGAACCTGGCTTGTCTTGCTCTATTTTAGCACTGAACCAGTCTGATTATGAATCACATAAACAGGGGCCGCTCCTCCGTTGAAACGGAGGAGTGTCACCCCACTTAAATCTGCCCCCCAAAGCCCCAGAGATGAAAAATAAAATGGTAATTTGTTATCATTTTATTTTTCATGCCCCATCCCGAACAGAGCATCAGAACGGGACGGGGATGCTGCCGAGTGAGAGCAGCCTTTCAGTCCGCAGGGTGGAGAGTGGGCTGACAATGCACTATTTAAAGTGCGCATGTCTGTTTGGCTGGACGTCTGGCAACGGCCAGCCACACGTGCACACTTTTAACTGCTCTAACCCAGCTATCTTAAGACAGCTGGGTTAGAGCAAGCCAAAGCTACCAGAGCGCTGTGGCGCACTGAGTGAGGGCACTCCCACCAATCCTAGGGCCGCTCTCATGCTGGTGAGAGCAGTCCTATGATTGACCAAGGGGGTTGCTGCTTCCGGTTCCAGTTCCAAAGAAGAGGTCAGGAACGGAGGACGTCATATTTGTGCACTGTAAGTTTTTTTAATATATATATTATTTGCATGCTCTTTTATATATATCATTTGCACACACCAACGGCTCCCCTCCCTGTAGATACCAGCTGCCACTGCACGTAAAAGGGGGTGCGTTTCTAGTGCATCCCTTTCTTGCCAGTTTAGTGGGCTGGTGTTAGTTTGTTACATCCATCGATATTTTGGAGTGATTTTATTAATGCAAGACTTGATGCAGGATTGTTTTATTTACTGCTTTACCGGTTACTTCATATGATGTAATTAGAGTCAAAGGTCATTAGCTGACTCCTTCTGCGATGTCATTGGGGCAAAGCATGTGCGATGTCACCCCTTGCGATGTGAGATAAAAGGTGCAGTGTCACTTCCACAGGCTTTGTGATTTTTGGTACATTGTTGACGCTGTTCAGTAAAACATGTTGCTTCCTAATTTAGACTCGTTCTCAGTCTCTGGTGCACTGGATTCCTCAGTGTGTTGATCTCATGAAATTGCAGTTCGCCAGAAGAGATGAAAAACGTGGCAGGCGCTTTTCTGGGCATCGATTGAATTCGTTCATTGATTTTCTTCCCCCGCAGTCTAAACACTTAACATTTTTCACAGTATCATTTGTGCTGTGTTTGTCCTTAGGCTCTGTTCTCTTTGTTGGTTTAAGCCTGGGTTCAGCTTCTCCTAAATCCAATAAACAATTGCTTTTGCAGTTTCGTCATCTTTTATTTAAAGCGCTGTGCTCCCAGGATCAACAATCCCATGTCAGTCAGTGACTGTTTCTTGGCTAGAGTTTTACTCAAGCCCTCTTTTCATGCTTTCTAAATCTGAATCTGAATGTGTTTAGAAGATTTAAAATGTGTGTCCAATATTTTGTGCCGTCAACCAATGAGTAATGATCTTCCAATGCAAGAGCAAGGGTGCCCTAGGCCCGCGCTCAAGCAAGGAAAATGGCCTCCCTGACTGCGTGTTGAGTAGAAAAATACAACAATAAGAAGGATTTCATGGGCCCTTTAGGCCTCGGTGCCACTACACCACCTGCACCATTGACAGCTATGCCCCTGTCCTCTTCTTCACTAAGACTGGCTGGGAGTGAGCTGTTCCATCCTACGCTGAAAGTTTGAGGTCACGCCACATTAACCATCTGAAGGGTAATGAGGCAATATTTTGGGCGCTGCTTACACCTGCCTCTTGGAAGGAGCACGCTTTGAGAAAGAAAGCAGAAATCTGGAGGGACGCAGATAGTAGTGTTTTAGTAGCGCGCTCACGTGACCTTGTTTTTTGAAAATACATTTGGTCATACTTTCCCAAATGTGGGAAGCAGCAGTGGAACCTCATTCTTCACAGGCGTCTACTGTGGTGCAGAAATAACGCAGCTGGTAACATCAATACTGCATCTTGCGGTATTTGCCAGTTGTGGTATTACCGCATGACCACGGAATGGGGGATAATCCCCCTGTTCTGAGGTGCGGACCTTGGAATGACACACTTTTTCACACAAGTATAACACAAGTACGCATTGATGAATAGCATCAAACTTTGACCCATAGCAAGAGAGAGAAAAGCAGAAGAGGGAAAGGGAAGGAGGGACAGGAGAGTAAGAAATCAGTAACAAAGGCAGAAAGAATGTTCTTTTTCATTTGTATTATTTTCCTATCTTTCTTCTCCGCCGTCCCCCATTTGCTGCTTTTCTTTCTCTTGCCTTGGGTAAATATCCGATTATAATAAAATAAGTCCTGATCCCCAGAATTAAGTGCCCGTGCCCACCACTTGCAGTTGTTCCGGAACGTTTTTTTTTTCTTAATGTTTTTAATTTTTTTTATTTTACAAATTATAAGAACGGGTTTGTATTAAAGGAAACAACTACATGTAAATCCATTTTAGTAATCCCCGCCCACTTCTACCTCTTCGTAGCAGCCCTTTGTTTAATTTTAAGACCTAGTATTTGATCTGCTCAGTGCTTGGCAGGATGCACTGCGCCTTCTCTTGGCAAGCGGTGCTGACAGGCGCTCTCTGCTTTGTCCCGGGTCTTGGGAACGCGCGCCTTTACAGTGTATACGGTTCTTTTTTTGTCCTTGACAAGATGAGGGGGTTGGGAGGGGGGGGGGGGGGGGCGAGGCGTAAGATGGCGCTCTCGGTGTGATTCTCGTTAGATTGCTGCTGATGCTGCTGCAGGGGTAGCTCTAAGTGCAGCAAGGCGCGTGCTGTTGCCATAGCTACCTGCTCCCATATCCTAACAGCGGTGGGGCTCTAATTTGGCCATTTAACTCCCACCTTTCCCGGGAGATATTTTATCTACACTCGTTGCCATATCTTAAGGGAGAGGCGTGGAACTGCGATGTAAGTGTTTGTAGTTTTCTCATTCAGCTGCTAAGAAGCAGACGCTGTGACTAAAACAAATCCACGCGCGCCTGGCCGGCTGGGTGGCGCGAGACTGAGCGCAATGAGGCGGGAAACATCCTGGCAGGGAAGGCACAGCTTGAAGTACAGCACATTGGTTTAACCACCCTACACACTGAGCGGTAGTTTACCAGACGACTGCGTCTTTTGAAAACCCACTGCAAAGACTTACATAGTGAGGTTCTTGCTTGCCAGTTGCCACAATGATGGTAGCTCGGAAAATGTTCATTTGGGCTCAGTGCTTAATTTGAAGAAAAAAAATAAGTGCCTGGGCAGCTCTCCTCAGGAGTCTACTGCAGCTTGCACAACAATTTGCCAGTGATGGTAACAACTCAACTATTAAGCCTCACACTTCTACAAGTGTGACAATTTGGACTATTTCCGGCCCCCAACGCTATAAGAGTGACTTGGGCGGCAGGTAATACTCATTTTTTAAATATATTTAATTAATACTTAACTGTTGTTGTGAGCATCTCTAATATGGCCTGACAGCGCCACCTTGTGGCAGTCTGTCACAAGAACCGGTGCTGACAATTAAGTGCCGGGACCGAGCACCAGAAAGCACCGGCTCAAATTAATGAAATTTTCCAGAGGTGCTAAACTGGCAGCTACACATTTTGTGCATTGTTGGTGTGTACGGGTTGCTTTTATGTAGTAACTGAATTGTATAGGACATATTGCAATGAGTATCCGCATCATCCATATGAAGTATATTTAAATATGCATTTACATTGTAAAAGTGCACATCAATCCTCGCAGTGTGGTGCAAATACCGCCAACGCCTAATCCACACGTGTTACTGCCTGATCTAAGTATTGTCAGGGATTTGTTAATGTGTTTCTCCTGTGTAGGTCTGCATGCATTTTTATTGTTTGGTGTACATGTATCAAAATTAAGTACATGCCACTTCACTGTATATACTTTCTGTAACTCTATAGTACATATATTGTTTCTACATAGTTTGCATGTTGTAATTGAAAAGGTGTGCATCTTTTGTCACTGCAAAATACTTGTGTTATCACTGTACCTGGATGAAAAGACTGCATCCTCTAGCTCAACTCGGACAAGACCGAAGAACTCCTCCTGGGACCCGCCCCCTCCTACTGGGATGACTCCTGGTAGCCTGTCGCACTAGGACTCCTCCTACCCCTACGGACCACGCACACAAGCTCTGGATCATACTGGACTCCTCACTCACAAGGAACCACCAAGTCAACACAATATACTCATCCTGCTTCCACACGCTCTGCCTGCTTCGAAACGCATTCAGATGGATCCCCACAGAATCCACAAAGACAGTCACCCATGCACTAATCCCCAGCAGACTCGAGTACAGTAACTCACTCTATGCAGGCACCACCTAGAAACACCTCAGGGAACTACAGAACATCCAAAATGCCGCAGCTAGACTGGTCCTCCCCACTGTAGCTACATAAAATAACACCTCCAACAACTTCACTGGCTCCAACAACAAGAGATTCCCCTTCAAGCTCCTCACACATGCCTACAAAGCTCTCCACGACGTAGGACCACAGTATTTGAACCACTGCCTCGCATTCCATACACCCGCCAGACAACTCCTTTCCGCCAAATATGCCTGGCCTCCATCCCACGGATCCACAAGACCAGAACCAGAGGAAGATCCTTCTCCTACCTCGCCGCCAAAAACTGGAACACCCTGCCCTCCACCTCAGGTGATCCGCGTCATTGACCCAATTCAGGAAGGACCTCAAGACCGGGCTCTTGGACTGAACCTCTGCACCCAGATGGATCAGCGGCCCCCCCACCCCACTTCAGCGCCTTGAGACCCTCACGGGGAGTAACCGTGCTATAAAAACTCCTGATTGATTGATTCTAGACTGTGAATGTACAGTCATCTATATTACATTTATGAATACTGTGTAGTACGAATGCTTGTCACCTCTCCGCAGGTGTTTGTAGATTGACACTCTATAGTACATATGCTATCACTTGTGAGGTGTACGTTATTGCCATGGTCTAGTACTTGTGTTATCTCTGTACATTTGAGTATGCATTGTCAATGTATGATGCGCCTTATCTCTTTACTGGTTTTCATAAAGTGTCACTTTGTAAGTGTTTTTGTTGCATAGCACATATGTTGTCTTTGTACAGGTTTGCATTATCATTGTTTAGTAGTTGTGTTCAGGGCTGGGCTAGAATCCAAAGTCAGCCCTAGCAAAATGTGTAAAATATCTCTCCACTACAGAATGCAGTGACTAGCACCCACGGGGGGGGGGGGGCTTACGGGGTTACTCATAGCAGACCTTAACCTGAATGTTCATCCCATCCTTCCTGTGAATATGACTGTAAAGGTATGTTGGACAGAAAAGTCCTCCTCATGGTAAAGAAGTGTATCCCTTCTATGAGTGCCCAACTGTACTGTTGTCTGGATCCCAAATGCTGATTTTTTTTTGTCATAGGCAAACATGGATCATGCTTGTGGGCAATGACATAGGCCTGTTTCACGGATTATGGTCTTGTTGCACAGCGAGGGATGCCCAAAGCGCTTTCTTCAAAGTGGTGAAAGACTGCCACCTTCACCAGGAGTTAAGCAGCACAAGCACAGTGGTGGCAGCATACCGTGTAGTAATCAGTAGTACTGAACAGGACATTTTTACCCTGTGTCACTGGAGTGAGGTCTACAGGCCCTCTCACCTTTTTAAAAGTTCAGCTGCAATGTGTGCTTAACTCACCCTTGGCCTATATCGGGTAAATGTGGAGTGCTGCATTGCGTAGCGTAGGAGTAGTGACTCTGCTGTTTGTATGTGTGCCTGAAAAGAGTACTATACCAGGATAAGGCACATGTGAGATTAGTGCATGTGCTGAGTGTATGTATGGCTGTGAGGAATGCATTACATGAAATACGTAGTGCTGCGCAGTGTGTGTGCAATAAAAGCATGTGCTGGGTGTATGTATGCTTGCATAAAGTACAATACATGGAAGGTGAAGTATTGTGCAATGCGCATATGGTGAGTGTGTGTGTACTGGCATTGTGAGTGGTTGTAAATAACACACCATGGTTAAATATAGAAAAGCTTCACAGACTGAGTGTGTATACTGATTGCATGTTTACGTGTAATGGTACAGTGCATGTGAGTACTAGTGCTGGACAGTAAGTGTGCTGTAAATGTACACTAAGTAAGTGTGCTTGCAATGGTACATTATATGAAGGACCCTCAGTTCCATTTTGAGAGTCCCAGACCTGCCTGGTAAAAACATGAGGAGGCGAGGAATTCCCCCAGATAGATTTGTCTATTGCTGCTTTCCAGTGAGCTGGGTGGGATACATATTGGAGGGAAAAGGAAGAGACTCCCTTTACATTTCAAAAGACTGCTCTTTGATTCAGTGATGGATCACAAGGAAGAGGCCTCAACACATCTCATGAAGTCAAATGGGCTGACAAGAGAATCATACAGAGTAGCGCATGGGGGTTTGGGATTAACCTTTTGATGCACATATCTCTGTTACTGACATCCAATTGTGTACTCTGGTCACTCCCATGAGTGGTGTTGTGGAACAAACCGCTTCGGAGTCTTGACTGCTGTGACAAACAGTCTTTTATGAGGAAAGAAGAAAGAACTGTCCACTTCAAAAGAAGCAGAACCCCAACATAAAACCTCAAAGACTCCGACTCTAAATCACATTTGGTGTCTGAACAAGGACTATAAGAAGGGGAGGTTGAGTTCTTGAAAAGGTGGCATCTGCCAAACAGTCAGACAGGATGAGTGAGAAGGGGAAGCCCTGCAAGACTTCTGCCTGTGATCAGATCGGTGGACCAAGGCCTGTTAGTCTCCCTGCTAGGTGAGGGGACATCACCCAGGATACCAAGATCACCTGCCATGGTGCCTGGAGCACCATTGCCTGCCTGCTTGCCAAGATCAATGTGCCCTGTGAGGAAGAGGGGAGTGTTGTAGGGAGTGAGACACAATGGCGAGCTCTGCATGAGGATTCCCTGCATGAGGTGTGAGGCTTTGCACTGATTGGGCTTTTGCTAGTGTGTAGTATCAGCCCTGTGACCCTCGTATGCCAGAGAGGGCCGCCTTGTTCTGAGACATACTGGATCACTATGCAGGAAGCACAGGGGCGCACCGCCGTGCCACAGCGACCCTGTATGCCAGAGGAAGTCACCAGTGAAATGATTTTGGGCCAGGACTGCAGGACTTGTGACTGCCGAAATTGGCAACCCTTTATGCCAGAAGGGGCAGTCGTAATGACGGCGATCGCATAAGAAGAGGCTGTGCCCAGATCGTGAGTACCACAACAACTCTGTATGCCAGGAGAGGCTGCCAGTACAACCTTGACCAAAAGTTCAGGTTGTCACCCGGACCGAAGGAACACTGCTGTGACCAGCGGGTCGAGCCCGCACGCTTTGATCTGCACCTGATGAATTCCCCGAGGATCACCAAGATGCCGCTGAGGACGTTGCATCCTTGTTGGAGCTCCGGTCGGGAGCCTGAGGCTCACACATACCTCCACTAGTGGAAAGAGCAACTTACTGTTGTGTCTGCCTATCACTGGAATGAATCAGCAGCGCTACTCTACAGAGTTAGACATCACTGCCTGGAGCTGCCGTGTATACCCTGAGCAGCCCAACTTCATCATGCAGGATCCAGACTTGTGAGCGCCTGAGAAGAGTGCACTCACCTCACCATTAAACACTGCAATATTGCCATAGTGAGTAAGACTAGAACTGGGCCTCTGGGGACCGTCACCCTGGGCCCCAAAGGCCCAGTTCTAGTCTTGCTGCTAACGGTGCTGCGGTACCATAGACACTCTTGACTAATCCCTAAAAAGTCAAAGGGAGAACTCTTCAGTACAGCGTAACAGTTTACATTCCCTGGATGTGGCCACAAGTGAACGGATAATAACTCTGAACATGTTACAAGAAGGAGGGTGGGCCAGGTATTCGCCTGACAATCGCTAGCGCCCCGACCACTTGGGCGATTGTGTTATTGCTTCTGAATGTCGTATACCTTTGCATGTGCAGGATTAGAAATAAAATGCTTCTTTTTTCTATAGAAGTGAGTATTGGACTGGACATTGGTTTTATTACTTGTACTGTTTGCACTTTAAGTTATGAGACGTGTTCACACTGACCTGAATCTACATCCCCCCCAGGGGAGCTTCGAGTGCTCAACCACTGCTATGTACATGTATTTATATAGGGCAAATCACCGACCCGGTAAATAAAAGCGCTTGCTTAGGGAACCCGTCCTGGTATTCCCCTGTGAGATAACCCCGGCAGGGTATCCACAAGGTGAAAGCCAGGCATCCCACTGCAAGGGGTCGTTGTGGAAATTAAGCAAGCTATTGCCCAGAGTCGCAGAGTGTGAACCCATGAATCGAGTAGGCACCGGAGCGAGAATTGTCGAGTCCGTGGACATTTTCGGACTCATGACCCGCCGAGCCGGGAATTGAACCCTGGTCCCGGGCTGACCTCTGCTTCCAGGTCTGCCTCCTCTAACCAGTGAGCCACACTTCTCCACTTCACTATCACTTCTCCACTTCACTATCACTAAGTGTCAAGTGCAGAAGGCTTACTTGGCCCAGTTGCTCAAGACCTATAGTAGCTCGGGCCCCGGGCCATTAGGATTAAAAGGCCTCAGCCACCATGATTGGGCCCAGTAGCCCCTGCATTACCTGTGGCCCTCTAAAACTCTGAAAAGGTATGACTGCATTGTCTCTGTACAGTACTTGTGTTAATATTGCACATGTGTGCATGTATTGTTACTGCATAGTGTTACACCTGAGCTGCTCTGTTCATATTTGGCAGACACTTCATTTACCATGGGATGGGTTTTGTAGGCTAATATTATTATTGACAGAATGATGTATTATTTCTCTATGTATATAATTATCTATAGTGCTAGCTTTTCACCTCTATCCACTGTGCAGTGCTCAGGTGTTGGACATGTGGAAAGGAAGTATAACTTCTCATGCACAAAATGTAATCGTGCGGGAAAGCGAAACCTTTCTTTTTTGAAGATTTTGAATGGGTCAGTATGATAGTAAATCTCTGACTTATAGTATGAAACGCAAACAGGTAAAGACCTTTACAGAAGGACTAGACTTTGTACTGTAGATTTATACTACCCTTGACGAAGTGCTTTGCGGATGGTAAGCACGCTACTCTGTGGAACCCAGAGATAGTTTCTAGTGCTAGTTGAAAGACTTGCAGTTCGTTATGCCACATTATTGGAATTGATACACCGAGTAGTTGCATGGAGTTTCTGGTCTAGCGGAAAGCTGGTTGTTAATTGTTGTTATTCATGCAGATGCTTCAGTTATGTATCCTTTTGCATTCCTAGTTGTGTGTCTGGGATTAAAGGCAATGGAGGGCACGCAGTACTGCTTTGTTGGTGGAAAATGAATTGTTTTTGGAGGCACTGGAAAATTGTTGCTTTCCAAAGCATTGAAAACAGTCTGCAGGAGCTTGGAAAGTTGGCAGCCTCTGAAAGGTCTTGCACGAGTCATTACTAGCTCGATTTGGTGTTGGCTTCAGGCAGGTCCTGTATCTAAATCCCTGAGATTTATTTTTCTGCACCCCCCCACAAACCCCCCTCGCACACAGACATCGAAGTGAACTATACAAAATGTCCCTCTACAGGTCCGGTATACTAACATTCAGATGTGTACACAACTCTTTCACGCATGAGTACACCGCCTCCTTCTACACCTGGTGTAGCCTATGCTCCCCCTCAGCACCCCCAATGCTGTGTGTGCCAGCTCATAATTCAAATTATTCCTTTTCTTTGCAACATATAATGGACCTCCCTCAGGCCCCTAGGACTAAGATCTGACTACACCCTGAACTTCTTCAATATGGAGTTCAAAAGTCACCTGATTCCTTGTAATGGCCCCATGGACACGGGAGGTGACTTGGCCTAGTGGTCATGGACATCATTGCGACCCCTTGCTTGCCCTTTTGTACTCCTGGCCTCAGAGGTGGCAAAATCAGTGCCTGGAACACAGAGACAGCTCTCCCTAATGGACGCCGGTTGAATGTCCACTCCATTGGTTTTCTGTCAATTTTTTACTAATACAATTAGTAAATAATATTATTCACTATTAGCGTAATAAAAAATGGAGTACATTACCTGGAATATGACCCTATCTGGAAGCTAAGGTAAGTTAAAAATGCTGCTAAATGTATGTTGTATGCATGCTTGCAGGTGAGAGTGTGCTTATGTGTGTGAGAGTGTGTGAATGTGTTAGTATTTGTAATCTTGTGTGTGAGTCAAAGTAAAGGTCAAATAGCATGCGATGTTTCTTCTGCTACTCTACCCCAGGCATTTTAGTGATTTAACCTCCATACTCGTGACTAGAGCTGATGGCTATGGAATAAGAGGTACCAGGTTCGAGTCCCATAATTGACTCAGTATCCTGTGATTCTGGGCACATCACTTAATCTCCGTCTGCTCAAAAATAAAGAAAGTGTTTATCGTAGTCTGGTTCTGTTGTTAAGTGCTCTAATACCCTTAAATCAGAGACTAATGATTGTCTGGATGCGGCACAGTTCGGTTTTAGACCAGCTCACTGAACTGTATCAGCTTTGGTGACTGTTTTGAACGACCTTCGTTCGCGTGCCGACCAAGGTCGAGCAGCATTTTTAGTGCTGCTCGACATGTCGGCAGCGTTTGATACGGTCAGTCATGCCATTTTGATCAGGAGATTGAAGGAAGCGGGGGTGGCGGGCCTGGCCCTGGACTGGCTGGTTTCGTTCCTTGCCAACAGACATCAGGTAGTTGCCCTGCCTCGCTTTAAGTCTACCATCAAAAGGGTTGAGCAGGGCGTACCCCAGGGCTCAGCCGTCAGCCCTATTCTTTTCAATCTCTACCTCCGACCCCTGATCAAACTTATTAAATCATTTGGCATTGCAGTCACCAACTACGCCGATGACACTCAACTCATCTTTTCCTTTGAGGGTAAGAACTCAATGTCACAAGAGACCTTCCACCACTGCATGGTCACTACGGCGGAGTGGCTGGGTAATAATTCCTTACAATTTAACAGCTCAAAAACCGAGGTGCTTCATTGTTCAGCAGATCTTATCCTGCGCCCTCTCCCGCAAGACTTCTGGCCTTTAGCCTTTCAGGGCACGGTATCAGCGGCCGACTCTGCTGGAATTTGGGAGTGCTGATGGAACCCAATTTACAACTGGAGGGTTTCGTAAACAAAACAGTGTCTACTTGTATGATGCTGCTGCGCACTTTGCGGAAAATTCTCCCACTGCTCCCGACCCATGCCAGACCAGAAGTGGTGCGGAGCATTATCTTGAGCAGACTTGATTACTGCAACGCACTGCTTCTGGGGGCCCCCGCCATCTTATTGGGCAAATTGCAGCGAGTTCAGAATTTTGCCGCAAAGCTAGCACTCTCCCGCCGGCGCCTTGATTCTTCCACAGCTGCACTTAAGGACCTTCATTGGCTGCCCATCTCCCAGCGGGTGGAATTCAAGGCTCTGTGCTTGGTCTTCTGAGCTCTCCAAGGTCTGGGACCGATCTCTTTGCAGGAGATATTCTCCTGGTATGTCCCCACCAGATCACTTCGGTCAGCTTCAGCTTACCTTGTGATAGTTCCTAAGATCCGGAGGTCTCGAATGGGTGGCCGTTCTTTCAGCTATACAGCATCCAGGCTATGGAATGCGTTGCCACTATCTCTCCGAAGCTTGGGAAACCTTTCTTCTTTTAAAAAGAGATTGAAAACTCACCTCTTCCCAAGGACACTGTAGTGGATCGTTATGGCAATGTTCTTTGTGTTTAGGCCATGAAAGATCACAGCGCCAGGATACCCGTTGGGTGACAGCCGCGCTTTACAAGTGTGCCATACATACATACAGATACAAGGTAAAAATGAAAACTGCACAAAGCACTTCATGATTAATCTAAAGACCATGCTATGAAAATGGTGTATCTTATAGCCTGATCTAAGTAGCCATCCTTGTGTCCTCATCCTAGTTTTCAAAACCTTCCCTGTCCTTTGCACTGCTTGGGCTATAGCCTCCATTTGTGCAAAGTAAATAAAAGCAACAAATTCAGTGCCTTTTCCGACTCCTGTAAGATTAAAGTGTCTAACTACACGATGGCAGCGCACGCCCAGCAAGAATCCACACAGAAGATCCCTTCCCTCAACATTGGGCTCCTGTCTGCTCCCCAGAAGGTCCCCTAAACCATCTGCTATGCTTCCCATGACCAGTGATACCAGGCCCATGTTCGCAAACATATTGTTGGGTCTTGTTGGTCATAAGAGCAGCTTAACCACTGCCATGAGATTTTGTTACTCATGTGCCAGGTAGCCTATGTGGGTCATCCAGAAATGACCACATTTCTGGAGGAGTAACACCAAATGAACCCACCCGCTCCCCAGGAGAGTGTGGTGTGGGGCCTCTGAGACACCTTATTTCTCACATAGTCTTAGTCCTTAGGCTGAATAAGGTGCCTCTGTGTGGTGCGCCCATGCCACAGGGGATGCGCTACACCCCCTGCACACCCTAGACATCTGAACCCTGCACCCGTCAGCCACCGCCGGGGCCCCAGGCTTCCGGCCTTGAAACGGATAAAGAATTCTGCCTATCTTGGCAATTCATTGCCTTAGGAACTGAGGGGAATATGTCTTTTAACTATACGGATTTAATGTATAGGATAAATCACCCTGGTAACAATGAAACAGAAAAGATGCTTTATAACTGATTACATCCACAATTAATTATGCTAAAATCTACGGAAGCTTGCTTGGTCAGACAGAGTATTTGGCCATTTTGCTGCATTGTTGACTTGCAGAAATAAAATTAACCAGTGCTTCTTCAAACATTCCAACCCCGGTCTTACAGGAGTGGGACACGACAGATGTTCTGAAATACTCGACATGTGTTGCAGTGCTGGTTGTACCACTGTAAGTTGAATTGTACATTATGATGAGGTGTGGGTTTGAACTTCAGTACACAGCAGTGAGTACATGAACAGCTGGATGGATGCAGCCATACCATGCAGGTGTCTCTTACACGTGGACAGCTATACTTTTGAAAGTAAATTTTAAATGTTCATTAAAATAATCAATTACAAATATTCTAGAAATTCCTATTGAAGCGATTCGTGCCAGTGCATATTTAAAGAACTATGTAGCATTAACTTAAAAATGTTATAACAACCTGATGGCTTCAATCCTTAAAGCACTTTAGACAGAATGTAGGGCCGGATGTACCAAAGACCTGTTGTAAAAAGTAGTTCCAAATGATGCACTTTTTATAACCTCTCGCTGAGTAGGTCACATCGCAAAATCTCCAGTTGGAGAACTAGCTGCCTGGTGAGTTTTAAGTAGGGAAGTTGCTCTTTGTGACCTTTGTGATGGGCGACATACTAGGGGATGGTGGCCTGCAAGCTACAGCAGACCCCCATCTATGCGCTTGTATTCCCAAACGGGACACTTTTTAAGTCTAGCCTGGGCAGCGCATGCACTGCTTTGCAAGGCACTCTGTATTAAGGTATGGATGTGAAGCTCCGTCCACTCTACGCCCAGTTTTTTCATTGGCTTGTGTCATTATCCATTGTAAACTGTGGCTTTTCATTAGTCAATAGGTTTAGTAGTCCCACCTTAGTACCACCTTTTCCCATTTTGTAACCTCCCATGATGACAACCCCTGTTAAGCGTGCTGTTGCTCGGTAGGCTTCAATTGCAGCCTCTGAGCAGTATTTTCTCAAAGAGCTTTGTCCTGCCTGCTCTTGCCGGCAGGAAAAGGCAGGGCAGGCGTTCTCCTAACGCATTTGCAATTAAATATGTCTTGCCTTTGCAAGAGTTCAAGCTCTTGGCATTGTAAATAACAATGCCCTTTATCTTTTTTAAAAAAAAAACACACATAAAAGAAAGGTATTGCCATTTACAATTCCAATTGCTCAAACTCCCGTAAATGTAAGACCTTTTGCATTGTAAATGCTTGTTTTAAAAGCAGTCATGTTCCTTGAAAGAATTGGTGTTGCTTTAAAAAACAGATATCTCTCGTTTGGGAAATCATCTTGGTGATCAGGCAGTGGTGTCCTGGCCCACTGTCTGCTCCTCTGTGGCTACCAACAAAATTCCCAAATGAGAAAAAAAAACCAAGGGAGCACCATCCCCTTTACTAGGCAGTTACCACCTCATTCAAGCTTTGGGAAATCAATAAATTATTTGCGACCACGATTGCAGTTGCATACCGTTAAAATATACCATTACAACTTTCAATTCGAAGGTGTCACCCCTTTTCTCGCCCCCTCCTAATTGAGATTCGGAATGGATCCCAATACTCATTCTGCAGGCCGGAAAGGCGTTTCCATCCTGCAAGACAGGTTTGATGCATCTTTTGTGGTAACAAACCCTGCGATTTTGTGAACTGCATGGTTTGCAGCTGCAAAATAGATTCGTGCATGACACCGTAAAGTTGTGGTTTATTGCTAACAAGTGTAATGTCATTTTAACTTCTGTGAGGTGATGATGGCCTGAGAGTCATTTGGTCTTCATAGCAGGAAGGAACTTGTGCTTATTTCTGAACAAATGAATAGACCTCTCTATGACTCCTTAATACTCAATGTTTCAGACCGATTATGCCAAGATTATCAAAATGAAAGGCCACTGCTACACTGTTACCCCAACGTAACATGCTAGCACTTAATTGTGAAGTATTGCTAGGACTTGGGACCCTCAGACCCATGCAATTTCTCCATTTGTTTTTTTATTTAGGGTAAAGCGAAGCAAGCAGCTAAATCAAGCCGACTCAGAAAGGTAGGGAAGAGAGCATGGGTTTCTAAAATGCAAGTGCAAGAAGGAAAGCTTACACAATATAACAAATCTAGTATTAACTAAAAAAAACACGTAGGCTTAGGCTATGGTAAAACCTTGGTATTAGAGCTCATAGAAAGGTCTAGTCCCATGGGGGTGCAGAGGTTGGATAAGCACGGTCATGTAAACTGCAGGATGGTGTTGCAGAAGACCGAATCATCTGCCTTCCAACGATAGGAAAAAATGAAGGCAGGAAGTATGAGAGTTAAGCATAGTTAACCCCTTCGACGCTGATGACGAGCTGGGCTCGTCATGGCGTAGCCCGCTCGCACGCTGATGACGAGCCCAGCTCGTCACGTAAAGTGCGTTTTTGAAAAAGTCAGCGCAGGAGCGGAATTCCGCTAGCGCGCATGCGGTTAATTCAAAAAAGACTTGTCTTTCGGTGTCCTTGGAACATCAAGAAGTCTGCCTCTGAGATGAGCTGGGAAGGGTGGATTCTTGAACATGGAGGTATCAGCTGCCATGAATAACACTAAGGGCCTGATTAATAGTTACTTGGGTTACTCCTTCACAAACGTGATGGATATCCTGTGCGCCATATTACTAGTTCCATTAGCTCCAATGGAACATAATGGAGCTCCTAATATGACAGATGGGATATCCGTCAAGTTTGTGATGGAGTAACCCGTCCACCAAACTCCTAATTAGACCCTAAATGTCTTGAATATTGCTGTCTTTGTTTGCACGCCAAGGCACAAGACATGTGGTCATGGTTCATAGGGCCTAATTATAACCTTCTTGACTATGTAGTTTCACAGCATCCTTTGTAGGCCAGCCTGTGTAGAAGGCATTACAACAGTGGAATGGAAATATGGCCACTGCAAATCACTATGGTAATAATGTGTTGAAGTTGAAGGAAATGAAGAACACCACATAACTGGTATATACGATTCTATGGGACCTTGATGGTTGCGTTTATGTAGGAACAAAGGAGAGATTACTCTCAAAAATCCTCCAGTTCCTCTGCATCCTAGGCTAAATATCCATAAAGCAAATGTATTCTTGATTTCTGCGCTCAGGTCACTCGTTTAATCGAGACAAATCTGCCTTTCACCAGTGTGCATGTGATGCTCAGTGTCATAGGTGGTCAGGATATCAGGCACAGGGTAATCTAGACGTTGAAGAGGCGTGTGTATCAGAATATTGTAGACAACATATAGTCTGACATAAATCTTGTTTACAGTAATATCTCCCCATTGGGTGTAGATTTTGTATTTTGAATTCCAATTGGATGATATGTTTATGAACCATATTTAGGAAACAATACTTTTGTCAGATGCTATTTAGTACACAAAATGCTATATACCAAAACATTGAAGAGGGAGGGCAAGAGGGCTGGGCCTTGTGGTATTGTACATTTGATGGTAGAGAGCTTGGAGAAGCAATGGTCTAGGTTAGTGGTTCTTATTAATCTGTGGTCCACAGACACCTTGGGGGGGGGGGTGTTGGGGGGTGTGGGGTCCACAACTGATCAGAAAATTAAAGCATATAGAAAAAAAAATCAAAATTGAGAATGTGTGAACGTTCTGTAAATGTAAAGGAATTTTAAATTAGAGGCTAAATACAGTGGCAGCTGCCGCAGTACTGAAGTGGAACCGGGGAATAATAATTACATTTAAAAAACGTACTTGCGTACGCAGCGGCCGCCTCAGTCCTCTTCTCCGGCTCTCCTCTAGTCCCAGCATGCAATGGGACACAGGCTCTGCACCCAATCCTGGCGCTGCTGTCATGCTATGAAAGCAGCAACAGAATCGGTCTGAGCAGTGTGGGACGCTGCTCAGACAGTGCCTAGGCACCAATTATGTTTCTCCAACCTGGCTGTGTAACACAGCTGGGTTGGAGAAACCTAAGTGTGCATGTCTATTTGGCCAGCCGAAGACGGCCGGCTAAACAGATATGCGCACTTACACTGCACCTACCACTACACAGTGTTGTGCTAGGTCCCGCACTGCCCTACACTGCTGGCATCGGCTCAAGCCAGTCAGCGGTCATATGCTAGACTGCTGACTGACTGACCAGTGAGGCGACGCTCCTCTGCACTTACCGAGGAGCCACCGCTGGCTAATTATTAAATTGGCATCCATAGTTTGATTTATTGAAGCAGCCCACGTACAGCAAACAAAAAATAGAATAGGCAATGGGTGGGCTCAATTTGAAGCGCAGACAAAAAGGGAGCATGGATTAGGAGTAAAAAAGAAAAAGTGATATGCTAGAGTTTAGCATATCGCTTCGTCTTTAAGATTTACCAACCAAAATTACAAAAGATCCCACCTTCCCATTAACATTTTGATTTTTCTATATTTGGTTGTGAATGATGTAAAATATTTTAGTTTCTTTATTTATTTGATGTATACATGTTTCTGTATTTTTGTGGTCCTGGCTTCCAAAATTGACTTAGTTGGGTTCCCCGGATTCCATTAAAGATTCAGCAGGGGTCCGCCGCAGTCAAATGTTTTAACAACCACTGGCCTAGTTTATCCTTTTGGGATGACTAGTGAAGGAAGGGGTACACAAAGCTACTGCCGTCCCACCATTCCTGTTCAGGTGCCAGGTAGCAGAAAGGCATGTGTGCCCTTGAGAACCAAACCTCAACGGTGCTAGCTAGCGTGCCTTCTACAATTTAATATAACCAATTGAACAATTCCATAGGTTTAGACCATTTTTATTACCCTGATGCTCCATCATTATTTTCCCTTGCATCTCTGCACTGCAGAGAGTTAACATGCACCAGGCGCAATCTTTTAATGCATTCTCTCAATAGGGAAGCGCCATCATGTTTTTCTTGTCCAGCAGCCAGACTCTTTTGAATATCTTTATCCATCCGCACTCCCAGGCACCATTTGTAAGTAACAAATAAGAAATATGGAAAACGGTTAGAGGCGAGGAAGCCAAGCTGAGCGGCTTTACGGAAGAAACACGTTGTGGAAACAGCTCAGTAATTCCCCCCATTTGTGGTCTCCCTGAAGACAGCCGTGTGAACATGGCGCTGCACTTAGCCTCCAGCAGCAATCAGTCTCCTGCTCGTTAGCGCGCTCCATGCCCCGGTGCAACGTCAGCTAGTTTTATAGCCTAACAACCCAGGCTTGCACGAGGCAGTTTACAGGTGCCACACACCCTTCAGAGGGCGATGACCCCTCCCTGCCCGCTACGAAGTGGAGAAGTGTGGCTCAATGGTTAGAGCGGCAGACCCTGATGCAGAGGTCTAGCCCGGGACCAGGGTTCAATTCCCCGCCTCGGCGGGTCTTGGGCTCAAAAAAATTCCACAGACCTGATAATTCTCGCCTCGGTGCCTATTCCAATCAGGGAGTCCCACTCTGCAACTCTGGGCAATAGCTTGCTTAATCTCCACAACGGCCCCCACAACGCTAAGAATGCCTGGCCTCCACCTTGGGGGGTGCCCAGAAGTGGACGCCTCACAGGGAATGCCAGGATAGGTTCCACAGCGGTATTCGTACAAGCGCCTTGAGACCCTTGCGGGTGAGTAGTGCGCTATACAAGTAACAATTTACATTTTACATTTACGAAGCACCACCACACCTGCCTTTGTCCGTCTCTTCGGCTGAGCAGAGTTCTACTCTCAATGTTAATAGTAGAACGGTGTTAGCGCCTTGCGCGTCGTAAAAATACTTTTAGCAAACGCAGTCTGTCGTAAAGCTTGTGGGTGCCTAATTTGCTTCAACGACGCTCTTTGTGACTTGGACTTTGGCTATGTATTGCAAAACTGAGTTTACATGCCAAACTGTCGCCAGACTGTGCACTCCTTTAAGTGAGCGCAAGACGCCTCAATCCCTCTCTTAGACGTAGTCACAGGTGCCAGCTTACCTCACCTCCCGTCCAGCTGTTCCATTGCATGGGCACCTGCGGCATCAATCAGCCCATGTCACAGTGGGCTCCATCCAGCTGTGCCCCGATTTACCCCTCTGGCCCACTGTAGTTTCTCCACCCGCCATTTGATGCTTTTGATATTAAGTCGGAGGTTTCTTCCGAATGCAAAGATTGAGTGAGTGTGAACACTTCTGTAGTGCACCTTTTAAACACATTGCTTTTCGGGGCACTAGACTAGAGGCCTGGGTTCCACAATGGTCTTTTGAAGTGCTTGCTCTCTAAAGCAGAGCTTTTATGGGGATGAATTTTGCAGTGATAGCTGTTGGTTTACATCAACAGAGGTGTTCATTGTTAACGCATTGGATCACGATGTTCTCTCTGCTTCAGCTTCACTATCTCTTACTCGCAACTTTCTTGGTTTTTGTCTTGTGCCTCTGCCTATTTCTACCCTGTTGCTTGGTTTATGAGCCGTTCTTTGCCTCTTTGTGAACGAGCTCCTCGTTGTACACTGCTGTGTTCTTTTCGGCGTGTTCACCATCCCACCCACCCCCCCCCCCTTTTTTCATCCTTTGGGCAACCTCCCCACCTTTACGGTGACGACTCCCGGATGTTTGTTTACTCGAACTTGGAGAACCCTCTCTTATTATTCTTCTCTCAGGTTGAGTCCCCTCTAACCAGCTCTGGGTATTGTCTCTCTTCATCTCAGTTTTTCTAAAACTGAAATTCATGCCTTTCCCTTTCTCGTGTACCTCTATCCATTCCACCTGCCATTCTCTCTTACATGACTCTGCTTACTGCTTTGACCCCTGCCATCTATATGGTCTCTCTTTCCTCTCCCTCCTACCCTTTTCACGCCTGTGTCTCTCACCTCCTGTCATCAGCTCCCCTGCTGTTGTGCATCCCTGTTGACCTGTCCGTATTGTCTTCGGGTGTCCCTTCACCTCCTCGTGCCTGCCTCTCGTCGATTGTCTTTGTTTACTCTCCTACAGCTCCACTTCCCCTATCTTGCCTTGAGTTACTGGGTTACCTTGTCTTCGGTGCTGCTCTTCCGTCTCCGAGCCCTCCATGCCTTTCGTCTCTCTGCCTCCAACTGCGTTGCTCCTTTTGTATGTACCTCCTGCTTCTAAACATTACATTTTGTACCGTTTGTTTTTAATTTATATTTCACTGCGTTGTTTAAAGCTTTTTTTAATTGGATAAAATGAAATGAAAATGGTTCGTATTGCAGCTGTGACTCGGTGCATCTTTGATCCGCAGGCCTTGTTCAAACACAAGCAAAGCCAGAGAGAACAAACTAAATCAGGCCCTGGCAAAATCAAGTTCAAACTACACCCGCGCTGCCCCGCCCGAGACTAGAATGACCCAAGGAGGCATGCTGGGGGCACGGTCGGCAGCCAGGATCCTGCTCCATCACCCCACGCCGCCTAATTCTGCGCTGCCCAGGTTCACGGCTCAAAGGCAGCGCGTACAGTACACCTTCCCTCTTCCAGATGTTTCTAGCTGGCGTTTCCAGTTGAATGGACTCAGTGACGCGCGCGCTGTTCATTACTTTATTGGCGCTGCCTGCAAAAGTTTAATCTGCAGAACAAATGAATGCGGGTTTAATTAGCGAGTTGTTCCACGTCTCTTGTATGTTGCACAGATTGGATAATGAGTAGTGTGGTTTCTTTTCAGCGGCGGCAGCTGCTATCTGCTCTCCTCCTCGCGCGCCTCTGTCTCTGCCCCTGGATCTTCTTATCTGGCGCCGGCTCGAAGTCCAGGAGCCAGGAACGGACGTGTGCGTGCTTGCGTCGCGCTGACGTCATTGACCGCTCTTCTCCCCCACACGTGGAGGAGGCTGAACTTTCCCCATGTGACCCCGGGCCCAAGAACCGCGAGCAGGCTGGCGCGTGAGCGGAGAGTCGCAGGTGACAAAAAGGCGCATCATTTCATCCATATCATCACGAAGCCCGGCCAAAGGCACAAACCCTCAAGCTCCTGCCGTGCACCTGATAGGTTTTAATGGCACTACCACCATATCAACTCCGAGCACTAACTACTCCATAGACCTTCCAAATTCTGCACATATGGGCTCTGTCTAGGGCCTGAGTACCTAAGGAGCAAAAACCTGAAATACCTTAGAAGATAAAGGAGGTCCTGGCTACACCTGTCTCTGACGCAGCATACTGAATGGTATTTTCATACCAGGGTATTTTGGTTCGTGACAAGACATCGGTGCTGTGCATGCACCTACAATGTGGATTCTGACATTACAGTGTTTATGTACAATTCTGGGCAACATAGATGCTTGTCAGTGTCACTTTTCAGATCTGGGCAGTGTGGTTTGGGGCATACTCACGATGCTGTGCGCACATGGTATTTCACTACTTTTTCACCATCCCTTTTCCAAAGCATCACTTCTGATTAATCTCTGTCGGTCTCCATCATCTCTCCTTTGTCCTCATCCTTATTCACAGAGTCTGTCTCTCCCGAGGCCGTGTCTCAGCATGATTGAGATCATAGTGTGAGTTAGACAAGTAACCCATGTATGGATCTCGGAGTAGCGTGCTACTCGCTGAAAAAGCGTTTCGACGCCTCGTCAGGGGTTGTAATGCAATGCAATTACAATACAATACAATATATCATCATATAACATATCCTCGTGCGACCTCCTACAGATCCTTGTGCATCCTTCAGCATAGCTTACAGACCATCACTTTGCAACTTCCAACCCTCACCCTCACATCTCATTGAGGTGACCTTCATTACCACTCATCAGAATCCTTAGGTAACCCGAACAGACCTCTCAAGTGAAAGTCAAAAGTTATTTTATTCGGCAACTGAAAGCAATAAAAGTCAACATTTTAAAAAGAGCATTCATTTCAGTTAAAATAGATAAAATAGAAACATAGATGACCACGTGGGAAAATTAAATAAATAATTAATTTTCCCTCATCGTGTGTGGAAATCACCCTCCTTCTGGCCCCACCATCCCACCGCTCTTACCTGCACAGGCTGCTGCTCTTCGCTATTGTATCCTCAGTAATAAACCTATCGCTCCTCTCTTTGAAAATGTCTTGGCATGGAATAGGCGCTGTAACATAATCTAAAACCTAACGTCAGGAAATGTGGAAATATTTATACATTCCTGAGATGGAGTGTGATAAGTCAAAACTGACAAGCTTCCTTTTCTCTTTTCATGGTTCCTGGCTTGATATACTCAAATTTGAGCCATTATTTCTTATTTTACCGTCAGAGCTTTAAAGTGAGTGATTCAAGTAGGAGAAAGTGGGATGAAGAGAAATACAAATACCATTTATGGAATTCAAAAATCAAACATTTCTGAAATAGGGGGAAGTGCACAAGGATGGGCCGGATATATCTAAGGAAAGGCTGACACAACGCTGAACCTGCACACGGGCGCAGGCTGGGTTTGAATAGAACTCTATACATGTTGGTGATTTGCAATGTGCTGTTAATGCTTGTATGTCCTATTATGCAATTTTAATTAATAGGTGAGTGTTCTCCAGGATTTTATGCTGTTATTTTATTTATATTGTCCTGTAAAATAACTTGATGCCAAGACTTGAATAGGTACAAAAACGAGCAACCATATCTGGATTGCTTGTGGATTGAAAACAACAGAGCATATTGTTGAGGGTCAGAGAGGTCTCGATTGGTTGAAACTGGATTAAACCCTATATGTAAATGTAGGCTTTCAATCTGGAAAGCAACCAGCATGTTGTACTGCTTCGATTTGATGGTTTGTATTGGCCTTCGGTTTCAACACACAATTGGTGCACTCCAGCTGTAGCTACATTACAGCAAGATAGATTTCAACAACAGGCCACCCCAAACCGACTCAAATGGCTGACTTATTCCATGACCTCGTCAGACATATGCAAGGTAACAGACACTTTTTTTGGAGTTCTAAGGGAAACTTGAAAGAGTGTGCATTAAAACCCCAAGTTTGGTCCGTCCACTAAGGGACCTTTTGTTTTACATTTGAAGATGACCAGGAAAAGTTACATATAAAATCACAAAGGAACACAGACTATCAGCTGCCCTCTTCAGCAGCCAGGCTGGGGAGATTTCTCTATCTAGAGTGATGTCAGTCTCACTGGAGGCAGTCTCCTGATGTTGTGATAGGCAGGAATGGGACAGCAGTGACTCTACCTCATCCGGGCAGGAAGTCACAGCATGCAATTATAGCCCTCAACTCCATGCAGACGGCAGTGCCCTGGTTGTTGTTCTTTTTTAATTGAATAACTTTTCTATGGCCCTTCAAAAATTGAAAAAATGTACTATGTTGTTTCTGGCAAATGAAAGATTTAGAAATGTTTACTGCTGTCCAACCTCTAGGCTCCCTCTAATGCAAGCCCCAGATTAGCTCACAACCCAGCCTCTAGGCTCCCTCTAATGCAAGCCTCTGCCTAGCTCACAGACCAACCTCTAGGCTCCCTCTAATGCAAGCCTTTGCCTAGTTACAGCCCATCCTCTAGAATCCCTTTAATGCAGATTTCTGCCTAGCTCGCATCCCAGCCTCCAGGCTCCCTCTAATTCAAGCCTCTGCTTAACTCACAACCCAACCTCTAGGCTCCCACTAATGTAAGTCTCTGCCTAGCTTGCAGCCCAACCTCTAGGCTCCCTCTAAAGCAAGCCTCTGCCTAGTTCACAGCCCAGCCTCTAGGCTCCCTCTAATGCAAGCCTCTGCACAGCTCGCAGCCCAGCGTTTAGGCTGTTTACTGACTAGCGACACCTAAAATATTCCCATACCACAATATCCAGTTTTAAATATTGATGCCAAAAATATCGAAATCCTATATTTATAATGGTAAGCACAAAAGCATCGAAACAAAATATCTGTCAAAAATATAGTTGTACAAAATATCGTTTTTATATATTAATAAAATAATAAATATTAAACATATTAAATAACTTTAATTAAAAAAATAAATTAGATTTTGGTATATATTTTAACAAATCTAACAAATAAACTTAATAAAAAAGTGTAATACACATATATAATAATTAATATATCTTTTCTTTAAAACATTGAATAAACTATTAATTTTAATTTATTTTAAAATTATATAAAAATGTAACAAATATATATGTTTGTACCAATAACATAACATCTATTAAAAAACATTCTATTATACATTAAAACATTAAAGTATTTAAAAATCTTTAAATCTAAATTTCCCACTCCAGTCAGTGCAACAGTAGAGAAAGTGTTGGATGGTGGAGGTATAAAAATTACTATTCCCACTCCAGTGAAGGCAACAGTAGGGACCGTGTTGGATAGCAGAGGGATACAATTTACTATTCCCACTCCAGTCAATGTAACAGGAGGGAAAGTGTTGGATAGTGTAAGGGTAATAATTACTATTCCCACTTCAATGAGTGCAACAGTAGGGAAAGTGTTGGATTTCAAAGGGGTACAACTTACTATTCTCACTCCAGTCAGTTAAAAATTAAAAACAAACAAAATATCAACAAGCCCCCAAAAATATTTACAAAACAAAATAAATAAAAAAATATATAAATATGTTAATTAAAATACAAATATATTTAATATTAAAAATAAAATAAAAAAAACATATCATGTTAAATATATATGACAAATACCTACAAATATTATATTAAAATGTTCTTTAAAAAATTCAAACAAATATTTTTAATTAGAAATTATTTAGAAGCAAAAACATTAATTATTACATAAATTTGTTTTTTTTATTTCCTACCCTATAATACCACACAATTCACGACCCACATCTTAATAAAAAAAAGTACTCCCATAATTAACATAATTAATTATAAATTAAAGAAATATTAATTCAAAAACAAATAAAAAACACATAAAATTAATCAACGTCCCACCCTTTACCCCTATATTCCCGCACCCCACTGCTAAAATTAAACAGTAAAAAATGTAAGTACACAATTAAAATGTATTTTCAGTTAAAAAAACTAATAGTATTTAACAACTAATTATAAAGTAAGTAAAATAATTTACCCCCCAACCTTTACCCCTATAAAACCAAAACCCCCACAAAAAAATAACAATTGCCCTACTTAATTATCAATTAATTAATATTAATGATCAACTAATTATTAATTAAACAGAAATTACTTCCCACCCTTTACCCCTATAAAACCCACACCTAAAATTAATTACACAATTTTCATATTTATTTTTCAATTAATTAATATGTATTAACAACTAATTAATAATTAATTAAAAATAAATTACTTCACACCCTTTAACCCTATAAACCTCACAATCCACACCTAAAACAATGACACAATTACCATAATTAATTATCATTTAATTAATTAATATTAATTAACAACCAGTGTGGGGCTTCCTGGGTAAAAAAGCTCAGCCACTTCAGACGGAAGAAAATAAATTCCTACGAAGAATACTAAAAGTCCCACAGAGTGTTTCGGCCCACATCATACATGAAGAGCTGGGAGAACCTTTCCTAGAGGACAAAATCAAAATTAAACCTCTTCTGGCTTGGGTGAAGGTATGGACCAACCCCGAGGCGGCCCTAACCAGACAAATTATCGAGGACTGCCTCAAAAGAGACAAAGGCCATGTAATCCCCTGGCTGAAATTTGTTAAGGAGTCGCTAACAGAGATTGGCTGCTTTAAATACTTCTTAGCCCCCGACTCTTTAACTCCGGAGTGTAAAACCTTGGTTAAAAAACTTTTCCTCACACAGCTGAAGTCAATAAGGGAAGAAAAAGAGAGGCATAAACCTACCAATCTTTCCTACAATAACCTCACACCGAAGCAAGGCATGGAACCTTACCTGAGGGTCATGTACAATGCGCAGGATCGCTACCTCATAACCCGATTTAGAATCAACATGTTACACCACATCCTCGCAGTACCATCGGGGTTTACCCACACAGTGGAGGAGAAGGGTACCTGCGGCTGCGATCATAGATCTCCGCAGGATACCCTTCATTTTGTCTTACTGTGTCCATTCTACGCGACACCAAGACGCAAGTTACTGGTGGGTATCCTGAAAGAGCTAAAATTCAAGCACGCGAAACTGGCATTGAGATTCCTACAGGAAGCCGAGGACGCTTATACCCTATTTTGCACGATAAACTTCATTCGGATCGCAACAAGACTGAGGACTACCAGAGACATTGTCCCTTAACGTAATTGAACATTTAAATTTTCCAAAACTACCCTGACCCTTCCCTCAAGTACATAACATTTTAAACATTTATACTTTTTAAACTGAATATTATTAATATCGCTTTTTATCTTGTGTATGTATATTGTATCTGTGCTTTTATGGTGTCTTTTTAAGAACCGAATAAAGTTTATAAATTGAAAATTGATATTAATTAACAACCAACTAATAATTAATTGGCTTGTTTCCTTCCCAGTGTAAGAATTGGCTTGGTAGTTTGGTTTGCCCTGTTCCCATCATGCACTGGGACAGGAACAGACTAATTTGCATATAGCCAGGTTCTGAGCTGGGATGGTGTAGTGAGCTAAAAAACGGTGTTGGATCTAGCCCTGATCTCTTGACTGGGTGAGAGTATTCTGCTTAATTCAGAAACTCTGTCCATCACCACCCCTTGTTGTTAAATATTTTGTCCACCATAAGCGTGGAAGGGCATACTCAGATGTGAGTCCCTTGCTCATTGCACCATCCGGATTCAAGCAAGCCGGGCCGACGACGGCTGAAATGCCAGAAACCGGTCCCCGGAAGCTTGTTTCCTTCCCAGTGTAAGAATTGGCTTGGTAGTTTGGTTTGCCCTGTTCCCATCATGCACTGGGACAGGAACAGACTAATTTGCATATAGCCAGGTTCTGAGCTGGGATGGTGTAGTGAGCTAAAAAACGGTGTTGGATCTAGCCCTGATCTCTTGACTGGGTGAGAGTATTCTGCTTAATTCAGAAACTCGGTCCATCACCACCCCTTGTTGTTAAATATTTTGTCCACCATAAGCGTGGAAGGGTATACTCAGATGTGAGTCCCTTGCTCATTGCACCATCCGGATTCAAGCAAGCCGGGCCGACGACGGCTGAAATGCCAGAAACCGGTCCCCGGAAGCTTGTTTCCTTCCCAGTGTAAGAATTGGCTTGGTAGTTTGGTTTGCCCTGTTCCCATCATGCACTGGGACAGGAACAGACTAATTTGCATATAGCCAGGTTCTGAGCTGGGATGGTATAGTGAGCTAAAAAACGGTGTTGGATCTAGCCCTGATCTCTTGACTGGGTGAGAGTATTCTGCTTAATTCAGAAACTCGGTCCATCACCACCCCTTGTTGTTAAATATTTTGTCCACCATAAGCGTGGAAGGGTATACTCAGATGTGAGTCCCTTGCTCATTGCACCATCCGGATTCAAGCAAGCCGGGCCGACGACGGCTGAAATGCCAGAAACCGGTCCCCGGAAGCTTGTTTCCTTCCCAGTGTAAGAATTGGCTTGGTAGTTTGGTTTGCCCTGTTCCCATCATGCACTGGGACAGGAACAGACTAATTTGCATATAGCCAGGTTCTGAGCTGGGATGGTGTAGTGAGCTAAAAAACGGTGTTGGATCTAGCCCTGATCTCTTGACTTATTATTTATTTATTTAATTATTTAAAATATTTATAAAGCGCGACTGTCACCTGGCAGGTATCCTGGCGCTGATAGCTACTCCTGTGGTTTATTGACGGGGGAACTGAAGGAGACCGGTTATTTAATTATTTATTTTTTACGGACAGGGGAAAGAGCCAAGTTTTGATGCGTTTCCTGAATGGGAGGAGATGAGGGATATGGCGGATTTCGGCAGGTAGACTGTTCCATAGCTTGGCTGCAGCTACTCTGAACGATCTTCCTCCCGTCCTGGCCTTCTTATATCTGGGCACTCTCGCAAGGCAAGCAGTGGTGGACCTAAGTGTTCTGGTAGGGGTATACCAGGAGAATAGACGTTGGAGAGGTCTGGGTCCTGTTCCATGCAGTGCCTTGAAGACCAAACAAAGGGCCTTGAAGGCAATGCGTTGCCTCAAAGGCAGCCAATGTAATTCGGCCAGTGCGGCAGTGGCCGAGGATCTCCTGGTCCATCCCAGAGCCAGTTTGGCTGCTGCTGACTGGACTCGTTGGAGTCTGTCCAGAAGTGTCGCCGGAGATTCAAGCAGCAGGGCGTTGCAGTAGTCAAGGCGACTAAGAATAGTACACCTGACTACTAGTGCTCTGGCAGAGGATGGAAGCAGAGGCAAGACTTTGCGCAGTGAGCGCATAAGGCCGGTGCAGGTTGCGACTGTTTTTGAGACCTGAGTCTCCATGCTCAATTGATGGTTGAGCATGACGCCCAGGTTGCGGACGGTGGTAACTGGTGGGGGGTTATTGGAGTTCTCCGGGGGCCAGAACTCAGCGGGCAGAGGGCGGGATATGCGACTCGCAGAGCAGTACATCACCTCAGTCTTTGAGGAGTTGAACTGAAGTGAGTTCTGGTGCAGCCAGCGTGCCGTGTCTCGTAGGCAGTCATGGAAGGCTTGTAAGGAGATGGAATCTTCGCCTTCCCACGAGAGAAGGAGCTGTGTATCGTCCGCATAGTTTACTGTGGTCATGTTATGTGACTTGATTAACGTGACCAGAGGTTTTAAGTAAACGTTAAAAAGAATCGGACTGATAGAGGAGCCCTGGGGAACACCGTGTGGGACCGGGGAATAGACCGATTGAAAAGGGGGAAGGGAGACAGCTTGTTTTCTGTCGCTGAGGTATGAGTGGAACCAGATAAGGGCCGTGCCGTCAATCCCTGCCGCTCTCAGCCGCTGGAGCAGGATTCTGTGATTAACAGTATCGAATGCGGCAGACAAGTCAAGTAGGATGAGGGCCGCGGCTTGGCCCCTGTCTGCGCGCATTCGAAGCTCCTCCATGGCCGTGAGCACCGCGGTTTCAGTGCCATGGGCTGGGCGAAACCCAAATTGGAACTCGTCCAAAAAGTGGTGCTGCTCGAGGTGGGTTGAGAGGCATTTACTGACCCAGCGTTCGAGCACCTTCACTGGGAAGGGCAAGAGTGATATGGGACGGAAGTTGGACAGACAGTCTGGATTGAGCGTGGGTTTCTTTAGCAGCGGGGTAATAAGCGCTTGCTTCCAGGAGCGGGGAACGACGCCACAGCTCAGGGATTGGTTGCATATCAACCGAAGGGTGTGAAATAGATGGTGCCCACAGGCACAGACTGGGTGAGAGTATTCTGCTTAATTCAGAAACTCTGTCCATCACCACCCCTTGTTGTTAAATATTTTGTCCACCATAAGCGTGGAAGGGTATACTCAGATGTGAGTCCCTTGCTCATTGCACCATCCGGATTCAAGCAAGCCGGGCCGACGACGGCTGAAATGCCAGAAACCGGTCCCCGGAAGCTTGTTTCCTTCCCAGTGTAAGAATTGGCTTGGTAGTTTGGTTTGCCCTGTTCCCATCATGCACTGGGACAGGAACAGACTAATTTGCATATAGCCAGGTTCTGAGCTGGGATGGTGTAGTGAGCTAAAAAACGGTGTTGGATCTAGCCCTGATCTCTTGACTGGGTGAGAGTATTCTGCTTAATTCAGAAACTCTGTCCATCACCACCCCTTGTTGTTAAATATTTTGTCCACCATAAGCGTGGAAGGGTATACTCAGATGTGAGTCCCTTGCTCATTGCACCATCCGGATTCAAGCAAGCCGGGCCGACGACGGCTGAAATGCCAGAAACCGGTCCCCGGAAGCTTGTTTCCTTCCCAGTGTAAGAATTGGCTTGGTAGTTTGGTTTGCCCTGTTCCCATCATGCACTGGGACAGGAACAGACTAATTTGCATATAGCCAGGTTCTGAGCTGGGATGGTGTAGTGAGCTAAAAAACGGTGTTGGATCTAGCCCTGATCTCTTGACTGGGTGAGAGTATTCTGCTTAATTCAGAAACTCTGTCCATCACCACCCCTTGTTGTTAAATATTTTGTCCACCATAAGCGTGGAAGGGTATACTCAGATGTGAGTCCCTTGCTCATTGCACCATCCGGATTCAAGCAAGCCGGGCCGACGACGGCTGAAATGCCAGAAACCGGTCCCCGGAAGCTTGTTTCCTTCCCAGTGTAAGAATTGGCTTGGTAGTTTGGTTTGCCCTGTTCCCATCATGCACTGGGACAGGAACAGACTAATTTGCATATAGCCAGGTTCTGAGCTGGGATGGTGTAGTGAGCTAAAAAACGGTGTTGGATCTAGCCCTGATCTCTTGACTGGGTGAGAGTATTCTGCTTAATTCAGAAACTCTGTCCATCACCACCCCTTGTTGTTAAATATTTTGTCCACCATAAGCGTGGAAGGGTATACTCAGATGTGAGTCCCTTGCTCATTGCACCATCCGGATTCAAGCAAGCCGGGCCGACGACGGCTGAAATGCCAGAAACCGGTCCCCGGAAGCTTGTTTCCTTCCCAGTGTAAGAATTGGCTTGGTAGTTTGGTTTGCCCTGTTCCCATCATGCACTGGGACAGGAACAGACTAATTTGCATATAGCCAGGTTCTGAGCTGGGATGGTGTAGTGAGCTAAAAAACGGTGTTGGATCTAGCCCTGATCTCTTGACTGGGTGAGAGTATTCTGCTTAATTCAGAAACTCTGTCCATCACCACCCCTTGTTGTTAAATATTTTGTCCACCATAAGCGTGGAAGGGTATACTCAGATGTGAGTCCCTTGCTCATTGCACCATCCGGATTCAAGCAAGCCGGGCCGACGACGGCTGAAATGCCAGAAACCGGTCCCCGGAAGCTTGTTTCCTTCCCAGTGTAAGAATTGGCTTGGTAGTTTGGTTTGCCCTGTTCCCATCATGCACTGGGACAGGAACAGACTAATTTGCATATAGCCAGGTTCTGAGCTGGGATGGTGTAGTGAGCTAAAAAACGGTGTTGGATCTAGCCCTGATCTCTTGACTGGGTGAGAGTATTCTGCTTAATTCAGAAACTCTGTCCATCACCACCCCTTGTTGTTAAATATTTTGTCCACCATAAGCGTGGAAGGGTATACTCAGATGTGAGTCCCTTGCTCATTGCACCATCCGGATTCAAGCAAGCCGGGCCGACGACGGCTGAAATGCCAGAAACCGGTCCCCGGAAGCTTGTTTCCTTCCCAGTGTAAGAATTGGCTTGGTAGTTTGGTTTGCCCTGTTCCCATCATGCACTGGGACAGGAACAGACTAATTTGCATATAGCCAGGTTCTGAGCTGGGATGGTGTAGTGAGCTAAAAAACGGTGTTGGATCTAGCCCTGATCTCTTGACTGGGTGAGAGTATTCTGCTTAATTCAGAAACTCTGTCCATCACCACCCCTTGTTGTTAAATATTAAATACTTCTTAGCCCCCGACTCTTTAACTCCGGAGTGTAAAACCTTGGTTAAAAAACTTTTCCTCACACAGCTGAAGTCAATAAGGGCAGAAAAAGAGAGGCATAAACCTACCAATCTTTCCTACAATAACCTCACACCGAAGCAAGGCATGGAACCTTACCTGAGGGTCATGTACAATGCGCAGGATCGCTACCTCATAACCCGATTTAGAATCAACATGTTACACCACATCCTCGCAGTACCATCGGGGTTTACCCACACAGTGGAGGAGAAGGGTACCTGCGGCTGCGATCATAGATCTCCGCAGGATACCCTTCATTTTGTCTTACTGTGTCCATTCTACGCGACACCAAGACGCAAGTTACTGGTGGGTATCCTGAAAGAGCTAAAATTCAAGCACGCGAAACTGGCATTGAGATTCCTACAGGAAGCCGAGGACGCTTATACCCTATTTTGCACGATAAACTTCATTCGGATCGCAACAAGACTGAGGACTACCAGAGACATTGTCCCTTAACGTAATTGAACATTTAAATTTTCCAAAACTACCCTGACCCTTCCCTCAAGTACATAACATTTTAAACATTTATACTTTTTAAACTGAATATTATTAATATCGCTTTTTATCTTGTGTATGTATATTGTATCTGTGCTTTTATGGTGTCTTTTTAAGAACCGAATAAAGTTTATAAATTGAAAATTGATATTAATTAACAACCAACTAATAATTAATTGATAATAAATTACTTCCCACAATTAACACTATAAAATCTCAATTAAATAAATATTAATAAATAAAAAAGAATCATTAATATATTATAATTAAATTACTTCCCACCCTATACCCCTATAATCTCATAACACGCTACGGAACTAAAAAAGGCAAACTTAAGTAAAATAAAATTGATAACTACTAAAAATGTTACACTTCTGTTAAAAAACGTAAACAATACTTATACAAAAAAATACATCACATGCATTTAAAATATATACTAAAATACATAACCCTAATTAAAAAATCGATATTTTAAACAACTATATTTTTGCGAACCATATAAATGACTTCTATATTCTTTTAAACGATATTTCTTACCTTCAAATCGATATTCTTGACCACAATATTTTTCCTGTTGATATTTCTGTGTCACTATATTTACAACTCTATATTTGTGTAAGTCGACATTTTTAACTCAATATTTTGTCTAAATACCATTCTTGGCTCCCTCTAATGCAAGCCTCGGCTTAGCTCGCAGCCCAACCTCTAGGCTCCCTTCAATGCAAGCTCCTGCCTCGCTCACTGCCCAGCCTCTAGGCACCCTCTAAAGCAAGTTTATACGTAGCTCACAACCCATAGATTTCATCCTTGCTCATTGAAATATCTCCAATTTGTTATTGGCAGAAGATCAGTGTAACTGAATACCTCTGTAAACCTGGCGGCTATCGTGCTTTGAATATATCATGTATTGCCATTACTCTAACTAGTGTTATGTGTAGATTACAGCTGAAAGGTTCTGCATACATCTTCTGTTTCGAAGTGCTGAGCCACTTAGCAATGCATTTATTGGATTTTTATGTTCAGATATATTGCTTATGTTTATAATTACTTCTCATAAAACCTCCACAGTCTCTCCTAATTATTAATAGAATATTTGTCAGTGGTAGCCAGCCTGTTCTAAGCTCATTTACATAACATGAATATTAGCTAACTTCGTGTGCGTCACTGCATCTGTGACTGTGTTAGATTGAGGGCTGCGGTTATTATGCCTTTTGGGCAGTGTTCCAGTCTCACCATGTTTGGTGACATCATCTTTTTGTGACGAGACTGCAAGCTGCATTTTAAGCATGATCTGGGAGCAACGTTTGTGAGGGTTTGCAAGCATTTTGCCTCGCCCTAGCCATCGCCACATGTAATTGGTGGTGGAACGTTGAGAAGTACCACCACTCCTTAAAATGGTGCTGATAGCTAGCGTATCTGCTGCCATCTTGTTTGTCAAGCTGCTGCTAAGTTGGTTTACATATTTATGAATATTATCAAATGTTGGATTTAATAACATTTGTATTATGTTTTACTTGTGTCCTTATGTGGAAATTCAGTACTCCATAATCCTTCACTTGCAAGAATGCAGTGCAGCATGAGTAGTGTACTACTGGGGTGGGCGAATACCTTTGTGAATTGAAAGAAATTTGGCGCTTTTTCTCAATTTGCCACTGGGGCGAATTAGGCTAGAAAGGTAACCCAAAGCTGCTTTGCAGATGAACTATGTAATTTGCGGAATTCTGGTGTTTATGCCGTTTGTGTGCGTCAACCTGACCAGCAAAATGCCCAAACTGCCTTTTTTCATCTTATGCAGGTGGAAATGGATTTGCAGAATTTCCTGAATTTGTGCCTCGAAAAGCTTGTGCCTATGGTTGATTGAAATAATACATTCTCCCAGCCCTGTGCTTTACATCACTGACTGGAGATATATCTAGTTTGGAAATGCAGTTTCTTCTAATAAACACTTTGCCCTATGCTGCCATAAGCAGGGACAAAGCTCAATTTATATATGAGCTAATTTAATTGTATCCTGCAGCATAAATGCATGCAATTGTGCTTCTAGGTTTTCTTCCTAATTCAGCTTTCAGCCGCAGAGTGTCTTGTTTAAGTTATACATGGCTGTATTTATAGTAGGGCAAACATATAAGCTGAGCCAAATGTATCTAATTTGTTCTGCAGGTCATGCTTTTCCATTTCCAATTAAAATGAGTTTGAGGTTGATTCAAGGGCAGCAGCTGTGTGACATCCTCAAGCATTACCATGGCAGCCTCTGGTGGTTGGCCTGCACCCATAAAACATTGCGATGCATTTTACAAAGACTGAGTGCTCCCATGCTTTGTATGAATGCCTTAGAGAGTCACAACATACTGTGCCCATAATGCAGTGTGATGTTGGATCACTGACATAATATTGATTACACTAATATAGAATTACAAAAATATCGAGGATAAAATATCAAATACACAAATATCGAATTCCTATCTACAAACAGGTAAGTACAAAAATATTGAATCAAAAATATTGTTTAAAAAAATATAGTCAAAATATCGATTTTTTTTAAATGTCTTAAAAATAATTTAAAATTAATGAAATATTAACAATAATTAACTTAAAAATACTTAACCTTAAAATTATTAAATTAATTTAAGTTCTAAAAAAAAACATGCAATTTTATTTTTTAAACCATATATATATATGAACATAATATTAATACAAAATATACAATATTTTTACTGTAGGATAGCGGGAGGGTAAAATTTACTATTCTCACTCCAGTGAGTGCAAAAGTAGGGAAAGCGTTGGATAGCGTAGGGGTAAAAATTACTATTCCCACTCCAGAGAGTGCAACAGTAGGGAAAGCGTTGGATAGCGTAGAGGTAAAAATTACTATTCCCACTCCAGAGAGTGCAACAGTAGGGAAAGTGTTGGATATCGGGAGGGTAATAATTACTATTCCCACTCCAGCGAGTGCAACAGAAGGGAAAGCGTTGGATAGCGTAGGGGTAAGAATTACTATTCCCACTCCAGAGAGTGCAACAGTAGAGAAAGCGTTGGATAGCGTAGGGGTAAAAATTACTATTCCCACTCCAGAGAGTTTAACAGTAGGGAAAGTATTGGATAGCATAGGGGTTAAAATTACTATTCCGACTCCAGAAGTGCAACAGTAGAGCAAGCGTTGATTAGCGTAGGGTTAAAATTACTATTCCCACTCCAGAGAGTGCAAGAGTAGGGAAAGCGTTGGATAGCGTAGGGGTTAGAATTACTATTCCCACTCCAGAGAGTGCGACAGTAGAGAAAGAGTTGGATAGTGTAGGGTTAAAATTACTATTCCCACTCCAGAGAGTGCAACAGTAGGGAAAGCGTTGGATAGCGGGAGGGTAAAATTTACTATTACCACTCCAGTGAGTGCAACAGTAGGGAAAGTAAATATTTATTATATTAATAAAAATTAAATATCAATACCAATAAAAAATTACTAATTTGATATAATAATCAATTAAAAATACAAATAAATATTAATTATTAAAATGTATTGCCTATTAATACAAATTAATTACCAATTAACAATTAATTAATTAGCAATTAAAAAATGATTAACAATTAATTCAAAATAAATACCAATAAATAAATTAAAATATTTAATTAATTACAATTAAATAACTTCACACCCTATTCCCCTATAAACCCATAACGCGCTACAGAATTACATTTTGTAAAAATTAAATAACATAAAATTCTTTACTTAAAATAAATTATAATAAAAATATGCACTTTTCACACATATACTAACATACAAAACACTTTAAAAAAATCAATATTATTAAAAATTCGATATATTTTAATACCTATATTATATACTAGCAGCCCGTCCCGACGTTGTCCGGGTATGAATTGCTGCCGGCCAGTAGTATATTGTTTTGTAGGATTTCGTTTTGATAGCATTTCTTATCTGTGAAAGGCCTGTGAAACGCTCCGATTCACAGTGCACTGCTGATGCACTTAAGAGTGCGTGTTCAGTAGTGTGTGAACTCGAGTTTCCCTACTTTATTTTTCCTTGCAGTATTATATAGCGCGAACTCGACAACATGGCATGAGCACAATTTACATTACAGAAGAACACATTCATTTGTGGTAGGCACGGGGAGACAAAGCGATTTGCCTGGAATCACTGGATGTTGAGCTGATGCCGAGATTCGAACGTAGCTCCCCAGCTCTAAAGTTCGCAATTCTAGAACTTGTGGCGGGAGGTGTGTCTAAAAGTGTATGTCGGTGCTGGCCATCAATGAGAGAGACCTGTGCATTTTTCAAATGGGTGGTGAAAAAATATGAGTATGTTGCTGGAGATGTGGGCCGCCGTGCCACCAATGTACTTACCGGGAGAGGGTAAACACCCATTATTCCGCAACTTTCTTTCCGCATACCATCACTCCGCATACTTTCATTACGAAAGTACCATGACTCCGCAATGCCATTATAACGCATGGCATTACATTTTATATGCTTTTACCATGCATACATTTACAACGAAATTTGTTGTAAATGCATGAATGGTAAAAGCATGTTTTAAAAAAAATTTTGGGATGAGGTAAGTATGGGTATAGGGGTATATGTTTTGGCGTACAGAGGTATATGTTTTGGGGTGTTTGGGTATTTTAAGGGAGATATAGTTTTGGGTTATGGGGTACATGGGTAGTTTTAGGGATAGGTATGGGTTTTGGGGTACAGGGGAATTTTAAGGGTTCAGGGCTAGGTTTGGGTTTTGGGGTATAGGGGTATTTTTAGGGTTCAGGGGTAGGTTTGGGTTTTGGGGTACAGGGGTATTTTAAGGGTTTAGGGCTAGGTTTGGGTTTTGGGGTACAGAGGCATTTTTAGGGTTCAGGGCTAGGTTTGGGTTTTGGGGTACAGGGGTATTTTTAGGGTTCAGGGCTAGGTTTGGGTTTTGGGGTATAGGGGTATTTTTAGGGTTCAGGGGTAGGTTTGGGTTTTGGGGTACAGGGGTATTTTAAGGGTTCAGGGCTAGGTTTGGGTTTTGGGGTACAGAGGCATTTTTAGGGTTCAGGGCTCGGTTTGGGTTTTGGGGTACAGGGGTATTTTAAGGGTTCAGGGCTAGGTTTGGGTTTTGGGGTATAGGGGTATTTTAAGGGTTCAGGGCTAGGTTTGGGTTTTGGGGTATAGGGGTATTTTTAGGGTTCAGGGGTAGGTTTGGGTTTTGGGGTACAGGGGTATTTTAAGGGTGCAGGGCTAGGTTTGGGTTTTGGGGTACAGAGGTATTTTTAGGGTTCAGGGCTAGGTTTGGGTTTTGGGGTACAGGGGTATTTTAGGGCTCAGGGGTAGTTTTGGGGGTACACGGTTATTTTTAGGGTTCAGGGCTAAGTTTGGGTTTTGGGGTACAGGGGTATTTTTAGGGTTCAGGGGTAGGTTTGGGTTTTGGGCTACAGGGGTATTTTAAGGGTTCAGGGCTAGGTTTGGGTTTTGGGGTACAGGGGTATTTTAGGGTTCAGGGGTAGGTTTGGGTTTTGGGGTACAGTGGTATTTTTAGGGTTCAGGGCTAGGTTTGGGTTTTGGGGTACAGAGGTATTTTTAGGGTTCAGGGGTAGGTTTGGGTTTTGAGGTACAGGGGTATTATAGGGTTCAGGGCTAGGTTTGGATTTTGCGGTACAGGGGTATTTTTAGGGTTTAGGGATAGGTTTGGGTTTTGGGGTACAGGGTATATTTATAGGGTTAAGATGGGTTAGTGTTTAGGGTGTTGGGGTATTTTAAGGAGTAAGGGTGGGTTATGATTATGGGGTGCAGGGGTATTTAAAGATGCAGGGTGGGATTAGCACACAATATGGGACATGGCATGAAGGGTGGAACGTACCACACGCCCCCAGCGTTCGTCACGCCGCCAGCACTCGCCCACAGCACAACGCAGACACGCCCACAAGGGACTACTTTGCTGGCACGGTTCTTTTACCTTTTAAATGTATATTTTGGGCGTCTGCATAGCCTATGTCCTTCTGCTGCAACTGCCCTTTCCAACGCTGTATTGGGTCTTATGATTGGTGCTGTGGTTCCTGAGATTACCGGCCTCAAAGGTTTGGGCTCTCTCTTTATTATATTAGTATAGACTTCGATATTTTGACTTTCTATATTTATAAAAATTGATATTAAATTACTTACCTTAAATTCGATATTTTTGTTGACTATATTCTGTCCATTCGATATTTTGTCCATTCTATATTTTTACTTCGATATTAATGTTAGTCTGTATTTTGTATTCGATATTTTGTGTAGTTACCGTGATGTCCTCCTCAAAAGACACATGCTCTCATGCTTTGTCTGAATGCATTAGAGGGCCTTGGGATACTTCACCCATAATGCATCATGGTGTTCGCCACAAAGGCCGCATGCTCACAAAATAGTATGAATGCCTAACAGGGTAGAGCGATGGTGCACCAATAATACAGGGTGATGCCCTTGACAATAAACTTGTGTCTCTATGTATTGGCATAAAGCAGGCCTCTACAGCCCTGCAGTGCAGGGGTACCCCAACTCTTCAAAGGACCACCCAACCCATCAAGGGGCACCCTTTCAGCCCATTGCCAATGAACTGTGCTACGCGAACAAATGATGGACGGATTGCTGAATAAATCATACATTCACCCCCAGTCAAGAGATCTAGGTGAAACCCATCGTTCTTTTGCTCACCGTGCCACAGCAGTTTAGACCCAGCCACATGCAAATCCGACTTGACCCTGTGCCTCATGGGAACAGTCCAGACAGATCTGCCAAGCCATGTCCTCCCTGGACCGGAAACAAGCATCCTGGGACCAGTTTCCGAGTATTACCTTACCCAGCCATATGCAAATCAGTCTTGACCCTGTGCCTCATAGGAACAGTCCAGACCGAACTGCCAAGCCAGGTTTCCCCTGGACGGGAAACAAGCATCCTGGGACCAGTTTTTGGGTATTACCCTTCATCAGCCAGGCTAGCTTGAATCCAGTGGCACAGTGAGCAAGGGACCCAAGTCTGGGCATACCCATTCCACTTAGGGCAAAAAGTGTTATGAAACATGGCCAGTGAACAGCTGTGAGATATGGGAGACGCGGGGGCCCTCCCTCACTTTCTGTATTGGGCGTCATCATTTTGTTTTACCCCACTGATTGTATGAACACCATATAGAGCTGGGGAGACTATGAACTGTTACGTTAGAATGATGACATCCTGTAAATCCTAAATGTGACAGCAAGAAAAAGACATGGAACTGTCAACTGGATTTCAAATGTGGAAAGTAAATCCATGTTTAATAATTCTGGGTGTATGCTAGAGTAGTGGTTCTTAACATTTTGACTTCTGTGAACTCCCACTGAATCATTGCCTGAATCGGGGCACCCTCACTGGGTCATTATTGGAAGCTGCGAATCCCGCGGCCTCAGAAATTTCTAGAAATTGAACCTCAAAACAATACACAAAAATGCAAAACCACATATACACTAACCAAATGCTTAAACATTGAAATATTTTCATTAAATCACACTCAAATATCGAAAAACGTATTACATTTTCAGTGCTGCTTCTTTAATTGTATACACTTGATTACTTTTAGTGTATTAACATTATATAGTTTTGTAAAACAGCCAAAGAAGGCCTTGCGGATTCCCAGGGGACCTCCACTGAAAGTTAAGAACAAATGTGCCAGAGGATGCATCACAACCTGGGTCCACATATTGCAGCCAGTGCCAAGTTACATTTTATAGGCTCATCAGTTTTTGCTGCTGGCTTTGGTGGATCAGAGATCTGCCTGTGCCGGGTGGGCGGCACTTTACATTTTTGTGGTGACATTTTGATAGATCCCGTGGGGATAGCTTGGTGGTTTGGGATTGAATGAAGGTGTTAATAATCTGATTGTTGGCGTTTCCATGTTCCTAAGGACAGAATAGAGACTGAGGTGATTGTACCAATTTTTCTATTCAATATTCAGCATAATTGGAGAAAGGAAAGGGATGTTGTGGTGTTTGGGTGGTTAGTTGGTGTTTGCAATTGGAGCAGGGTGGTAGAGCTTATCCATGTTGTGTGTCAGGCTTAGACTGAAGTGGAACAATGCTCTATAACGGCTCTCTGGCTATACAATATGCTGCCTATTCGATACCACATTATCCAGAACAGCAGGTCTTCTCCATACAATTTTTTCTCTGGTTGAAAATGTTTGCCAGTTCTTCAGCTTCCTCCCAGAAAGACTGCCTCCCCTGGGGAATGCATCCGGTGCATAGTTTGCTGATTGTCCACCATTCCTTAACCCCACGTGAAACATTATTTCCACTCATCCTTTCCCAACGTTTTTCTTCCTTTTATCTGTTCAGTGACTTATGGGATTTATAAGGAAGACAATCAAAATTCAGCAATAAAAGAAGAAATCAAAAATGAAGAACTTGAAAGCGTCTATGTTATATATGGGTAAAAGCTAAAGAACTGTATAAAATAGAAAAAGTGCACACTTCTATGTATGTACTGCGTTAAGGGGATAAGGACAAGTGTTTTACAAGCACTACCCCATGCCACACCTTGGCCAGTGCTTAATTTGAGCCAGTGGTTGCCGGTAGGTACTACAGGCACTCATTCTTAGGGAAATGCAATTATTTTTCCTTGTCAGACATTGACCAAGAGCGAGAGAGGGAAAAAACACAAAGGGACAAAAAAGGAGGAAGAGAAAGACAGAAAAACCGCAACAAAGAGAGAAAGCAGAGACCTGCAAGGCGAGATAAAGGGGCAGAGAGTGTCTGTAGAGGATTAAAAAGGCATGAAATGAATTCAAGGCAACAATGATTAGCACTGGCTGTAGACTTCTGAGCAGAGCTTTGTGCACTGGCACTTACAGCCAGATTCATCAAAGAGCCGTTTTGCGAGTCCTTAACAGCGATTATTAAGTAATCGCTATTAAGGACTCGCAAAACGGGATTCATGTAGGAATCGCTAAATAAATTGCGATTCCTACACATTCCTTATTTGCGATTAGCAAATAGCTAATCGCAAATAAGGAATAACTCCCCATTCATTCCTATGGGCCTAAGAATCAGAATCTGGCCATTTGCGAGCGCAATTTCTTTTCATGAATTTAGCTGTTATTCTTTTAAAAATTAAGCACTCCCATGCTACAAAAATCGAAAGGGGTAAAAAAAACCTATGGCAGAGTACCTTCATTTGGGAGAGAATTGAAGGGGTGGAAAAAAGTTACTGTGTGAAAATGTTGGATTGACTGGTGGGAACTCCTAATGATGGAAAGAGGAAATGTTGAAAACAAGTGATAACACACCTTCGCATAGAAGAATACTTGGAATACTGATATTTTAATATCTTAGCGTTTATAAAATGTATGATTTCTTTTTATTTTTAATTCTGTGTTTTAACAGTTACTATTATAGCTGATGTAGTTTGAAAAGGGTCTCAATGCTCCATCATTAGAGCTTCAGTCTTTAGTGTATACAGATGTGTTTACATATTTTTTTAGATAATGTCATTCATTCATTATCATAAAGGCTAAAGGGCACTAAAAAGAACGGAGAGTGTGGTTATGAAATGATGTGCCCAAATGTCACACAATATTATGCGCCATTAACGCCTATTATGCACAATTATTTCATTTATAGAATTCACGTTAACAAGTTGGATAAAAACCTGCAGGGAATCTATGCTTGCATGCTTATCCAGCTGGTGTATGCACTAAGGCATGTCGACTCCAACAATAAGCTCGAGGTAGAATTCAAATGAGTGCTCTTGTTAACACGCCCAGGTCTATTTTCCTCTTTTAATGAATTGTATTTAGCGATGCAAATGAAATTACGAACAAAGACTTTTTGGCAGAGCAACCTACAATTTACATATTGCCGGGGCTGGCTGTTGCTGAAAGAATATGTAACAACACAACCATTTTCTCTCTGGCTGTTTCAGCAGGGGTATTCTCTTTGGTTTTTGAGTGATTTTCTATTGTTTTGCTTGCTGGGATTTTATTCGAGCAGCGAAATTGGATAACATGTTTTCCTGCAATCCGTGATTTATAAAATTCTCTTCTGTTTGGTTCTCTTTCTTAGGATGATGGTGGGTGCTTGATGTGAGAGACGCAGTGGACGGTGGCCATCTTAAGTGAAGTCGCGACTTGACTGGACCACTGAGGGTTTTTCATCAAGTGGTGGTGGACCACTTTCTTGATCCGAAATGGACATGAGGATGTGCCTGCTTCATTTTCTTTTGGTGCTGTGTACAGTTTTGACAACAGCATATTCCTCAAAAAGACCAGTTGCAGATTTGGATGCAACACCTAGAGTAACCGTGGCTTATGAGGGTAAGTGGAATCGTGGTTCATTATGATGTCTTTGTTGTTCTTCGAGGAGACCTTTTCCAGGGGCTCTTTAGAAGCATCTTTCAGGTCTCTCTTCCACATTTCAAGTACTGGGAGTGTAATTAATATCACAGGGGCAGAGGAGTACAGCAATCTTACAAACTGAATTGCAGTATGGAGGAAGTGGTGCCCCCTGAGTTTATTTCTTATCTCTAGGGCAATGTTTAGTTTCGATTGTTAATATATACAAACATACCTTCTAAAATAACACAAGCTGTCCAGCTGCAATATACCTAGTGTGAACTTACAGTGGGCTTACATCCTGCCACTGCTTTCTGGTGGTTGACCTAATTGTCTCTCTCATTTTCTTGCATTCGGTTCAATGGGCTCCCTTCGACTGCTTGTGTTTCTTAGCCTCCTTGAGCATATCCTTTATGCGATCCTTTTGACTGGCTGACTTGTATCATTCCCTTTCTTAAATGTATGGAACTACTTTTTTCTTTTTCACTCAACACTCCTTGTGAAGGCATGTGTTTTCTTCCTCTCTCCCTCCCTTGCTGTTTCTCTTCCTTAAATAGCCACCCCTTTGTTCTGTGTTGCTGCACATCCCTCCCAGCTAACCTGTAAAAGCAAAGCAATAGTGATATTTTTGCTGGGAAATGGCTGAAGAGCATAATTTCAGGGTTGGATTTGTTTTATCTCTTGCATTCCACAATTTGCAGACACATGCACTGGAAGAAGAGACGCGATGCGCCCACTTAGGGGCTGTCTGAGGCAGAAGGTGTACTTAGCATGACAGTTCTCCTAGAGGCCTGTGAATATTTTCCTTGGGCTTTAAAGATGACCCAATGGCTCAACTTGTGTAAAGTTAATTAGACCTTGACAAGCATTTCCATTTACATTCTGACACGTCCTTAACATTTTTTTTAATTCAGTTAAGTTTCCTAACTGAAAACTATTTGAAATATAAAACATGCCAGTCATAAAGATTAAAAATATTAAATTCAATTTACAGTTTTGAGATACTGTAAGATATGTGTTAGCTTTTCTTCAAGTATTTTGAAATGTTTGCTTGCCAATGCTTGTTTAAACAATCATCCTGAGAAGATTTTGAATGGAAAGCATTTTACTGCTTACATTTGCAAGTTGGGACTGAACATAGTTGTTTTAGCCATGTTGATATCTTTCAGTTGTAAAATAAAGTTATTCTTTTTGGAAACCAAGTGCTCTTTATCAGAACCTCAATTAATGAGAAAAAGTACCACAAAGGCCTACTTTAGATCAGACTGCAACCACAATAGAGCGGGCCCTTGCTGTGTAGCATGGCTGATTTGCTATAACAAGGGCGATGCACAAAAATCTAGGAGAATTTGAGTTATTGTTGTGTAAAAGTAGTAGGGCTCACTGGACATCAAGCATATGCCAGTAATGAAACTGCATTAACCTACCTTATGGTCAATGTTTGGAGTTTAACCAAGGCAATTAGTTAATGAAAGCTAAGTTGGAAGAAGACCTACCCTAACTATTTTGGCATGCTAAAACGTACTCTGTGTTCATATGTTGATAAGGGTCAGACAGGTTGCCAATGGCGTGGTCAAGTGATCATCATATTCATTGTATTTATTCTCTGAAATTGACACACATAATATCTATATTATGAAGGGCACACACGAGAATTCCTGTCAAAACAGTGAAAGGGCGAATGCCCTAGGTACAATTCTGTTCCATCTAACTAGCGACTTTGGTGAGACAGAGCATGAAAAATCACCCTTAGCTCTTTGGGATGCCAAAGAAAAGAAGCCAAGTCTACACACCATCTGCCTATTTTTGCAAATTCAAATAATGCACCATGACTGGAAGGCACGCATTGTGCCACAGAGAGCTCAAAACATGATGGGTTGCTAATAAGGAAGTCTTCTGTTTTGTTAAGATGAATGTGATTTATTTTTTCACAACTGGATAAAATGTTTCTCTTATTGTGTCCAATGAGCGAACAGTGATTCCAAACCTATTTTCCCCAGACTCAATTTTTCTATAGTTGGTAGATGTGAGATGAGCAGGATCTCCTTTGTGGTCTTTATTCATTTCTTTAGCTCCTAAAAGTTCTGAAAGCCACTTTCAAATTTCTTTAGTGCAAGGATTGTCACTTTCTGCAACTTTACCCCATAATTATTTTAAAGTTCAAGTGCCACGCACTATCGCAGGCCTCGGCAGCCCTCACCGAGCAGGTGGTGGAGGTGCAGCAGCCTGGGGAGAAAGGGTGGCAGTGGGGGAGGTTAAATAATGTTTTTTTTTTTTACTTACCTGCTTGCCACATCCTCCTTACCGCTCTTCCTGGTTGCGTCTCTCCTCCTCCGGCCGGCAGGAACAGTAAGCAGCTTGGAAGCACCCAGGCTCCCCCGAGCCAATCACAATGCTGCAATGCAGCATTGTGATTGGTCTGAGCGCCGTGGCTTGCCATTCAGACGGGGCATGGGGGCCTGGGCATGATCTCTACCCAGGCTGTAATGCAGCCTGGATGGAGAAGAGGGAAAGTGCACATGGCTGTTATGGTCGGCCCGAGAGGTCCGGCCAAACAGTCCTTGTGCACTTGGGAGTGGGGGCAAACCACTCCACCAGCTCCTTCTCCATCAGCCCTGCCCCACCTCTCAAAGCTGCTGTGCACCAAAAAGGAAAAAATAAAATGATAAAAAACGGAATTATATATTTTTTTCCTTATACTGCTGAAAAAAAACAGTGGGGCGATGCTCCTCCGCCTTAGCGGAAGAGCCCCGACTGATCGCAGGATGGACCCACACAGGATATGTCGTGCTTTCAAACTGATTTTAAAATAAATGGGTCGCAACCTCCCTTTTTAAAATAAAAGCTATGTAGCTTTCTAAAATAAAAGCTATAAAAACATATTTTAGAGTGACATAGATTTTTTGTGTGAAATCAGTTGTTCCTCATTTACGTGAAACATTACGAATAAGAACAATGTTTTTTTAAACTATTGTTAGAATACCAAACATTATATCTGATACGTTGCTTAAATGTAATTTGGTGGAACAAAAAAGGCGAGCTTCTCAGGAAGTCACATGGAAATGGTCTTACATGTAGGGCTCATAACCAGAAAGTCATTTCATGTAATTCAGGAGTTCTGCTGATAATAAATGCGAGGCTGAAGGTTGAGTGTTTTATAAAAGTCACCTAGACATACACTATTAACACCTTGGCTGCTTGAAGGGTTTCACACAGTCCTTTCGCAGGCGGAGAAAGGAGGAACAGGTGGACGAAGGAAAACCGTGACTCCGGAGAGCGAGGCGGAGGCGAGCAGAGGAGCCGAGGCAAGGAGCCGAGGAGCCGAGGAGAGGAGAGGTGGGGGGAGGAGGACGCCATCTCACTCACCTTCGCTTCCAGCGTCCAGCCATTAGCCTCCCGACTCCTGCTGCCTGCCCACGTGTATTCGGCGGCGGCAGCGGGGGAAGCGCAGTGTTCCTGCAGCCTGCAGCCTGCAGCCTCAGCCACAGGCTCCGAAAAGAAAACAGCGGCAGGCGGAGGGCGACAGGCAAGCCCTCCGGCAGCAGCCCGAGCTGCCTCGCACAGTACAGCAGCGAGCCGCAGGCACACCGCAAGCGTCACACAGCGGGGGTCCATAGCGGTAGAAGCCGCGAAAAAAGAAAAAAAAAACACCCGCGAAATACCTCTCCCTCCCTTCCTTCTAACCGGGAGCATCCCATAGAGACAAGAGACAAGAGGACTTCACAGGGCTTCACAGGCCATCGTGGTAAGGTCTCCACAGCAGCAGGAGCAACAACAAAACCTTCACACTTGCCAGCACCAGCGCCTTCAATAGCCTTCAACAGCGAGATCTTTATTGAGAGTGCGGTGACAGGAGCAGTGTGAGGAGCCTGTGCAGGAAGAAGAGGCAAGAATAACAGAGCTGCAGCCCTTGTTAGCATCAGCGGGAGTGGCTGGAAGAGACTGCCACATGAGACTCCTTCACACAGTACGGAGTAGAGACAGCAAACACGGTTAGACATCCCAGCAGCCCAGCTCCAGCAGCAGCAATCTCCAGGTAATCTCCCCGCACAAGTCAAGGTAAGGCACGCTGGTCCCCCCAGGGTGTTCACCAGAGGACCAGAGGCCTAGGACCCCCCTGGAAGTAGTAGTTACACGCCACCCACCCAGCGCCCCTGAATCAGAAAATTTGTTGCGTAAGAATACGCAACAGACCGTCATGAGATCAGGAAAAATAAGGGGGGCACCGGGGGGTCAACACCCAAAACCTGAAAAAGGGGGAGATGTAGTAGAGGACTTAATAGAAGACTCAACCGAGTACAAACTAGAATCAGAAAAGGCCACTAAGCCAAGAGAAAGGGAGCAGGAACACCTCTTGGATCTAGACAACAAACAGGATACGGGGGGCAAAACGAATAAGAATCAAACACAAACAAACAACAATACTCAGACCCCCACCGGGGCAACCGGCTCCCCTACCAAAACTATTAAAACAGATATCAAAACCAGCAAACGTGCTCTTATTACTGATTTTTTAAAAGTATGTCGCAGTTTATCCCCAGGGAAGCAAAAGGGGCGCAAGGCAACCAACGAAGCAACGGAGGCAAAGGAGGCTAAAGAAGCCAAGGATTACAAGTACAGGTGGGGCAGCGCAGACAATGAGACACAAAAGTGCGAAGTCAGTAGGTCAACAAACACTGAGGATACAGAGCATAAGTTCCCTAAGTTGCCCAAATCAGAGGATGGAAGTTGTACTAATCCTATCAAGAGCCCCTCACTCGTTCATCATGGCCTCCGTCAACAGGCCATTCAGGCCGTAGTACACAATGAACAGGAATTTAAACCTGAGTCGGAACTTACTCCCAAACAATGGACCTGCCAAGTACAAACAAATCAACTAAGGCAGCAAAACCAACAGCTCCAAATAGTCCAACAAATTACTTGGCAGCCTTATGAAGAGCAGAGCCAGGATGGTAACCAGGATGGTAACCAGACGTTTGAGCAGGACAGTGATGACAGCCTTGATAGCACGCACGCAATGCCAAATAATCCCGCTGACCCACAACTAGATTCACCACCTGTCCAGATCACGGGCCTAATAATCAACGTACAGGACCAATTTGCCATAAGTCCGAAACAACCAAGCAAGCAACTTCAAAGCAAGATAAATGGATCACCTTTTAGATCACCCCACAAAACTGAACCAACCAACCTACTTACTCACCCAAAACTCCAAAAACCACCCTCACCAGGACGATGCGTTAAGAAACAAGAGGAACAATATCCCAAGAAACATCGAGAAAGCCCATCAACAGTACCTTTTTGGGATCAGTTACTTGGCACCATGCAAACAATAGGATCAGCAGCAACTTATCATGCTGACAAGCTGGACACTCAAGTTGAGCTACTAAATGCACTAGCTTTATACGTGCAGGGAATAGATCAAAAACTACACGATTTAAATGCCATGATAACAAAGGTACAACAATCCCGGGATTTCACTTATTACACGTGCCATTGTCACCAAATAATAGACAAGCTTGCAACCGTCCCGACCATAATGTCAGAGTTGTTGGGGGCAGTAAGGGACACTCAATTAAATTCCACAACTTCAACGGAAGGAGAGTTTAAGGAGGCAGACGGATCTAAAAAGGATATCCTAATTCTTAATACTAAACCATTAAAAGAGGGAAATAACCCGCCAGCCATAGAGAAAGACTGGGAACGAACAGAGGTATATCCACAACCAGAAAGCTCAACACCCTCCCCAAATCAAAGCATTTCAATGAAGGAACCAATACAAAGCAAGGAACAAGAAAGCTTTGGAAAACCCCTGTCAAAACGGGAACGCAAACGCTTGAGGAAAGCAAGGAAAAGTAAAAAAAATAAAGTCACCACGCAAGCTTTACTGACACCACCCCAGAAAAGAATTGACGAAAATAACGAAAGTGGCAGTGAGCCAATCAGCACGACGAATCATACAAACTTGGCATTAAAAGAATCCGCAACCACAAGAAATCATGACGGTAAAAATAAAACAAAAAATGGAAATTTGACAACTAACAAAATTTATGACATATTTAAGTCATCGGCTGAGAAGGAAAAGGACAAAGAAAAAAACAAAGAACTTGCAAAATTGGACACAACGCAACCCTCAAAGAACCAAACAATAAAAGAAAAAGAAGCCAAGGAACAGGATAAAATAACAAGTGGGAAAGGTGAAATGCGGACACGAAATCATAATAACGAAACGCAAAATAACCCAGAGCTTCAAAGCACAACAGAGCACATTGAAAAGATACAACAAGATCAAGTCAAACCAGTCCAGCTCGATAATGTACACCAACAAGACCTAACAGAACCATTATCAGGGGTTCCAATCTATAATAATAAAGAACAATCATTCATGGCTCAAAGTCAGATAGAATTGATTCCACACTACAAATCGAGAGGAACCCACGATATACTAAATCGAAGCACAATTCTAAAGCTATTCAAATCCGTACCAGCCCTGAGTCATATAACATCCAGTGACCTGGAAAGAATTGAATTCAAACCTACTATTACTCAAATAGGAGTCGAAAAAACAATAGCCACCTGTATAAACTATTCAGTCGCAGAACAGATTCTGAGGCATAAGGAGAGATTTGCAGAATGGGGAATAGAACTAAAAATGGTGGAACCTCTCCGTTACCCAAGTCCCCTACAACACCATCACTGTACAGAGGGCATGCTAAAGGGCGCAAAAGGCCCAGAGACTTATGATCAAATAAAGGACGATGTTAAATTCACAAGACAAATCACAATTACAATCTCACACCCACATAAAACCCGACAAGAGGTTAATCAACACTGGAGGTCACCAAGTTCACAACTAGGAGCTGCATGAACAAAATCCCAAATAAAATCAAACTCAGTACAGGACATTAATATCTGTTCCTGGAACGTGAACGGCCTAGCATCTAAAATAGGGGAAACTGATTTTGCAGACTTTATTTTAAAGTATGACATACTGCTGCTGCAAGAAACCTGGCAGACAACACATACTCCGATCATAGGCTATAAAGAACATTTAAACCCAGCCAAAAAGGAGTCAGCACACGGAAGAGCCAAGGGTGGCTTATCAATATATACGGCCACAGAAATCCGATGGAAAGAAGAAAACATCGACTTAGACTCGAGCTGGATGCAATGCATTAAATTTGAAGTTAACATCACATGCACTTTAATAATAATGAACATCTACATCCACCCAGCCCACAAGCATAAGGGGAGACACATCCAACAACTGGCCACCGCCATCAAAATCCTAAAAGCATCACAACCACACGCCAAAATAATATTGTCCGGTGACTTTAATATGAACTTGATGCAAGCCCACGAGAAAAACCTTCCAAATGGAATAACAACTAGGAGCAATAACACAACAAGACATGACACACTGGGCAAGAAATGCGCTGCATTGTTAGATAAACATGCACTATACACCTTAAACGGTCGAGGCCCGCAAGATAGCCCTGCAGCTTTTACAAGAGTGACGGCAAAATCAGCAGCAACCATCGACTTCACCTTAGCCGACCCAGATTTATTCTGCAGTATTACAAACTTTCACATAATAGAAAGAGCGGAAAGCGACCACTATCCCCAATCATTCACACTAATTGATTTCAGGGAAAAGTCTTTGCCATCAAATGCGCTGACGCATTTTACTCGACTGTACAATTTAAATCGGCTAACATGGAATGAAAAAAGTGTTGATAAAATCATGGAGTCTTGCATAGATTACCTGACAACTACTGGCGCAAAACCAATGGGGATAGAGACTTGGGAGTCCTTAATTGACAGCTTGCACAGAACGTATATACAGAACTCCAAAAATCAAAAAGCGGCCCGGATCAACGTGTCAGAATGGTACACAAAAGCACTAAGGACAAAAAAACAAAAATTAAATAAAGCATTGAGACAACTGCGTACTCACGGTCAACAACCCCCCCGGGAGGCCCTGACAACAATTAAACAAATGAAACGTGACCTGAAAAAAGAGACTCGAGAAGCCAAACGCAAACACAACGAGCAGCTCTGGACCAAAATGCTCCATGCAAGCCGACAACAAAATTCTAAGCAGTTCTGGGCCCAGATTAATGTCCTATCTAACGGAAAAAATCGGCATTTCAACTCTGATATAACTGAGCATGCATGGCGAGATCACATAGAAAATATATATAATTCACAAACGGCCCTCAGAATAATCACAGAAACCGAAACAGGGAAGGCGGTACAAAAACACCATAGTACCATCAGCGAGATCCCAACAAGAGAGCAGAGGAAGGTAAAGACACCGCAACGAACCTCGCAGGCCCCACATTATATGACCAGCAACTTGTACCAGAAACATCACAGCAACCCACAAGAAAAACATAAAGAAGGAAAATTGCAGCAAAAACATCTGGAAACATCAGGGTCAGACCAATCAGTTGTCGACAGCCAGATCTCACAAAAACAAATAATGTGTATTATAAAAAAGCAGAGATCAGACGGGGCGCCGGGACCCAATGGTCTGTCAAACGCCCTATTTAAAAAAGACTCACAATTTTGGTCCAAACATCTGGCCATACTATTCAACAACATTTTGGAATCCCACACAATCCCCGACTCCTGGCGAGGAAGCATATTGCACCCAATATTCAAATCAGGGGCTCGCGCAAATCCCTCAAATTACAGGCTGATAGCCCTTATAGATGTTGAGGCAAAAATCTACGCATCAAACTTGCTTAAGGACCTAGAAGATTGGGTGGATAACACCAAACTGATCCCCAACACACAGACAGGTTTTCGAGCCGGAATGGGCACTTTAGCAAATATTTCCGCCATCACACTTCTGGCCAGTCAATCCATCACAAATTACAAAGTATTGTATGCATGTTATGTGGACCTCAAGGCGGCCTTCGATAAGGTACCTAGACAAGCCTTGTGGGCAAAAATGGAATCTTGGGGCATACCAACAAATTTATTGAATGCAATCATTGACCTCTATTCGGAAACATGGGTTCAAATAAAAATGGGAGATGGTCGAAGCCTAACAAACAAAATTACTACCATCAACGGCCTAAAACAAGGGTGCGTTTTGGCCCCCTGTTTATTTAATATATACACAGCCGACCTAGACAACTACCTACGTTCAACATTAGGGGATCCTCCTAAACTGGGGAACGTGAGAATAGCAAGTTTACAATATGCAGATGACATAGTGTTGCTCTCCCAAACGCCCCGCGGCCTACAACGACTAATAAATAAATTGGCAGAATACATAGACGTAAACCAACTACAGATAAACTTTAAAAAAACAAAGGTCATGTGTTTTTCCAGTCCAAAGAAAAAAATACCAAAATTCATTTGGAGAATTAACAGCAACAGTCTGGACCGCGAGGAGACATACAAGTATTTGGGACTGACTTTGGATAGTCATCTTAATTACAAGCAACACCAAGAACATCGGAAAACAAAAGCTAAACAATTATTGTTTGCATTTAAAACTTTGCAAAAAAAACTCAGTGACAGTTCCACTACTCACTTATTAAAGGTTGTGGCATCAAAATTTTTACCTGCAATTACATACGGCTCTGAACTATTAAATGCAAAGGATGCAACATCCTTGAATATCGCCCAAACAAGTCTCTTTAAAAAACTGTTTAACATCCCACGCCATATCTCACAAGACCGGATAAGACTTGAATTTGGGCTAAAAAATCAGACCATGGCAAGACAGGGAGCACTGGTCAAATATTATTGGAGAATGCGAGCAGCAGAGGACGACTCCCTGGTACATTGCTGTTGGCTGGAAGTCGAAAAGCAATCAAAACTGACGAACTCGATTCATTCGGTCCTAAAAAAATCAATTGAGGCTTTAAAGTTAGAGGAAGTATGGCAAACAACACCGTCCTACTCAGAGTTTAAACAATTGGTCAACAAAACAGTTAACCAAATGTCCCAAGACCAGGATAAAGCCACGCTGTCCAAGAAAACAAACGCATGGACGGTGCTCCCGACATATAAAAAGCTAAAGCCCCAACCATACCTTCTGGAACACTTCGCAAACCGAATGAAACAGCAATTAATTCTACTGAGATTGGGAGTGTACCCTACCAAAGATTTAACTCCTAAATGGAAACGCACCTGGCCCTCAATGGATTGTCGCCTTTGCGGACATGGTGATGAATCAGTGCTCCACCTACTCTGTATTTGCCCGGCACTATTATCCGAACGGAAAAAACTGCTGCGGCCGTTGCTGAAAAAAGAGCAGATAAGGACATGCAGATCTGCAGTAATAAAATGTTTAGGAGGGTCAACAGTGCAACTGGCATGTAAATCACTAAAGTTTTTAAGACTCGCTGCAAAAGCGCTAGAAAGGAAAGATATAGAACTTGATTCAGAAAATGGTCAGACAATCACTCTAAAGCAAACATAAGCAAAAGAATCAGACTCCTCAAGCCAGATCAACTCCATAAGACTAATAGGCATTAACCGTACTATCTTCCTTTACTTATCCATGTTTTAACAATCAAATGTTTTAATTGGAATTTTATCAACTAACTAGTGTTTACAGTTTATACATGAATTTCAAATCGCAAGTGTCTATGTGTTTTTAGCGGTTAATCCGCTCTTTGTATGATTTAAACCAAATCAAATAAAGTATTACTTATTATTATTTATTATTTATTAAAAAGTCACCACAATTATCATAGGCTTTATTGAAGCGTTTCAAGTGTTACTGCTATGTATATATCACGATTATAGGCTTCCAACTGGAGGGAATCCATCATTTACAGTGATTGTCATTTGTGTGAATTATGGATAGAATTGACACTTATTATATAATGCCTGTGAATTATGAGCGACAAAGTTTTATAATAGTTATAGAGATAAATAAGGAGAGAGAGACAAAGGTGGCAAGAGTGATAGAGAAAGGGAAATTGTGTGCAATCTAGAGAGTGACTGCGAGAGACAGAACGAGGTAGAGAAAGAGAGAGTTATGGAACTTGTTTGTTTCACAACTTCTATTATTGCTTAACATATAGAATTTTTGTTCAAATCTGTTTTTATTGTGAACACAGCGATAAGCCTACAACCCCGTGTCGGGGCCGGCCGCGCAGAAAAAGAACGTGTGGGTGCGCGCCATCCAGGGGGGGAATGCAGCATTAACACAGCGCCCTGCCTACAACCCCTCGGAGGGGGCCGGCCGCGTGGCTTAGGGGCATTAATGGCAAGATTAGTCCACAAGCGAGTGCCGCATCGTTGTGCAGGGGAGGCGCGTATAGAAGTGATAACTGCAGTGTCACGTTTGTCCAAAGGCCCAACGGGGCTCGAACTGCCCCTAAGGGGGGCGGAAGCCAGAGTGGCAAGTAGGAAGGAAGGAAAGGTCAGAGGAAGGTTAAGCAGAGGCGAGAAGGAGAGGGGTCAGGGGATAAGACATCGGCTGCCGGTAGGGGGGCAATACATAAGTGGGTGCGTGGTGTGGCGGGGCGCGACAGTGCCAGCACTGAGGGGAGTAGTCAAGGGCATAGTCTGCTCGGGTCAGCAGGGAGAAGGGCATCCTCAAATAGATGCAGAGCGCGAAGCCTAGGGGGCATGTGGCGCGCATAGCTGATGGAGCACAGGTGGCACACGAGGGGTTCCCACACTGCCTTGAAGCGCACGCCTCTCATTTGTATCCGCGCCGTGAGCAGCTCCATAGCCAGGACCTGCCAGAGGCGCACAAACCAGGAGGCTATCGGCGGCGCTTCAGCCCGCTTCCAGTATAAAGCGATGAGCTGTTTGGCAGCGCCTAGCATGTGTAGTGTGAGGATCCAGTCGCTGCGCGTGAGGGCCCTAAGCGCAGAGGGTCGAATGCCCAGCAAGAGCGTGCAGACCTCTTCAGGCAGGGGGAAGCCCAACACCCTCTTGATGTGACTGAGGACCTCCTTCCAGAAGACAGATAGGGTAGGGCACGTCCACCAGATGTGCACAAAGTCTCCAGTCGCAGTGCCACTCCTCCAGCACAGCGGCGAGGCAGTCGGGAACATTTTGCTGATTCTCAGGGGGGTATAGTACCATTGCGTAAGCATCTTGTAGGCGTTTTCCCTCTGCGGAATGCTGCGAAAGGTTTTGGGGATGTCGTTCCACAGCCTGACCCACTGAGAAGGTGTTATGTCAGCACCTGCCACCGACTGCCACTGCCTCTGGTAGGGGTGTGCGGGCGGTGAGGTGGGGTGCTGCAGTATGTTATAAATCTGGGAGATAAGTCTCTTCAGCCCCCCTAGGGAGCGTGCCAGTTTCTCGAAGGGCGTGTAGGCCCTGGTGGCAGCCCGGTACACGTCGTCTCCCATGGTCCAATGGCGCAATTGGGCGTACTGTAGGCCGGCGGTCGAGGGTAGATCGAATTCCTCCCTGCAGTCGGGCCACGATTTAGGTGATCCTCCGAGAAAGAGGTCCCCTATGACTCTGCAGTCCCCTTGTATCCAGCGCTCAAAAGCGCGGGTCCGGGCTGCGGGGGGAAAGTGCGGGTTACCAGCGATGGGGGTGTGTGGAGAGGGAAACGTGGTAAGGCCTTTGGGCACCGCTACCCTGTCCCAGACGTCCAGAACCGTTTTCGTCGGGACAGCCATATACGCACTCCTGGAGCGCGCCACTCGCAGCAGCCAAGGCAGGTCCCAAATGGTGCGCCCCGTGACCACCCGGTCCATGTGGAACCAGTGCTTGTCGCTCTCGCGCGCACCCCATTCTATGACAAACCGAAGGTGCGCCGCCCAGTAGTAGTGAAGAAGGTTCGGGCAGGCGAGACCACTCCTGTCCCTCGGTTCCATGAGGACTTTCTGTGAGAACCGGGGGCGTTTACCTCCCCAAATGAATGACGTGAGGTTGCGTTGGAGACTTTTAATGCAGTGGAGCGGGATTGGGGTGGGCAAGCATTGAAAAACATAGAGAATACGGGGGAGGACCGACATCTTGACCGCGTTGAGCCGCCCCAGCCAGGAAACCATCAAGGGCTTCCATTTCCGTAGGTCCGCCAGGACTTCTTGGCGGCAGGCCGCCCAGTTCTGCGCGGACCAGGTGTCCAAGTGGGGCGTCAGGTCCAATCCCAAGTACTTTATGTGGCTCTCCGCCCAACGGTAGGGCACTACCCCTTTCAGGAAAGTGACCTCCTCCTCAGGGATGGTGAGGTTGAGCGCCCAGGATTTGGCGTGATTCCTTTTAAGGCCAGACGCTTGTTCAAAGAGGGAGAGAGCATCGTGCACCGCCGGGAGGGAGTCCCGAGGGCGGGTAAGAGTAAGGATCAGGTCATCAGCGAACAGCGCCACCTTGTTGTTGCGCCCCCCGTGGGGGATTCCGTGGATATCGGGAGTGCGCCTAATCAGCACCGCTAGCGGCTCCACCGCGAGGGCGAACAAAAGCGGCGAGAGTGGGCACCCCTGCCGCGTGCCCCTGTGTATTGAGAGCGGCGGCGTCAGCTGGCCGTTGACCCGGATTCTGGCCTGTGGGCCGAGATAGGGGGCCATGCACCTGGCGATCATTTTGGGACCAAAACCAAGTTTCTGGAGGACTGCTCTCAAGAAGGTCCAGTCGACCCGGTCGAAGGCCTTCTCTGCGTCCAGCGAGAGAAGGCAGGCCGGGATGTCCCAGTGTCGCACCTTCCCCACTAGATGTGCCAACCTGCGCACGTTATCGGCCCCCTGACGATCCCGAATGAATCCCACCTGGTCCGGGTTGATCAATCCCGGCATGTACGGGTCAGCCGTTTGGCCAGGATCTTGGTGTAGATCTTGAGATCGGTATTCAGAAGGGCGATAGGACGATAGGAGGCGCACAGGTCAGGGTCCTTTCCGGGTTTAGGGATCAGGGCGATTTCCGCCAGGCCCATGTCGGGGGACGGGCCAGTGGAGTCGGAGAAGGAACCGTACAGCCGCAGCAGGTGCGGGCGGAGCTGGGTCAGAAATACGCGGTAGAAAATTAACGGCAGTCCGTCTGGGCCCGGGGTTTTCCCTGGAGGGAGGTCCTTGACGGCCATTGATATTTCCTCCTCCTGCAGGGGGTCTTCCAGCGCGGCCGCACATGCCGGTGACAGCGGAGATCCCTCGAAGTCCGTGAGGACGGCCTCCCGCGCCTCCGCAGAGGTAGGCTCCTCTCCATACAGGGAGGAGTAATAGGTGACAAATGCCTCTTGCTTGGCTTTTTCAGTGGTGGCGCAGGTGCCATCCTGCCGCCTGATGTTGGCGATGTGGGCCCTGGCCGCACGTGCCCGCAGTCTGCCTGCCAGCAGGCGTCCTATTTTGTCCCCGCCCTCGTAATAGCGTTGTTTGAGCGCCAGCAGGGAGCGCTCAGCCTTATTGGTGCGCAGCATGCGGAGTTGCCCCCTGAGGTTGGCAAGCGTTCTCTTAGTCGCCTGCGAGGGGCAGTCTCTGTCTCGAGTTTCCGCTTGTTTGATCTCACTGGCCAGGTCGGTTTCTAGCTTAAACGCCTCCCGCCTCCGCGCCACCGCCAGGGAGGTAATGTGGCCTCTAATGGTGGCCTTAAAGGCATCCCAGATCGTGTGGAAGGGCAAGTCCGGGGTATCGTTAATGGCGAAGTACGAGTCTATGGCGTCACGGATGCTAACAACATCCTCCGGGTCTCGAAGGACACTCGGCGGGAGTACCCACCTCCGTTCCCGAGCGGTTCGGGCCAGCGGATCTTGTAACAGAAGTTCCACATGTGCATGGTCCGATATGGAAATGTCGGAGATAGCGGCAGTCAAGGAATCTCGGGTCAGATCAAGGGATGTAAAAAGATAATCGATACGGGAGTACGTCCTGTGGGAGTGAGAATAGAAGGAGTAGTCCCGGGTTCCCGGGTTGTGGTAGCGCCACACATCCACAAGCCCCAGGTCTGTAATCTGTGCCCGAAGGGCAGAAGACATTGCCCCCGCGCCATTAAAGGGGGTCCCCGCTCGGTCTAGCTCCGGGTCCCACACTAGATTGAAGTCCCCGCCCAGGATCGTGCATTGGTCGCCCGGTGGAAGCTGGTCCCGCAGGAGCGCTTGGAGATATTTATCCTGCGACTGGTTGGGCGCATATACACAACCCAAGGTGAACTGTACACTACCCATCTGTACCGAGGCTCGGAGGAAACGCCCGTCTGCACTCCTGAAGGGTTTCGTGGGTCCCCGTCTAAAGCCAGCCCTGCAGAGAATAGCCACCCCAGCCGTTTTAGTGTCAGAAGAGGCCCATAACTGTGTGGGATATCTAGGGTGTGAAAAGATGTGAAAATAAGAAGAATGTAACAAGATGTGGATTATTGTGATTAAAATAAAGAAGAAGAAAACAAAAGATTTAACGTGTGGCATAATTTGTGATGCCTGGACATTAAAGCAGTGCACCCGGCGAGGGGTGGAATCACTCCTCCTTCCAGTGCGTTATATCTAGGGTGCGCCATGCGCCTGGTATCCCCTTTCAGAAGGTGCGTCTCCTGGAGGAGGATAATGTCGGGGGAGTGGTGCAGGAGATAGCGCCATAGCTGATTCCGCTTGTTGGGGGAGTTGAGCCCTTTAACATTGAGTGACAGGACCTTCAGGGGTGTGGGGATGTTCGCCGTCATCGCGCTAAGGGGGGCGGGGCTGCGCAATCACCCATGGAGCATCTCCCCCCTCAGACAGGGCAGCGGTCGCCTCCCCCCGTCCCCATTGCGCCAACACCCGCAGGTCCCACCATGCCACCATTCCGCAAGCGCAGGGGGAAGACCATGAGAAAGGGCAGCGCGAGAAAAAAGCAGGGAAAAAAGAGAGAGAAGGAAAAGAAAGGGTGTACAGAAAAAACACAACCAAAACAGGCCAACAGGGCCATCGTACAGTGTCCCAAGTACCGGACATCCTCTACCCGAGGGTTTGGATGAACACAGGAATGTCACTTCCTACAGGACAAAGTGAAGGAGCGGAGATCTGGGTGGGTGAAGTCTGGTCGTCTCGCTGCCCATCCACCCCGCTGCCACACGGAAGTCCGGGGGAAGTACGAGTCAAGAGGCCCTCAAGTCCAGGCCAGACGCCAAAAGGGCACCCAGGCTCAGCGGTGAGGGGTAGGGCCCGGAAAGGACGGAGGTCTCCAGCCGCTCCCTCTGACCCCCCATGGGGGGGGGGAACCGCAGAGGCGGCCCGCAAGGGAGGAGGGGGGTCCCACCATCATGAACAGGAGGACAAGATCGCCGGGGCGTGATGGGACCAGTCCAGCTGTCCAGGGGTCGAGTGCAGGCTCAAGGCAGCGTGAGTCTCATTGTTCGCGTTCAATGGTCTCCTGGAGTTGAAGGACGATCCTCTCCCTCAGTGCCGGAGGCGAGAAGTTGGGAGGCCTGCTCCTCGCGGTCTCCCTCGAGGGAGCGTATGTGCGCGATGATGTCTTGTTTGGCCTGTGAGGTGGAGAGGCTATCCACCGGGGGGGGACCGGCGATGTCGGCGCACCGTGGACCAGTCGGAGCGCGGTGGGGCTCTCTCCGGGTGGTGAGGGCGGGGCGGGCTGTGGTCCGGGGATTCCGGCATGCCGAGCAGTTGCGCCGCTTCTCGGTAAGACCTGAGGGCCCTACGCTTGTCTTCCCACCGAAAGATGAGGGCAAAGGGGTGTCCCCACTGATAGGAGATATTAAGGGCCCGGAGTCTCTCCGTGATCGAGCGGAAGACCTTCCTCCTGTGGAGCGTGGTGGGAGCCAGGTCGTGGAAGATCGGAATCTTGTGCCCTCCATAACGCAGGTCCGGGTTGTCTCTCGCCGCCTTCAGTATGGCCTCCTTCTCCGTGAAGTAATGGAGCCTGGTGACGATGTCGGGTAGTGGGCCCGTCTTTCCCCCTGCTCCGAAGACTCGATGCGCGCGGTCAAGGCGCGGTGGGGGAGCATCCTCCTCGCCCCACACCGCGTGTAGGAGTTGGGCCACATAAGCCATGGTATCAGTCCCCTCTTCTCCGAGTGGCACACCCCGTATGCGGAGGTTATTGCGGCGCCCCCTATTTTCCAGGTCCTCTTGCTTGATCTGGAGCTGAATATGCTGCTCCTCCAGGGTCGCCACCCTCTGCCAGATCTGCTCTAGGTCTTCGGTGCGGGAGTCGACCGTTTTCTCCAGGCCATCAACCCGGTCGCCCAGATCCGTGACCTCCTTGCGCAGCTCCTTGACGCATGAGTGGACCTCCGTCCTGAGGGACCCAATTTCAGATTTTAAATCAGCCATGAAGGAGGACATGAAGGCCTGGGTCACCGGGGGGGAGTCGGCAGGCGGTAGAGGTTTCCCCCCTGACGTTGAGGGACCCCCGGAAGAGGGCGGCGAACCCGTTTTGCCCCACATGGCGGCCACCGACGTGCCCTTGGTCGTCGCCGTTGGGGGGTCCGGCTTGTTCCCCTTGCCGCGGGTCATGGTCCACTCGGGGAGCCCCGGGAACTGAGGGAGGAAGGGTAAGCTGACACGATCTGACCCCGGTCCGCGATGGGAAAGCGTCCAAGGGGGGCCCCACGAACGCCCCAACGGTCCAGCAACACAGGGCCTACGGTCAGGGGCGCCAGGCCACGAGGTAGAAGATGGCGGGGGGTCGCTGGGGTCCCCGCAAGCCGGAGACAGGGCTGCCCAGTTAGCAGTCCACAGGGCACGCCAGGGCAGCAGGAGTCTGATGCGCAGGGGGGCTGCGTGAGCGGGTGTACTGGCTCCTCACCTCGCCACAAACAGCCAGCCAAGGGGGCAAGACGGCGTGCAGACAAAGGGGGTTGGAGGAAGACTGCTCCCTGGAGTCGTCCCGCGGTGGTCAGGAGCCGGGTCCCGCAGCGTAGGGACCCCCGGCGGCTGTTGCAAGGCTCGGCCTCCCGTTCCCTCCAAAGCCTGGGCCTCCCTCAAGCGTAGCGCCCGAGCAGCCCCACGGCCCACCGCCAATGTAGCCCAGGGCAGCAGGGAGCTCGAGGGCAGCGGTCGTGTGGGTAAAGGAGCCAGCCCTCCGCCTCCAGGCGCACCGCCACGAAGAGCCGGTCAGGGGGACAAAATGGTGGTCTGTCCTGCAGCTGGGCCCCCCTATTGCCGGGCCCCTCCAGGGATAAACAGGGGGAGGGGGCGGCGCGCTGTAGCTCACCAGGTGTGTCCCGCGGCGGGTGATGGAGCTGGGGCCGAGTCTCGTGGGGAGAGGGCCTCCGGCGACTTCTCTGGGTCGGGCCTTCCTTTCCCGCCAAAGCCGGGGCCTCTCTTAGTCGCGGCGCCCAGGCGGTCACTGCGTCCTCCGCCAGGGGCAGTCCGGCGCCAGCAGCCACGGTGGAGCCGCCCAGGCAGCAGTCAGGCTCCACGGGAGAAGATCCGCCGCAGGTGGGGCACAGGGGGTCTCCGGCACCTCGCCCAAGTCGTTGATCAGGCCCGCTCTGTGGGAGCCGGGCCAGGCGTCTCGGCAGCAGACCCCGCGGGAAGATGGCGGCCAGGGGCCGATCGCGGAGGTCCCGGGGCTCCGATCGTCCGCAGCAGGAACCCCAACGGCCGGGACTCGCCTCCGGGATGAATCGCTGGCAGGATTCACAGCACACAGGGGGTCCCCAGGAGCAGAAACCCCCCGGACTTCGCTAAAGCAGGCTAATTGAGCAGCGGGGCGACGGAGCTCGCACGAGACGCGTCCGCTCACATCGCTGTCTCGGCCACGCCCCCTCAACATATAGAATTTTAGATGGGTAACAGTAAATAACAGGGTTTTACTTTATTCAGCAGCCAATTCCCCTGGGACCCCATGACACTTCCAGAAAGGGCAGGATATTCAATATTGGGGGGTAGTTTGCACTCAGGGATGGCCTTAGGAATGAGCAGCAGCTGATAAAAGAGCACCCCTCCACGTCTCCACACTGGTGGTTCTGCACGGCTAGAAGTCCCATATATAAAGATAAGCTTTTGCAACAGGTAAACCCAGTACATGGCTGCTGGACGGCGGAAGAAACGTCCCTAATGTTGCACAGCGTTGTTATCCACCTTTTTAAAAAAATGTATAAGCATTAATGGATTCACACTTCGCAAAACCAACAATCTTTTATTTAAAAAAATATAAAATTCCAAGATACTTTTCTTCGCTACTTTGCTCAGCACTATCCGCGACCTAAGGAGCAGATACCCATTCCCTGAGGGTGAGACTGCTTGCTTTATCTGATGAACTTCCTAGCAATTTTCTATGTTGCTTTGCACATTTTCTTTTGAGTTTTGGGTCAAGAATTTGGTGACCTAGAGTGCGTTGAAAATAAAATATGTTTCTTCCTATGATTTGTGGGTTTTCCACGCCGGGGCATCCACACAAAAATTAAAAAGAAAATACGGATATTGATGTACATCAACTTTAATCATAAATTTCCCCGAGCCCGATTCTCAAAGGTCAGTCGTAATTGTATACCCATAGTGTTAACCCTCTCACGAGTAGAGATTGATGACTTCTGGAGATTTGCACAGCTTCCCATAAGTATACCAGGAACATTGCGAGAGCCACAGGAATCATGGCTTACTCCCACCTTTCATAGCAGTAATTTTACCCGCACTTCAGGGATGGGAAGAGCCTTCCAGAATGTTTGTGAAAACCCACAGAGTTCACATTTTGTGTTTGTTGCAGTAATTTGGAATGGTGACAAATTGTGCCTGAGATTTACCATTATGCCATGGTGACAACAGCAGGTCTGCGTCTGCAGATGTTGGCAATAAGTGCGCCAATGAAAGCCCTGGTGATAATTAAAATTGGGTTCATCATTCGCTTACTGGGAGCTCAATCAAAAGCACGAATAACTTCATAATAGCCAGCAAGTAGAAAATTGATGACTATTGGTTTCTTGTCTCAACCGTACTGAATTGGATTTCATTGTAAGCAATGGCCCTTCGCCCTCCATACAAACTACCACCCTTTCCCCACATTTCCCTTGGTGATTATTAGTTAACCAGCTGCACATTGTTGGAAATCCGGACATAATTGCCTATGCAGTAATCCTGATCATTCAAATGCCTCGGTTTTCTAAAGGGCGCGTCAATACATTACAGTAGCCAGCGTACAATGATGCGGCGAAGGACATAAACATTTCTGAAACCTTTTTAAGTGTGCAGCGAGTGAGCATGTGAATTGCAGCTCAAGTGTCTGGTTTGAGAAATAGTGACTTCTCACAAACTGCTCACCAGAGGAAATCCCTTGTTGAAAGAGATACAAGTAATCAAATGTTGCAATCCATTTGCAATTAGGACTGTTGATTAGGACTGTTGATTACATCTCCCTGGCAGTGTATGGCTTGCATATGTAATTGTTATCACAAGGTCTGTTTTGCCTCTCGCTTTCGCTCCAGTAAGGATTCTCATTAATGTTCCCAGCAGGTGTACAGAATACGCGATTGACTCTCAGTGTTCACATTTGTATCTTTGCTGTTTTCTATGGTGATTCTTTTCAATGCCTAGAATATTTATTTATTTTAGGAGTTCTATTTATTGCTGGAAATACCCGATGATATGAGAGCGCTTTACAAACATTGTCAAAGGCATTGTTGGATAATATAAGTTACAGAATAAAGTCTTGTTAAAGTCAAACCAAAGCATTTTCTGGAGAGGAACAAAAAATAATATAAGGCTTGGGATTCAAGTTGTGTGCTAGGCTTTAGAGCCCGAGGGGTTAATGTGCTGCTTGAGGAGAAGATCTTTTAATTGACTTTTGAAGTTCACGAAGGAGGGGTTTATCCTGATATGTACTGGGAGGGAGTTCTAGATTTTGGCAGCATTGCCAGAGAAACAGTTCGGGCTTTTTTGTTTGTGTTTTTTGGGCGGGATGAGAAACAGAGTGTTGGAGCTCCTTAAATGTCTTGCCTATCCTTCCTTTGTGGATGCAAGGTAGGCAGGTGTTTCTGTGTGAATGACTTTGTGGGTGAGAAAGGCAGTTTTGACTAGGCAACGGCCTTCAATCAGAAGCCACTTTAGATTTTTCAGGTAGGAGGAGATGTGACCATCCTTGCTGCTGCATTTAGTTTGGCCAGGTGCGACTTTGCGATTCCAGTGAGGGTAGTGATCTCATAGTCCAGTCTTGATAGAACCATAGCTTGCATGGTGGTTTTTGTAGAACATTCGCCGTGAGGAAGGGCTTGATTTTATGTAGGAGTTTTAGATTGGGAAATGCACACTTCGCTGTATTCTTTATGTGTGGGTTCATGCTCAGACTTGGGTCCAGGGTTATCCCCCGGGATTTGACGGAATCAGCCAGAGTAAATTTGCAGTTAAAAGCGTCAATGGTATTAATCCACTCTTGGACTTGGGTGGTCTGTTCATTGTTTGATAGCAGGAGGAGTTCAGTCTTGTCTTGGTTGAGTTTCAGGTGGTTATGTGATCGCCAGTTTTGGGATTTTATGAGAGTAGTATTTAGCCATCTTAAGTCTTCTCGTGAGGATATTTCTAAGCAGGGCTGAGTGTCGTCTGCATAAAGGTGGTATTAGATGTTAGCTTGTTTGAGTATGATGGTGAGTGGGTCCATGTAAATATTGAAGAGTGTAGGTTAGAGCACAGAGCCTTGGGGGACACTCGAGGAATTATCGGAGGTTGAGATGTTTATTTCTATTTGTTGTGAGCAGTTATGTAGATATGAGATAAACCATTTCAAAACCAGGCCATCTGCTCTTATCTGTTCAAGGACGGTTTTAAAAGCATCTTGTGGTTGACTGTGTCAAAGGCCGCTGATAAGTGTAGGAGGATGAGTAGGCAGCATCTGTCAGCATCCATTGATTTGTGTATGTTATCTGCTATATTCAGTATAGCTGATTTGGTGCTGCATCCATTCCTGAAACCAGATTGGAATGAGTCAAGAAGTTTGTTGGAGTCAATGTGTTGGTTGAGTTGGCATTTCTCAAGAATTGTTGCCAAGAAGGGAAGGTTGGAGATGGGCCTGAAGTTGTAGGGGGTCATCCGGGTCAGCACCTAGTTATTGTAGCATGAGGTGACTTGACCTAGTTTGAGGCAGTCAGGCATATCCCCTGTGGTTCAGGGAGCTGTTCATTGTCTTAGTCCAGAGAGGGGTTAGGGCATGGTTAATACTGTCGCCAAGGAGGACTGGAACGTTTCTGCTAGGTGGGAGGAGGACTTGGATTTTGCAATCATCTTTGAGTTGTCTCCTCCGTGAGTGAGTTGAACATCTTCTAGCTCCTGGGAATCCTGGAGGATCCTGGTGATTTGATTGCATCCAGCAGGCTCAGATAGTTCGGAGGGAGCAAAGGGGGAGAGATTTCAGTGGTTGGGTACGTGTGGTGGTCTAGGGAGAGCTCGATCTTTGTGATTTTATCGTTGAAGAATTTTGAGAAATTGTCACAGCATTCTTTGGAGATGTGAGGATTCTTTTCTGCTTGTTTAGAGGTTTGTTGTTTATTGACGTTGAAAAGTTCTTTAGGCATTTTTTTTTCTTTATCTAGCACTCTGTGAAAGAATGTGGTGTTTTCCTTCACAATGTGGTTTTTACATTTCCTCTCTGAGTTGTAGGAGATGGGTTATGGACGGTTTAGTTGTCTGAAGTCTTTCTGTAGCTGTAAGTTGCCTTCTTTCAGAGTTGAGGTCTTTGTTGAACCAGGACCTCAACGGGGTATTTCAGATTTTTTTTTCAGTTTCAGAGGAGCTATTTGATCTAGGAAGGCTGTCATCGTTGAGTTATAGTGAGTTGTAAGTTCATCTGTTGAGAGGCAATCAGTTGAAAGGAGGAGTAGTGATAACATTCTTTTTTCCAGATCAGCTAGGGGATTCTGATTTATGTTACAAGACCATTGGATAGTTTTCAGAGTGCGAATTGGGGTATTTCCACTTGGTTGATTTTAAACCGAATAATGTGGAGATCCGACCAGTCAATAGGAAGGATGTTATCTATACTTACCAGATCATTGTGGGCTTCAAGGGTTGCGCCTCTCTTATATTTTTGACCTTTGCAGTGTTGGATATGTTTTTTATTGAGTACGAGTTAATTTAAGGATTGGATGGGTGTGCCTGGCTCATCATTCTAATGTAGATTGAAGCCACTAAAGATTGTTATTGTCGCTGTTTAATGAGCTGTACTTTATCAATTCCGATAGGTGTTCACTGAAGGAGAGCGCATTGCCTGGAGGGTGGTAGAGGAGGTGACATTCCCTAATATTTTTTTGTTATTCATCGTTATGTCCAAGGAGAGATATTTAAAGTGGAGTGGGTGAAGGTGTCTGTTTCTGCCATGTGGATGTTGTTCTTGTGAATAATGGCTACGCCATCACCGTGGCGGTTCTCCCTTCCATTCTTGATGATGGAGAAACCAGGAGGGGCTTGTAGGTCAAGGAATGGATATGAGGAGTCATTTAGCCATTTCAGTGATGAACGCAATGCCAATGTCATGGTTTAGGATGGTTTCAGTCAGTTCAGTTGCATGTTTGCTTGATTATCTGCAGTTTATCATCATGCGGTTGATATTTCTGCTGCAGTTGAGTTTATGAGGGGGAGCAGGGGGATATTGATTCGGTGTGTATTGGTCTAGCAATTCTTGGAGGGTTGGGATCTCTCCTGATTCCAGTGATCACTTGGATCTTGCAGGTGGGGTTGTCCCGGGTTGACGTCAGATCATATATTTTGGCTAAATCCATTGCTTCATTCAGAGACATTTCAGGGCTCAATCTTTTTGGCCTGTGAACTTGGTTGTTGACAGAAGTTGTTAGCCAGCTATAAGGCTGGAACTTAGACATGTATGTGGGGGTTGTCTTAAGTTGCAGAATGAGCGGAGGTGTGGAAATTGGGCCAACTCCGGGTAGGTTTTAAATACCATTAGGATACTGTTGATGCTCTGAGTTACTTTATAGTTAATTTTCCACGCAAGTTAAAAGCTCATTCATTTTGATTGTGGACGTAGGGTTGAGTGAGGAGAGTGAGGATCTGTTGAGGTGCAATTTGTCTCATATGTGGCATTCTAGATTAGAGGGGTATAGGTCAGTGAGAGAAGTTAGGTTATCATGTGTTTCTACCCTTGTTTGGTCGGGACTGGAGTAAGTGTTAAGTGGGTACCATTCTACTTTTGCATTCATCGAGTCGAATGGGACTAGAGGTAATTTGGAATGCCAGGTCCTGGTGCGTCTAGGTTGCCGTTCCACATGGCGAGGGAAGGAGAGGGAGGGGTGGAGGGTAATATTGAGGTATGGTTGTTAAGGGGATTGATGGGTTGAGGTTTAGGGTTGGTTGATGTTGCTCGGAGCTGGTCTGGATTCTGTTTTCGGTTTGGTTAGGCAGTCAATAGTGTTGGAGTGAGGAGGTGTGATGCACTGGGGAAGGATGGAGGGGGCAGGCTCTGTTGTGGAGGTCTTGTGGGTGGAAGGTGTTGAGGATGAGATGAAAGAGTTGAAATGGCCAGTGGCTCTCAGGAGGTTTTCAACCTTTATAGACTGTGGTGGATGTTGGGTCGAGGAGGGAAGGTTGGGTGCATGGTAGACAGCATTGCATAGTATAGGAAATATGGAACCAAAGGATCATAGATTGATGTCATTAGCTTGGACCATAATATTTCTGTTTCTGTATATGGTTATGGTAGTGTTACCTTTAAAGGTAGGTGAAATAGCTATTGTCAGTTTGCAGCCCTATGAGATGTTGGAGGAATTAGTTATGTTTAGGAAGTTGGTTAAGATTGCACACCATTTCTCAGGTTGGGATGTGTGGAAATGAGGTCAGTTTTCTCTAGAACTTTGAAGGTGTTGCAGTAAATGTCAGCTATGAGGGTTTCGGGGTGTTGCTTGATCAGTCTGTGTTTGAAGTTTTTGGTGGCATTGGCTGGGAGGTTAGGGAGGTAGGTTATGGAAAGGGAGTTGGGACCATGGTGTTTCAGGTTGCTGGGTGGGGTACAGGTGGAGGGTGTGGTGTAAGCATGTATGTTTATTAATTATTCCTTGGTTTCAAGATAAGATACTTTGCAATAGGATCCTAGTGTGAGATCAAATATACCTATTTAATTGCAGATTTATTGATGTTGTACTTTTGTATTTTGCATTAGGACCTAGGTGTGGAGCGATTTGTCAATCCTGTTTATAGTGGAGGGGAGCTGAGATTGGAAACAAGCCATTCCAAGGTGGCCGCCGCTGTATAGCAACAAGGGTCTCTTAGAATGCCCGGTGTGTCAAGTGGCTCGAACTCTTTTATGAGGGCTGTTTTTCAGAGGGTGAGCTAGAGAAGGTGGCTTACACATTCCTAACAGTGATTACGGATATGACTCTTTGGAGGTTGTTGTTCTCCTGAGGGAGAGGCAAAAAGATGTCTTCTTAATTGCTTCTGTGTTGAGGGATGCAACAGTGCAGCTTGACTACAGCAGTGAGGTTAATGACGACCAATCCAAGACATCCGCCACTCGGGGAGCTTACTCTCTTACTATTAGATTAGTCGTGAGAAGATAGGGCACTCAAGTGGATTTAGGGTAAAGAAGGGGAAAACAAAGATGGACCTCTACTATTTCTGTAGATTCCAACCTGGAGAGGGAGTACTAAGATGGATGCCAATTGTGGGGGTGACCACAAAATGAAAACCTGGAGACCCCAGCGGTCATTGACTAATGGTTTGATAAGTAGTTAGCCGAGGTGGGTATGTAAGCTCCGGGAATAGGGTCCGACCAGGCAAAGCCCACTGACTCACCCTTTACTGGATCGATCTCTCTGCCCCTTCCGATGAGCCGTGAAGCTCCTCTCTTCAGCTTCAGGCAAAGACTCACCGAGGTTTGGAGCCGGGTCCGAGGTTCAGAATAACCTGTGTTCATGCAATGCCTTTTCTTGTTCCATTGCTAGCCTCATGCAAGTCCACTTTTCACAAAATCCCAACCTTTCAACCATTTCTATTAGACTGCCCCCCCTTGGGATCTTCCTTAACGGTTCCCCCTCTGACCCTTATAAGAGGCATCAGACAAATCCTTTGCTTTAAAGTTTTTTTTCTTGGTAGGCATCGTCACTGCTAGGAGGATTGGGAATTGAAATCTTTCAGTGTTGTTGTGCATATTTAAAAAAAAAAAGAAAAAAGGATAGGGTTGTATTATCATTGGGTCCTAACTTTCTTCCTGTGGTGAACTCTTCCTTTCATAGAGATCAGGAATCTACGATTCCCTTCTTGTCAGATGAACCCTCCTCAGATGACTCCGTTCTTATCCGTAGGTGTGAGAGCTATTAGGATGTATTTACCCGTTTCAACTGAATTTAGACTTTCATACAGCTTGTTTATACATTTTGGTGCTGGCAGAAGAGGCTTAAATCTTCTAAGGCTACTTGGAAGATGGATCAAGACAGTCATTTCATTGGCTATAAGAACGCTGGCAAAGATTTTTCAGATAATGTGCTTGCCCTTTTTAGGTTTCGCTGGGGGGCGGAGCCGTCAGGCTCCTCCTCCAGCGAAATCTGTAGTTTCTAGTATGGGTGACTTTACCCCGCCTCTCTGCTTCATTGGCTAGCTCCATAAATGGAGGCTAGCCATTGGAACAGAGAGGCGTCCGTCAATCCCGGACCAGACACGGGGGCGTTCCCGAGATTCTTTGGCTTTTGCCGACGTCACGCGACGCCGGGAACGCCCCCGTGTCTGGTCCGGCCGGGCTTGCTGCTGTCCTGCCTTGTGTCCCTCCTCCCGCCGTCCCCACGTTTCCCTCCTCCCTCCCGACGTCCGTGTCCTTTCCCGCCCCCCTCGTCCTCTCCCGCCCGCCCCCCTCGTCCTCTCCCGCCCCCCCTGTCCTCACAAACAAATATTGGTATCCCGTCCCGCCCGGGGGTTTCTTCAGCCGGCCGGCCAATCCCAGCGCGGCCGGCCGGAAGTGCCCGCCCCCCCCCCCCCCCCCCCGCCGCCCAGCGCGAGAAGAGGAGCCACGGCGAGCGCTGGAAGTCTGCGCTGCGCATGGAAAACAAGCTTCCCCACTCGGGTAACTGCTGGAAGTGAAGGTAGGCACATCGGGCATGAGTGTGTGTGGGGCTTCAGAATTGGCACTTTCCCCTGTATGACGAGCACTGCTAAAAACACCAGCATACGGACCTGGAACCCTTGGAAAGCTGCAGTTTCTAATAGAAAGCACAAGCCCGAGTCTAGGAACTCCCGCCCGCCCCCCTCGTCCTCTCCCGCCCCCCCCTGTCCTCACAAACAAATATTGGTATCTCGTCCCGCCCGGGGGTTTCTTCAGCCGGCCGGCCAATCCCAGCGCGGCCGGCCGGAAGTGCCCGCCCCCCCCCCCCCCCCCCCCCCGCCGCCCAGCGCGAGAAGAGGAGCCACGGCGAGCGCTGGAAGTCTGCGCTGCGCATGGAAAACAAGCTTCCCCACTCGGGTAACTGCTGGAAGTGAAGGTAGGCACATCGGGCATGAGTGTGTGTGGGGCTTCAGAATTGGCACTTTCCCCTGTATGACGAGCACTGCTAAAAACACCAGCATACGGACCTGGAACCCTTGGAAAGCTGCAGTTTCTAATAGAAAGCACAAGCCCGAGTCTAGGAACTCGGCAGCACCCTCCCCCGAACCACAATCCGCCCCCCTCCACAACTATGTAACACCCGAGATGTCACAAGACAGCTCAATAAATCCCACTGCACGTATATTCCGTGGCCGCGTGGACAATGCCACCTTTTCATACCCACATCTGCACATATCCCATTCCCCCAGCAGAGCCAGCGAGGGAACCAAGCCACCAGGGGCTGCGTCCGTGCACTCCCTGCTCCTCCCAGAGCACCTTTCCCTCTAGAACTATGAAACATCAGAAAGGGTTTCTGGCCACCCCAGGCCTGGCGTGTCTTACCCTTTCTGCCGAAAGCAAAAATCTCTACGGTGAACCCCGATTTTCTGGAACCATATACCACGGCCTCAAGTGACAAGCTCTGCCATGCGCCCTTTCCTCTACCCTCCCAACTCTTACAGTTTTTCTCCTCCACAGGCTGAGATTTCTTTTAAGTATTATTCCCCTCACCCATGGCCCAGGTCTTACCCCCCAGTCATGTCGCATCTCGATTCGAGGCTCTATCTCACGCCCCTTCCCGGTGCTAGAAACCCTTCTAAAGGATGCCCCCATCCGAAGCTCTATTTATCCACTGCCCCCAGAGAGATCCCAACTTTGTAACATAGCGCTTTGTTTCTTATTTGGCTAGACTGTGTAACATAGCGCTTTGTTTTCTATTTAATTAGATTGTGTAACATAGCGCTTACTTTTGTATTTAGTTAGACCATGTAACATAGCGCTTTGTTTTGTATTTAGTTGGACTTTGTAACATAGCGCTTTGTTTTGTAGTTAGTTAGACTGTGTAACATAGCGCTTGCAAGGCTGTGCCTCTCACGCTGACCCGTGTGAGTACCTACCGACCCAGGGGGGAGCGTCAGCTCTGCTGTTGGTGACGTCTACTTGCCCCTCTCTCTCACAAGGTACACAGTCTACTCCCCTCTCTCTGCGTCTCTTCTCTCCCTCTCTAGCTCTTCATCTCTCTTATTCTGCCTGTTTCCTGCTCGCTCGCTCTCGTGCTCCCTCTCTTTCGGTCTCTCTTTCACATTGTCTCGCTCCTGCTCTAGATGTGTGTCTCTCTCTTACTCTCACCCCTTTCCATTCTGCTTTTTCTCCTTTCTCTTTAGCTCTTGTTCTTTTTTTCGTTCTCACTTTATCTCCCCTCTCACTTCATTGCTATTTCTCCTTCTTTCTTTTTCTTACTCTCTCCATCCCTTCCTCTCCCTCCCTAACTCTTTTCTTCCCTCCCTTCGTCTCCCCCTCTCTCTCCCTCCCTCCTTCCTCTCTCCCTCCCAGCCTCCCTCCCTGCCTCTCTTTGTCCCTCCTACTCATCATCCCTCCCTCCTTTCCTCTCTCGCTCCCTTTCTTACAGTCAGTGCTATTGTGAAATGTCAGTGCTTCGTGGGGGGTCTAGCTTAAACTGCATTTCTGGTCGGACCCTTTCTTAGCATTCCTTTCTCTTTTTCACGGGTGATTTTAATGTCAGATTCGTTTTCCTTAAACAATTTGTTTTGAATTTGGCTAGAGTGTGTAACATAGCGCTTTGTTGTGTATGTAGTTGAACTTTGTAACATAGCGCTTTGTTTCTTATTTGGCTAGACTGTGTAACATAACGCTTTGTTTTCTATTTAATTAGATTGTGTAACATAGCGCTTACTTTTGTATTTAGTTAGACCATGTAACATAGCGCTTTGTTTTGTATTTAGTTGGACTTTGTAACATAGCGCTTTGTTTTGTAGTTAGTTAGACTGTGAACATAGCGCTTGCAAGGCTGTGCCTCTCACGCTGACCCGTGTGAGTACCTACCGACCCAGGGGGGAGCGTCAGCTCTGCTGTTGGTGACGTCTACTTGCCCCTCTCTCTCACAAGGTACACAGAGTCTACTCCCCTCTCTCTGCGTCTCTTCTCTCCCTCTCTAGCTCTTCATCTCTCTTATTTTGCCTGTTTCCTGCTCGCTCGCTCTCGTGCTCCCTCTCTTTCGGTCTCTCACATTGTCTCGCTCCTGCTCTACATGTGTGTCTCTCTCTCTCTTACTCTCACCCCTTTCCATTCTGCTTTTTCTCCTTTCTCTTTAGCTCTTGTTCTTTTTTTCGTTCTCACTTTATCTCCCCTCTCACTTCATTGCTATTTCTCCTTCTTTCTTTTTCTTACTCTCTCTCCATCCCTTCCTCTCCCTCCCTAACTCTTTTCTTCCCTCCCTTCGTCTCCCCCTCTCTCCCTCCCTCCTTCCTCTCTCCCTCCCAGCCTCCCTCCCTGCCTCTCTTTGTCCCTCCTACTCATCATCCCTCCCTCCTTTCCTCTCTCGCTCCCTTTCTTCCTCCCTCCCTCTCCCTCCCCTCCCTCCCTCCCTCCTTTCCTCCCTCCGTCCCTCTTTTCTTCCATTCCTCTCTCCAGTCCCCCTCTCTCAACACCTCCCTCCCTCTCCACCTCCCACCCCACCTCACTCCCTCTCTCCCTCACTACCTCTCTCCATCCCTCCCTCTCTCCGTCCGTCCCTCTCTCTACCACCCTTCGTCTCTCTACCTTCCTCCGTCCGTCCCTCTCTCCCTCCCTGCCTTCCTCTCTCCCTCCCTCTCTGTCCCGCCCCCTCCCTCTCTGTCCCTCCCTCTCTCTCCCTCGCTGCCTCCCTCTCTCCCCCTCGCTGCCTTCCTCTCTCCCCCGTCCCTCTCTCTCTCCCTCCCTCGTCTCTCTCTCCCTCCCTCCCTCTCTCCATCTCTCCCTCTACCTCCCCCCTTCCCTCTCTCCCTGCCTCTCTCCCTGCCTCTCTCCCTGCCTCTCTCCCCCCTGCCTCTCTCCCTGCCTCTCTCCCCCCTGCCTCCCTTCCTCTCTTCCTCCCTCACACTCTCCGCACCCCCCTCTCTGTACCCCCTCTCTCCCTCTCGCTCTCCCTCCCTCTCTCTCCCCCTCTCTCCATCTCTCCCTCTCTCCCTCCGCCCCTCCCTCTCTCCCCTGCCCCCCTCCCTTCCTCTCTTCTTCCCTCACACTCTCCGTACCCCCTCTCTCCCTACCTCTCTTCCTCACTCTTTTGCTCTCATTCGCTTTCACCCTCTGTGTCTCGGAGACTCCCTCATGCTATCGGTCCATAAGCCTGAAGACTACTTAAGGAAGCCTGGGACCCACAATTCCCTGGAGCTCGAGGGGGATCAGTACCACTGAACCCCCTGAGATGTGAAACCGAACCCACTGCACCCTCTTATGTGTGAGCTGCTGCTATGTTACGATATTCTAAATACACCTCACTGTCTCCGAATATTACATATAAACACACATTTTGAATTTGGACGAGTGCCCCTGTGCACTGTCAGTGATCTGGCCAAAGAGGGCACGAACTACCTGAAACTGGATCATAAATCCAAGATGTTCCAAACAGGGTCCCCAAAAATACGTTTGGCCCAGAGCCCCCAAAATCCTTAAAATGTCCCTGATGACAGCGCTGTAGTGATGGACTTCCATTCCTGGAACGTGCCAAACCTGGACCATAGGGCATCCCGACTGACCATACATCCTCCTCCCGGTGACGGGATCAAGTTCCTTCATAGCTCATCCTGCAAAGTGGTTCACTTCAAGGCGTTCAGGTGCGTTCATTGTGTCTGGTGGTTTTGAAAAGCGCCAGATTAGGAATATTGGGGTTTTAAGCGTTGTACAATACAGCGCCCCTACATTCAAATCACACAAGGTCAGGTAGGTGAAAGGAGAGATGAGACTTCATGCCCATTCAATCCACAGGGTTTATTCTAATACTGGCAGCGGGAGGAGCTTGTGTACCAATTACATAGATGCCGCCAAAAGGGAACAAGCATTTACAATGCAATGGTCTCGGCATTCTTAAAGTTAGAGCTATTGGCATTGCTCATGACATTATTTTTATTTATGCTTTTGTTTTTAAAACATAAATAAATGGCATTGTCATTTACAATGCCTATAGCAGGTCATAAGCCTCCTTTTGTTGGAGTCTCCTGGCTGTCAGCAGTCAGGAGCCTCACACCTGATGCAAATGGAGCGGAGGGCTCTGTGCGTGTGTTTGGGGAGCTCTTTGCGTGTGTGTGGGGGGCTCTTGTGTGTGGGGGGCTCTTGTGTGTGGGGGGCTCTTGTGTGTGGGGGGCTCTTGTGTGTGTGGGGGGCTCTTGTGTGTGTGGGGGGCTCTTGTGTGTGTGGGGGGCTCTTGTGTGTGTGGGGGGCTCTTGCGTGTGTGTGGGGGGCTCTTGCGTGTGGGGGAATCTTGCGTGTGCGTGGGGGGCTCTTGTGTCTGTGGGGGGCTCTTGCGTGTGTGGGGGCTTTTGCGTGTGTGGGGGCTTTTGCGTGTGTGGGGGTCTATTGCATGTGTGGGGGGCTCTTGCGTGTGTGTGTGGGGCTCTTGCGTGTGTGTGTGTGGGGGGGGCTCTTGCGTGTGTGTGGGGGGGCTCTTGCGTGTGTGTGGGGGGGGCTCTTGCGTGTGTGTGTGGGGGGGGCTCTTGCGTGTGTGTGTGGGGGGGCTCTTGCGTGTGTGTGTGGGGGGGCTCTTGTGTGGTCTGTGTGGGGGGGCTCTTGTGTGGTCTGTGTAGGGGGCTCTTGTGTGGTGTGTGTGTGGGCCTCGTGTGTGTGTGGGGGGCTCTTGTGTGTGTGTGGGGCTCTTGTGTGGGTGTGTGTGTGTGCAAATGCAATACGTCTCGCATTTGCGACAGAGTAAGCTATTGGCATTGTAAATGACAATGCCATATATTTATCTGTTTTCAAAACCAACACATAAATAAAAAGTTTGTCATTTACAATGCCAATAGCTCTAACTTTTCCGAAGGCGAAACCGTTGCATTGTAAATGCTTGTTGAGGGGTGTGGCTGCTGCCTGGGCCGAATGGGCTGTTTTTTCCATTACAAACATATGTATGTCTGCTACATGGGCATCACCTATCACATTTATATATCTCTAGAGGCTTAATTTGGCTCAGGGAAATGAACTGAACTTTATGACAAGAACTAATTATTCATTAGCCTGTCAGATCTCTGCAGAATGTCCTAGTTTTTAGAGGTTGAAAAGTTCTGATTTCAGTTTATTTCACTTCAGGGGTGTCATAAATAGAGATGTCAGTTAATTGGACCCAGATGTGTGTTTTCCTATTTGTGTCCTTCTAGAATTGGATATCAGCCCAATTTGAACACCCACTGTTTAGGCACATCCTCATTATATAAGGAATGGATGAGAATGGAGATGAGGAGGGAATGGCTAAGCTACTTACTGCTAATCTTCATTACTCGGATTCTTCTTCCCTTGACCTATTACTTATAGTCTGCCCTCCATCCCTTCTTGTGGTTCTTCCTGTCATTCTGATGGCAGGCTTTAAGAGATATACAGAAAGAGGACCAATCTAATAGGCAGAACCTCCAGGATTTTGTGGCCTGGGATGTCAGATTTTGCGGCAGTAAAAGCACAGTTTGAGATCCCATTCCACTACTCTGTTGCTGGAGACTCTGACAAGTCACTTTCTGTGACTTGGCAGAGTGCCCTGCAGCCCCAGCCCTCGGAACAAGATGGTGTGTGCTGCCAGAGAGAGCATATCAAAATCTGAAAACTGCACTCTCTGGCATCGGTCAGCCGCTATTCCTAAGGTGTGTGCACAGGGCAGCGGGGGGGGGGGGGGGGGTAAATGGATTGTCAGGTATACTGGTGACTCGAGAATGGGAGCACAAGTAGGGTGAGAGGGGGCTGGGAATGTTGGAGGATGTGTGTCTATCATAGGGTGGGAGAGTAGGGTGGGAGAAAAGGTGGTGGAGGGGTGACATTTTAGAGGAGAGGTTGTGGTGTTAGGGACAAAGACGCCAACTTTGCAACTGGGGAACCAAGTTTTAGCCCCAGCGTCGGCTCAACATCCTGTGATTCTGGGCAAATTAGGAAAACTCATCAGCTCTGAAAAACGTATTTAATGTAACTGGAGCTCATGTAAAGCACTCCAAGCTATATGGAGCAACAAAAACAACAACAAACAATATTTACGGGTCAGCAGGTCCCAGGAAGCAAATGGCCGAGGGCCTGTCCGCACAGGTGGAGGGCCCTTTGCATTTTTAAGGCAGGCAACAGAGGTACTTAACACCTCTGCCAGCCTCAATTTATTTGTAGTTCCAATCTTTGCTGGCACTTTTGTAAAAATCGCAGGATTTTTACAAAAATGCAGATTTCACGATTTTTTTGCTAATCGCGATATCCTGTGGGGTCTGAATAGGAAAGGAAGAACGCTTGTGATTTTGTGAAATGAAGATTACTGATAAGTAATCCAGCCATTCATTAACATTTGCTTTCTGCCATTATTTTTTTCTCCCTCTCCCCAGTCTATGCAAATACAGCCACAGAGTAACGCGCTAGCCAGGCTTGTGGCATAACAAGTCTCGGAATGCTGTTGTGACAGTGATCCGAGCCATGGCCTGTCCCTTCCCCGCTGCAAAGTTATGTTTATTCGACTGTCAATAACCACATTCCTTTCTATGCATATTTCATGGTTGGATAGAACACATGGGAGATCCGGATGCGTTCTTCCCTGTCCTGGTTTCTACCCTATTTTTTCATCTGCCTCTTCTGCAGGCCTTCCCTCCTCATTCACAATATTCTATTAGATTGTGTTTCTAGCAGGCAATGTCACTCCAGACCCGGAGATCAGGAAGATTGGTGGAAAATGTCAGCCCCTGTATAACAACCATGTTCGGCTTGTATTCCTAGTTTATGTCCCACAATTGTGTGAATATGTGAAACAGTGTGATACTGAGAAGTAAAAGTGTGCAGATGTGTAGTCTTTATTGTCAATGTGGCCTAAAGCAGTATCATAGGAGATGCAATAAATTATGGGATGTTAATCAATCTGATCTGTTCCTATTCCACTGGTTTCCTGTGATGGCAGGACCAGAAAGCTGCACTGTCAGTGTAACTTTTCTTTCTTCGCCATCAGAAACATGTTGTTGGATTTAAATATCGAAGCTTGTCATTATTGTGTTGTGATTGCATCTATATAGCAATTACTACCCCTGACGAGACATTAAAGACTTTTATGTAGGGTAGCACACTACCTCAGAAACCCAAAGTTAGTAGTTAATTGAGTGGTTATTGGTTATTGTGATTAGTCCTTGTGCACTGAAAGAAACTACTCCATGCATTTATTTGAGTTTTTCGACAGAAGATTTAGTTAGTAGGACTTGGGTGTAATTATTTGCGTAGGTTTGTGCATATATTTAATCAGATGCATAGATAGGCATGCGGCGGATGGAAGATGGGTAAGGAGAGGGTCATTCAATAGAAAGAAGGAGAGAGAACAATCAATTTTTCATGCATGGTTTGAGGAATATTGTGTTGGTAACACTCTCCCAGCTAATAATTTTAAGTTCATTTGTTTATTTAAAGGTTTTCTTTAATGCAAGCAAAGGACAATGGGTGTTAGAGTGCTTTGCAAACAAACAGTTTTTTTTACTGCAAAACAGTAATGTTCATAAGAACAGTAGCACATGACATTTCATGTGAGATTTAATGTAGGAAGAGGTTAACACTGTAATAAAAGTAGTTATGTAACCATGTTTTCACAAAAGCAGTTTCATACTACTTAATTCGTTTTATTCAAAAGGGATTCAATAGAAGAAAGATCAGTTCAACGGGATCCAAGCAAAACAGAACAGAACTGGTTCAGAAGGTTTTGTGAGATATGTTTATGGATGAGGTGTTAAGGAGCATGACGAAGTTTGCTTGTGATCTAGACCACTTCGTTTGGCCAACAAATAATGGCCACCTCCATGAACAATATGGCCTGATTTATGATATCCCTAGAGTTGGGGCGTAGATCAAGTTTTCCGACTATCTACTATTCCCTCCTAAGATTGTGTTTGTCCAGCAGAAAATGTCTCAGATGCCCCCATGTTCACCACTGTGGTTCTGTGATGCATTCCTGCTGCATGAGGTGAGGCCAAGATCAATGTCTCGGTAGCTGGCTGTTTGCCCGGCCAGGCAGGACTGAGGATGAGGGCATCTTTCCAGCATACCGTGACCATCAAGGGCATAGCTTGGTCAGTAAAATTGGGGGTATGAATTTCAGATTTCCAGACAATCACGCTGGCATATAATATTAAAATACATTTTACGACAAGCACCTCACATGATAGGGGCTTACGGGGCAGCGGAAAGAGAGAGGAATGTGTATTGGTATGAGTACTAAGCGATAGAAAGACAATATGATGAAAAAAGATCAACATTTTTTATGACTTTGAAAACAGAGATGAGAGAGAGTTTGTGTGTGTTTTGTCGGTGAGCGCATGCAAAAATCCCAGGTGAAATAAGAACGACACCTCACTATATCCGACTGAAAGCATCTGAACTCAACGATTCATCAGGAAATATATTTATTAGGGGGCGTGTAACACCCCAAACACCCCCCCCCCGAAGCTACAACCCTGGTGAAAAAATATCTACCAGTAGCACCAGCAACTAAGGTCACATCCATGTGTTCCACCACATACGTGCAAGCGCGGTGGCTGCTTATGTTTTAGTGCGATAGTCCATTGCAACCCCGAAAATCTAAGGACCACAAAGTAGTGTTGTTCCTTATCTACCTCATTGGTGCAAAGCCTATACTCTCTTGCTGCAGAACAAACTTATGTTCAAGATATGTGTTTGACTTTTTATCATTCTCACTTAAATGTATTGTATGTAAATATGAATCATTAATATTCAAGTTGGCGGTCTTCAAAATCTGGCCTATTTGAGGCCATCTAGGATAGAGGCATCTCTCTCTCTTCACCTTTCAAATACTGATTATTTTCGATTGTCTTTTTTTCTCAGGGGATTATAAAATTGGTAGCGCAAGTGTTATGCTTAGTGTTTCCTGGGTAGCTGCAGATCAGAATTTTATTAATGGATGAATTCTTAGAGGCCTGTTTATACTCTGTTTCTGGGCCTTCCTTCACGACCCCAGAGGCCAGCATTACAAGTGCAGTGCCTAGGGTCCCAAAATGCAAGCCAGGGGTAGCGGCTGTTACTCAGACACAGATAGATTCTTTTGTGAATTCATTGAAAATTTAACATGGGCTCAGTGACTACCCACGAGCCTGAGGTTTGCAAACGTCAGAAATCTCCAGTTGGTAGAAAGATAGAATTTTTTGTAGCCTGTAACCACAATCTCCTCTAGGGCGAGGTGTACTGCTCTGCTGCCAGCATCTGTGGACTGTCTGACGTAGGCACCACACACCAACCGTCTCTTCTGGCAGCACCAGAAACCAGTGGCGGCTGCTACTTAACAGCAGTTAGGGGAGGGTCTTGGGGGGTAGGGGAGGGAATGAAAGGAAAAAGAAATCACTAACCTATCTGTCAGCTGCTGGCTCTCGGTCCACTTCGCCCACTTCCAGGATTCCAGGGGTAGGAAGCAGAAACAGAAGGCACCCAGGCTTTCAGACTAATAGCAGCGTTGGGATTGGTCTGAGTGCCCTGGTTTGGTGCTCAGAGAGGGACTGGGAGCCTGGGTATGTTCTCCACCCAGGCTGTGCAACACAGCCTGGTGGGGAACATGCTAAGTGCGCATGACTGTTTTGCTGGTCCAAGACGTTAGGCCAAACTATCATGCGCACTTACAGTGTGCCACCACTCCTCCCCCATCTCCTCTGACATAGCCCCACCCACCCCTAACCAGCTGGGCAACAACGGAAAAATAAGATGATAATAACAATGCACCATTATAATTGTATTTTTCGTTTTTCACCTGCTCACAGAGCAGTGGGGATGATCCTCGGCCAAAGCGGAGGACCTGCCCCTGCCGGAAACATGAGCTGAAGCTTTCTTTTCAAATTAAATAGACACTGGTGGAGGGCTCTTTCTTCTTCACTGTTAGCAGGATTTTAATGAAAAATTTCTCCCGTTGGCAAACCCAACGTACTTCCTTGCTGCGCCCTTAGGCATCCAGATTCTCTTGATTAAGAAACGTAGAACTGTTTCTTTGTGAAGAGTAAAATGCGCTGCTTCGTAAAGACATTGATAAATGCAGTATTGAACGTAGCACGAGCAGAGGCGTATCTCCCATTGGTGCAGCAGGTACAGTGGCACGGGGGCTCATTGAAACCTGATAATTGCTGTATTTTGCTATCCCAACAGCATTCAAAGGGGCCATTTCCTCGCTTGCACCAGAGATTGTGGCATCCAAGCTACGCCACTGAGGGTGGCGTTGGTAACCCTTTCTTATAGGCCTTCAGTGGTCTTTTGGAATAGTTATTTTGAAAGCATCTAAAACATACTTTTGCCCTTCCCACAAGGAAAATGTATGAACATAATGGATTTTGATTCCAGTACCATTCTCCAAATTATTTTCTTGAACTGCTAAAAATAGATGCCACGTCTCAGAACGTTAGTATTACAATAAGTACGGTTATGTGAAGCACAGCTTGGATGACATTCAATTGTGTAGTTGTGAAAAACAAATGGTCCTTCAAACATTCAAAATTCGAAAACAGTAAATATAGACCAGAAACAGTATAAGATGTCCAGCTGGACATTAGATTTAATGAATCAAAGTGATTGGTTGTGGTAAAACAGAAACTGATCGAGTGGGACCCAGTCCTGTATCCTTCAAGCACAAACAAAAAAACAATCACAAATGAACACACATTTTTCAGGCAAAACAAAAAGGAAAGCTTTTCGCCAATACGAATAAGGTGGGCAAGCTTTTAGAAGTAAACAGTGATGCACTTGCTTTTATAAATGAGTTTAACGGGCATGCTGTTCAATTGTGTAACAGCCCTCGTCATATGATCCCATAGTGCATTGTGGTAAATGTAGTTTTCAAAGTATTTTCCCTCATTGCTGGGGCTGTGTGGCAAAGTGCTACTGAGATGACATTGATCACGCTGTAAAAAGCAGCATGCTGTCATTTTAAGTTTTGTGTTTGGTGAAGACATAGACAAGCACGAATGATGCTCTAATTCCCACTGCAAATATCCGTGTCAACAACGAGCCAATAGGAACACACAACACTTATGGACACTGAAAGCGCGGCCTGGAGCGTAGCGATGCAAAGGCTTAGGTTTGACATTCACGTTGCAGCTACCAGCACCATGTTGCTTGGACTACCCGGACAGGAAACATGGGTATGTGTTTTGGGTAAGCATGGACGAATTTTGCGAATCTGGCGTTTGCGAATTTGCGGATTTGCGAACTCGCAATCCGCAAAATCCGCGAATTCTCGCGAATTTGCGGATTTTTTTTTGTGTTCGCAAGGATTTCTGCCAGTTCGCGAGGGTTTTGTACCAGTTTGCAATTGCGAACTTACATGTCGGCTCGCAACAGTCGCGATTATGTTGTTTCTATGCCTGGTTCATCATCACAGGTTCCCAGCACCCTCTGTTTCACTTCCACCCTCTGTTTCACCCATGCCACCCTCTGGTACATCAATGCCACCCTCTGGTTCATCATCACTGTAGATTATGGGGGGGAAAAGCAAGCACACCTTGGGGTTGATTTATTAATGTGTCACTGTTTTAAAATTCCAGTCTGCACCTGCTTCCTTATTTGTAATTTGCTTTCTGTTGCAGTGCAATTTTTTTCCCAGGACCTTTGTGGCCTACTTGTAGCTATTCTATGATCCGGCTGTGAGGGTCAGAGCAGGGTCATACAATTGTTGCAACTAGCAACTGAACTCTGGAGGGGCCCCAGTCAGGAAGCACTGCAGGGAATGGTTACTAATGATGAATTTGAACTTTTGCACCTGCTGCTGAGTGCTTTCAGTTTAGCAAAACTTGTTTTTCTGCAGAACAGCAAATGTAATGCCAACAAACTTACTTGTGAAAGTTTATTTCTAATCCAGAAGTGATCCAAAGAAAGTCAAAAGGCCTCAAATCCAAAAAAGGGCAGGCAAATGTCAACCTGAGGAGTTATTCTGATAAAAATCATCATTTTCAGAAGGTCTATGCTGCTTGCTAGTGGATTTCTTGTGAAGAATTGCAAATTTTGAAATTTTGCGAGTGCGAGATTGTTGCTGCCCGCCGCACCTACATGTTCGCAATTGCGAACTTACACCGCACGCCGCAAAATTGTATCACCAAGAAAAAAAAATCCGCTGCGTGCGAGTTTGCGGATTTTCGGTAAATTCGCGAGCGTTCGCGGATTGCGAATTTACCGAAAATCCGCAAAATCCGTGAGCGGAACGGATTTTCCGCCCATGCTTAGTTTTGGGGGTACATGGGAATAGTACTTTTTACCCCTACACTATCAATCAATCAATCAATCACGTCATTTGTAGAGCGCTGTAGAGGTTGCTGGCTGCTTCGTTGGGGTCCGTTGTGCTGGTGGGAGTGTTCTGGCTGAGGGAGGCGGTGAGCTGCTCGGCGGTGATCTTGCTCCAGCATCGGCGGGGGACCTGTTGCGGGTGGTGGTGGGTCGTAGTTTTTTTGAAGCTGAAGTGGACGCAGCTGTGGTCGGTCCAGTGGAGTCCGGTGGCGTGGCTGAAGGAGATGTGCCTGCTGGATGAGAAGACTGGGTCAAGCGTGTGGCCGGCGTAGTGGGTGGGGGTGTTCACTAGTTGCTTGAGTCCGAGGTTGGCGAGGTTGTCCAGCAGGGCGGTGGTGTTTCTGTCGTTGTTGTTCTCCAGGTGAAAGTTGAGGTCTCCTAGGAGGATGTAGTTGGCGGAGGGAAGGGCGTGCGGGCTGATGAAGTCTGCGATGTCTTCGCTGAATTGTGTGCGTGGTCCCGGTGGTCTGTAGATGAGGGTGCCGCGGAGGGTGGTCTTGGGGCCAGTGTATATCTGGAAGTGCAGGTGTTCAGCGGCGGTGAAGGATTCGTCGGAGTTAGTTGAGATGCGGATGGTGTTCTTGTGTACGATGGCGATGCCTCCTCCTGTCTGGTTGACACGATCCTTCCGGGTGATCTTGTATCCGTCCGGAATGGCTATGGCGATGTCGGGCGCTGAGGAGGCGTTCATCCAGGTTTCGGTGAGGAAGGCGACGTCCGGTGCTGTCGTGTCGAGCAGGTCCCAGAGTTCCACGGCGTGCCTGTGGATGGAGCGGGTGTTGAGCAGGATGCACTTCGGGTGGTTGCTGCTGGTGCATGGCTTGACGGGGCCATGCAGGTCCGGTTGCAGGAGAAACTGCAGACTTGGCAGGCGAAGGGTCCGTGGGTGCGTCTCGGGGTGGCTCGGTAGCAGGCAGGGTTCCGTCCAGTGTTGAGTGCGTTGAGTGTTGCGGCGTCGTAGGTCCATCGGGTCGTCTTGCTTCGGCGGGTGCCAGGGGTCCTGGCACTGGGCGCGGTCCAGGCGCGGACGGGCGCAGACAGACTTACCTTTGGCGCACCATCGGCGCTCAATCGGTGCTAACGCTGCGCGCGTCCGCTGCGCGGTCGCTCAGGGGGCGTCATAAGTAAGGAGCCGGGAGGGAGGAGCAGCTGGGTGGCGGGAGCAGGGCGGCGAATGGAGTCGCAGGGGGGGCGGGGCCGCAGGGAGGCAGCGGCGGGAAATCCAAGGGTCTGCGGGCAGCGTGGATCCCAGGAGCTGCGGGCGGCGCTCGAGGGAAACTGCAGGCAGGAGGTGGCAAGGCAAGGCAGGCAGGAGCGGCAGCAGAGGGTGGAATGACCAAGCCCTGAGGAGAGTTGAGCGGTCACTATCTAACACTTACCCTACTGTGGCACTCACTGGAGTGGGAATAGTAATTTTTACCCCTACGCTATCCAACACTTAATCTACTGTTGCCCTAAAAGTATTATGCGTTGTAATGGTATGCTTTGTAATGGTATGCGTTGTAATGGAATGCGTTTTAATGCTAGTTTAAAAAAATGTGTTGTAATGACATGCATTGTAAAATGATGCGATGTAATGGTAGTTGTGGTGTAAAAACTGCATTGTAAAAGCATGCGTTGTAATTTTTTGCATTGTAATATCATATATTCCTACTCAGACATACTTCTAATAAAAAAATAGATGAAACCACAGGTCACAGCAGCCCTGGTTTAATGTTGTCCTCCTCCATACAAGTTGCCCATTGGAAGACCTTTTTTAATCTTTCAAGACACCTGAGCATTAGTGCTTTCATAAGGAGGGCAGATTTTCCTTTGCTATATAACCTGCGGTTTCTTCTTTTGTTGCCACTCATTCAAATGAACCACAAATTCACCGCTGGCAAAGAATCTCATATTTAGAAACTTCCCATACATTCTCTAAATGTCACCCTTCCAGAGCACTCTCTTCAGCATACCATTATACTTATCTAGGGCCTTTTCTAATTTGCGAATTACTCAACATTTTTGCAGATCTGGATCAACGGTCTGCTCTTAGAAGGGCGTCATTGTAAATGGCCCACGTGCATTATATGTTGGTTTCAATATCCCCCAACTTTAGTTGGATTTCCATATGGAAATTAGTCATTCCATCTCACTCCTCCTCAAATCCATTGTTGGGAAATTATGTTTCAAAATTGGGATACCAACTGCGCTTGTTTAATCAGGCAAACATATTGCAATCTCCGCTAATTAGAGTTTTCAGATTTTGCTCCACTGGTGACTTTAGGGCTCGCCCTGCTGAGCATGCGCATTAGTCAGATTCCGTATTGAATTATAAAGTGTGGAACATCAGACATTAACATAGCATTATTGATACTGATATCTTGCAGCAATGGTCAATATTCACACTTGCTATGAGTGGGTGTTTACTTGTGGGTATTGTCATGATGAACAGAAAGCAGCCAAGGAAACAATGCCTTTCAATATGTTTTTAAATTATATTTATGACACTATATTTGTCAGGCACAATTTGGGTATGATATCCTGTTACTAAGGGCCAGGTGTAGTAAGCACTGGTCACAAAATACTGGTCACAAATTTGCGACCAGTGTGGTATTTTGCAAACTGACCTATGTTCCTAATTGATCGGTTCGCAAAATACCAAATTGTAGCGGGTAGCAATTCGTGCTACCTCATAAATATTAATAAGATAGGTTGCACATTGTGACTCACTATGATTCGCTACCATCATATGGACGGTGGCCTGCTGGAGTCAGCAGACCAATCTGTGATGGCTTTGAACGCAGTCCCTTTTTCTTAAAGGAAAATGGAACACGTTTTAAAAAAAATAATAATTTTAACAAACATTTTTTAAGAGTAAGCAGTTGCCCCAGGTGCCACTTAAAAAAAATGTTTTTGTCAGCATTCACAAATGAGAAGGGGTCCCCTGGAGACCCCTTCCTGTTTGCGAATTGTTTACCACTACATTTCAATAATTGGTAAAACATTAATTTTTGCTACCAGATTTTGTTTTCAAAACAATGCATCCCATTCTGATTCATTATTTTGAAGAGATGCTCTAAACACGCTCTTTCCATACCATATACTGTTTCAATATGTAGTTGAAAACCCAAACTACGATTCGGTAACGTGTTACTAAATTGCAATTTGGGTTTGGTATATGCAAAAGGCCATTTTGTGCATGGAAAGGGTCCAGTTTTGAAAATTGTACTCTTTTTGACTGAAACAAGTCTTAGTGCATCTGGATCTTAGTTCCTAGTTCAATAGAGACAAGAAGGATTTTATTATAGAAAATATACCTTTGTACTGTGTTTTAAAACTTTTGTATTCTTTGTGTCAAAGGCAACTGAAAGCACCTAAATTAAAAAAACTCGAAAGATATGGTGAAAAGTTTCTCCGATTGCAACTGCAAAAGGAGTGTTAAAGCCGTTGCTTACTGCGTGACTACACGTTTTGGGTCAAGACAACATTTATATCTGGTCTGAATGATTCCCAGAAGCTCTCTACAGGGTGGCGGCTTTGTCTCTGAGAGGTCCAGTTGAAGAATTTTCACGTGACACCATAGTACCGGTGGGAGATGCTCCATTATGCTGAAGTGTGGATAGCCGAAGTCTACAACACAGGGTCAACCTTGTCCCATGAAACGAAGTGCACAGACTCAGAGATGCAGTGGGGATGCTAATTGTGTTGTATACAAGGATCTTAAATACGTGCTGTCCGGGAGCGTAGAGCTGCTTTGCGCAAGAATGAAGCTGTCAGACTTTTGCAGCCCTTTTTACACCAAATCGCAAAGACAAAGTGGCATTTACTCAGCACTTCTCAGACCCTAAACACCAACCGATGGCCAGATTTTGTATGTCTCATTATGAAGCAAAGCTCTGCTTGTCAACTACCTGATGGGAACGGACAAATAGCTCACATACTCAGCAGTATTTTAAATATCAGCCCTGGTGGTGTCTGCTCTGACAGCACAGCTTTTGTACAATATGTTGCAGCACTTAGTGGGCTTGATTTGTTTCAGTAAAGGAGTTTGGAGGTGAATACACAAGGCGTTCACACTCTGGGACAGGTAACAAAGAGAAGTGGTTATTGTCTCCATTTGAAAGGGGCCAGCTTTGGAGAGTGGTCCTCTTCCTCCCTGGCAGTGGCCAGACATGGCAATCAAAATGCAGGTCTCCATCCTGTAAAGGTGTTAAATCTTCATGATGGGGACATGTTGGGGAACGGGGTACCACAGTCGTCTTCTTTAATTTGTAAAACTACTGTATCGCACACCTCATGAATGTGGATACCTTGAAATGGTGAAGTTTCTTGAATAGCATCTCCAGGTGTTTCATTCATGTTGTGAACGCAGAGTCTGTTTTATAACAGAGCTGTTGAAACAAGGGGTTCAATGATGCCCCTTTGAACCCTCTGCCAAGTAGAAAAGTACATTGCCCTTCAGTTACATGAGCAGGGAACCAGGCTATATTCATCTCTGAAAACTTACCTGCTCAGCAGAGGGAATATTGTGTAAGCGCCCACCAAGAGGGTGGAATCTACCTGTTTTTCCTATGCATGCATTAGATATTTCCTGCAATTGTTGTGGCTTAGTTTACTATCTACAGATATGGAGCAACCCAACCAGCATGCTACTTTCTATATCTGGGTAAGCTAAGAAGGGCTGATCTCTGGTTAGCCAAGGTATTATATAGTAATGTCAATTCTGATATGACCCTGCTGCCCACGCTAATAGTAATACAATAATACTCAGCGGTCGACACCCAACCTTGGCTTATTAATCTTACAGTCACATACCACTGCTATCTGCTGTAGGTCTTCTACGTCACTCAGTTCTGTACCAGCCAATAAACCAACCATCACCAACTGAACAGACATGGAATACCTGACAAGATCTGTCACATACAGCTGGCCAATCGGAGAACTCTAATCAAGCTCACCACTGCAGGTCCCAATTAACTACATACTGCAACTGCTTGTTTACGTCTCACAATGACACTCAGATGTGGAATGATTGTAACAAAGCCCATCCCAGCAGTTCTCCCTCACCATTACTCTCTTAAACCATGACTGCTCAGTACCAAAACAAATCTTTGAACAAAAATATCATGCTGGACAATCGAGTGCAGTAACCAGCCCTGAAGACTATGATCATAAGAAATATCATACAGGGACCTGCAGAGGTGCTCAAAGCTGCCAGTATATGGAAATCCATACATTGCATGCCTGTCTCTCATCATCCACCACACTCCTAAGCACTGCATCCTCAGAAATCGATAACCACACATTGGTGGTGATCTCGCACAGAAGGGAAACACTTCCAACATAGGACCACTAAACAAAGACAGTACCCTTCTAGCCACGCACCCTACATGGTGTAGCATGCTACTCATATAGGTAAGGGCTTCAGTGACACCCAGAGGGCTAGTAAGCGCCGTATAATTGCTGGAGTACAATACAATGCCTGTCCCCTCAATCAGATTGCTGTAAAGCACATTTGTGTTCCTTAAAAGCCATTTGTTGGAATTTCCACGAAACCTCGTTCCACACATGCAGGTTTTCAGTGCCCCCTTCCTTGAAGTGTGCATGACGTGCCTGAAGTTGCTTCATTTACCTTTGATGTGGTGGTTGTTTCTGGGAATAGGAAGGGATATGACCTCAGCTCTGAGCTCACTGCTGTGATTAAAGTGCTCACTCATTAGCATTCCGTTTCTTGTTAGGAAAATAACGTTATTTGCAGAGTGCCGGCCCATACTTAATCCCGAATTTTAGGGATTCAGACATTCTGAGCGTTTCTACCCGAACCCTCTGAATAGACAATCGGGATGACACTTGAAGAGATGAACAAAAGGCAATGTAATGCAATTTAAATTAGTATACATAAAGCGCTTGTACACTCACAGGTGTTTCTTGGCGCTTCTTAGTAGCATGACACCCTACTCAGATAAACATCAGGTGTAGTATGGGAGGAAAAGCAACATCTTTAATCTGTTTCATGAACTGAAAAAGATTGGAAATCAGCCGGAGATGGAGGCCAGTTTCCTCAGAGGCCGACAAACACAACAGACAATGCATTAACTTTCATTGCCTTTAGAAATGGAAACAGCGGGGTTGTTCTCAGAAGTTGTTTTGTGGGACCATAGAGCGATGGACAATACACATAGCCTTAAGAGACCTGTTGGGATGTGAACTCAGAGCAAAGAGCAGGGAGGTAGCAGACTGTAAATAGTCAGCACCTATGGCGTGCCAAGCTGCCATATTCTGGATCACATGCAGTGTAGCCGGGTAACACTTGGAAATTTAGAGATAAACAAAAGTTTTTCATAATCATGTTTAGAACTGATCATAACTGTCAAGGCCATGGACCAACCAGAGGAGGTCCCCTTGTTTCAAGTTGAAAATGCGGGAAGAGCATAGTGCCTCAATGTGAGAAACCAAGGTCGGGTCGCCATAGCTAACGCCATATACCCATAGTTGCAGAATCAGATATGCAATATAATGTAAGGATATAAACATCAGCCCCTGCTTGCTCATCCAGGTGTAGCATCCTTCCAGCCGGGCACTACAATGAGAAGTGACTAAATATTCTTTTATTTGACTAAACAGCAATACTTCTTTTGTAGGTGTGAACACTCTAGTTTTCTCTGAAAAAAATAATCAAGACTAGGGAGGTGTGTGGGGTAGGGAGGCAAAGAAGGAAGTAGTACCATATGAGAAGCCAAGACTAAAGAGACACCGGGGTGGTAAGGCAGATTGAGATCCTAAATATAAAGATGCACCAGTGGCTGGGAGTTTGAGAATGGGAAAGCAGCAGGTGGTGCGATGTGAGATGCTAAATGCATAGGATCATGGGCGCCGATGAGTAAAAACGACAACAGGGTGTAAACCTAAGAAAGAAGAGGCAGTGGAGGTGGTAGTCCACAACCAGAAAAGTGACCCTGGATTGACGTTCAGTACAAAGCGTTGCTCCATGACCTCCCTAGGGAAGCCAGCAAGGATTATAATAGGCCAAAGTAAACAGATATATGGTGTAGGTGCACTCTGCTGCACCTGGGTGAAGAATTTTGTTTTAAGTTCGTTGTATTCAATGTTTATATAGCTCTCGCTTGATTTGTTGGTTGCAAAAGGCAATGATTAGGAGAAAAACGGTGAACATCTGCAGACTGAGTAAATGCCTGAAGTATAGGTAGTGAATCTTCAGTTCTTCATGGTTGGTCCACTTCATGGTAGGTCCACGTCATGGTAGGTGGGCAGAGGTAGGGAGTTCCAAGCGTTGAACTTTTTTGGCACAGCAGTTTGCCTGGATCATTAGTATTTATTCTCAGGTGCAGTAAGAGACTGATCTAGAGGGCTGATTTTAGGTGTGTGGTCATATTGGTATGGTAGTAGAAATATAGACAGTTGCTCAGGTGTGCTGCTGTGCAGGGCCGTATGCACAAGGAAGATAGAATTTCATTTGGCCTTCGGCCAATCAGCCTCCAGTAGAGCCACGTCAATAATGGTGTGATGCAATCACTTCTTCCTGGGTCACCTTCAGCGGGGATTTTTGGAGAGTGCCCCCCCTCAAAGGCATTCTTGGTTTTGAAGGTGAGTCTGGGGGCCCTGGGTAGGGTCTGCTATGTCTGTGCTGGTTTTTCTCATTGTTCCCATTTTACTAAGAGGTTTTAGCTTGTTCTTTTTTTGGATCTGGATATTTAAATTATATAGTGACCACATTTCTAAAAAAGTTGTAAATCTGCAACCATAGAAGTACTCCTTGATTGAGTGCAAATGTATTACTTTTTGTAATTCACAAAACATTGGCTGTAGCTGGCTGAGAAAGATGTGTGCAGCTTCCAATTTCTGGGAATACTACTGGCAATCAAACACCCAAAAGGTGATAGGATGAATGCTTGCAAATAGTCTAGCCAAGGGCAACCACTCAAGGTAGCATACCAACCGTATCGCTTTTCATCCACTGTGCTACTTCACACAGTGGCCCACCTAATGTAAACCAGTACTGCCCCTGTTCCTCATGGAAACAGTGCATCCCAAACCTTGGTCGTCTCATGCCTCCACCCTGCAGCCCACTGCTTTTTTAATTGGGAAATTTGGGATTCACACTCTCTGAATATCGCTAACTAATCTACGCTCTGCCCTGTGGGAGGGATTTAGCAGGCACTTAAGTCCTGATTTTCAGTCATTCACACCTGAATGAGTATCAATGTGCTCAGGTGCACATCTGCAGCCCAGATAGTATGTGGCGTACCGAGTTCTGGCCCAGTTGGCTGGGTTCTCCTCTTCGTCCCATCAGCATGGTAAAGATGAACCTTGGCTTGTACTGTATGACACACATCTCACACTCAGTAACTTCAATGTCCAGTCAGATTTATATCTTTTAAATGCATAGGTCTTTATTTACATATAACAAATGCATTTCGGGAAGTGATTTCCCTTCGTGCGAGTACAGTGCTTTACTCTTGAAATCACAAATAGGCCATCTCTGTGTCTAACGTACTCTGCCATGTACAGCAGTGTATATCCATATAGACACAAATCTTAATGCATTATAAATCACATTTGTTTAAATGATAGACTTTTAGAAAGAAAATCTGTTTCTGAAGCATTCAATGGTAAGATGTCCCTGGGAGGTTTTCCCTTGGGGTCGCGAGCAGAGCGTGATTAAAGGGCAATACTGGCGCTGGTTACTGTCATTTAACACTGGGTGTCAGGTCCTCAGGTAAGATTTCACTGCAATTGGAAAACCAAATCATCTGCTTTTATATTTTTCTTAACATGTTAACCAATAACATATGGTGTGGGATTTACAGAAGGATATCATGAAATGAGGGGTATAAGCCTCAGGCTTGTTCAAAGATTGCCATAAGAGAAAATCCATGCACAGAAAAGAGAAAGTAAAAACAAGAATGAAACCATGGCTGATTGTTTCATTCCAAAAATCACTGTAGGATACAGCATTGGTGATAAAAACCACAAAATTACTCCTTTAGCACTCTTGGTTCTACGATGGTAGCTGGGAGGGAGAAGTCATGATATACTCCAGGAATTGGTAGTAGGTTTGTTACTCATATACTGTATATCCATTTGTGATGGATAATCTCCTTCACGGAGGGCATTTATTGCCCAAAGTGCACTGGGGATGGGCAAACGATACCAACCAGTTGTATCAAGGCATAGAAATCACTATGATCATTACCATAAATGAAGTTATACTGGTTGGATGTTCATAATAGAATGCAAGGCACTGTTCAATCAGCCGAACTTTGGAGAAGTTTTAAAACAATGAACATTAATATCCGAACCATGGACAACCTACGAATTAAGTACCGGGTCAAACAGTACATCTTAGTGCGCAAACTTGCAAGCGATACGCTAGGCACTAGACAGTCCTGTTGGAGACCAGTTAGTGCTCCAGCTGGTCCCCAGAGTCAAAGTGATAATATAGTGACTAATGATGCTAAAAAGTGGGTAGCACCTGCAGTAAGTCCTTGGAGTGTGCCAAGCTTTAGGAGTCCATATGACATGAACGGCTGGTTGTGTTTGGAATCAGGGCCGACCTTAGCACTAGTGGTGCCCGGTGCGACAATTGTTTTTGGCACCTCACATCAATGACCTCCTGCACAGATTCCCTCGCTTTACCCTCCAACAGTGCCTCTCATCTCTATTTAGCCTCTCTCTCACAATCATTTCATTTGTTTTAATGCGCTGGGTGGGGTTGGCTTTACTGATAGGAATGTGTATCACACAAATGAACCCTTTTTAGCAACATTAATAATAGGTAATGGAAGATTGGGAGGAAAACATTACATCCTAATCTGTATTATGCAGGCCTGGACTGGTCGTTGCATGCACCGGGCAATCCCCCGGTGTGCCTCAAGGGTGGGGGACGGTTTTGGGCCCCTGGGGGCCGTTTTTGTTACAGTGCCGTTTTTGCAGCGTTGCTGCAAAAACGACCCTGTAACAAAATCGGCCGAAAACCGGCCCTGGCAAAGAGCGCGGTTACACCCCCAACCCCCCCAACCCGGGGGGGCCCGCCGAGCACTTTGCCAGGGCCGGTTTTGGTTCCCAGTCCGGCCCTGGTATTATGTAGCTTGCATATAGCTCTTTGATGACAGTTGATAGGTCACTGGGCTATACTAGGAGTGTAACATATCAACTGCTGTAACAAAAGGATTTCTGTGACAAAAGCCGTAATCCACTGAGCTATCCACATAATATACAGTTCTGTGATCTGCATGGTATGCTTTTTTTGCAGCAGGCAAATTAACCCTCTAAGCTACTTTATAAGGAGTCAAACTGCCACTACAAAAAACTCTGATCTCTCTCCAGCAGGAATATTAATCCCCAGAGTTATGTTCACATTGTATTGCTGCCTTGAAACTGCTGGAAGCACAAGGGACTCTGCAGCAGGTGCTTTTAAAAGCATAAGTTGTTTCTAAACACAGGCCCCCCTTCCCTGAGGCAAGTGGCAGGTGCGACTGCACCTGTCGCACCACCCTAAAGCCAGTCCTGTTTTGAATTTTCAGGTGTTAAAGCCACTAAAGCATCTATTGGACCCGGTGCTTCCCATTTATAACAGGGCAACTGTGATATCTTCATAACCGTAAATACTAGAAAGATGGCGCCAAACCCAGGGAGACCAATCTGACCCACCAACACGCTATCCCTCTTATGTTGGAAAATTATGAATCTCACATGGTCAGGAAAGAGTTTGTGAAGGTTTACCTTGATGCAGGCGCACCACACTCACAGTCTCCAGCTGACCCTTGAAGTGCCTTTCAAATAAAGGCATTCACTTCCGTTTTGACAGCTGATCTGAGTTGTTCTCGTGGCTCCAGGGCAGCTAAGCTCCTTCAGACAACCTCGAACCTCCTTGTAGGAGACAGCTGCGGGAGAAGAGGAGAAACGCTGGCATGTAGGCCTAAATCGATTTTCCTCAGGGGTGCAGACTTTAGAACCTGCACCCCTCCCCCTCGCCCGGCCGCCCCCTCCCCTCCCACGGGTGGAGGTTTATTTTGCGCATCCAAGGATAGCACAGGCTGATTTTTGAAACCATAAAAACATGTCTTATCTCCGGCGATGTTACCCATCCCCTGGGAGACGTGCATGATTCGGGCAGAGCTCATCTTGAAATGTGCACTTTGTGATTCAGATTATCGGGTCCAGGGCTTGCAGTATTATGGCTTGTGACTTTTTGTCATATTAAATCATTCTAAAAAGAAATGTTATTCTTGCATGACTGCAGTTGATGTCTAGTTGTCTGTATAGTCACAGAGCTGCATCTTTTGAGCAGAGAACCATGACAGATCATCATTCTGCCAGGAGATGCTTGGTATATTTACCGTCTGTGAGCATCGCGAGGTGACAGTGTATTCAAGCTAGGATCTGTTTTGAGAAAGATGTAATTAATTTTGAATGTCGGATGCAAGAAATGTATTTTATGTGCTGTGCCATAGTATATTTGTAACCCACTGGGTATTTAACTCTGGTACATAACGCACCATGATCCGTGAAGAGTTTTTAGACACTTTGCAAAGTTTACAACTTGGTTCAGTTCACGCAAACAGATTTGTGCATTGGCATAGAGTGCATTGGCATAGAGTGCATTGGTGTAGAGTACAGTGGTGCAAAGCAGAATAGCGTGGAGTAGGTGCAATGACAGAGTGCAATGTGTAGAGTGGCATAGCATGCAGTGGCATAGAGTAGAGTGTTGCAGACTAGAGTATAGTGGCATAGAGTGCAGTGGTGCAAAGAATTTGGCATAGAGTGCAATGCCATAGAGTGCATTGGTTTTGAGTAAGCTGGTGTTGTGCGCACTGGCCTAGAGTGCGGTGGTTAAGAGTAGAGTGGTGTAGAGCACAGTGGCATAAAGTAGAGTAGTCCAGAGCAATGTAGAGTGGTATTGAGTGGTGCAGTGTTGATTGCAGTGGCAGAGAGTGAAGTGGCGCAAAGTGGGGAAGGGTGGCGTAGTGTGAAGTGGTATATAGTGCAGTGGTATGGAGTAGATTGCTTCAGAGTAGAGTGAAGTGGGGTAGAGTAGAGTGGTGCAGGGTAGAATGCAGTAGCATAGAGTAATGGTATAGAGTGCACTGATGTAGAGTGGAGTGATACAGAGTAGAGTACACTTGCATACAGTGAAGTTGTATAGTTTGCAGTGTTGCAGATTAGATGGTGTAGAGTGGAGTAGTGCAGAGAAGAGTGGAGTGGCCTAGACCTGAGGGGCATGGAGTGCCGTGACGAAGAGTGCAGTGGTGCAAAGAATAGCGAGGTAAAGTGCATTGGCATATGGGAGAGGGATGCAGAGTAGAGAGACGTAGAGTGAAGAGGCATAGAGTGCAGTGGCCCACACTACATTAGAATGGTGTAGAGTGGATTGATGCATATTGCAGTGGCATAGAGTGATTGGTGTAGGGTTCAGTATAGTAGTGTAGAATAGAGTGCTGTGGCATAGTGTGCAGAGGAGAGTGGTACAGAGTAGAGTGGTGTATAGTTCAGTGACAGAGAGTGCAGTGTTGCAGAGTAGAGTGCAATGATGTGGAGAAGAGTGGCATATAGTGCATTGGTGTCTAGTGCAGTGCTGTAGAGTAGAGCAGTACAGAATAAAGTGGTGTAGAGAGCAGTGGTGTAGAGAAATGTGGTGCACAGTAGAATACAGTGGTGTAGGATTCAGAGAAATAGAGTGCAATGGCGTATAGTACAATGGCGTACAGAGCAGTAGTGTAGAGGGCTGTGGCGTACAGTTTAGTGACATAGAGTGTTGCAGAGTAGTGTATAGTGGTGTACATTGCAGTGGTAGATTGGCATAGTGTGCAGTGGCATTGAGGGTATTGGTTTTGCGTAAAGTGGTGAAGAGTGCATTGGTGTAGAGTGCAGTGCTATAGGGTGCAGCAGTGTAGAATAGAGTTGTGCAGAGTGCAGTGGAGTAGAGTGGTTGAGTGGTTTAGAGTGTAGTGGCTTAAGGTAGATTGCCGTGGCATAGGGTAGATTGCAGTGGCTTAGAGTGGAGTGGTATAGAGTGGAATGTCGCAGAGTGGAATAGAGTGGTGTAAAGGGCAGTGGCCTAGAGTATATTGCTTCAGAGTAGAGTGCAGTGGCATAGAGTAAAGTGTCTTAGAGTGGATTGGCATGGAGTGCAGTGGCGTAGAGTGGAGCGATGCAGAGTAGAGTGGTGTAGAGTGTAGTGGTGCACTGTGCATTGGCTCAGAGTGCTGTATAGTGGCATAGAGTAGAGCACAGTAGCATAGATTGCAGTGGTGCTGAGTAGAGTGGCGTAGAGTGTAGTTGTGTAGAGTGTAGTGGTGTAGAGTGTATTGCAGTGACTGTAGTGGGATAGAGTGTATTAGCATAGAGTGGCTTAGAGTGGTGCAGTGGCATAGAGTAAAATGGCATAGAGTGCAGTGGCATAGAGTAGCAAGGCATAGAGGAGAGTGGCAGAGTGCAGTTTTGCAGAGTTGACTGTCGTAGAGCGCTGTGTTGTATAGTAGGATGGCGTGGAGTGCATTGGTGACGAGTGCAGTGGTGTAGAGAGCAGTGGCGTAGAGTACAATGGCGCTGAGTAGAAAAGAGTGGCTTAGAGTGCAGCGATGTAGAGAATAATGGTGTAGAGTGCAATGTCATAGCGTGTTGCAAAGTATAGTGGCATAGAGTGCAGGGTAAATTGGTGTAGAATGCAGTGGTTAGAGTATAGTGCAGTGGCGTAGAGCAGAGTACTGCACAGTAGAATAGAGTAGCGTGGAGTGGTGCAGAATAGATTGCAGTGGCATAGAGTAGAGTGGAGAGGTGCTGAGTGGAGTGGCGCTGAGTGTAGTGGTATTGAGTAGATTGAGAGAAGAGTGAAGTGGCGCAGAGTGGAGTGGTGCACAGTAGAGTGCTGTAGTACAGGGTCGAGCACAATGGCACAGAGTGCATTGGTGTAGAGTGCAGTGCTATAGGGTGCAGCAGTGTAGAATAGAGTTGTGCAGAGTGCAGTGGAGTAGAGTGGTTGAGTGGTTTAGAGTGTAGTGGCTTAAGGTAGATTGCCGTGGCATAGGGTAGATTGCAGTGGCTTAGAGTGGAGTGGTATAGAGTGGAATGTCGCAGAGTGGAATAGAGTGGTGTAAAGGGCAGTGGCCTAGAGTATATTGCTTCAGAGTAGAGTGCAGTGGCATAGAGTAAAGTGTCTTAGAGTGGATTGGCATGGAGTGCAGTGGCATAGAGTGGAGCGATGCAGAGTAGAGTGGTGTAGAGTGTAGTGGTGCACTGTGCATTGGCTCAGAGTGCTGTATAGTGGCATAGAGTAGAGCACAGTAGCATAGATTGCAGTGGTGCTGAGTAGAGTGGCGTAGAGTGTAGTTGTGTAGAGTGTAGTGGTGTAGAGTGTATTGCAGTGACTGTAGTGGGATAGAGTGTATTAGCATAGAGTGGCTTAGAGTGGTGCAGTGGCATAGAGTAAAATGGCATAGAGTGCAGTGGCATAGAGTAGCAAGGCATAGAGGAGAGTGGCAGAGTGCAGTTTTGCAGAGTTGACTGTCGTAGAGCGCTGTGTTGTATAGTAGGATGGCGTGGAGTGCATTGGTGACGAGTGCAGTGGTGTAGAGAGCAGTGGCGTAGAGTACAATGGCGCTGAGTAGAAAAGAGTGGCTTAGAGTGCAGCGATGTAGAGAATAATGGTGTAGAGTGCAATGTCATAGCGTGTTGCAAAGTATAGTGGCATAGAGTGCAGGGTAAATTGGTGTAGAATGCAGTGGTTAGAGTATAGTGCAGTGGCGTAGAGCAGAGTACTGCACAGTAGAATAGAGTAGCGTGGAGTGGTGCAGAATAGATTGCAGTGGCATAGAGTAGAGTGGAGAGGTGCTGAGTGGAGTGGCGCTGAGTGTAGTGGTATTGAGTAGATTGAGAGAAGAGTGAAGTGGCGCAGAGTGGAGTGGTGCACAGTAGAGTGCTGTAGTACAGGGTCGAGCACAATGGCACAGAGTGCAGTGGTGTAGAGTACAGTGGTGCACAGTAGATTAGAGTGATGTAGAGTGCATTGGCATAGTGCACTGGCATGGAGTGGAGTGGTACAGATTAGAGTGCATTGCCATAGAGTGCAGTGGTGCAGAGTAGAGTAGACGGGCTTAGAGTGACATGGCAAAGAGTGGAGTGATACAGAGTAGAGTACAGTGGCATGAAGTGGTGCAGAGTGGAGTGGTGGAAAAGTGGAGTGGGGTAAAATAGACTATGCATGGTATAGTAGCGTACTGCTATTACAGACAGTACATCTTAAAATTAAATTACCATAACACTTGCACAGGCATACAGTTTTACTAATAAAAGAATACAGTGCACAACAATAATGTGTGGAAATGTCACCACCAAGTGTATTGATTTGTTTTGATTGTATTAAAATATTTGTTTCCACCACACTTCAGAGCCTTCCTCTGGTACAACCATTGTAGCCAGTATCACACAAATCCTCTCACTTTGAAGTCAGAGATGACAAAGTAAACACCAACCTCCATGGAAGACAGAGCCTGACATTTGACCTCTGTCTTTGAACACACAGCAAATGTGACAAGATAAGAACAAGATTTAAAGGCCTGAATACAGAAATCGAGCACTTCTGAGAAGGATACAGTAAGTAAGCCTTGGGCCAAGGACGGGAAAAACTCAAGCTGGACAGCCATAAAAGAATAAAGCAAGCAAATAGACAACAAGCAAATGTGAGTTGCAAACCACAAAGCCAATGGTAAGCAATGGGCGGAATGCACTTCCAGAGAAGCTGTCCAAATGTCCCCAGAATTGTATTAGCAAACCAGACTTCGACCTAAAAATGGCTACCTGGTTTCGAGTAGGACCCAGGATACGGTCTAGCTGTGTGATCTTCTGCAAGTCACTTCACCTCCCAGCACCTCAGTTACCCAGCAATGGTTGATCGGCTTTAGATTGACAGCACTTTACTGCAGGCCCAGTGGTTGTTTTTTCCGACTTCGTGTTATTACAATTACTATTGTCCTGTTCCAGTGAGCGAGGGATATTTTTCCAAGTAAATTGCACAGTCAGCGTGTGTTATTATCTGAGCTTCAATCTTATGTCCCGCCGAGACCAAACGCCCACAAAGCATCTTTTATTCACGCACAAGGTATTTTTTTCACGTTTAAGTCTTTGAAGTAAAAAAATGTAGAGGCAACAACAAGGACCGCTGCAGGTTCAGGCACCACCTTTCTGTCTTTTTCAGAAACGGCGACTGCCCATGTAGAGGCAGTGAGATAGATGAAGGACGGGTGTAAATATCCCCAGAGCGTCAGGCATGGAGTAGCCTGCAATTCATGGCGGCACAGACTCGGCACAGCTTCACATGAATGTATCCACGTGCTGCCATGTACCGCTTCGATAAAGGGACCCTTCCTGGGTTTCTTGGCGCCTAGATGGCCGCAAGTGCTTTTCTGTCAGTGCTCCCTATAGTTTAAGGCAAGGGGAAACTCGCGCACTGTCGTTTTGCACGGTATGCTTTGCACCAATGGAGGGCTCCTGAGTAAAACACTTGTTATTTGTGATATCCTTAAAAAAAAATCTGAATATGTAAAAATCCTTCTGAAATGTTCTTGGTACCTTCCCATATTTAAAATGCATGCCTTTTAGGTGTGCATTCAAGGTGTGCATAAGATGATTTACCAGCACTCATAGGAATTTAGCAGTAGGCTCTAATGTTTGCAACTTGCATTTAGCAGTCTGTCGACACAGATCACATGATGTGCCCCTCAGTGCACGGCCGGTGAAACCCACGTGGGCACCTTTGGTAATTAGTGGGAACGCTTAGTACTGTGTGACTCGCTTACAACCCCCGCCATTTTGTAAATACAAGTGGAGGAGGCTAAAGTGTCATCTCTCCGATCATATTGAAACAGTGGTCTAATGCAGCACAGGGGGGGTCCGGTCCAAGCAGTTCCAAAAGTGAGCGGCAGTTGTGTTTGTGGGATCAACGTAAATGTTAGGCCACACACTCAGACCCATAAGCAGCAGAGAGACGGGTATAACACGGGCCTGAAGCAAAGTCCCACGATGTGGCCAAGTGTCCGTCCCACGGCTGTACGGGAGCATGTGTAGGCAGGCTAAGAATGGACACGGAGTTGGATGGCTGCGCAGCTCTGTCCAAGAGTGCAGCACTGCTTGAACTGTGAGAGAAGGACTGTAGAGGTCTGTAACCATCCATACATCCATACCAGCTGGCAGGACAGAGCTGAGAGTCAACGTGCATCTGAACCATCAGATACTGAGACTCAACTCTGAAAGCGTAATGTGGACCATTCTAGAAGCAAGCTCCATCTTCTACCCAATTTTCAGCCATAATGAGGGATGGACAGGAAAATTGGGCGTGAGTGAAACGGAGGATACACATAATTTTCATGTAAAGTTCACTTTGCATGTCGGCTGCTTGAGAATTTTAGATGAGGAATGCAATCATGCGAAAATATTTTTGTATTTTCCAATGTATCAATTTCTAAAGTATCACAGGGGACACTGCTGTGGCAGCGTGTGCTGCTGTAGAACACATCCACTTTCACAGTTTCCACAAGACTTCTCTGCTCGAACCCAATTGTGCAGCAAAAATTACCCAAAAAAAATAAGCAGGAGAAAACAAACATGACGCTAAATACTTAAGACCCATTATTTACTTGCAATTATTCTAGTGTAATAAAGATTTCAGTTGGCTCGACTACGGGAAACCTCTGTCCGAGATGGACAAACCTTAGGAGGAATTTTACCTTTCATATCAGAAAATCAATGTCAACATCATAATAACTAATCACTGCTGAAAATGAATAGGACGTTCTAAAAGCCACTGTTTAAAGCTACTTTTATAATGTAAAGTATTTTGTTCAATATAAGCCGTAGGGCACTCTACAGTTTGGCCCTTTGCGCCATCGTTGCACAGCATTATGTTTTGCAGGTAAACCCAACCGATGAGAAAATGCAAAGAGATTGTTTTTTTTCAAATCTGAGTCGAGCATCTTCTAAAAACACTGGGCATTAAGCAGCTGAACTTGAGAAAATCCCAGCTGACCAATTGCAAATGGTTTCCACTGTGTACAGTTGTACTAAGAATTACCAATGTATGTGCCACATAGAAAATGTTAGGGTGTCCTAGTGAATGCAAAACACCAACTAAAACCAACAAATAAAGTTTGTCAGCATAACTCTGTTCTCAGATGCAACTACAACGATCGGGATTGTTCTCCATGCCAGTTCAAGTATATCCATAACCTACACAACAGCAATTGGATCCACCGGAAGTGAGTGATTGATGGTACTAGGGGTTGTGTTTGGATAGATGACGTTTAACATTCAGCCCAGGGTCTCACATCCGCACAGTGAATGCTAGAGGGGATCTTATGGGATCATAGACTGCATCAGTTATTTCTCAGCCTTGAACCACAACTGCTTCAAGTGTTTACAATAAGAGTATTTATTTGATCATGTCTGCACTGAAGCTTTGTTGAAATGAGAGGCCCTAAGGCACAGAATTCGACAAAGAATCCGGGCTCCCCTCTGACAGGTGCTTGCAGTGTGCAGTGTTTTGCAGAACATCTTCCTCTCACTCATGCAGCAGTATATTTATTCTGTAAAATGAATTCTTCATACCGATTAAAAAAAAAATATAGATTTCTGTTACCTTTTGTACGTATTGACAATAAAAGTAGGTCTTCATCTCCCTGCAATAAGTAGGGCAGGAGGTGGAGGAAGAAAAGAGCGAGAGAGAGAAAAAGCGAGGGAAAGAGAGAGAAAGAGACAGAAAGAGGAGAAGAGGATTTAAAGAGACAGGATTTGGAATTCTATCTTTCACACAGATTTGGCAATCACCCTTCCCCTTTCACTTCAGAAAAGATGTGGAGAACCTTCTCTGTAAGAGATACTGTGTCAAAATAACAACCCGGTACTATTCTGTGACTGGAAGAGAAGCCCCTATTCTCAATCCCCGCTTATTTTCATATTTCCAGTGCTATTCGCAATACCTTTTCACTGCTGTATATTCACTCTGCACATTGGTCATTTGCCCTACTGCTACAATGAGCACTTGATTTGTAAAAAAAAGGAAAAAAATATATATCTGAAGCAGTGGCTGGTATCTAATACCAAGGCTGCCTAGTCACCTCAGACCTCTTCCTTCCACCACCCTACACTTACTGTCTTTTTATCTCACAAATGTAAATGTAAATTGATACTTGTATAGCGCACTACTCACCCGCAAGGGTCTCAAGGCGCTTGTACTGTGGAACCCATCCTGGCTTTCCCTGTGAGGCGTCCACTCCTGGGCACCCCCAAGGTGGAGGCCAGGCATCCTTAGCGTTGTGGGGGCCATTGTGGAGATTAAGCAAGCTATTGCCCAGAGTTGGACTCAATGATTGGAATAGGCACCGAGGCGAGAATTATCAGGTCCGTGGAATTTTGAGCCCAGGACCCGCCGATGCGGGGAATTGAACCCTGGTCCCGGGCTAGACCTCTGCATCAGGGTCTGCCGCTCTAACCATTGAGCCACACTTCTCCAGGCTCCTTTTCTTCCCTGCTTCCTCCAGTTGTCACTGATCCCTATTTTCATTTTCCTCCTCCTTGCTCTTTTGTGCTCTGGCTCAAATAGTCCTTGTAAAAAAAAAATAATAATAATCTGGTGACCACCCCCTGCAGTAATTGGCACAAATTCAGCACCAATACTCTTTCTCCACTTTCTCTTTTCTACAGCTTGCTCCATGAATGTTTTCTCACTATTGTACCCCTAGTTTGTAGCAGTGTTCACTTACTCTACATCTGGGAATGTCTTTTAGAAGTCTCCTACATGCAAACAAAGACAATTAAAATTAAGAACACTGCTTCATAGTACTTCTGGAGAAGCAAGAACACCTTATGGGACCATGTAGACCGTGGCAGATTATCCACCAGGTTGCTTGGGAGGTGGAAGGCATGGCATCCACCACCCTGGCATTGGGCTGGCTGTGCTATTTCGAGATCCCTGCCTCCTCGGCTGGGAACTTTGTGCTGTGAAGGAAGCACTGTGGCCGCAGAACCCTTTACAGCACTGTAGCATTGCCAAATGGGCACCATCTTTAAAATCACTGCTCAGCTAATGTTTTTGTTGAGAAAATACAACTTTCTTTTCTGTCACCCTAAAAACAAATGCCCCCACGCAGAGGGAGTTTTCTCCCTGCATTTGAGGGGCCTTTTGGATTTTACCTGTTCATGTCCACCTTGCACCCTCAGTATGCAGGACAACCTTCACTGTGACTTGGTGGTGTTTTGGTGGATGGAGCACTGGGCCAGAGGTTAAAACTGGTGGAGCCAGCAGAGGTTTTGCCTGCGTAAACCTGGCGCTTGATGCTTTACTAACTAGTGGGGGGCACCATTGATTGTTGGTAGTGTTTCAACTTCGTCAGACTCTTAATGGTGCCCTGAATTGTCATCCAAGGAGCAAGGTTCAGACTGGCCTATAGAGTAATCTGCCAAATAACGGTGATTTAGGCCCAGATCTGTGTACTGGGGTGAAGGTTTTACATTGTGCAGCATTTGGTCCATCAATTGTTCTTTTTGCATTTGTCACTCCGAGTGAGACGCGTGTGCCCAAACGTGGGTCCTGTGCTCTCCATGCCACTGGAGTCAAGCTAGCCTGGGAGATGAGGGGTGATGCCCCAAAACCAGTCCCAGGATGCTTGAATCTAGTCCAGGGAGGACCTGGCAGTTCGGGATTGACTGTTCCCCTGGGGAACAGGGTCAATACTGATTTGCATATGACTGGGCCTAAACTGGAATGGCATGGGGAGCAAAAAATGATGGATTTAGACCCAGATCTCTGTACTGGGGTGAATGTTTGACATTGTGCAGCATTCTGTCCATCAATTGTTCTTTTTGCATTTGTCACCCCGAGTGGGACGGCTATACCCAAACATGGGTCCTGTGCTCTTATGCCACTGGAGTCAAGCTAGCCTGGCTGATGAGGGGTGATGCCCCAAAACCAGTCCCAGGATGCTCAAATCTAGTTCAGGGAGGACCTGGCCTTGCAGTTCGGATTGACTGTTCCCATGGGTAACAGGGTCTATACTGATTTGCATATGGCTGGGTCTAAACTGGAATGGAATGGGGAGCACAAAAATATGGATTTAGGCCCAGATCTCTGTACTAGGGTGAATGTTTGAAATTGTGCAGCATTCTGACACTCAATTGTTCTTTTTGCTATAGAGTAATGTGGCAATGACCGAAGAGCTGGTCTGACAGGTCTGTTTGTGGGCTTTGATTTTTGGCTATTCAGGGACTTGTTTATGGTTTAGTGGGCCATATTTTACTGTTCATAACCTTGGTATTACCACAAACATTGCTTGTAGCAGCAACAAATGTCTGATGTCTCCCATACCTTGCAAAACACTTACAGTCTGTCTTTACAAGTTCAAAGCTGCCCTGATTTGTAAATTTGGGTCACTTTTATAGCTATCTGATTGTTTATTTTGGTGCCTTGACTGATTTTCTGTCCCAGCCAGACCCTCAAAGGAGCCATTGGGAATCTGCAGTCAAGCGAGTAAGTGCCCTTACAGCAGTGCTCCTGTTCCAGTTTCCCCTTGTGTTCACAATCTCAGCCTGCACTCCCATGCCACCTCAGTTATCATGCACAGCGCTTTGAATGCCTGGCGCTCCACTTTGCACAATATGCGACGCAGAGCAGCCGTTGCTTCGGAAATTTGTATCAATTAAACTTTAATGGAAGCAAAGTGAACATTTGATGATACACATACATTTTTCATCAACATTTTTCTCTGCACTTTGGTTACACTGACTTTTTTCGACTTTGTTCTATAGCTCTTTGCTGGTGCCCTAAATAAGCATGGTTCAGTGATGCTGCTAATACTGCCATTTCCAAGCGGCGCGTCTCCTTAAGCGCACTCTGATCACACTGCAGTGGGAGAGAGTCGAGTCTTATAGCCTCCAAACTGTGACCTCTCAGACATACTTCCAACTAAGGTCCTCAGCTCTTTTCTTCCTTACCCCACCAGCGCTCAATCCCCTTCTCTCCGGTCCACTACTCTGAAGAGCGCCTTCTCATGCCACCTGACCTGTTCTTCAAGTGTGTTACCCATTCAAGTAGATCAAGGATCTACTTGAACATGCCGCTAGAGGCTTCGCAGTATGAAGTTGCATTTCACTGCTTGGATTTAATGTAAGTGTGTAGTGGTGTTTGCAAAGCGTGAACCCCTTGTGCGCACAGTTCACCATTCCATGGCTAAACACAACACCATCTTTGGAACTGACCTGCAATTAGAATCTTTCCTAGATTTGACTCTGCCTGGCCCTCTGAACAGTGCTCTTATGCTTTTACAAATCTGATTGGTGCTCCCTAAAAAACTCCAGAATAAAACAATAATTAAATAATGAGCAGATATCTCTGAGAGGTCTGGGGAGTATGTTCAGTCAGTGACAATCAGTTTTTTCAATTGTTGTTGGCTATTTTCCTCTCTGGTCGCAAAAGGTTGTCTGAACTTCTTACAGTCGTAAAATGCATAATAGGTCCTTGAAATATGGACAATCGGCAAGATTATTTTTGGGTGCTGCTAATTACTCAAAGCATGTACAGTCTCTTCTCACGAGCTATTCGTAGGATTGGTTTCAACATTTTTGTGCATTTTGGGTTCAAAACTGTGTGTTAAATAAAAGCCCCCTGCTGTCTCAAATGGTAGATCCTGATTGGAATCTGCCGACATTTGCGCCTTGTGATACAATTTGCAGCCATAGTGCTATGGAATATGGGAGATATTGTACAGCTGAACACTTTGGGTTCCGGGTGGGAACATAGAAGGGGAGAAGCCATTAAAAGGGTTGCCATAACCCTGTGGTTATTCAGACACCTTTCTAATTGTTCCTTTTTCAACGATACTGCACACGCAAATAAGTCCTCAAAAAGGTTGCAGTAAGTATGTAAATAGGCTGTAAATGAGCATTAAGCAATCCAATATTTTGTGGAGGTGTAGAGAACAGGATATCTCTTCCAGGAAAAAGGAAATATATATATTCCTGATGAAGCAAAAAAGTTAGTCACTAACCCAAATTCCAGCCACATTTACACTAATGGACTCCGCGAAGTCTAACGAAGCAAGTGTCAGGGCAGCAACCGTAGGGCTGGACACCTATATCCTACATAGATGCCCATTAGTTCTATTTGGGATTTTTGTAAATCCCCTAAAAGGCAAAAATCTGCTGGTGTGAATTGACCACTTAGAATCAATTCCTCCTCCCTATGTTCACGTTATTTGGGTTGGCTGAAGATGTGTAATTTATTTTCACTCATAATCTGCATCATTTTTCTGAAAATGAGGCAAGTTGGATGTATGACGTTACAACGCATACTTTTACTCCGCATACCATTACAACGCGGTATTCACAACGCATACCATTACAACGCATAGCGCTTTGGGGTGCTGGATAGTGGTAAGTATAATTTACTATTCTAACTCCAGTCCCCGTGGACCCTAGGGAAGGTGTTGGATAGTAAATTAAACTTACCTCTTATCCTAGAGCGCCCCCCAGCGCAATGCGTTGTAATGGTATGCGTTGTAATGCCTGCGTTGTAGTGGTAGTGCGTTGTAAAAAATGCGTTGTAACAGGTGCATACCAGGCAAGTTACATGAATTGCGCTGGAGCAGCTGTCAGCGTGACAACGTCTATGCGACGTACGCCCTTGCGTGCAAAGGTCGTGCGAGAGACCTGCTCAATGTATTTACCAAACAGATTCTGGTTTTTAGACCGTGAGGGTTGGTCAAGCTGCTCGTGTGGTGGTGCCACACACCCACTTCTACACTTCCTGAACGATATTTTGTTCTTGAACCAGTGTCCTATGAGCAAAAGTTACACGAAACGTGTAAGCTTCAGAAAAACGAATTTACACATAACTCGTAAATCCTAATAATACGGAATTTCAAGACATTTCACCTCAAGTCACATCTGATCCTGTCTCGTTGCCAGGCTGCTGAGAGGAGAGCAGCTGGGGCAGGGAAATGGCATGGCTGTCTGCAGACTAATAACAGCAGCATTTCTATAAATATATAAGTCTTCAGGTGACTGCTGAAGGGGTCTTGTTGCTAACTCCATTAGGTGCCCTTTGTTACCCTACACAGATCGAATTCAGCTTTTAATCATCTGCAGCAGAAAAGCCCCCGCTGCAGGACGCGAGTGTTCCCCGCCAGCCACGCCAGTTGCTTAAGTGCAATCACAATGGAAGAAAGACTCAGATCAATCAGAGTGGAGTCAAAGCACAGATTGGATCAAGCCTGCCTAAATGCTGCTTTGTGAAGGGGAAGAAAGGCAGGCCAATAAAATGTCAATGTCAACGCCCCATTTGCTCTATACCGCCCCCCTCTCCCAAACATAGGCAGTCTTTGGAAAAGTGGGCAAGCGATGGAGTATTCAGCGTGACAGCTAATATATGGACCGGCCCCCCTCCATGCAACCTGTCGTTTCGGCGGCCTGGCGGGCACGGTGTTAGGCCTTGGTGGCCCATGCAGTCACGCACTATAATGAATCACACTCACTCGCTGTATGTAATTCAGCGGTGGCCACGAGCGACCACCGTCCCCTTTATTTATCCCTTCGGGTTGAGCCTGGTCCTTAGGGTGCAATCCGTTACAATGTATTGTAGGGGCCGGGCGGCACTCTACGCTGCCCAATTCACCAACAGCACATCGTAGAGGGGGAATTCATTGGGAGAGGCAGAATGGGGGGGGGGGGCAATTGGGGGGAGGGGGTTATTACAGCTTGCAATTATTCAGGTAAAAAGCTAGCAGACTTCAACTGACTTCATGAAGGCTGAAGTTTCCCAACTCCAACTCTATCCAATGACGTAGACGTAATAACAAATTCATCCATCGATGTGTAGTTCTGCCTTTACTGACTAATGCTCGTTGTAGCTGTGCATCATATACTTCTTTGCAAATTGCCCTCTTCCTGTGTAATGCTTCTCCTGAGTCCGGTCCCTGCTGCCGTTCTTCACCTCTCTAGGGTTATCTTGTGCCTTATATTTAATAATTGGTGATAGTTCAGAAATTCACATGGGGCAGATAGCGTAGGGCCTCTTTGTACATTAGCACATTAACACTCCCAAAGTTACAGTACCAGAGACCTGTTTTAAGACACGTCCAGACCCTTTCCCAAAATCTGAGCGTACATGGGATGTGAGAGACAGGAATGTGGGAATGGTGATAGCTACTCTTCGTTGCTGCTTGCGAGCCTGTTCAACCAATCCGGCTGCGGCTCTTTCAAAAGTAATGCTCATACTGTGTGGAATTCTGAAATTGCCTCCACCAATCACATGTTTTACACAGTTGCATGAACTGTCGGTGTTTGCCTGCATCACACATTCTGGGGCAAGGACTTACATGAAAGAGGGCATGAGACCAGGGGCCATATTCTAGTAACCTCCTCCCAAGCTATTAGGAGCTAACCGTTGTTCATTCTTCTTCCTCCGATCATATGCCCTCTTGCTTTGAGGTCGGCCTCATAGTCGCGAGGCAGGCAATTAATAGCAGTTAACACTACAGAAGTGTGAACAACAGTTATTGCCTCTAGCAGAGGACAAAATGTCAAAATGGCGTAAGAATGGCTTTTGTTAGTTTCGATAGCAAAGTGTTTATGACGATTTTCAAATCCTGCTTGTTAATACCTAGCAATCCTGAGTTATCCAAGACGATGATGCAGTAATTTAAAGGCGCTGCCTATAAACATCAGGAGCGCTGTAATGTCACTTCCTGTGATGTTGTCGTGGTCAAAAGGCAACCGGTGACACTCCTCTGAATTTGACGATATTGTGAAACTGAAAGGTGCTGTGGGTTATCGACCCCTTGAACACATATTTGTGCACTTCTTTCTCTTGCTTGATCAGTTGGAATCTTTCAGGACAGCCCGCCGTGCAATTGTGGGTGGCTTACTGCATTTGTGCTCCGAAATGTTAAGAAAAACAGTAGAAAACAACCCAATGAGTAAATTACAACAATCACTAAAGTGAGACCATCAGGATAAAAGCTAGCAAGCCTGAGATGTGTACAGGTGACTCACAGAGGTAGATGTGACCTGATCAAGTTGCTCTGAATACTTTTGGTTCCTTTTTTTTTTATTTAAAGGTGAACATGAACCCAATATCGAAGTCTCGAAGAAGACCTCTCGAAGTCTTTGTATGCATGGCAATCGTTTGCAACTGGAACGTGTGGCAGAGGCAATTTTAGGCAAGAGACAGCTAAACTAAAGTCATTTTTGGATTTAAAATCTGTAGTCTCTCACCTGAATCGCATCTTTTGGCATGTATGTGTTTGTCCAAAGCTATGAGGTTGAAATGCCGAGCTCTGACAAGAAATCAGAGATGAAATCAAACAAGGACTTTAGTTAGTTGTTGGGACCCACAGGAATAAAACCTATTCACACGAATTCAGCCAGGTCACATCAACCTCAGTTGGACATTGAATATTGGACTTTTACCTTGAACCTGTACAAAGTATCAAGCTTTTTTGTTTGGCTCCTGACAGTCTTACTCTAGTGACGTCAATATTGATTTCTGTGAATTGTCTCAATACGTGTTTGGCACACAAATGATACTCTACTTGTTGGGAGAATAAACTTATTGATTTAAGTGCTGCATTCCAAAAAGAAAGAAAATAAACTATGGGGCAAATAAACTGGCAGTCAAGAATGTTTTGGGATTTATGTCCTGGGGCTTGCAGCGCAAGGGGGACCCCAAACATTCAGGGAGCCACATTCAGCCCAAGGCCAATGTATATCTGCGACATATGGGAGACTCAAAGTCCCCTCAATTTTGCAGGGGGAGGGCTCCTCATTTTGCGTTATACCACTGTATATGTCCTTTAAGAAGAAGCACAAGCAGTAGCATTTGTGATTTCCACCAGAAAGAGGACCCTGGAATTATGTGGCAGGGGAGCACCAAATTAAGCAGCAGTGTTTACTAAATTATGCAGCAAGAAAAGACAAATTATGCAGCATAATGAAGATTTTTTTTTATACAATTACTTCATTATTTTGTAGTTTTTTCACGTGGTAATACTGTCAGAGCAAAGATTTCGCCTCATTAATACCAATTTAATTACCAAATACAGAAATAAGTAACCGAAAGATGACCAGTAAACCTTTGCAAAGGGCCTTCCAGTCCTCACATGAACACATGTTGCTGCGTTTTTAGTAACTTTTGATCATTTGAGCTACAAACAATTTTTTTTGTTAAAATCTGAAGATAACGCAGCAGATGATGTATTATATTGCAAATGCAGCAAATTCATAACTGTGTAAAAAAAAAAACATGGCCTCAGAATTGCAAAATTCCTGTGGCCCTGCCGCTAGAAGTAAGTCCATGTGGCATCTTTTTTTCTCACAGCGGGGAGTGAGATTTTGTCATTGATTGGTGGCTTTTTTACGTTTCTAAGTCTTTGAAGGGGAAGACCACCCCTTAAAAGCGCTAACAAAAACATGACATCAGAACACATGACATGCCGTAAGATGAATTACATGGTACAACATCACCTTGTAGTCAACATCTTACTTCTTGTGACTATATTCTAAAGCCCCCCCATATATTCACAATCTCTTTTTTGTTTTTATTTTTGGAACTATGTAAAGAATTTGTAGGACACACATCTCTCCTAAGTCTCGAGGAACCCATTGGTTACATATTTATTGCCTTTTGCTAAAAATGACAATGCTTGTGAAAGAAGGACCGCTAATCCACCGTCACTCAGCTAGGCAGCCACACCCAAAACATATTTGAGGGATATAGACATTATTGCTTATCATAATAGTGCTGGAGAATTCTAAAAGTACAGTGGGATGGGAGTGCACTGGTGGAAATATTGTTCAGCTTTCCCCACACATTCACCCCGCAACACGACACTGCCCCCTAGTCAATATTCTGATGTATATCAGATGTGACGTGGTACCTCAGAGGAAATGTGTTTATCAGTGTGCCTATCTAAACACTTTTTGATTCACCCATCATAAGGCTCTCTTTTCTTTCTCTATTATTTTTCTGTCTTTCAATGCTTGATTCATACTATGTACCACGTAAGATGTACAATAACTTCATAGAGTCTAGTGTTGATGCAGACGAAGGGGACTGTTTGGGCGGTCAGCAGCGGGTGTTATACTCTGCCCTCCTATCGCTCTTTAGTAACCTTACTCTACATTTTCAAATTTTACTGCCGCTTCTTCTTATTTTTACTCTGATTTGCCTAGCATCATCATTTTCAGTGTGTGTCTCTGGTCCCTATCTACTGCACATGGATGAGCAGAGAAAATGTTGTCTTTTTGCATTTAATAATAGATGGTTGAAAGAAATGATTCTGCATGTTACTATTATCTTGATTGGTTCTCTTTTGTGTGTGGATGGAGTGGGGGGGCAGGGATTCCTTTAATTCACGTTCCATCATTAAATTAGAATGAAATTACAAAATAATTTTAACTTAAAAAAGTGTTATAAATAAATGTGATAATGTTTCAATGGCATTATATTTTGTTTTTTCTGTAGCGAGAAGGTCAGGCCGTCGAAAGCCTCAGGCATGTTATGATTACATTGCATTTTCATGGATTATTTATGGAATCAGACCTTAAGCGAATGCTTTTTGTTGTGCTTGAATACATCTGTTATTGCAATAAAATATCAAACATGCAGCTTTCCTACAGCAATATTTGTGTTTATAATGACCATCAGTTGACTTCACATAATATGTTACATATTAATATGCGATCAAATATGTAGCCAGTCTCTTAAGAGAAAGAATATATTAACCTATAATGGCATATGAAAAGTTTATCTTCAACTTAAAGAACAAGTATAAATTGAAACGATGGTCCAATATATACTTTGGCCCGTCTTCTCAGGTTTGTTTCTTCACTAGATGAGGAGGCGGTGCTGCTGTAGGGCAGGAGGAGTGGATCTTGTAGGACAAAGAGTGGGACTCCTGTCGGATGGGCGGAGTAACTCCTGTAGGGTATGAGGAGGTGCTCTTGTAGGAAATGTGTAGGTGCTCCTTTGGAAGTCAACACCCAGACCTGGCAGTCATCATTGACTTGTGGGGGGGAGGTGAGGAGGGATTGCACCGCCCACCTCTTGAGTATCCTTTTCCATTAGTTCTTTTTGTCTCTCTTTGCTGTGGGGTTTAGACTCCTGCAGAGCCTTCAAAAGGTGATTTGCTTGTTCCGCTAAGAGAAGATCTTCAATGTTGCTTCTACACAGACCCAATCTCCTTGGTGCAGCCTCTGTGCCTCCAGTGCGGTGGGAGCTTTCTCTCAGGCAGCTTGGGGTTTTGGGTTAAAAAAAAGGGAAAGTCGGGTGATTTTTTTCATTGTCTTAATACACAAAGCTCTCCCTTGAAGGACTCTGTCGGGACTCTTTATTCATGATTCTAGGGTGGGTTGAGGAGTAAGATTCCCTTTACAGCGCCTTCATGGTGAGCTCTGCCCACCCCGCCGCCTTACTTCCCAAAGACATCCTATGGCACTAAATCCAGGGCAGTAGTTGCGTGGCGCTCACTGTTACAGGTTCATTACTCGAGGTTTGGCCACGCCTGCCCTACAAGCTTCAACTCACAGATCAGACTTTAGACTTTATTACATTATAAGTCATAAAGCATCACAGGTCCTGTGACGCTTTATGACTTATTCTGAACACACTGACTTGTTCATAACAGAAATTAATGATACATAAAGTGAATATGAGTAGGGTGTGAATTAAAGGACGCAATTTATAAATCTCAGACTTAGCTCCTTGGAGGGCAGTCTGTATAATGTCGGGAGATATGAGACACGGGACAACAGGGAGGCTTCAGTTCCTTATTAGAATAATCCCCTAAATATCACCTCTAGGGGTCGCTGTGGTGAAAGTGCAGTGTTTTCAGAAACAGCGAAAACCTGATTGCGTACTGCACATTATCATATTTTTTCATCTATTTTAATGTGCAGTGAATGCCATAGCTTAAAGCATCAATGTGAAAATGAAATTTTAATTATTCCTTCTAAGCACTCAAATTGATTTTCATAAAAGGGAGAGTCCTTCGGGCCCTGTTGACCTACCACCAACCCCTAGCAATCCCATGCGGCAACCTCAAAATATCTCCGCTTAGGGTATATTTCTGTGCACAGAGCCAAAGCACACCAAATTCTGTGTTCTTTGCACACTATGAAGCACACCTTGGCAGGCCAGTACTATATTAAGTTATGTGTGCTTGTACAGTGGACAGCTCACCCAGGAGTCGATCCTCACACTGAAGCTGGAACTGCATGGGCCAAGCCAAGGTCGGAGCTAGGTGAAGAACCAGGTCGTTAGTTTCTTGAGAATTTGAAGAATTGAGGAGGAGGCTTTGACGTGCAGAGGCAGATCGTTGCAGGCTTTAAGAGCGAGGTAGAAGAAGACACAACTGCCATGTGTGGTTCTGCTTTTTGATGGGGAGGGTGCCAGCAGGAGACCGGCTGAACAGAGGTGTCTAGTAGGTATGTGGACGTGTATGTTGTTATTGAGGTACTTGGGCAAATGTTGTGTACGGCTTTGTACCTGTGCATGAGGAGTTTGAAGAGTGCTTGTTTGTGGATTGGGATCCAGGGGAGCTCTTTGAGATGCAGGGTGAGGTGATTGCAGGGTGGGAGTTTGAGGGTGCGCCTGGCCCCCATAGTTGTGTATGGTCTGGAGTCTTCTGGTCAGTTGAGCATTGATTCCAGCTTAGAGTGCATTGTTGTAGTCTAGTTTGCTGGTGATGAGGGCTTGGATGATGGATCTGCGAGCATTACTGAAGAGCCAGCTGAAGATCTTGAGTTTGTTAAAACAGGAGACGGAGACTGTATTCACTTGGTCTGTCATAGTAAGTTGGTTGTCAATTACTATTGTGAGGTTCTTTGCATGGGCTGCTGGGAATGGTGTGGGTCATAGTTCGGCAAACAACCAGATGGAGTCTAGAGTGAGGTATCTTTGCCAAACATTAATACTTCCGTCATGGCTGTGTTGATCTTGAGGCAGTTGATTTTCATCCATCTGGCTACTTTGGCCATGCAGGTGGCGAAAATGGACGGGGTGTTTGACTTCTTGTCAAAAAGGGAAAGTATGAGCTGGATGTTGTCAGCATAGGATGTGATGTTGATTCTGTGGGCACAGGTGATGCTGGTGAGTGGGGTAATGTAGGCGTTGAACATAGTGGGGCTGAGTTAGGATCCTAGTGGAACTCCACAGATGAGATTGACTGCGTCTGAGGTGACGTGGCCAGGCTGACTGACTGGATGAGGCCTGCCAGGAAGAAACACATGTAGTGAATTGCAGGACATTGGATGCCAGCTTTGTCCAGTCATTGGATAACAATGGGGTGGAAGATGGTGTCAAAGGCTGTGGAAAGATCCGGGAGCATGAGGGTTGCAGTGTCACTTCTGTCCATGATCATTCAGATGTCATCAGTGGTGGCGTTGAATCCAGATTGAGGGTTGTCAAGAAGGTGGTTGTCTTTTGCCAGGCAGTGTAGCAGGGAGATAGGGTGGTGGTTGGCTAGCGTCTTCGGTCTGCTGAGGGTTTATTGAGGAGAGGGAGTACTGTGGCTTGTTTCCAGGTGCCTGGGTCAGTGTTTGCGATGACTGATTTGTTCAGGATTGGGATGAGGGCTGCATTGATGGAGTCCAGTAATTTGATGAAGACGTGGTGAGGGCAAGTTTCTGAGGGTGCTCCAGAGTGTATGAATTGCATGGTCGTTGCTGTTTCCTGAGTGGTAATGGTGGGGCAGGTGGTCCTCTAGGTGTTGGTAGAGATGGGCAGGAGGGCAGCAAGGGTCGAAGGGTCTGGTTGGGGGTTGGAGTTTTCGTAGTTGCAGGTGACCTTGTTGCTTAAGAATAGGGGTTGCTGGGTCCAGAGATCCTGAGAGGGGGCTACACTGGTTGAGCTTGCTGACGGATAGGTGAAGTATTTTACTGTGGCAAAGACTTACTTGGTACTGTTGGTGCTGCTTTTGTGGTGGGAGCCGTTGCCTAACACAGGCCCTGCAGCCCCCGCAGTAAGGAGGGGGGCAAGCTCCTGGGGGCCCCATCAACACAGTACTCTAGCCAAGAGCTCCCAATTTAGTCCGCAGGGGCCCCTGCACGTACCTTGCAGTGGGGCCCCCTCAAGTTTCGTTATGCCAGTGGGTGAGAGGTGAGCGTGGAGTGTTTGGTGGCTCGAATTTGCTGATAGTTCTGTTTCAGGATGAATTTGTAAGTGCTCTTGTCAGTGTTCTGACTTTGGGCCTGATTTTGATCTTGGTGGACAGGTTAGTCGATATCCTGTCCGCCTAAATATAGATCCTATAGGATATAATCGGATTTATATTTCGTCTGAAGGGGTATGCGTCACCATTGTGACGGAGTAACCCTTTTGTCAAGATCAACATCAGGCCCTATCTGCTTTCAAGTTGCTTACAGTGGCTTCTGGTGAGCCTGAGTTCTGCAGTGTCCTAGCTGGTTTGTGGTCTGGTTCTCATAGCTTTGTTAGGTTTGAGAGGAGCCAGGGTGTCTGCACAGGCAGTGATCCAGACAAAGTTAGAGATGGTTTTGGGGATGTTGTTGTGTCGAGGCAGGTGTTGTAAGCCTTAGAATACCAGGATACTTCTGAGATCTTGTTCCAGCCCAGTCATTTATATTTGATGATGGTGTTTCTGTGGTGGTATGGAATGGGTATGCTGAAGTTGGTGAGGGTGTAGTCTGACCAGGTGATCAGTGTGTGTCTTTCTACTGTGATGTTGCTGATGATGGTGAAGATGGGGTCAGGAAGGTTTCTGGTAGCATGTGTGGGGCCTTCCACTCGCTGGGTGAGTCTGAGGCTTGACAGGTCCTCAAGAAGGTTGATCCTGTTACCAATGGTAAAATAATGGTGTAACCCGCGTGAAGGGGACATTTTAGTGGGTTTGTGCCACAAGCACAAGTGTACTTAAGTATAAGGTGACATTGGTGATAGTTATAGCCAGTGCTGTGAAAATGAACAGTCAGAGTAATATTGTGAACCACGTTTTGGACCAGTATTTTGAAGTTCTGAACTGCGGCAAAAAGAGCTTCTTGATTGACGTACTAAAACAAGGCTGTGTTGTGTTGCTTCATGAAGGTTTATGCAGGGTCACTGGAATTATGCAGCAGGAAAGGGCCAAATTATGTAGCAAGGTTAAGTAAATTATGTGGCAAGAAAAGGCAAATTATGTGGCATAATGCTGATATCTTGTAATACTATTACTTCATTATTTTGTCATTTTTTAACTTAGTAACACTGTTTGCACCTGGTTGCACTTCATTAGTACCTGTTTAACAATCAAATAAAGCAATAAGAAACTGAAAGGTGACTGGTCCATCTTTGCAAAGGGCCTTGTTTTGTGAGGCAACACGTTTTGCTGCATTTTTAGTAACGTTTGAACTGTTTAAGCGAGAAACAACTTTACTTGTTGGTTAAAATTTGCAGTTTATGCAGCAGATGATGGATTATGTGGCAAATCTATAATCATGCAAAAATTGCGATAGCCGCACAACCACATAATTCCAGTAGCCTTGGGTATATGAGAGTAGCTCGAACTGGGAGAGTGTCTGTCACAAGTCACAGGTCAGTGATTGATGACGATATCAGGTGATAGGAGAGGTCTACCCCCTTCCACTGGCAGGTTCCGTTGATAGCTGCCTGCCCACCCACAGCGCCACAACTACTGCAGTGAGGGGGAATTCTATTCACCTTGAAGGAAGTTGGATAGGTCATTCATCTAATGGAGCAGCAAGAAATTGTTTGCTTGACATTCTTCTTTGGTAGGACAGGAGTTCAAAAGTCAGCATCCAATTGTGTACCCATTAGTGAGTTTGCCTGCAGGAAAAGTAAATTGTATTTCATTTTTCAGGAGCCCCGCTTAAGAATGCTTGTTTCACAGGGTCCTCCACCTCTCAAAAGAAATACCTAAATGTTGTTCCCATCCTCTGGCATCACAAGGTCTGGGTCCTTCACCCCCCTCAGATCACTCATGCATTTATTAATATTCTTATACAGTGTGTCTCTTTAAGGTTACTTCAGAGAGCTTGACTTAAGTGTGGAGGAAGACCGTGTTATGGCAAGGAGCGTGAGTCTAGGCATACAAGTGGTTCACCAGTGTGGTAGAGAGATGTGAAATACATACCAGTGTTGTGGGGTATACATCTATTACTACGTGGCATTTAGGGATTTGCCCGCCCATACTACGCTGCAATCTATGTAGAAATGCTAAGCAAAAGGAGACATTGGCTGACCCTTCCTATGTTAACCTTGGTCCCTTGTTGGCTGGTTCAACAAAGGGGCTCTCAAACCAGGGCTTTGTTTTATTGGTAGCACCTACTGCTAATATAAAGAAACAAAACCAAGTAAGGCCTCTGGATAGCTGGAGTGAGAGTACAAGCCCAGCCCAAACAACAAAATGGAAGGATTACTGCTTTAAAACATCTACATGAGTCTGTGCATACCCTAGGAAAGAGAGTCAAGGCCTGATGAAACAAGGACCAGCTCACATTGGTTTTATGAAAATACAATATTCAGAGGCAGGCGGTTTGAGTGACGGATTGAGTGACGGGGCTGGGAAGGGAGTTGTGGGGAGACGGGGTTGGGAAACGAACAGACATAAAATAAATATTTTTTAAAACACCTTTCCTTGCTGCATCATGCACCTCTCTTCTGCAGGCACAGGCTCCCAGAATGCACTGCAGCCAATCCTGGTGCTGCTTCCATGCTACTAAAGCCGCATCAGGATTGTCCTGAGCACTGATGATTTGCGCTCCCAGTTAAAAGGGAACCTGTGCCTGCTCTTTCCAACCCAGCAACACTGCTCCGGTTGGAGAGAGCTTCAGTGAGCATGACGGTTTGGCCAGCGTGAGACGGTCCGCCAGACCGTCATACACAATGTATACCAATGCAAAATACTTCTGCACCAGCCTGTCACCACCAAGGCCTCGCCCCCAAGCCTCGACTCCGAGAGAAAAAATAAAACGATAATAAACAAGGGGATTTTTTGGTTTTTTTTTCTATTTTTTTGGCTGTTAGCAGGTAAGGGTGACGCCTCTTCTGCCATAGCGGAGGAGCCGCCACTATAGTACATTCCATCCAGGCAAAGCCCAAAAACTAACTTGAAATAATCCCCACGGAGCACCGCTTTGTGCACTGCCCATGTGCTGCAGGTGCAAATGGAAATAATTGGATTAAACGGGAAGACACAATGAAGTAAAGCAGAAGAGTCTGCGGTGCCAACCGAAAGCATTAAAGCTGCCACTGCTCTGATTTAAGGATGGCAGAGCTTTCTATTGTTAGCAGCGTTTTATTCCCAGATGCAGTGGCAGGTCTGTCTGACCTGCTTTCCGTGATTTATTATTCCCTTGCAGCGGGTTTTAATGATACGGCGATTTGTGTTAAATCTGCCAGCTAGAAGGAGCGGGAAGAGAACTCTAGGAGAAGAGCAATGCAAAGTCTGGAAGCGCAGAACAATAAAAATATCTGTCCACCCCCACGCCTTTTGCAACCCATTCCGATCTGACGTGCTCAGGAAGCATTGGTCTGCTGTGCCAAGCAGCCGGCCCTGCGCATCTGCGGCCTGGCGCACGTGCAGTCACTGGTCGGCCATGTTGAATATGGCATTGTTGCTCACTTGGGATGTCATCAGTCTGGGAAAGAGGAGGATTGACAGAGGAGGTGTCATTCATTAGTGTGGGGCACAGTGGACCTCTTCTTCCACCTCTCTCCCGCAAAATATGGCGAGCATTGCTTGACACCAAGGAAGGATATGTTAAAATTGTCTGTAAAATCGCAATCCGTAGAGGTGATAACTTGTCAGTCATAAGGTAGCTCACTTCCACCCATCAATGATTTTTTTTAGTAAGCTGCTGGCCTCTGTACAGTGTATCGGGTCATGAGGGGGAGTACTGCTGAGTTGAGACCACTGCACCCCTTGTCTTTAAAGTCGCCGGTTGTCCCCCTGAATTCATCATAAAGCAATATTTGGGAAATATATTTCAACAGAAAGAAGAACTTCATATACTTCATGGTAAAGTTATCAGGCCCAAAAATGAGTGTCCTGGTAGTAAACATGTTGACAAAATGCTGTAGGGTTTGAACGTTTTCAATTGCAATAGCCAGGCTTGCAATTGGGCGTGTGAATGGGGTTGTTCATTTATAGAAGTCATCGTTTACCCCACCCCCCAATCATTCCCATACCTGCCCACTCTCGTCTAAGCTGCTCCTCCCTGTCCCGGGCTTGAGTCTTTTTTCTTCATGGCACCAAGACTCACCACATTATCCATGTATGAGGTCTCGTCTACTATACAGCCTTTAGTTTCTCAGTGTAAGCCTCTAGTAGCCTATAGAAAAACCTTACAGCGGGCTTAGAGCCCACCCATTGCTTACTATTAGTTGGCTTTAGTGTCACTCTCATTTGCCTGCCTCTTATTCAATGGCTTGCCTTCCTTGTCTTAGTTCCTTCCCCGGAGCATAGCCTCTTTACCATCCTTTGGTTTACTTGTATCCTTCTATTGCTCCCATTTAGGGACTACCCTTATTTCTCGTTTATTCAGCCCTCCATGAGAGTACATGTGTTTTCTTGTACTTCTCCTTGTGTGATGCTTCTCCTCATCAAATACCCGCCCACGCATTGTGTTGCTTCCCACCTCCCAGCTTGCCTGTAAAAGTAGAGCCAGTATCTTTTTGCCAAGGTATGACAAAATAACAGACTTTGAGGGCATATTTTTGTTTTATTGCCTTCGTTCCCATATTGAACAAAAGGTCATGTCTTTGCAAACAATGACTTTCATGGCGATAAGGAGGATGGTGGGGGGGTATCTGCTGCATTTACTTAGCTGACATTTGAGGCAGATGGTCTAATTGGGAACTATAAAGTAAGTTTCTCTTCTGCTGGAGTCCTATAAACCTGCTCTGGGTGCTGGAGAGGACCAAATGGTTGGAGCAGGTTTTAGTTCTGAGTGCAGTGAAAAGTAAATTTGTCCTTGACAAGCGTTTTCCATTAAACTTACTTATTCTTTATTAAATTCTGTCCAGAATTTTCAGAGCGAAAAATATTTGGGAAATAAACCATCCATTAACTAATACTTGGAAATATTGAATTCTGTGAACATAATAGCCCTCTTGGACTGGGCGCATGAGGTTATTATGTGTTAGTTAGAACTACGAATAGAGAGTAGGCCTGCTCTACATGAACATATGATGGACTTACTATACAACAAGTCTTATATAATGAAATATTGCCCTGCCTGAAATGTTTTCGAATTTAACATGATCCAAACAAAGGGAAATTAATGGCATAAGAAGGGGTGAGATCATGTCAAATCTATTAAGAATATCTGGATCGATGTCATGTTAACTATGCATATTTGCCCACTTGGGGTGTGTTGTGGAATGTTGAAGAATACATCAGGCACTCGTAGAAGAATGAAAGAGCCATGATTGCTTAAGGATACATTATGCTAGTGCATTGTGGTGATATAATCTGAACAGAGCATATGAGGTGATATAGAAAAAATATATTTTATGTTCACAAAAGATTTTTGGGTTCACCTGATGTTGTTAAAATGGTAAGATCGTTTAACTCATAACAACCTAAGAAACTCAAGATTGAAGAGCTTACCATTGTATACAAATTTATTTTATGATTCTCCCTCCAATATGGAGGGTCGAAGTATATACATTGAGTATGTTTTGCACAAACACTTTTTTCAATTAAACTTTGTATTGAAGTATTTTTATAAACACAAAAAGCCAGGGAAGAACAATACATGATATGAACCTGCAATGATATTTATAGAAGCAACACAATTTCTTTTTACACACTTTGAGGGTCATTTAATGTTGGTTGCATGACCAGAGATATGCATTGTTGGATAACACGCACATGGAGAAATAAAAATATAAATAAATGAAACAGAGGAAACTCAACAACCTCAATTATAATGAAAAAAGAGCAAATAAGGAGAGGAACAGAGTGGAGTGGATATGTATAATTTATTTTAATACCCATCGTTATTAGCAGACAAATGTAATTATTTTCTACGGGCTTTGATTGTAGCTCGAGGGAATGTCTAGTTAAGAGACTTAGGAGCCGGAGTGGTATGGAATGCTGGGCTGGGTAGTATGGTTACTCTGTGGGGTTCAGTCACCATCTTTTTCCTTTTGCTCACATGTTTCTCCATCGCTCACGTAAACCTCCATTTCCAGGTTTTAGTGGAATATAGCTTTTGTGAAGATGATATTCGAAGTTGAATCCCACTCAGTTGTCAGCAGTGTTTTTCCTTCAAGAAAAGTAAAAATGCCATCAAAAAACAAGTTAGGTTTTTTGAGATTGACACAATCCTACAAAATCTACTTTTTCTAGCATAATTCTCCTGCAAATAATTTATCTGTGAGAGCAATTTCCCTAATTTTTTTGGTGGATATGCCGCCAATGATGAAGAAATGCAGAGTTGTCAACTTCGCATAAATACATGGGGCTGCATTTTAATTCTGTGCACCCCTAATTTGCACCCCACTGTGGTTCCAGGCAGCTGTGGGTATTCGTAGTAATCCTACTACATAGAAGGCTCCCAAGTGGCTAATAGCAGCCAGGAGTGTGTATTAAGTTGTACCACCCGAAAAGAAGTGCACGCCTTGCCACCTATGCTTTTTTTTGTATTTACCTAGTCGAATTTGACACTAACAATTCTAATTCAGGTAAGCATTAAATGAAAGCTACATTGCTTTCTCAGCGCAAAAATAATTCAGTATTTTATTCATTAATGAAGAATGAGTGGATATAATATCGGCAGTCCCACATGCATGTTTTACTCTTGAGAAGTCTGTAGAAGATGCTTCCTATGCTATGTCCCCCTCCACAGAATAAGTATAACTTTGCACAACACCTCAACTTTTATATTGAACGAACAGAGTACATATTTTATTATTATTGTCACTGAGAAACACCTAAGAACTCACACCAATGACCAGCTAATAATTCCACCGGAGAAGCCTGCCAGAAACATCAACCGTGGGATTTAAACAGCCCTGCTCTACTGTGAGCGTGAAGAGGACAGTGAGAACTGGCCTAAAAGCAGAAAGAAGTGCCTAGTTAGTGAAAGAAAAAGTGCTGAGTCATTTCTTTAAAAAGCAAGACAAACACCCTGTGGTCCTGCAAAAATAACAGCTTTATTAGGCCAATACATATTTTTAGTTGCCTGCTCTCAGGGTCACGTTCTTAGGGATTTCTAGTATAATTTAAATAAGGAAGAGTAGTGTAAAGAATTTAACAGTGGGGAAATAATGCAAGTTTGATAAACAGGTAGAGTATGAACAAGTTCATCCAAGTCCAGTCACCTGCAAAAGGGGTAAGTGTCCTGCTAGCGTCTGCTTTAGGGCGGTGCGACTGGTGCAGCCACACCTGGCACTGAGCTCTGGAGGGGGCGCTGGGTGTATAAATAGCTTAAGGGTTTAAAATCATCTGCTGCAGAGTTTCTTGGGTGTCCAGCAGATTTCAGGCAAAAAAATGTCAAGATAACTCTAGTGCTTAATGTTCCTGCTAGAGATAGAAATGTTGCCTAGTGGCAGTTTTGACCCTCATAAAGTAGTGCAGAGGATTAATGTGCCTTCTACAATGAATGAGTACCATGCAGATCAAAGAAGTGTATTTTATGTGGATAGCTCAGTGGGTTATTGCTTTTATCACAGAGATCCTATTGTTACTTGCAGTTCATAAGTTGCACTCTAATATAGCAAGGTGACCTATGAACTGCCATCAAAGAGCTGCATGCAAGCTGCATGGTATAGGCTAGAACACTGTTTTTTCGCCCATCTTTCATTATCCTAATGTTGCTAAAAAGGGATTGTTTGGGTGGAAATACATTCCTATTATGTGAGAAGGGTGATAGTGAGGGAATCTGTGGTGAAGGAGGTCATTCCGGGTGCACCAAAAAAGATTGTTGCACTGGGTGCCACCAGCGCTAAAGTCCCTGTGTCCTGTAGACGGTATAGAGAACCACTTGATTTGAAAATGAACTCTTTTTTTAAAAGACGGACCCTGTAGGCAGAGCTCATCAGGTGGAATCACTAGTTCCATATTTAAGTGGAATGGTGATGGAGAACTAAGGGTTCTAAGTGGATAGGGACAGAGGCGATGGATCATTTTAATTTTCGTCCTGCGGCTGAGTCTTGGGCGGGTGGGGCCACAGCATTGCAGAAGTGGATGAGGAGTGGTGGGCCCTGCTGTCAGTGCGTATGAGGGTTTGGCCAGCCGTCTCAGGCCGGTCACACCCTCATGCACACTGACATCTCTAGAACCCAGCTGTATTGCTGGGTGGAGAGATCAGCAGGCACAGGCTCTAAGCTCCAGATTGAGCGCAAAATCAGTGCGCTCCGCCCAATCCCTACGCTGCTCTCATGGTGAGAGCAGCATCAGGATTGGCCGCTGGGAAAACTAGGAGCTTCAGCCGGTGCCAAGAGGAGAAGCCCGGGGACCAGCACAGAGAGCAGAAGACCGGCAGTAAGTTTTCTTTTTTTTTAATTATTTAGCCCCCTTGTGCTGCCCCCTCCCCCTGCACTGCCCCAGCGCTGCTCACCACATTTATATTACATCAGCCGCTACTGACAGGGAATCATAAATCCTCGCCCGGTACCAATTCATGAAGCTATTCACAAGTCTTTTTTTCTGAGAGTATACTTGTTTTTCTCCTTGATATTAACAAGTAAGTCATACCTAAGCCTGGAGTAAGATGTAAGTACACACAGAAAATGCTTTGTGAATTAGGCCTGGATATTCACGTGCGATTCACGTCTAGTATAAGCGTAAGACACAATTATTCATAGCAAAGACTTTATGATTCAGGCCTTCTCTATTTAGTTGCAGTTATGTGCATTGGAAACAACGTACTTAGGAGTATATGTGCACATGCTGTCATACTCATAGGTACCGATGAAGAGGCGCTTTCTTACCTGTTTGTTCATCTGTATTTGTCTTGTTCTTTTCCTTTTGAGTAATTCAGCAGCGCAGGATGTTCCTATTCTGTATAATTATGTCTCCACAACGCCTCCTGATTGACACATAAACTTTAAGGGTTTCTTGGAATAAAACACACATTGTTTCAATCTATAATGGCTTCTGAAGGTGCTTTTCTTTCCTTCCGAATTACCCTTTCCTTTGGGGTCTTTCAATCATAGAATTCACAAGAATTTAGATTAAGGAGGCAGACATAATGCCTAAGGCTGAAGCTGCAGTACTTCAGATCCTGGCATTATATTGGGTTCTGGTTTCACGGCAATTTGATTTAATACATAAGGTATTCTTCAATGGTCGAAGAGTTTGTGGGTATTGATGCCTGTAGAGTTTATTTGATGACTTCCCGTGTGCTGAAAAATGGTGATTGCAGGGAGCCTTCCGGTATCAGCTTTGTTAAGAGACTTGTAAGATAGCCATGGCAGGCAATATGAGCCGAATGAAGTTCCAAGACTATATTTTAGTAAAAATCCTGATCTGTTATATATGTGGCCTGCATTGTGGAGAGAATATGATATTCTATCATTGTTGTTGCTCTCCTTGTGACTAGTAGGAGGCCAGTGTTTCTCAAGAGAATTTACATTGTAGTATGTATTTGAAGCGTCTACTTGCTTCCTGTCCTGATGACATAGATCAAGAATCCTACCATCAACATTACCTTCATGGAGACACAATAATAAATTCGACATGCCCGTGGCCTTAGCCGACTATGTTCTTAACCTGGAAGACTTACTATTCTAACCGCAACCTATCAGATTGACGACTAGTTGTATTTCCAGGACATGGAAGTCAAGGCAGTGGGCTTATCATTGTAATGGTTTTGTTAATGTCATGGACAAACACAAGCCATGGACCCCAGGCTTAGGTGACCACTTAAAGTCGCTCCAAATTAATGTGCTCTATTCTATGCAGCCAAAGGGGTGGAAAGGTGTGCCACTGCCCTAATAATATTAGTGAGGTGGGCTAGTTGATTGGGCAAGAGCGAATAGTCAAGAAGAAGAAGGAGATTGCAACAGCACTGTTTTTGGTGTTGGTACCAGTTGGGTAGTCCATACTCTGGAAGTACCTCCCTAGGTCCTGGGGCCTGTGGTTGCCTGGATGACCTCAAAGTCCCCACCTTACTAAGAGTTCTCAACTCATCAGCATCACCCTTTGCATTAGGCTGTTTCTTTGAGTGTCCAGTGTTGAATATCTTTGTCCTGCTCGTAGGTTATATTGTCCCTTGACACCTGCAATTTCTTCTCCAGGATTACACATGGTCAGTCATAAAACACAAAGACTTATTATAGACCTTCGCTAGGAATTCGCACAGCTCAGAAACGCTTTTAGTACCAGTCATAAGCTCACACTAATAGCCAACATACATTTACTAATTTGACTAGTTTCACAAGGTCCCAAGGAGAAAAAAAGGATAACTATGCAAATTTTAGATCTCAGTGCATGCTCCTAATTCTAAATTAAGAGAATTACAGCCGATGGATCTCAGCTTTAGTTCATGTGTCATATTCAGACATTGTGAATTGTAGTTTACTTGGGTCAACGCTTTGTCCTATCTGACGGAACCCAGAATGGCAAGATTCGCAAAAATCTAAATGTTCTTTCCCTCTTTTTTATCTCTCTTGCATCTTTAACTCTTAATTAACATTGTGTTTTTTTTGCACCCTTCAATTGTCTTAAAATTATTCCCCCTATTGAAAAATCTCTTACTCACTACCTTCCCCTATTGGTCAAGGTTTTTTACCCTATATATCTGAAAAGAATTGTTCATTCATGCCTTTCATTTTATCTATAGTCTTACTACTTGCTTTTTAGGTCGAGCCTGGGCAGAGCATGCACTGCTCTGAGAGGCATGGTGTATTCAGGTAGGGACTTGAAGCTCCGTCCACTCTCTGCCCATATTTTTCATTGAATTGCGTCATTGTCCACTGTAAACTATGGCTGTTTATTGATTAAAAGACTTAGTAGTCCTTCCTTAGTACTGCCTTGTCTCATTCTGTAACCTACCATGGCGATACCCCCTGCTATGGGTGTTGTTACTAGGTAGACTTAAATTACAGCCTCTGAGCACTATTTTCTCAAATTGCTTTGTCCTGCCTGCTTTTGCAGGCAGGACACGCTCTCACCTAAAGCTTTTTAATAATTTTTATAATACAGGTGCTGGCATTTGCGATGTAATAGGTCTCTCATTTGTGAAAGTTTAAGCTTTTGACATTGTAAATGATAATGCCTTTTATTTATCTGTTTTTTAAAAACAAAACATAAATAAAAGGCATTGTCATTTACAATGCAAATAGCTCAAACTCTAGTAAATGTGAGACGTATTGTATTGCAAATGCTTGTTCCTACTTAGTTTGGAGTCTTACCTGGACATTTAGGTGAAATTGTAGTCCTTGCTTTCACTACTTTTATTGTCACGCTCTTATTATGAAAACTGTCCTCTGTTTTAGCAACTTTATGTAGAGTTTGATTCCGTCGATTACGTGTCTTCTAATTGTTGACACGGTATCTATGGCTCTATCTGTCAAATAATTTCAATATATTTGTCTGGCTAATTTTTTTTATATTTCATAGAAAGTCTGCCTCGTTCTCTACGTCTATTTAATGGGATGCTCCAAGTTTTGAAACTTAGCGGATGATTTAATTACTGGCTGACGGCCTGTCAATTCGTCGCTGGACGGTCTGTCACTCTCGCCAGCGTGACTGAGTAAATTATTCCATCACCCTGGTGGAGGGGCCGCCCACCAGATTTATAAGTAACTGGCAAGCTGGTGGTCATCTATAAAGCATTACCCAGAACCTCAGTCCTTAGCTCTCAACTTTTAAGGTTGTTTTCTTAGAATTTAATGTACATTTTTATACTTTTATTCCCTGCGTCTTGTGGTAAATATAATCTACCGTATACTATTTTTCCGTATAATGACAAGTAAAAGAATAGCTCAATTAAATGAGAGGCAGAGTCCGGGGTGTCTGAGTCATAAGGGCTTTAATTCAGAATGGCTCGAGCCATGGAAATCAGTTCCATCAATACAAGGGTTCGGGGGTATATGCAATGATGGCAAAAAGATGTCAACGATTTATTAACAGTACATGACATATATAGTATAACGGTGCAATAGCAGTGAATACAGTAGGCGTGACAAGTGAATGTGCGTAGCAAAAAGGCGTGTACAAAGGCGTGCACGAAGGTGTGTGCTGGAAACGCACTGGAAACGTCACAGAAAAGTGTCATAAGTGGGTGGTTACATAGAAAATTCTGCAGAGTCAGCTAAGACCTGTCACCTGGGTGCGCGCGCAGCTGGTATGACGTGTGATTGACGTGTATCTGGAGAAAGCTAAGGGTCTGACTTTTAGCACTAGTAGAAGAGACAGAAGTCTGGCATGTCAGACCGACCTGTTCCTATAACATGTCTGATATCTGGTGTTTGGGGTAGGTGTAATCTGAAGTGAAAAGTCTCTCGGGCAGAGGCTATTCTATACTGGATGCATATGTGTCTAAGTGCAATGCGCGGGGCCATGGGCCTTCCATGGTAACGGGAGCTATGAATTACATGAGGGAGACAGGGAGGCTTGGCCCTTTGCTCTGCAGCCGAGGAGCTGTTTACCTATTTCATTAGACAGGAATGTGTTTTTGAGGAGGCTGAGCCGGCTATACTGATAACTTGAAGGCAAAATACTGTTTGGCAGGCAGGCCAGGTCGAGCCAGGCACCGCTTCGCTTGGCAGGAAGTAAGGCAGAGGTCAGGGATGCATCTTCACGCTGCAGCTTTCGGAGACAGAGACAAAAAGTGGTTCGAGGGCAGGAATCAGGGCCTAGCTCTGCAGAGCCAGGAGAAACGTGAAAGTGCACCATGTAAAGACGTTGGCAAGGCATAGTTAGGAACGGAATTATCAATCCATTCATGGTGGATCTGATAGAGGACATGTTAACGTTGGACGCAAATGTATTTGCGTCTTCAAATTCGGTTGCGGAGGGAAGTTACATGTACTTTAAACTCGTACATGGAGACGATGGGGTACACGATAGGGGACATACTTGACCATAAAAATTTCAATTACCTCATTCCCTCCTTGTCCCCTACGGACCCATTAGGATATATCTATTTTCATGAGACCATCTATCTGTTCATATAGCATCATTTGTTCTTCTTTCTTTAATCGGGAATGGGAACATGAACTTGAGCGGGGAATACAAGCTGTGGCGCACAAGCCGCAAATCGCTGGCCCACATTGGAGACATAAACAACAACTGAATACTATGGCCAATATAATCCCTAGGAATGACAAGAGCTTCCATCCCCAGGCTGTTATTACACTCCAGAGCCAACCGGACCAAGTCCAGGAGCCTGGGTTCTGGTGTATCTGATGGGCAATTTCGTGAAGTCTGGTGATGGCCTTATAGACTGATGGCGCGTTATTAGGAATAAGCACGCAACAACTGGACCCGATGACTCTACAAGCTCCGCCCCTATCGGCCAGGATGACGTCAAGGACAAGGCGGTTCTGAAGAACAACAAGTCTCATAGCAGACTGCTCCTCTGTGAAGTTGCCCAAAGCTGAAGTAGTCTCATTCACTACTGCTTCGAGAATTCTGGTTAATTTGCGTATCAGTTTACTATTGGAGATAGTGCCTAAATAGGGAAAGAATCCTTTATTGAAATCTCTATATTGTTCCCATGCGGTTTCAGTCTGATCAACTAATGGAAGATCTCTCTTGTGCCTAACAAGATTGAGGCGGGAATTCCTGTGATAGTCAGATGGGGCTAGAAAAACTGGTGGCAATAGGAATGCGATGAAACAAGTACCATCCCAGTCTAGAGGTAAACGTACATAAGCTGTATGGCCACAAATGAAATTGGAATGTCGGGTAGCTTTGAATGTAGACTTGCCTTCATCACTAAATTCGACCACAGTAGTACAGTCACTATGGCCTAGATGTACTGAACCATTCTTTCTGACGCATAATACACCTTTTGCTGGTAAAACTGATATAGATGGCAAGTCTGGACTAGTTTCTGACTGAACATTTAGAATCATGAGGTTGAGTGTAAAGTTGCCTAATCCATACACTTCATTTTCTAGATCGGTCCCTGTCATTTGTGGAAGACCTTCTTCATCTGGGAAACAGGCTTTGTTCATGACTGTATTCAGATTCCCCCATATCCATTTGCCTTGGGAAACCCTTGATTCAGTGTCTAAAGAGGATATTAAACTAAACCATGCACCACAGGAACCATTATGTGTGAACGGGTAAGGAAAGGGGGCAGAGCTCCCTTGTAATTCTGATAGAGAGGGAGTCGGCCACATATCCAACAGTTAGTAGCATTGTTGATCTGGTGCGAATGGTGTAACATACGAATGAATGTATTGTTGCGCAGCGCAAGTCGATAAGACAATTCGTGTGGGGGTAGTTCACTAAACGTGTGTTCTGCAGTGTCATTAGAAGAATGTACAATCGGAACATACAAATATAACATCCAACTGATGCAAATTAACGTAAGACTCAGAAAAAACATAATAATCAGGGTGCAGATGCACCGACTACGGAGATTTTTACAATAATGATTTCTTTTCTGGATCTCCTGTCTATCTTTCTCTCTATTGGGGTCTAACTTGTACATGTCAAGAAACTGTCTAACCGCTTCACCCGGGGGGGACTTAAACAATTAAACTGTCTGACTTATTAGACCTCAACTTCATGCGGAACTCCTGCTGAGGAGTTTTCTCTACCAGGGGGAGTTTAGTATCAGTCTCTGGAATGTGGCAGGGCTGGGAATCAGTCTTTGGCGGAAGTCCATAAAAGCGTTTCACATGACTCGAGTGGAGCCAGGTTTTTCTGCCTTTGAGTTTCACCGCAGTCCTGGTGGTTAACAAGACGATCTTCGGATCCTTCCAACGGGGCTCCAAAGGGCTTGACCTGTCGAAGTTGCGCACGACGACTACATCGCCTGGGACCAGCTCATGCGGTTTCACCTCGGTGTTGTCTGGAAAAGCTGCTGCAACCTGTGAAAGACATGATTGTAGTGCAGACATCAAGGAAGCAAGGTAATCTGTCAGCATAGTACTTTCAACATCAGTAATCTTTCTCGGCATAGGCGTCCCCCACATATTAGGAGGTCTACCGAAGACCACCTCATACGGGATAGACCTGTCCTAGAATGGGCTACCATTCTCATATAAAAGAGGGCAACTGGCAAAGCTACTATCCAATCTACTCCTTTCTCTTTACACACCTTGGCAAGACGAGTTTTCAGAGTCTGATTATGTCGCTCCACGAGACCTGCCGCCTCGGGATGTCGGACACAGTGGAATTTCCACTGATAACCTAACAGAAGGGAAACCTGCTTCATGAGTTCGGACGAGAATGGCTGACCATTGTCCGAATACACGACACGGGGCAAACCGTACCGCGGGAAGAATTCACGAACCAACTGCTTGGCAGTGGTCGGAGCAGTGTAATCTGGGATGGGATATGCTTCTGTCCATCGGGATAGGGCACATACCACTACAAAGACATATTTAAAACCTCTGCATCTGTCCATCTGGATATAATCCATCTGGAGGACTTCAAAAGGATGGTCGGGAGGATGAAATCCACCTCGTTCCACGGGAATTCCTTTTCCTGGATTGAACTGACAACAGATCATGCAGGTACGCACTTTATGTTTAGCTGCTGCTCGTAAATGTTTGTTAAACCAGAGGTTCTGTAAACTGTCTAACATGGCTTTTTCACCTAAATGTGCTTGGCTATGTGCAGTGTTGATAATTACTTGAACCATAGAGTCGGGGAGAAACCATGTGGTCTTTCCCTTCGTCATCCATCCCTGTTCAGTCTGGACCCCTCCTTGTTCAGCCCATTTCTTGATTTCGTCTGGAGTAGCATGTGTCTGTATGTCAATGACATCTTGTGTGGGGTCCCTGACTGTCATGCAATGTGTCAGTGATGATACGTCAGTCTTTGTCATATCAATCGTATGAGTATGAGTCTGGGCTGTATGTTTCGCTGTTCGATCTGCAAAGTCGTTACCCTGGGAAATAGTGTCTGTGACCTTTGTATGTGCCTTGCACTTCATGATGGCTATGGCTGTAGGCAAATGTATTGCTTCCAACAGAGCTTGAATGAGGAGACCATGCTGGATTTTGGCTCCGTGAGAGGTCAGAAAACCTCTTTCTTGCCAGAGGACACCGAAGTCGTGTACGACTCCAAATGCATAACGTGAATCTGTGTATATGTTTACTTTAAGGTTCTTGGCTCGTATACAGGCTTGGGTCAGAGAAATGAGCTCTGCTGCTTGGGCTGACAGGGTGTCAATGCGATGTGTTTCTAAGACTTCAGTTTCAGTGGTCACTGCATATGCGGCCACTAGTTCTCCTGTACTTGTTCTCATACATGAACCATCCACATAAAGTGTCAGGTCTGGATTGGGTAAGGCCACATCTGTCAAGTCTTGTCTGGGCTTCGTGATAGTATCAATGACCTCCACGCAGTCATGTGGAGTAGGATCTGTATTGCTCGATGGTAAAAGTGTAGCAGGATTCAGTGTATTGCAACGTCTGATTTCTATGTGTGGTTGGAATTATGTCAATTCATAACCTGTCAGTCGTGCTATAGTCAAGTGCTGAGTCTGTGTTCTGTTTAGGAGGACTTCCACAGAGTGTGGAACCTGTACTGTCAATTGATGTCCCAATACAATGGAATCACTTTGTCTGATTGCTAGTGCTGTTGCTGCAACTGATTTTAAGCACGCAGGCAAGGCCTGGGCAACTGGATCTAATGTACTCGAAAAATAAGCACACGGTCTGTATTTGTCTGCTTGAACCTGGGTGAGAACCGACAATGCTGTGCCATCGCGTTCTGTGACAAAAAGTGTAAAAGGTTTACTGTAACATGGTGTCGCTAAAACAGGTGCTTGACATAAGGCTTTCTTCAATTCATCAAAAGCTTGTGTATGTTCCTGAGTCCATGGGAGGACAGCCGAAGACGCTGCCTCTTGTGTTGGCAACTGTATAAGTGGTTTAGCTAGAAATGCATATTGGGGAATCCATTGTCTGCAATAGGAAGTGAGTCCAATAAAAGCTCGTACTTCTTTCTGTGTCTTGGGTTGTGTAAGATGTGCTATTAACTGTATACGATCTGCTGTCAACTGTCTTCCTTCTTTGGACAGCAAGTGCCCAAGGTACACCACTTGCTGGGCACAGAATTGTAGCTTCGAAGGAGACACCTTGTGTCCCTTGTCCGCCAGGAAAAACAAAACTGTCAGTGATGCTTGTTCACATTCTGATTCACTTCGGGCGGTGATCAATAGATCATCGACGTATTGAAGCAGGGCAGTATTAGGAGGCATGTGGATATTGTCAAGTTGTCGCTTCAATGCTTGGCTGTAGATGCTAGGGCTTTCTGTGAATCCTTGAGGGGCGCGTGCAAATTTGAAGCTTCGGCCATTTAAACAGAATCCGAAAAGATACTGGCTTTCCGGATCAATGGGGACACTAAAGAAGGCGTTCTTGAGATCGATTACAGTAAAGAACGTCGCCTCTGAATCAATAGCTGTCAATAATGAAGAGATATCCGGGACCACAGGATACTGTGGTACAATGCATTTATTCAATTCTCGTAAATCAATCACCAGTCGATAAACTGGAGGTGCATTTGGATCAGTGCTTTTAAGAATCGGAATGATAGGGGAATTACAAACATTGGAGTCGGTTTCTACAACCACTCCTTGTGCAATGAGCTTGTCAATGATTTTCAGTAAAGCCACTACAGCATCAGGTGGTAACTTGTATTGTCGGATTCGGGGCAGTACTACTCCTGGCTTGAGTGTGACACGATAAGGTGTAATGTGCATGCAACCTACATCAGTGGGGCCTTGTGCCCATAAATGTGCAGGAACATTCTGTAACCTGGGATCAAAATCTCTCAACACATAATGGCCCTTGAAATCACGAAGAAACAGCCTTACTCCTTCCGGAGAACAACAAATTACAGCTCCTAGAGCTTTCAGAGTTTTTATACCAAGCAAGTTTTCTGGACATGATTTCGTAAGCAATAAATCAGTAGTACGGGATAATGGACCAACTGCAAGGGGAACAGGTTTCGATACTTCGTTAACAATGGGCTTTCCTGAAAATCCAAGGGAAACATTCTGTGAGCTTGAGAGGGGAGCCCCTGGAACCTCGTCATGACTGATGGTAGTTCTGCTTGCCCCTGTGTCAATCAAAAACTTTCTATCCTTTCCTAATACCTGACTATGTACATAAGGACCCTCTTGATCTACAGGAACTTCAATAAGAGGCAAGCCAACCTCCCTCTCTAGGCTGTTTCATGTGTACTGCTGAAAATCAGGGTAATCAGATTGTGCATACTGGTACATCTGTTGTGTGACATGCTGTGTTGCGGCAATGGGTTGGGGCTGTGGTACCGCTACGGTCTGTTGTGGAACATGCATAGGTTGTACATTCTGTGGGACATGTTGTTGGACCTGGTCCTGTCTAGGTGGACGTGGTCTCTCTTTGGTTTTACCTGTGGCAATATTGTGCTTCAGAACTGTACACTCGTTTACATAATGGCCTGGCTGTTTACAATAGTTGCATGTCCCTTTAACGGGAGCCGCCTAATTATTGGACTGTGTCGTACCCTTTTTCTGACCATCAGCTGGAACTGACTGAGCAACTAGCATTTTCATTTTCGTGTCTTTCATTCGTCTTTGTTCGTGATCATGTTCCTCCCTAAGTCTGTTCTGGTGGTACTGTAACATTTGTAACATTTGGGATGGCGTATTTGCTTGCCATGTGCTCTCGACTTTCAATACACGGTTCTTAACCTGGGGCAATGAATTCTCAACCAATTTGGTTACAAATAGATGTGGGTATGACTCGCTACTTGATTTCAGGCCACTATTAATGATAAAACATTTCTCGAATCTGGAATAAAAATCGCTAGTGTCTTCATCATGTTTCTGTTTACAGGCTGAGATTGCATCCCAGTCCTCCTTTTTAGTTGTCAACAATCTTGGCAAAATCTGTACTAATAATCCTGGTAACGCTTTAGTCTTATCCCCAAGACCTAAACCTGGGGTCCGACCCTTGTCTTCGTCTTCCAATTCAGTCCAATTAATCTTTTTGTCTCCCACCTCCCATTCTTTTTCTTTGAGTTTCTCGTAAACACCGGCAGGCAATAACACTTTCAGTATTTTCATAATATCAGAATGTGTGTAATCTCCCATGAGTAGCATGTCTATTATTTCATGGTGAAAACCTGCTGGATCCTTATCATGACTAGGCACTATTTTCTTCATTTCCAATAATTCCATTTTAGTTATGGGCGTATATACATATACGCGTTCAAATGTATTATCTGGTTTCCGGATGGGGTGTACTTCTCGTAAAGGGTTCTGTCGGTCTAGGTGAAAAGGATTGTTTACTGGGGGTGGAACAGGCACAAAACGTGGGGTCACGAACGTTCTGTATTTATGGCGTTGTTCGAGGATTACATTAATCAAATCAGTACCTAGGCCTCTCCATCTATGCAGGAGTAAGTCTTGCAATAGATTATACAACGGACCTGGATCAGATTGTTGATTGTCGTACTGTACAATAAGATGTTGGGTCATGTATATACCAGCTAGTCGCTGTTCTTCTGGAGTTAGACTTAAAAATGTTTGCACTACTAAGTCATCTTTATATATACTGTCATCCCCGGCCCATTAAACTGCGGACCGGGCTAGTTCCTGTTCACGCAAGGTAGTGAGTTCATGATAACCTACTCTTTCTTTCAGGATTCTATCAGTAACTTGGAAAACATGTTCAAGAGAACATTTCTCTGGAATCGGGGAAAGATGACGGATGGGTCTGTCAAAGGGCCTATCAAGTGAATACTGTTTAGGGAGTTTCGCCCTACCTACGTAAGCTATCGTGCCTGGAGGCACTTGGGTCGCTGCTGAATCTTCTGGTTCGTCCTCCTCTGAGGAGTCTTTATCGTCTGACTCGTGAGGCTTGTCAGTCGCTTGTCTGGCATGTATTGCTATTATTTCTTTACGGATCTTTCTAGTCATGGCCGCTATACATTTCTCTTTATCATGCTTACATTCGGCAATATTCTGACTCCACCTCGACAAACCTTCCATCTCTTCCTGCGAAAAGCCTGGCTTGTCCAGTACCCTTATCAAACTATTAATCAAAAATCGCAATATCATACCCTGTGTCTCAACTTTCTCATGTGCCATGGTATGCGCGAACACATTTTGGCTTTTCTCCTGTTCTAACAAAATGATATATGTTGTCTAGATGTTCTGGCATGTCTGGTAATAACAGTAGATAGTCTGTAACACGGCGTAGACGTAGTGAGGCTAACATCATGGGTTTTGTCTTGCCAGATACTGGATCGTATCTACAATCTGTCAGGTACTCTTTAAGTTTTTCGGCTGGGCTTGCTTTAGGTGTACGCGACATGGCTATTTCTCTCATTGTCACTCGGTGTAAGGGTGGCGGGGTATGAAAGGAACTTCCTGAAGCACCTCCTGAGGCAGAACCATGAGCTTGACTTGATGTCAATGGATGTGGGTAAGGTATGTTTAGCGGGGACGACTGACCCCGAGTCGCATCTGTACCAAAAGGGTTGTTAGGGCCAAGAGTAAGGGGACCAGCAGGGGAAGTGACAACAGGTGCAGGAAGTTGATGACGTGGAGGGGTCGTGGATTGATCAGCAGGAATCAGCAGTGGCAGTTGTCGAGGTACATTGGCGTATGCGGGAGCTTCATCATCTAAGTAGGAAGAAAGGAAACTATCTGCTGTGGTCTGTTTATGACCTACTTTGGTCGGAACCAGTGGAGGGGGCAGATCATTCGGTATTTCCGGAGTTGCTTTGGGCCCTCGGCCAGAACTGGATACAGTCCTGTTATAAGAGCATTACTCTGTCTTTCATGTTGTTCGATTTTGACTCGCTGTCTGTTGTATTGGAATCTTACCTGTGCGTAAGATTCTCTCCTCGCTCTGTGCCAGGTTGCTTACTTCCAATAAACTTACCTGAACAAGGCCTCTGTCTCCAGTCTCCTGCTTTCCTGAGTGTAAGAAGCATCACAACACTGTCCCTCTTCTAGTAGTTCTTTTTCTTTAGCTTTTTCGGAATCTTCTCTACTCTTTTCTGCTTTTTCTGAGTGCTTTCTCTGTCCGTCTATGTGATTCTTTGCGCCACAATTCAATGGCATCTTTCTGTGATTGTCTGGCTTTCTTTTTCCATAACGCTTCTTCTACTCTCATGATGCACTCGGCATCCCATGTCCCTGTAACGGGCCATCTCTGATTCTCTGCCAAATCTTCGGTATAATCCACCCATAAGTCTAAGTACAGTATGGCATCTAAGCCATGCTTGTGGTACATAAAATGTCCTGGAGTGTCCCTAGGTGGGATGGGAACAGCTTCTTCAAGTATCCCTTTCCTAGTTCCTATCTACCTCTATGTTGAACGCAAACACAATGAACACAGTAACTTATGCAAACAATCACTCACACCACTACATTAAACACATTGAAACATTTCGAACAGATATTGACTACCCACAAGTTCTATAACGAAAACAAAACTGAATCGCTGAATGACTGAATTACTAGATGTACTGCTAAACAGCACAGATACACTGCTAAAACAGTGCAGACCGGATCTGTGTACCCAAACCCGTCTTGACCGGATACAAATTAATGCACCCGTCTTGATGCGTCCCCAGCAACGGTACTCACCGGGAAGCACGGAACGGAAGGCCTCGGAAACTCGACTGGACTGGACCACTACGACGTCACTGCTGCCGCGCACTACGCATGCGCCTCGACGCTTCGGACAGGTGGGCCTCTGGACACCTCGGACACTGTTCTCTCGGCTGGGCTCTGGTCGGGATCCTCCGCACTCCTCACCGCCTCGTCTGGATGTCGATCGCAGTCTCCGTCACCTCCGTAGGCCTGAGGGAGATACAGGAAATCCTGCAGATGCGCATAGATGTCCGTCACGGCTGTGGCAGGGGGCAAGGCCTGCGACGCATCGCCGGCGCGTGGGGTGGGGGTGGGGTTCCTATTCGGGCGCCAAATTATGTGGTAAATATAATCTACCGTATACTATTTCTCCGTATAATGACAAGTAAAAGAATAGCTCAATTAAATGAGAGGCAGAGTCCGGGGTGTCTGAGTCATAAGGGCTTTAATTCAGAATGGCTCGAGCCATGGAAATCAATTCCATCAATACAAGGGTTCGGGGGTATATGCAATGATGGCAAAAAGATGTCAACGATTTATTAACAGTACATGACATATATAGTATAACGGTGCAATAGCAGTGAATACAGTAGGCGTGACAAGTGAATGTGCGTAGCAAAAAGGCGTGTACAAAGGCGTGCACGAAGGTGTGTGCTGGAAACGCACTGGAAACGTCACAGAAAAGTGTCATAAGTGGGTGGTTACATAGAAAATTCTGCAGAGTCAGCTAAGACCTGTCACCTGGGTGCGCGCGCAGCTGGTATGACGTGTGATTGACGTGTATCTGGAGAAAGCTAAGGGTCTGACTTTTAGCACTAGTAGAAGAGACAGAAGTCTGGCATGTCAGACCGACCTGTTCCTATAACATGTCTGATATCTGGTGTTTGGGGTAGGTGTAATCTGAAGTGAAAAGTCTCTCGGGCAGAGGCTATTCTATACTGGATGCATATGTGTCTAAGTGCAATGCGCGGGGCCATGGGCCTACCATGGTAACGGGAGCTATGAATTACATGAGGGAGACAGGGAGGCTTGGCCCTTTGCTCTGCAGCCGAGGAGCTGTTTACCTATTTCATTAGACAGGAATGTGTTTTCGAGGAGGCTGAGCCGGCTATACTGATAACTTGAAGGCAAAATACTGTTTGGCAGGCAGGCCAGGTCGAGCCAGGCACCGCTTCGCTTGGCAGGAAGTAAGGCAGAGGTCAGGGATGCATCTTCACGCTGCAGCTTTCGGAGACAGAGACAAAAAGTGGTTCGAGGGCAGGAATCAGGGCCTAGCTCTGCAGAGCCAGGAGAAACGTGAAAGTGCACCATGTAAAGACGTTGGCAAGGCATAGTTAGGAACGGAATTATCAATCCATTCATGGTGGATCTGATAGAGGACATGTTAACGTTGGACGCAAATGTATTTGCGTCTTCAAATTCGGTTGCGGAGGGAAGTTACATGTACTTTAAACTCGTACATGGAGACGATGGGGTACACGTTAGGGGACATACTTGACCATAAAAATTTCAATTATCTCAGTCTCCTTCTTTTCTCAACTTTGGTTCATTGTATGTTTGCCATAGTTTATTTTGTCTACTACAAATTAATGTAATTTGGTGTAAATTTCCAATCTTCTTTACATTTCCATGACCAAACTTTATCTATCACATGCCACATTTTGTTGTGAAACGTACATCGATTCTCTGTTACCTTCCTAATCTGCCAAATATCTTCAAACTCTAGGATTATGACGTAGTTTATAAAGTGTTTGAAAAGATGTGTGTCATTTACTGTACTTTTTTCTTTGCGCAAGCATTTTGGATAAAAGCACTATAAAAATACAGTCAATAAATGCATGTATAAATTAATGTATAATGAGTAAATTTACATTCTCTTTTTATTAAAACTGGTTTCTATGGTTTATAATTATGGCTACATGTTGCATGCTGTCCTAGCTGGCAATAAAGAGAAGATTTTTCTGCTTCTTAATTTTTGGCAATTTGTGTCATGTGTTATTTAACTATTTAGAATTATCTTTTCCCCATTAAATGTGTGAGAGGAAGAAGTTTGTAATTGAGGGAAACCATCTAATTTGTATTAACCAAAAACTTTGATTTGAGTCTTTCTTTTAAGTGTGGTACATATTATTTAAGAGATATGTGTTGTAATGTTTATTTCATTCAGCACCTTCACGTGCAGTAAAATCCACATCCTGATTCAAAGACTCAGAAATAGTAGAATTTTCTAAGAATAAAATACATGTACATTGCTGGGAAATCGGTCAATATAGCAGGTTTGCTTTGCTGTAAACTAAGAACATGGGGCGTAGAAGGAAGTGATACAGAGTAGTAGGAATACGACATGTATTGAACACCTACAAACTGGAAAATCTGTGGGTATCATAAACATCTTACTGGTAGTTCCATACCCTGGAAACACACATTAAAAGAATGGGAGGACATGCACTTTTCCTAAGATTGTAAGGAAATAGATATGCCTACAGGTAAAATATTTTTCCTATAGAGAAATTTTTTTAAAAAATCTGCAAATGGACATCTGCATGATTTACTCCTGTGGATTTTCCATGCAGTCTAAAAAAGTTGGACATTTACATGACAGTGCTTCAATGCCTCACCAGTAGTAGTAAGCACTATATAAATGTAATTTCAGTTCAATCCAATTAATCCATTTGACCAAGTTGGAGTCCATGTGGGACTTTTTGTGAAACACCAAAGAGACTAAAATTACTGCAAAGGAAGGAAGAAACCTACAGTTGTAGACAGGGCCGGACACGTTTTTTATCCCCTTGGGCATTTCCCAGGTGTGCGGGAGCCATTGGAAGCCAGTTTTGAGATAGCAAGGCTGCTCCTGGTGCCTCTGCCACTTTCTTCAGCACCCAGAAGTAAACTGCAGCAAACATTGAGAGGATTCAAGAGAGAGAAACAAATGGAAGGCGGAGGGGAAGACATATAGAAAGAAGTAAGAGAGAAAGAAAAGAGAGAGAGGGAATAGAAGGAGAGTAAGTGGATGGGTGAAAAAAAGATAGATTGCTCAAGGAAATGAATGGAGGGCGTCTGGTTAAAGCTTTGTGTTAGTAAAACAAACAATTGAAGGAGGGTCTGAGGGAAATTTAAAGACCTGCCCAGTTCATATCCCCCTAACTGTAATCCTAACAACAAAAGAACCGGGGTCTATAACGGAGCTTCAAGTACTCCGAGCTGCTGCAAAACTCCTACATAAGTGAGTTAGGCGCTAATAGAGCTACATAAGTCTCTATATCAAAATGTGTGCCAGGACAAACCTGTTGAAGGACCTACTGAGATTGTTGGTAAGACCCGTACAGAGATGTGTTGGATTCCCATCAAATAGGTATGTAGATCAAGTGTTCTCATTTGGTCATCAAAAAATGGGGTGGTATGTCTCTTGATCAATGAGACCCATCCATCGCCCTTACTCAATTGGGTCGCACCATCAATCGCTAAGGTACCCATGAACAAATGATAAAGATGGGATCGAGTGCAGTGCAAAAATCAAAAGATGTGTGAGTTAAAAACCAAGGGGTAAAAGGATCAATAGGCGAAGAACTCTAATGTAATTTGTCCTTTCCCTCAAACAAACAAGAACAATGCAGAGGAAGCAGTCTAAACATAAAACTGCATTTACAAGGCCAACATGTTTCAGCCGGTAGGGACAAGATCCCATGGCTTTCTTCAGGGCCAGAGTTCTAAGCATTAGCTACTGCATACATAAAGTGAACTAAACGACAACCTGTAAAGGATATACATAAATAGTCCAAAATCGTGTTCCTCTGTACCAAACGGGGTCTCTTACATCTGAATAGTACAGGGAGTGTACCTCACCTTTCCTGGAGCCCAGCTCAGGAAAAAGGAGGCCCCGCTCTGTCCGGCGTTGTCTCATCGCAGGACCCGAGCTTTGTGGAAGGCCATTTTTGGATGACCAAATGAGAACACTTGATCTACATACCTATTTGATGGGAATCCAACACATCTCTGTACGGGTCTTACCAACAATCTAAAGCTTTGTGTTGCCAGGGCTGCTTTTGTTTCCCTAGTCCGGCCCTGGTTGTAGATGCCTTTCTTTTTTGACCGGGTCCTCTGTCTCCGTGTATTGAGTATGAGTCTGCAGGTTCCATTTCTGGGAAGATAGCGTGTTCTCTAGTGTTGTAGTTTCCAGTATATTACTCAAAAACAAAAACACATTTATGAACAGATGGAGACGCCAGGCAAAGAGACGATTTATGCCATCTTTATTGCGAACATTTTAATGCAAGCTGGCTCATTATGGAAATGTTTTTGTTGTTGTTGTTTTTTTCCAGAATTATATGCACCCACATAGTGAAGCTTACCTATTTATAGCATTTCTTCTCAGAAAAGTTTGCATGTAACCAGCAAGACCCAATATTGGGACACACACACACCCACGTTTATTTTAGGGAGTCGGTTATTCTCAGTACAAGCCCTGGTATGTATGTTTTTAAGCATTCTGTATTTTGGAGCTTAGAGGGTGCTGGCTCTCGGTGCCCATGAAAAGCGCATTTGTGCTGAGTGCCAGTCAGCGCCAGGCGGCATCTGATCTCTAAATGCGGCTTTTTCCATATAAGTTGGTCGAACACTGAAATTCGCTGTTTTCCAACTAGAAATGATTCAATGCCCGGTTTCTGTCGCTGGTACAGACCTGCTACTGACTGCAGACAGAATAAATACATGGCTGGGTTCATTACTGAAGAGCCCTTCATCTGCGCCGGAAGACGCTGCCAAGAGCAGAAAACCATCACTCATGTTTTTTAGTTTCCTCTGCAACGCTTTGTCGACGACAGTATATTTTCAGAATGAATTATTATTTTGTACTCGGCTGCAGGTTTAGCACCTGATTAGTTGCAGTAAATGACAGTGCCGAGTCTGGTGGCGGTGTTTCGGGAGATAAAGTAGAAAGACACGAGAAACTGTCATCCAAGGAAAGGCTGAGCACGTTGTCACTTATGTCAGGCTTCTCACAGCACGGGCCATTATAATTCTTTTCCTCTTGATGTTACCGCTGCTGGCAGTGCCAACCTTTTTTTTAGCTTGGAGATTACCAGACAGTTAACAGTGGGCTTAAACCCGGCCCCTTGCGTATCATTGATTGGCTTTTTACTTCTAATTGCTTGCTTCTTACTCGATTTCTTGCCTTGTCCATCTTGTGTTTGTCCCTCTGCTAGAGCATAGCCTCTTTAGCTTTGTCCTTCCACTTCTCACTTTTAGGTAACTGTTTTTTTCTTTCAGCTCAAGCATGCCGCCTGTATGCATGTGTTTTCCAGCTGTCTAACTCGTGTGCGTCAGAAGATTCTCCAGCTCTTTGTTGCTGTCTCTCTTCTGTCCACTCCCCCGCACTGCTTTTTAGGTTTTGCCTCGGCGAAGATGCGCTCTGCGCATCTTTTCGGCGCAGGCGAAAACCTGATGAGTTACATAGTGTGGCTTGGTTCGGCCCTCGTCCTTGATTGGCTGGCTCCGTAAACGGAGCCTTGCCATTGGACGAGGGGCCTGTCCGTCAATGCCGGACCAGACACGGGGGCGTTCCCGACATTCTTTGGCTTTTGCCGACGTCACGGGACGCCGGGAACGCCCCCGTGTCTGGTCCGGCATTGCCGGCACTACTGCGTCTCTTCTTCCCGTTTCCCGCCCCGTGACTGGCCGGCCGGCCAATCCTAGCGCGGCCGGCCGGAAGTGCCCGCCCCCGCAGCCCGGGGAAGAAGGAGAGGAAGACGGAAAGCACTATGGCGGCGCCCGCGGGGAGAGCGGAGAAGTGCCTCTCCAACCTGCCGCTCTGTCTGGGCTGCCCAGCTGCGAGCGGGAGCCTCCTCTGCAGCACCATGCACCCCGGGGGTGGGTTCATCCAGGAGCAACGACCCGACGGATTTCGGGTCCCCCACGGCCCAGCAGCCTCGCCAGGCAGCCTCCAAGGAGGAAGGGACTCGCAGGAACCGACCGAGCAAGAGCCAGAAGCGAAGGTACCCCCTCCGACTCGCAGGACAGAGCAAGCAGCAGGACGACAACAGAGCTAGGCGGCACCTCGCGGAAACCGGGGTGCAGGAGTTCGTGATCAACCACCAGCTGTCGGAAGGCGACCGAGGCGGAGCAGGGTGCCAGAACGGCGACCCGAATGCACCTTAGGCCAGAACGGCGGTGCTCACAAAGAAGCGATCCAGGGCAGCTGGCAGATTGTGGCACAAGCAGCTGGGACAACTAAGGCACAGCAGCCAGGTCGGTACCAGGCGGCGGTCGGCGCGGGCGGTGGTGCCCCCGAGAGGACATAGGCCGGGGCGGGCGACAGTGCCCCCACAGCCATCAAAGGAGGTAAGAGACAAGGCAAGGCAAGGTACAGGGAAATAGGGAGGTAAAATGCGCCCGATACCTAGCAGCCTCGATAGGCTAGAGATCGATGTTGCAGCACTTATGGCGGCGCACCCGCAGAAGGACATGTTTGCAATGTTACCTCAGGCAGGGTTTCTCACATCGCAGTATGGCGGCGGGCCACCTAAGGGCGCGAGTAAAAAAAAAAAAATGGCAAGAGTAGCCGTTGGCACAGGCCGGTCGGGTTATCTCACGCTGCGGCTGCCGACCCTGGCGGGGAGGTCAGGGTAGAGCCTTAGAGCAGTTCCGCGCTGCTTTTACATCAGACACTCGTGCCAACATGGGATCTCAGCAAAGAGACACCAGGGAAATAGCGTAAATAAAGTAGTTAACAATAGACGGAGGACTATGCTACACGATACATGCCCCGGGCGCTTCCATGCAGGAAATGAGGATTAGAAACTGGCGCTACCATCGCCTCAAACGTGCTTGTGTTTTGAGAAACACTCCTCGCACCACACCCCCATGCTGCATCGGCTGAATAGACACAGATACCGAGCCCTTGCGTGCTGGCCCAGCTGCGCACAAGAATCCAGTTTGGCTCAGAGAAGAAGCCAAAACCTTCAGAATGCAAGCTGAGAACTGCGTAATTACAAGATTAGCGACAGCATACCGGCAGCAGGGCAATCTGATTCGGTGGTCGAGGGTCAGCTGTATAGAGTCTTAGTTTGCTGTAGGACAACCAGATTAGTGGCGGATAGTTTTCCAGCTCAGGATATATTTGTCTGCTGGCCTTCCCCCGACCTCTTTGTGTGCGATAAAATGCAGGGCTGGAAGTGAAAGTTTTTCGGGAACTTGAGCAGAGGAGCACTTGTGCCTGCCGCCCAGACGGCCATTACACTGGGAGACGCGGGGTGGGGGCTTGCCCTAAGCAGGTCCAGAGCGGGAGAGTGTCCCCAGTATGCCTGGGCATGCATTTTACGGCAATAAGACAGTGAAAATGAAACATGTTATAAAAGCCCATGAGGCGACAGGCAAGAACCTAGATGCTTTCAGAATGAAAGTCATTAGGTGATTCTGGGCTAAGCACTTAATCTCCCCGCGCCTGAAGGCGTAAGGTCATTACGGTGCCCAGGTAAAGCGCTCCAATACCCCCGGGGCGAGTCGCGCTATATAACAGAGACAGTTGGGGTTGCAGGGAGCGTTTTTATAACGCCAGTTAAGACAGCTACCCATGTACAGGGGTTCTTGGTTCCCTGTCATTTCGGAAGTACCTTCAGGACAGAAGTAAGGTTGGGAAATCACGAGCGTGTTAATTACTACATTAACCAGCAAATCCTGGTAGGACTAGCGCAACGTTCTTTCATCAAGATAGGAAGGTATGCCTATGGTAGCCACCACCCGGGCAACTAGGTGAATAGGCCAAGCTGCGTTCTCATAAAAGGATAAGTGAGATAGCTCGCTAAGGGATGTCGGGGGGTCAGGCCCGACCGCATAAAAAATACGAAAAATGGAGGTATAAAGAAAAATGCCTGGCTTCCTCAACTCCACACGTGTAAAACCATTTATGAGCATGGAGAGCCACTTTTCAGCGCGACCATGGTGATGCGTCTGACGAGGCCCAGAGGAGTGTGGGGGAGACTGTGACATAACAGCTAGAGTTGCCGACTTTGGAGCTCAGGGAAGCAGGTTCGAGCCCGGCCTCGGCTCAACATCCTGTGATTCAAAAAATGAATAATGTAACTGGGCTCATGCAAAGCGCTCCAAAGATCTATATAAAACCACTAGTCTCCGAAGTTACATCAAAAGCAGTGAAGGGTGGGATTCGTGCAGAGTTCATATATTTTCCCGACACCCGCAACGCTACAGTCACAAGTGACAGATGGTTAATATTCTTGCTGCAAAGGGCTTGGACCAGGCAGAGGGCAATGCATATTAGTGAAAGCTAAGTCAGCTAGTTCCTGTTTGGCGGAAAAACCCTGACGGTACTCGCTTCAGGAAGTGAAAGATCCTAGAAAAGGGGGTGCTACAGACAAGGATGCCCCAGTGCCAGGGTGAAAGTAGCTAACACGGTACGGGTACACCCGGGCAAGTGGGCGCAGGTACAACCCCTCACCCTCAACACCTCACCCTCAACACCTCACCCTCAACCCCTCACCCTCAACCCCTCACCCTCAACCCCTCACCCCCTCACCCTCAACGCCTCACCCTCAATCCCTCACTCACACTCACTCACACTCACTCACACTCACCCACCCTCACTCACACTCACCCACCCTCACTCACCCTCACTCACCTTCACCCTCACTCACCCTCAACCCCTCACCCTCACTCACCCCCACTCACCCTCAACCCCTCAACCTCAACCCCTCCCTCACCCTCACTCACCCTCAACCCCTCACCCTCACTCACCCTCAACCCCTCACCCTCAACCCCTCACCCTCAATCCCTCACCCTCACCCCCACTCACCCACACTCACCCCCACTCACCCACACTCACCCCCACTCACCCCCACTCACCCTCACTCACACTCACTCACCCTCACCCACCCTCACTCACCCTCACCCACCCTCACTCACCCTCACCCTCAACCCCTCACCCTCAACCCCTCACCCACCCTCAACCCCTCACCCTCACTCACCCTCAACCCCTCACCCCCTCAACCCCTCAGCCTCACCCTCACTCAACCCCTCCCTCACCCTCACTCACCCTCAACCCCTCACCCTCACTCACCCTCAACCCCTCACCCTCAACCCCTCACCCTCAATCCCTCACCCTCACCCCCACTCACCCACACTCACCCACACTCACCCACACTCACCCCCACTCACCCCCACTCACCCTCACTCACACTCACTCACCCTCACCCACCCTCACTCACCCTCACCCACCCTCACTCACCCTCACCCTCAACCCCTCACCCTCAACCCCTCACCCACCCTCAACCCCTCACCCTCACTCACCCTCAACCCCTCACCCCCTCAACCCCTCAGCCTCACCCTCACTCACCCTCAACCCCTCACCCTCACTCACCCTCAACCTCATGCTAAAGATTTACAAAAAAACCCATAAACAATTCTAAAAGCACTAACTCTAATGCTGCGAGACCTATTGCATTTCTAATGCTTGTTTTTAATGCAGGGGACGGGATTTGATCATGCCCATTACGCCGTATTGCTTTTCAAAGGCAACTGTTGCAGAGCCAAGTGGGCTGTTGAAAATTGTGTTTTCTCCACCTGCCCCTGTTGCCTGCTTGTGCCTCCGTTTTCGTGCCCCTGTTGCCTGCTTGTGCCCCTGTTGCCCGCTTGTGCCTCCTTGTGCCCCTGTTGCCCGCTTGTGCCTCTGTGTGCCCCTGTTGCCCGCTTGTGCCTCTGTGGGCCCCTGTTGCCTGCTTGTGCCTCTGTGGGCCCCTGTTGCCTGCTTGTGCCTCTGTGGGCCCCTGTTGCCTGCTTGTGCCTCTGTGGGCCCCTGTTGCCTGCTTGTGCCTCTGTGTGCCCCTGTTGCCTGCTTGTGCCTCCGTCTGCCCCTGTTGCCTGCTTGTGCTGTGTTGGTGTGTGTGGAGGGCTCTGTGTGGCTGTGTGTGTAGGAAGCTTTGTGTGGCTGTGTGTGTGGAGGGCTCTGTGTGGCTGTGTGTGTGGGGGGCTCTGTGTGGCTGTGTGTGTGGGGGGCTGTGTGTGCGGGGCTCTGTGTGGGGGTGTGTGTGGGGCGGCTCTGTGTGTGTTTGTGTGTGTCATTTGCGATAGATAAAGCTAGTGGCATTGTAAATGACAATGCCATTTATTTATGTTAAAAAAACATAAATAAAAATAATGTCAAGAGCAATGGCAATAGCTCTAACTTTAACAAAGGCAAAACCATTGCATTGTAAATGCTTGTTATCTCTTTTTCTTATGCACTCCACAAGTGCATATTTTCTGTCTGTCTCCCTCGTGTGCTACTCTCCTGCCTCCTGCTCAACGCTGCTTTCTCTCTCATCTGTGTGTTTCTGTCTCCACCATGCTGTGCTCTATTGTCAGCGTGCTTCTCTCCCTCTCATCACGTGCTTCACTCATCTCTGTGTTTCTGTGGTGTTCTTTCCCTCTTCTGCTCCCCCGTCCCCACTCCCTCCCGTTGCTCCATATACACCCAGCTCGTGCCCTATTTTTTTTAATTCATGCTTCTACATTAAAAATCTTTTTTTTGTATGTACCGTTCCAAGGGGCATCCTCCATCTTGGATTGGTAAATAAAAAATTTAAAGCAAATGTCTTCTGCTTCATTAGGCTACACTAATGTAACTGCCACTACGCCTTTTTTCAATTTTTGTGATGCTGCACAGCAAACCAAGACTGTACATTACCTCCCGTCCCTCCCTCGCCTTCCTTCAGTACAAAAGAGGCCCCGCCTCCCACCCAGACCCACCCCCAGCATAAAAACTCTGCCCGCCCCCACCTCCACCTGTTTTTTTCTGTCTCCCTAGTGGGACTTACCTTTCAGCTCCTCCCTGTGGCGGTGCCGGGGAGTCTTCGGTCTGGTTCTCTGCTACGGCGGTGCCCTCTGCAGCGTTCTCCTGGCGGTGCCTCCTCTCCTCGTCTCCATCGTGGTGTGGGGGCGGAGCGGTGGCTCAGGAATCCTCGGCGGTGTCCGGCGGTCCTCCTGTGGCTGGGGCTGCGTTTCCGGGTCGGGCTGTGTGGCTGCCTCCTCCCGGTATGCTGTCTTCTCGGAGCAGGTAGGGCGGGTTTCGGCCCGTTTTTCCTATTTTGTCTTTGGTGGCTCGGGCTCTGGCTGCCTGGGGTGCGTCTCCGGCCGCTGCTCCATGTTTCCTTAGGATGGCAGTCTAGCCTTCTGGAAATAGCCAAGATGCAGGACAGTGACTCCTGGAGATGCCGGGGATTGAACCCGGGGCCTCATACATGCGAAGCTTGTGCTCCAAATGGGTGGTGCTCTTGGCGCTTGTCTGCCCCTGGGTCGCTGGGGGTTGTTGGGGCTTGCTGCCTCTTCCCTGCTGCTGGTTCTCCGGTCCCCCTGGGGTGCCCTGGCCGCATGGGCTCCGTATGGGGGTGTTCTGCCTCTCGTGTCTGCTTCTGTTGCTTGACTTGGATGAGGCTGCTCTGTCCAGTGTTCTGGGGTTCGGCGGGTGGCTTCTGTGCCCTCCCATCTTCATCCTGAGGCTCCTGTTCGGGGCTGTTTCCTGGGATTTGGGGGGTCCTTCTGCCGCCTTTGGCGTTGCGTAGGGCGCTGGGTTCTTGTCATGCCTTTTTCGCTGAACTCCTGCGCTGGTCGGGGGTTGGGGGGGCTTTGCTCTTTTCCTGCCGGGCTGGAACTGTGGGGTTCTTTCTTTGCTGTTCCCGGTCCTTCTGGTTAGGGCTTGACCTTCGTGCCCGGTGTGGTGTGTGGTGCTATGGGTGTGGCATGCGTTGCCCGTGCGTGGTGTTTTTCCATGCTGTTCCCACTGTTGTGCGCTGCTCTGTCCACTGTGGCCTGCCCGGCTGGCGATTGCCTGTGTGTCGTGGCGTAGGGCGGTCTCTCCTCTGCCCTCTGTGTTCCTTCTGCGCTGTGTTGATCCTGGAAAGTTTTCGGGTTTCTTTGCGCGCTCGGGTGGTGTCTGGGGTTTAGCTTTTGTGCTACTCATCCCTCTCTTCCTCCAGTGGCTTTGCTTCTTGGTGGTGGTCGCCCCTTTCCTCCGTTGTGCTGCCGGGCTCTGTCCTGGCCGTGCTGCTTGGAGGGTCTGCTATTCTGCTTGGCTGCTGCTGTTGCGCTGGTTGGCCTATTCTCTTTTTCTTCTGTGCCCTCCTTGATGTTGGGTTTCATGGAGTTGGCGTCGGCGGCTCGTGGTGGCTGGGTGTCGCCACCTTGGCCCTCTGTTTGCCTTGCCTGGGATGGGGCGTTCTGCCTTTCCCGCGTGCCTTGCACTGGGGCCTTTCCGTTCTCCCCGCTGTGGGTGTCTCCTCTGGCTTTCGGGTGCTCATGGTTTTGGCCTTTTGTTCACCCTGGCTTGCTGCCTCCTTTTCTGGGTGCCGTGCCCTGTTGGGTTCCTGTCACTGCTGTCTGGTCGATTCCCTGATAGGGGGGGTCGTCTTTGGCATTTCCTCCTCTGTGTCTGCGGGACATTTCTGTTGACGGGGTCCTATGTGCAGTGGTTCATGGGTGCTGGGTCAGCTTGGTGCCGGTTCCTCCGGTTCATTGGGGTTCCTCTGCCGGTGCCCGTCTCCGGTTCCTGCTGGGTGGCTCTCCTGGACTGGGTGTCCTGTTTGCTTGCCTTTTGTTCCCTCTGCTGGGTTCCTGTCGGTGGGGCTCGGGTTTGGGGCCCGCTCCGTTTTGTTGCTGGGGCTGTGGTGTCCGGCGGCTTTGTGCCTGTTACGGTTCTCCTGGGGGTCTGCTCCTGGTTTCGGCCCGATTTTTTGCTGGGGCTATGGTGTCCGGCGGCTTTGTGCCTGTTCCGGTTCTCCTGGGGGTCTGCTCCTGGCTTCGGCCAGTTCCCTTCCGCGTGTTGGCCTTTCGGGCGGCTTTTCCGCGGGCTCTGCATGTGGTGCGCACGTTTTTCTGGGTTGCGTCCTTCCCCTTCGGCCTCGGGCCTTCGGCCTGGGTCTTCCGGCATGTCCGGTTGCTCTCGTGGCTCTCCATCTTACGGCAGGGGTGTTCCCTCTTCCTTCTCTGGTCGGCCTCTTGCGACTTACGGCTGGAGTGTCTTTTTGCTCTGTCTGTTCAGGGGGTCCTTTGTGGTTCTTCTGGTGATCGGGCTTTTGGTGGCCCGGGGTGTGTCTTCGCTGATCCCCTCTCTGGGCCTGGGGTTTGTCGGGGTGCCGTCTTCGGGCTGTGCTCGGCCCCGTTCCCTTGTCCAGGTGCCTGGTCTCTCTTCCTTCGTGGGTTTGGGCCTTTTTGTCCCAGGGCTCCTTGGGCGGTCCTGTGGCTGCGGGTGCTGGGGCGCCTGGCTTCTGTGGTGTTTCTGGTTGCCTGGGCTCGTTTTCTTCTTCTCGGCCTGTCCGTCTGGCTCCTGTTGGGTTGGTCTCCGGGGTCTGTTGTCCCTGCTGCCCTTGTCGGTCCGTCCCCGGGGGTGCTCTCCTGGTGGCTCGGCCGCTGTTGCCTTCTGGCCGGTTGTTCACTGGCTCCTCCGGCTCCGCTTTTGGTGGCTTCGGTCGCCTGCCTATCCTTGGCTTTGCTGGGTTCTGTTTGGGTTCCGGTTCCTGCTGGTCTCCCGGGGGTCCTCTTGCTGACGGATTTGTGGCGTTCGGGCTTGCCCTGGTGCCCTTTCGGGGCTCTCTGCGGGGTCCGTGGGCGTTGGCTCAGTCTGTCGTCCGGTGGCTTAGTCCTGTGCCGTGGTCGGGTTGGTCCAGGTTCTGGTCCTTGATCCTTGGTTTCCTGTGTCCTGTGTCTGTGGACTCTGGTCTGGGTGCTGGGGCTGTCTGCTCTCTGCCTTTGGCAGGTGGCCTGTGTGCTGGCTGTTCTGTTGTGCTGGGTCCCTCCTTCCTCCTGGGGTTTCTCACTCCTTCCCTGTGTCCGGCCTGTTGGTGGGTCGTTGGAGCCTCCCTGTGGTGGTCCTGTTGCGGCGCCTGGGTGGCCCGGTTCTGGTCTCTGGGCCAGGGGCCGGGTCTTGGCGTGGTCGGCGGCTGGCCCTCTCCTTGGCCTCTGGGTTTTTCTGTGTGCCTTCCCCTTCCCCCTCGCTGCTTTCTGCTGCTCTGGGCGTTTCTGGTGCGGGCCCTGTGGGTCTGTTCTCGGGGGTTGGTTGCTCCCTGTTGGCCTTGACCTCCTTGTTTTCCTCTCCTGTCCGGGTTGTGTTGCGCTCAGTGAGGGTTCCTTCCTGTGGTTCCGTGCCCTTTGATGTTCCGTGCCCTTCCCCTGGGTTCTGTGCGGGGCTTGCCCCTGCTGCCTGGCGGTTGTGCGGCTGGCCTTGGCTGGGTTGGGGGTCCTCGGCCGGCTGGCGGTGGCTTGCGGGCTTCCCGTCGGTCCTCCTCTCGGCTGTCCTATGCTTGGTGTTTGCTGGCCCTTTCGGCCCGGGGTTCTGCTCTGGTGTTGTTCCCTTGGTGCTGACCTCCTTTTTGTGTAGCGGTTCGCTCCTTCTGGGGCTCTTCTGGGATTGTCGGTGGCTCCTCTGCGGGTGCAGGGGGGCGGCTTTCCTGCTTCTTGGTGCTACTGGCTTCCTTGCATGTTGCCTGGGGTCTGTTGCCTGGTTTTCTTTGCCGGGTCTGGTGTGTTTGATTCCCTGCCCTGTCGTGTCCTTCCCTTCGGGGTCTTTGCTGCTTGTGTTGGAAGTCCTGTCCGGTCCGCCCTTTGGGCTCCTTTGGGACTTGGGTTGCGACTCTCGGCTTTTGGGCCTTGTTTTTTGGTTGCTGTCGCCCCTGCGGGGCACTTGGGGGTGTTTGGGCCCTGTCTTGTGCGTTCCCTTCTTTCTGGTCTGTATGGTTCTGCTGGTTTTGGGTCCGGTTCCGTCCCTTGTCCCTCCGGTGGCTCGGCGTTTTCGCTCTGTCATGGGGTGGTTTTGGCTGTGGAGTCTCGTTTGCTCTGTTTGGCTGTCCGGCCTCTTTTGCTGTGGTGCCTGCTGGTTGTGGTGTCCTTCCGGGTGGTGGACTCTGTTTGTTCGCTTTGGTCCGACTCCGGTGTTTGCCTTCCCCCGCTCCGTGGGGTTGTTGGTTTCGGTCCGCAGTCTTGGTGGCTTTTCCTCTGGTGGGGGTTCGGGCCTCAGAGTCTTGTCCTCTTTGCGAGGCCGGGGATGTTGATCTGCTGTGTTTTGGGCACTGTTTTGTGTTCTTTGTCACTCAGTTGTCCGTCCCTGTTTTCTTCTGCTTGCTATGTCCTCTTTTGTACTGAAGGTAGGCGAGGGAGGGACGGGAGGTAATGCTTCCATTTCTAACGATAATGGCATTACTCCTAGTCCTACTCCCTCGCCTTCCTTCAAGGACCCTCCCTCCCTCCCGGTGCGGTTCAACTGAGTGGTAGCTCGGCTTGTTTGTGTACAGGTGGAGGTGGGGGCGGGCAGAGTTTTTATGCTGGGGGTGGGTCTGGGTGGGAGGCGGGGCCTCTTTTGTACTGAAGGAAGGCGAGGGAGTAGGACTAGGAGTAATGCCATTATCGTTAGAAATGGAAGCAGTACTGCCAAAAGCATTTGACAAAGCCACGAGGTTCCAAAGGCAAGACCTATTAGCCTTGCGAGTGCTTGTTTATTTAGTGGTGGAAGCAACTCCACAGCTTTTTGTGTCACATTGACCTACGCTAAATTACCAAAAGTCTGACCTCTCGCTCAAATTCCCCATATCACTCTTTCTATATTCCATATTATTTACTCGGGGTCAAGAGTTTCTTTGGCAGCAGTCAAGTAATGAGCGCAGATATATAAATATGTATATATGTATGTATATAATATATATATATATATATATATATATATATATATATATATATATCTATATCCGAACCTCCACCTTGGTATTACCCAAGCAGGACGACGCCATGTGGTGATTAAATATCCTTTATTATACCCTTATTGTCGACAATAAAGGATATTTAATCACCACATGGCGTCGTCCTGCTTGGTAATACCGAGGTGGAGGTTCGGAGGTTGTACTGGGTTAAGCTGGAGTAACGGGAGACGACGATGCGCCCTCTGTTCAGGTGGCGGTGGCTGTTTCTCGAGCACGGGAGGAAAAAAAAAATTATATATATATATATATATATATATATATATATATATATATATATATATATATATATATATATATATATATATATATATATATATATATATATATATATATATATATATATATATATATATATATATATATATATATATATATATATATATATATATATATATATATATATATATATATATATATATATATATATATATATATATATATATATATATATATATATATATATATATATATATATATATATATATATATATATATATATATATATATATATATATATATATCCCACTCAACCAGAAGATATCATCATGCTATACAGAAGACCAAGTCAAGACGTCACCATAACAGATTAAAATAAATAAGACAACTATGGTAAAAGCAGCATTCACAGCGGAATTACAGATTGGTCAGCAGAATTAAAGGGAAGACAAGAGGGTGGAAGCTTACATTCCCAAAGACCCGATTTAGGGGAGATATTCCTGTTTTTTAAGCCAAAAATGGCTTTGTTTTGGTTGTCTCCCGCCTAAAATTGCCTCTGTTTCATTAGAAGTCAACGGGGAAAATGCATTCTCCTGATTATACATATATCTTTTTTTTTTTAATCTCCGAATTTCCTCTTCCAAAATGTTGCCGTCTGTGTGGAAGGGAGAAAATAATCAAAATGAAGAAAAGTGTAAGTAAAGAGTGGAAAAAGGGAAAAGGGGAAAGGGAGCAAACGAGAAAGTTGGAAAGGATAAACAGGGAGGAAGTGAAAAACAACAGTGAGAGAAAGTAGAGAAGGATGGTGAGACTAGGGTCAAGGGTCAAGGCAAAGAGTGAAAAGCAGCACCATCAATGGGGCAAGTAAATATTAATGGGGCGTATTTTGAGGATAGATAGAAGTCCAGAGAGAGAAACCATTAGTGCATTAAGGTGTTGCTGATAAGTACTGCAGAAATGATCTGTGGTGGTGATACTATTACACTAGGCACTGTAGCTTTATTTAGAAGTTTGCCAATTAAGAATACTGATGGTACACTCTGCATACATAGGTGATTCACACTGACTTAAGCTGTTCCATTATTGCCAGGGGTGTAGCTTAGCCAATACCATTGCGGCGGGGTGAGCCTGAATTTTCTGAACAAGAGATGTAGTTTATCCAACTAGACAGTGGGCAAGCTATGGCATGGTTTGGGGTTAAGTTAGGAGAATTCGTTTTGAGTTTGGAAATTGAGGGACATTCTTGGGAGCAATAATCCATAGAACAATAAGCCCGCAAACAACTGTGCATACCCCTCACCAAGAACATACTAAAAAGATTAAATAATAAATAAGTGACAATTGTATAAGTCAAGCACTTGGCAGTGATGCTTATTTCAGAGTGGTACCATGCAATGATACACTAGCATGCCTGTACACGAGGCATGGCATTGTGTCACTTCTGTGTTGTGTTCTTAGGATGGGTAAATTAATTTTAGATTTTTTTTAGCTGGATTAATCAAAATGGGTCTTAGATACAAAATGCCCAGGGCAATATGAGAGACCAAATACTGAAAAAAACATTAAATGGATCCACATGTGTATCAAGGTAAACTTAAAGATACGCAACACGTGCAAATAGCATCTACTCTCTGATGCCCACATCCTGCTACTATCACCCCCTGAGCAGGAGCTTCGATATTGAACTAGTCATTCATCACACCCGATAGTCGCCACAGAAGTACGTAAACACTAGACAGTGGGCTCTTCTCTGGTCTGCAGTCAGTAATTGTCCACCTCCATGGTCCCAGTCTGATTGTAGGCCGGTCAGTCAGCTCTGGGCCCCAGTGACATTGTCTCGGTGGTGGATGATATTGTCCATTCCAGCCCAGTCCTTCTCACAGAAATGAAGGACAGAAGGACAAGGAGAGCAGGCCTCAGCCAGCCCAGTGATAGAAACAACTGACTCAGCTGTGGGAGGACATCAAGAGCAGGCCTTTGGGCAGCACCAGACAGCCTGAGCCTAGTGAGGGGTTATGGTGCATAGACCAGGCCCAGCAACTCTAGCAGACAAGGCTCGGTGCTACAGAAGGGGCTTTCAGAGGCTAAATGTGGAGGAGCAGGTACAAATTCTGTTTGCTGAATACCTAGCAGCATGCATCAAAATAAGGCACCCAAAACTCCAGAATAACATAGGAAAGTTTAACAGGTTCACAATTTTCTTAAAAGCTATAAGCTCTTAAAGAGCACTCGTGAGATTTTCTTGTATTTAATGGTGTGCCAAGCTCGCCTGAGACTCCCCAAAGTGTTGTAGATTCACTCGTCCTGAGACAATTTTTAGAAAATGGTATTAAAATTGTGCATTTTTAAGCACAATTTCTAAAAAGCTGTAGGTGATGGATGGAGTTTATTTAATGCAATGTGACATCGCCTATCGTCTAACGTGGCATTTAGCTACACCTGTACCATTCAGTCAGTCAGTCAAACAAAACTTTATTTGATTTGTTAAAACCTTAAAAGTACATCCCACATTCCGTGATAAGAGAAAGGACAACAGCAAAACATGGTAATATTCAGCAGGAAAAAGAGCAGCAGCATAACAAGATAATATTAAAACCACAATTACACCTCAAGATACTTAAAAATTAACTTCTCTTGTTCCTTTTAAAACGGAGTATTATAACATTTATTTGTTAAAATCGCTAAAATTTCCTATATATACCTTCGTCAGAATGCAGTTTTTACTACTATTGTCCCTTAGTGTCTCTACCTTTATTCAGGGATAAGGGCTACACTATGCATGTTCTTCTGCGCATTTGAGGAACCACCTAACTTTGTTCATATATTTCCCCAACGCGCAGGCTATATCTAAAGTCTCCATTTCCACCAAAAGAGTGGCAGCTTGCATTCTGTGCGTAATCTTATATTTTTTAAAAATCGGACATAAAAACTCCTTTCGAAAGTCTAAAAATCTCGTACAGTCTAATAAAATATGTAACATATCACAGGAGGTTCCTAAAGTGCAAGTGCATTTCCCATTACTTCCTATCATTAAATTTCGAACCCCGTTATTTGCATAGCATGGGTTTATGCCAATTCGCATTTTCAGGACTTCTCGCCTCAGACTATGACTAGGCAACCGGTCCAAGCCACTTTCATGTGTGCTACCGAGGTCTTTTGAGCAAGGTATTCCCGGTCATAACTACGGGACATATTGACCCCCTGAGTCTTTAATTCTTTTTTCCCAAATATTATGGGGTCTTGCGGCAAACATACCTTCAAATCTAGCACCCCATAAGCCTTGCTTATTGAGGCTCTTACCTCTTTTGCCCAGGGGAGCTCACTATTGATAATTTCCTCCTTAGCCCATTGGGAGATTTTAGCAATTTCCCCTACTCCCAACCGCTGCCAGAAGCGTACAAGGCTCATACAAACTGTAATAGCCCAGGAGGTTATTCCCAGCTCCAGTCGTGCTGCCTGCACCATAGAGGATTTTGGCAGAGCGAATAGGCTTTTTAATATATTTCCCTCTTCACTATCCCAGGAGGTCTTACCACTGAGATAAATAACCTCGGCTCCATACAGAAATTGTGGGGGAACCATTGCTTGATAAGCTTTTAAGACCGGTCTATCTGACCTTTCACCATAGGTGTTATTAAAGCTTTTTAGGCCTTTGACCAACGCCAGTGCCCTTATTTTTAATGCTTGCAGGTGTGTATGCCATTTCAGGTTACCTGAGAACCACATTCCCAAATATCTATAGTTGGTCACCCTCTCAAGCAAGGTTGTGCCAAGATACCACGAGAACTTCACTTTCCTTCTCCCAAAACATACTATTTTGGTTTTATCCATATTTACCACTAGTTTTTTACTCGTACAGTAATCTTTAAACCTATTGAGTTTTCTCTGGAGGCCTATCTCCGTTTGATCCATTATTACTAGGTCATCGGCATAAAGGAGGCACGATATGTGCCTTCCTCCCAACTTCGGGTTCGCCCCTCTGACATCTCTTAATACTTGGGGTAAGTCAGCTAAAAACAGGTCGAACAGCAGGGGGGCTAGAACGCACCCCTGTCTTAGGCCATTTCCAATAGGGAGTCTCCTGGTCAGTCCTCCATCCGTGTCCAATATTATCTGTGCCCAATTTTCTGTATGTAATGCTTGGACAAGGGCCAGCAGGTCATCCTGTAATTCATACCCTATTAGTGTTGACCACAGCTGATCCCTGTCCACAAGATCAAAGGCTGCTCGGAAGTCAACGAAACAGCAGAATAGACCTGTACCATTCATTTCCTTGTCTGTGCTTTCACGTAAACTCACAATCCTATTTTGTGACTGAGAATGTTTTTTGGAAGAGGCGGCAGGTTTGAAACAAATAGACACGTCTTACAATCTCAGGCAGTACAAGATCCCGAAAAAGCGTTTGTGGTACAGTAGTGCTCTCAATCAAGTTACTGAGAATGTACTGGTTCATACGGGTAACATTAACCTTACAGATTAGGGTTTCAGACAGGACTAGTGCAATCATTTTGTCCCCAAACATCAGCAGTTCAGCTTACAGAAATGCACATATTTCACGATCAAATACAATCTTTTCCTGTAGTTTAAATAAACGTAATTACCCTAAAAATAGCTGATCATTTTTTTAAAACAAAATTAAAATGTTGTCTGGCGATACCTGCTTGTCATCATTAGTACTTACATGTCCAGCGGCCAAACAACTTACGGAGTGAACACTGTCAGTTTTTTTCAGTGAAAAGCAAAAAGCTTGTTTGATCTACTGGTCATAAAACGTTTCTTCCCAAGCAATGTTCCTTGGTGTCTTTGCATTAATGTTCGAGCCCTGTAGTCTGTGTACTCATGATTATGTGACTCGTACATTGGCTGGCAGATTGTTAGGGTGCTATATAATCTTAGGTTCATTGTTGGAACCTAAAAGGAGGGCAACTTTTTGCAGGTAGTCTGGCCCTTTCTTGGAAGGTCTTGTGTACAGTAAACGGAAGATTTAATTTTATCCTGTATTGTGCTGGTTGAATGTTATGGCCATAAGCTTGAAAGTGGTTGGTAGCAGTTGACCTTTTCATGCGCCAGTTGGGTGTTGGATGTTCACATGGGCGTCCGCAGGGGGGGCAAGGAGGGGCGCTTGCCCCCCCTGGAGCGACCCTCCTTGCCCCCCCCTGCAGACGCCCATGAAAACCGTGACTTCAAGATGGTGTTCTCACTCTCTTTCCTCTCCTTTCTTTTATTTGCTTCCCTGTGAAATGGATCAAAAAAAGAAAGACGCTTTTGCTGGAAATGTCATATTTTTCTGACATTTTAATCCCAACGTGCAGCATTGGGAATAAAAGGCTAAAAACATGAAAAATAGATAAATAACTAAATAAAGTAAGACAGAGTGGTAGCAAACTGATTTTATTTACACTGAAACACAGTAGCGCCACTTTTACAGAGTTTGCCAGTGAAGCGCTATTTTTGTTTTCTTGTCTTTGTTTTCCCTGGACTTGGAACTAGTGCACCAATCCTGGAGGTACTGCAATGTGTGGATTGGAAAACAAAATGTGTGCTGCGCCTCTGCGTCCAGGGATGTGGTCTTTTTACCATACTGCTTACGTTTAGTAAGGATATAACCAATGGCCATTGAAATGGGTCCATTCAGGGCCCTGTAGTCGTGTCCTTAACTTTTCAGCCATAAGCACTAATTGATTTCTGAATAGTGAGTGTAAAAGCATTACAGTAACCATGTTGTTCCTGCTTACATTTCCCATGGTTTGATACATTTTGCATTCCCTATAAGTGTTTGCTTTTTCCACGATGTTGTTACTTTTTTTTTTGTAGTCCGCATATTGCTCTTGTCTAGTGCGTAATTTAAATTGAGCCGCATCCAGGTGTTTATAGCAGGCAACAATTGGGTTGTAGTTGACGATAGTGGGAGTTTTTGCTCAGTGGGGCAGTACGGTGTTCAGTGGGGGAGAGGATGTGGCACTATGGTCAGAGCTGCTGAATTTGGAACTGGGAACCAGGTTCAGCCTTAATAACAAGTCCACCAGACCACTCTCCTGCGAGAGCACAATTACAAGCTAGACCTTAGAAGGCTTCGCAACACCTTAGAAGTCCTGATGTCTTCACACCAGCAGGTGGACCCTAGCATTACAAGTGTAGGTTAACCTTCAAGGCTTGTCCATCACTATCCATACTGAAGTTCACCTCCAGTCTTGCGGGCGGCCTATGAAGCAGCAATCCCTAGAACAACAGTCACTGAGGTCACAGGACCCTTGAGAAGGGCCAGCTCTAGGGCGGTGCAACCAGTGTGACCGCACCAGGTGCTGACTTTAGGTGGAAGCATCGCGTTTGCAATTATATTATGGTTTTAAAAACGCTTGCTGCCTCCTTCCTGGCCTCCAGCAATTTTCGGCAACAATAAAAATGTCATGATGACTCTGGTGAATAATGTTCTTCCTAAAGAGAGATCAGAATTTTGTCTAGTGGAAGTTTTGACTCATGGAAAGGTAGCTCAGAGGGTTAATGTACCGGCTGCAAAGAACATGCGCCATGCAGATCACAAAGTGCACATAATGTAAATAGGTCAGTGGGCTACTGCTTTTGTCAGAGAGATCCTTTTGTTACTTGCAGTTTATAAGTTAACATCCTAACTTAGAACAGTGAGCTATTAACTGTCATCATCTAAGAGCTGCATACAAACTGCAAGGTATAAATTAGAGTGTTATGTTCCGGCCGCCCCACCCCCCTCTCCCCCAGTCTTTGATTATCCTAATGTCCCAAAAAGTGTTCTTTTAGACAGAAATCAATTCTGATTATTAAGGAGAACCCCCACCATGGTATTACGTTTTAAATTCCGGGTATTGTGTTTCTCCAGGCCAATCACTATAAAACTATACGGGCTACTAGTATGGTTGTCATGTGACTCCTACACCTTGTAGTCCTTAGTCTTATGTAACATTTTCTATACAGTGATTTACAAACATATTGATTGTCTCTGTGTAATGAGTTTCATGTACAGTTCTCTGACACCCTACAATGGTATGAGTGGCGCTGTAAATCAAATTAAATGCATCTGAGAGAGAGTGGTTATGGAAAATGGGGGGCACAGTTAAAGGGTGGTAGTGAGGGAATCCATGGCAGAGGTGGTCATTGGGGGGCACAAACAAACATTAATGCACAGGACACCACCAGTGCTGTGGCTGGCCCTGCCCTTGAGGCCAGTCTTCCTCACCCATAGGTACCGCCATTGGCCTTGTTTTAGCAGTAGTAGTTGCAACTCACCAGGGATTGACAATGCAGGATTTGCACGCACACCAAACTAAGTTTGCAAACTTACAGTCACCCGGCTTCATTCACAAGCACTTTTAACATGTGCTGCCTGCTGTGGGGCCACTGGGATTAATTATGCAACAAAGGATGACAACATTATGCCGTAGTGTTGACTAAATTATGCATTAAAAAAAGGCTGCAGCGTAATGCAGTATATTTTCAGATATTTTATTATTTTGACGTGTGTACACATGCTAACAGTCTCTGGAAAGATTTAGCCTTATTAGTACCAGTGTAACATACAAAGGCAGCAGTGAGAAAGGTGACCAGTCAACCTTTACAATAGGCCATCCACTCCGCAGCAACACAAGTCACATTTTATATTAACTTTTGATATGTTTGAGCTACAAACAATTTATTAGTTTAAATGGTCAGATCATGCAGCAGATCTTGCATTATGAGGCAAATATGGCAGAACTATAATTATATAGAAAACATTTGCTAACTAGGATATTTTGCCATTCATGTTTGAACTGCTGTTGTGGAAAAAGGGAGTAGTGCTGATGAAAGAAACTCCATGGCTTGGAGACAAATGGCTTGTGTTTCCACATTTTATCGTATTTGGTACATTCTTTGATTAGAAGCATATCCCACTTTGTGAATATATTTTAATGTCAATAACTCATTATAACCTTAAATAATCATGTGTATCCATTGATTGATTAAACTGGGCAGTGAAATGCCAAACAAATACAAAAAATTGGGATGTCTGCGCATTCTGGCCACACCTCTGGTTCCACCCACAGATCCAGTCCTTGGGTTATTCCCGCCCTTTGATTCTCCGCCCACTGTTCCCCTATTTTTTTTTCCCACTTCGACCACTGTGTTAGACTCAGCATCCCTGGACCTGTGATGTGCCGCCGCTGCGGGCACCGCATGTGCCACACATATACGGTGCCAGGCTTCCACATAAGGGAGCTGGCCATTATTGTATCCCTAAACGTGGGCACGTTGTGAGTTTGACATTGACTACATGTAGAGGGGCTCTAAGTTTCTTAAAAAAAATATAGGCAACATCTGGACCTATACATTTTATTCTGTATAAATTAATAGAATTTGTGTAAAATTTAGCAATGTCCGGGGAATTCTAGTAAAGGGAGCACCCATTGGCGAATTACTAGGGTGTGTGATTGCTGAATTATTTATTACTAACTTTGACGTTGTGCTTTAACTTTGGATAAAAGTTATCATAAATTCTAGCACCAAGAAGACAATATTGGTAAATATGTGTGCTACAAATAATCCCTAACATACACTGTGCATACAATATATTTAATCTGGTGCTTTAATCATAGGCTGTTTTAAAGTATTCTGATAAAATTCGAATCGTGCTGAAGCCTTGATTGGTGTTGGATTGAGGACCCGGAAGTCTGCACACCTAGCAAACAGAGATAACTGTCAGAAAGTTTAGCGTTTTCCCTACAGGTGGTGTTTGTTGACCTGTGGCAGAGTCAGTCACATGTCTTGGATTCCTGGCATTTAATTGAGTCTATCCCAGTTCTGCGCCCCAGTGTTTCTTGTGGCCCACCTGGCACTGGCACACATCATATCGGAGGATGGTGATGACGTTAACATTTTGCCCCCCCCTGGAAAAATGTCTGCGGACGCCCATGGATGTTCATGAATTTATATTCTGAAAGAGTCTCTCTTAGAAAAATAATTTGATTGCCCAAGTTGACCGGTTGCTGCTGGTAGGTCCTGCTGGCAAAACCTCAAAGTCAAATGATTTTGTCTGTGGATTTCCCTTGAAAGATTCTGACTCGATAGATACTGAATTAATAGATTCAGTGGCTTCCAAGACAGGAGATATTGGAATACTCAGAAGGCAATCAGGCATCTCTTGTCTAGGGCTCACACAGAATCACTACTGTTGTACTATCTACACTTCCAAAGTTCTTCACAAAATCCAAGCTATTTTTGGACATCCTCAAAGTCCTCCAGGGTGAAGATGTCGGTCCCTAGGCCTGATCCCCAGCATACTAGAAGTAGAGGATAGAAATCGTGTTAGGGGTTGGAAGGACAAAGAGGTTTATTTAGAGTTTGGTGGATGAGGGGCAGGGACCACATTTTGCTGGGTGTTCATCTGCTTATTATTTATTTATTATTTATTATTTATTTATTATTTATTATTTATTTATTGTATACGAATTTGTATATGTCTAAAAAGAGTATAGAGGGCAACCTCCTTTTTTTGCAAACATCGCCCATCTGGCAAGCTCTAATTAGCGATCAAAGTTTCCTTTGTTGATGCAGGTGAGCAAACTCACCACAGTCACTAGCCTAGGGTCCATCACTGCCCTTTAGTAGATCATTGTTGTCATTCTCCACTGGATCCTAGAATCAGCCCCATCACCTTCCTTTACTCAGGCCGCATCTTCATTCTCCAAGATGCAGGAGGGCAGGCTTTCCTTGGCGTCTCATGTTTGGGATGCTTCTATCAGTTAAGTCGCATCTCAAGCAGTCAAACAAGAGCCAAGGTGCATTCAGTGACTCACAAGGAGGATTGCTGATAGTCTCCTGACATACAACACCCCCACTATTCTACTCTGGATTGATACACAAGCAGGCACACAGGTGCCAATGCACTTAGCTCCCTAGCTTCGCTTGCCAGTGCACTCAGTTCTGAAATGCTGGGTGCTGCCCCAGTCATTGCAGCACACACGCACACTCTCCCATGTGCAGAGACAACTCACATACACACACAGTTAGCATACACATATAAAATGACGTGTAGTTGGACAAGTGTGCATTCTCCCCTTGTGGGATATTGGCATTGAGTAACAGATGTTTATTGTTACCCAGCTAAATGATACTCATTATGTAGACGTCATAAGGATACAAGTCTGATTAATACTGCTGGAATTCAAACACAGATACCTGCACACAGACACAAACGCAGACACACAAAAACACACACTCACATGCACATTCACTTGCTCATGTACACACCCTCATGTGCACACTCGTATTCACACCTATTTGTATGTTCACACTTACACACTCTGGTAAACACGGATGTGTACATGCACACTCCTGTGCTTTCAAAGGCTCACATAGACACACCCATTCATGTGCACAGACTCTCGTACTCTTACATGTACCCACACTCTCGTGCACATACATGCTCAGACACATTTATGTGTACACAGGTTCATGTGCACACACGCCCCATGTGCACACACACTCATGCACATGCACACAGACTCAAGAAATAGCACATGCACAAACTCATGTGCAGACTCACATGCACACTAACACACACACTGATATGCACACACACATATTCAAGTCTTTTTTTTGCTTTCTGTTGCAGTTGCACTTTTTCTGTGGGCGCAAAGCAGCAGCCCCATCCTCATCCCCACGCGCCAGTGGGCAGGTCCCACATTTTGCTGCTTGAACGCTCCAAGATAGTCTGGGATGCAGAGACCGGACTGAATGTTGGACCAATGGGCTGCAGGCAGAGTGGAGCAGGATGGATGCCTTGGCCAAGGACTGTGTAGATGTGAATCAGACGGGAGCCTGACCGTCTGACTCCCATCTCCTGCATCATGGATGAAAGCTGTGCAGTCAGATGGAGCGGAGACCTGATCACTCCTAGAAATCTTGCTCGCGGCTCCAGCCATTGCTGTCTGAATGATTGTGTGGGTGCACTGGGCCACTGCGCAGCATTCATTTCCTACCATACCTACACCCTGCCATGGGGCATGCCGCAACGCCATGGTCCACAGCCAGGAAAACAGTCCCCCTGTACAGAGGGACTTCATTTCTGATGGGCGGATGCGGCCTGTGGGTCCCCTGAGACATGTTAGCTGACTGACAGTAAATATTGGAGGGTGGGGGCTGTCCGATAGTTTAGAGACCCTTGGAGTCCAGACAGCCATAAAATTACCTCACACTGGCATATTTTGGGGTCCCATGTACAAAGTAGTACCATTCTCTTTGTAGGGAAGCCAAGGAGGTATTCACATGGGCATTGACAAACTTCATCAAAACCGGTCCCAAGATACTTGTTTCCGGTCCAGGGAGTCTCTCTTGGCTGTGGGTGGATGTTTGATTCATACAGCAGTCCGTCCATCATTTGTTGCTGCACAAACTTCACCATCCAGGCAGGGTATTTTCAGGAGTCCTTATCAATTATGGTGAATTATCAGCACCCTTAGGACATAAAACAAGATGTGGACACTTTCTATGTTGTCTTTTTGCTGTTCATTATTCTAATAAATGCATTTCATCACTACAAATCTATATTTCGCCTGCTTCCCTTGTCAAGTAAAAGCTCTTTCCAAAGGGTCTCACGACCTCCATGCTGTACCATGAGTGGCCTCAGACATGGACAAGCTTCCCTGGTAACCGGTTCCTGTTCTCGAAGCCTCTGTAGACACGGAAGAGCTGGACGGCCCTTATTAGCACTGATACGACTGCCCCAAAATCCATCATCCTTCGTTGAAAAGCGATAGTAATTTCTTGAAGAACATCTGTGTTATACATTTTTTCTAAATAAATGGTGTCATCAAGAAGTGGCAGTCGCTCCAGGTTTAAAAGGAATATCCCATGCACCCTTCTGGTGGTTTGAGATGAGGCTCCTGCCTGACAGTGTTTCTAGATGGGGTGAGGCAGTGCTTAATTCGTGCAGATGGTTGCGGGTGGTGGGCACCTGCACCCATTTTTGGACACATGACTTCTTTTTTATTATCAGAACCTGCAGGAGTGAGATAAAGAAGAGACAGAATGTGTAGGATGGCTTGAGAACGATTCATGAGGTAGAACTAAGACTAGGCAGCCTTGCCATTTGTCTCCCGACAGCATTCAGCAATGTCAGTGGCGGGCACCTAAGAATAATGTGAGAGATAGAATGTGGCCTAACAGCTAGGTTGGTCGACCTGGGAGCTGGGGAACCGGGTTAGAGTCTCTGCAGGGACGCTCAACATTCTGTGATTGTGGACAAATCACTAAGGGCCCGATGTAGGTACCAAATACCGGTCGGAAACGGCCGATTTCGGCCGTTTCCGACCGGTATTTGGCCTACTGAGATGTAGGGGACCTTTTTTTGTCCGATTCGGTATTTTACCGATTCGGTAATATTACCGAATCGCAAAAATACCGAATCGGTAATTTTACCGATTTTTTAAATTTGGGATGTAGGTGGGACTACTTTCAGTCCCACAGGCCCTTCAGATTCGGTATTTTAACACCCAATCCAATTGGGTGTTAAAATACCGAATCCAGGTGTGCATGCACATGTGTGCATGCACACCTATGCCATGTGACAGACAGACATGCCCTCAGGGCATGTCTGTGTGCCACATGGCTCACATGCCATTTTTTGGGGTGCTGGAGGGTGTCAAAGTGACACCCCCTGCACCCTTGCACAAATCGGTAATTACCGAATCGGTAATTACCGATTCGGTAATGCCCATTGATTCCTATGGGCTTCAAGGCCCATAGGAAGCAATGGGGGATACCGAATCGGTATTTACAGAATCGGTAAATACCGAATCTTACAGATTCGGTATTTACCGAATCTGAAATACCTACATCTCCCCCCCTCTAATTTACCACTTCATAAATACCGATTCTGTATGATTCGGTATTTATGAAGTGGTAAATGTAGATTTACCTACATCGGGCCCTAAATCTCCCCGTGCCTAACAAACAAACAAAATAATGAATGCCTCCATATGTAACGTAACGGGTGCTCCTGTAAATCTCGATTCCTAACGTGGAATATCTTTCAAATAGTAGTGGATGCACTACCCATCCTATTAGAGTGCATAGAAGCCCTAACATTCTATATAGGCAGAATATATCGACCACTATTTGGCAGATATCCTCGGTCCACCAAAGGTTAAAGAATGCCTTAAGTCCCTTAAAACTTACAACTGTGCGATTTGACCTTCCCCGATGACCCCCCTCACAATCCTCTGTGGACCTTTCTAAATTTCCATATTTGGGTTTGTGTAACACTGATCTTGATTTGACTTGGCAAGATTAAAGTTTGCGTATGGAATAGAAGTGAGCACTGGTCACAAATGTTAGTAAAACACTTTGCCTCCTGTGGTAGCTATGGAGACAAGAGATGATGTGAACTATTATTTGAAATCCTCAGAAGATTTTTTGGTCAATGGCCAGACCTCACCTAGGTTAACTTTTCTTATATGCAGTTTTTGATTTGTGCAGATTGTGCATACCTCTAAGAAAGATACTTTGACCAGAGACATCAATGTCTGATTATTATGCAGTACTCTTTTGTTTGCATTTTCTGTATGTCTTAATCCAGTATATCTCTAGATTTGTGACATGGCATTTGTAAAGGCGATAATCTATTGTAATTATTTTATTGTTTTTATTGTTTTAGGATGTTTCATGGACAAGGTGCCAATAAACTTTTTTATACCTGCCTACCAGTAGAGTTCCTAGTCAGAAGACCAAGTACCACCATTAATCCTGTGTGTAGGTGTGCCCGTGTGGACTCGCAGTCGCAGGCAGCAGAGAGGTTGAGTGATCATGGCAGGCTTTCAGGTCAGGCCAGCAAAGGAGCAGTTGCACATTCAGTGGGCTCGGGTGTTAGATGGAGGCGTGTCAGGGTTGGATAAGGAAACAGATGAACAGATGATTACAGCTTTTTTCAGTCTTGAACCCACGTAGCTCAATGCAGCATTATTTTCTGCATGTCAGTGGGTTTAATTGCTGCTCCTATAACTTGGTTTGTCTAAATATAGTGGCTAACTATGCTTAATCAGCCTTAAGTTATTTCTGCCTCCCTTTAAAGATGAGCAATAGTTTCTTCTGTAATATGCTGTAATAGGAGCAGGAAGTCTAGGTGCATAATGCAGACAATCTCCCATTGTGCACTTTGTTGGGCTGGTTAATCATCACCTGTCACATCCAAAGTGTTATCTTTCAGTTCCTTAAATGGGAAAGACAGGTCTAAACTATTTCTGGAAGGGAAAGCACCTGCGTATTTCACATAGCAGCCTTCTCCAAAGTCGTGTTCACTGTCCGAGGGCAGCGATTCCGCCGTAAACATTTCTAAAGTCCTTATTTTACCTGTGATCTTCCAATATCCATTTGAATGTCAGCAGTAAATGTAGAAACATGCTTCCAACAGGTGATTTAGAACATGGGCCATAGTCAGAAGGGTTGGCTTGCCTGATGATTTCCTATGCAGGTCTCTTCTCTGTCGTCTTTGATTTGAATAAAAAGTATGATTGTTGTCTAAAGATCAAGGAGGCGGTCGATTACAGCATATTTCACTTACTGGATATATCCTAACGACTATCTCTACATCCCTGTACAAAATCCACTGACTCATCTAATAATTTTGTGAATCTTAATTCCTATATCAAAGTGTGTTTTGCATCTCTACGAAGAGACTTTGGGTGATTTGTTTGGGCTTAGCAAGGCACAGTAGTAATCAATATAGAGACCACAGCATATTCCAAAAAGTCATTTTTGGCCATAAACATATGTTTACAACTGACACACCTGATTTATGCCTGTCATGAACAAATGCATTTACTACAACAGATTTCACCACCAAGCTGCAGAGAAACGTTCAATAACAAATCTCACTTATCATGGGACGGGAAGTGGGAGTTTGTTCCAAGGCATGGATTGCATTCCCAAATTCCGATCCAACCTCTTTTCACCCTGTGAATGGTCATTGATTATCTCCAGCCAATATATGGATTAACTCCAATTCTGGACGAAAAGGGGAACGGAAAGCCCCTAGATTTTCTGCCAGTGCAGGAGAAGAGTTTTCTCCTTAGGGAAAAATGTTTTCCAGAGGACGATAAAACAGTGCACTTGCACCAAAGGCTTCATTCACAATTCCAGGGTACTAGAATGCCACCCCGGGCAAATAGGAACCCTGGGGCATATCACATGGCAATCTCATTAGGGTTGCCAACTCACAGCTGCTGGAGTTATTGCCCTTCCTTCTACTGCTAATTTTCGGGAATATCTTGTTAAAACATAAATAAATATAACATGGCGCAGCTGTGAATGAGAAGAGGCTGGCCGGCCAAAGTTTGGGCACTCTGGCCATTATACAAAGGATCTGATTGGGTGTCCTCCTGGATATTCCTTCATTGCTTCGTCTGAAAACATGACATGGTGGGGTTCTAGAATTTTGGGAGTACTAAAATGTATTTCCACACACACTCACTAGTCTTAGTGAGCTTAGAAAAATGCAACCGTTTATCCCAGAAACAAAAACAACATGTGTTTATTCTCTTTGATGTGAAAACTCACTCAACCATTTCATTGTGCGGGGAAACAAAGGTTGAGAGCATTTAAACAATTAATGAGCTTTTGAAAATGTTGAGGCAGCAAAACGGATATCTTTCTTGTCAGTTTTAATGGTCTCGAAATAGAAAACAGGAAGGAAGGGCAAAATAACATGCCGAAAGCAGATATGTAAACCACAGAATGATAAGCGACAGTGACATATGATGGGTCTCTATTACATTGGCTCCTTACTGCAATCACCAGTGACATATCATATATCTTCTAACGTTAATAAAACAAATAATTTAAACCAGTTACAAGAGACAAGGCAAATGGTGTAAATGCAGTCATTACATTTTACACGTTTTCATCAGTGTAAAAGGTGATACGAAACTCCTCAGTTACTAGCACAGTGTATGCAATTAGTGATGGGAAAAGGCATAAAAATGGACATTTTGCATATTTGTCAATGTGTAACTGCGCTAGCAGTGACAAATAGTTTTAAAACAAGTGCAAGTAAAGAGAGGCCTTGCACTACAGTGGGAACTTTCCGTCTGCTGCGCAGGGCTTGGAGCAGCAGTTGTTTTTTTGGTGGCAGCACAGTGTTCCAACTATGGCCTCGGTTAGGAGGGCCCCAGGTGCGATAATCACACAAATTAAAATTGGAAACTTCTGCGGTGGAATTTAACAGGTGTGATAATTATTGTCTGTTCCAATTTAAGCTCTTCAAAATGAGACATACCATTTGCTGATTTCTGCACCAAAATCCACATATGATTTTTTTTTTTAAAAACGAGGCAACAAAAAGAAGTATCAACATATTTATCAACTGTATGGTAAATTACTCCATCAATTCTAGAAAATACTCCAGAATTTTTGAGTTCATAGTAAAACAAATATTATTATTGCACATCCGATACTTGATATAAAAAAACAGCACAACCGACAACGCGTTATGCTCAGAATTTAAAGAACTTCTTCAGGGCTGTAAATCACAAACTTGTAAACATAACTAAACAATCCTTTATTTAAAATATAAAGTTAAAAAAAGAACAGTACAATTCTAGTCCACTTCAGAAACAAAGGGACAAATGAAAGGATGCTAGCCAATCAGAACAAAAAGTCGTTTAGCCCTCCAATACATACATCCAAATTGGGTCCTTCACTTGATCCATGCGTTGCAAATAAACATGCCTCTTCTGTTTTTGAGATCATCAGTTGAGGCTTTTGAATCTTGGGCGCCTGACCCTTGTAGGTGTGCAATATATGTGTGAAAGGAGGAGAACTATAGTGTGCTTAGATACACCTTAAAATGTCCAATTATTGTTTAATGAAATCCACACGTCCCAGTATTTTCTGGTCGTTTTCCTCGGGTAAATATCAGCAGTTTGACTTGCAGATATCTACCTGGCAAAAAAAGCAGACTGTATGGTACCCAGGGCTAGATTTGCTATTGTCCTGGTTGCAAATAAGCGTCAAAATGAGCAATCAGTCTTTTTGTGAACAGGATCTTATTTTGCGCCCCAACCATTCAATAAGGAATCTGAGCGGTTTTTAGCCTGATCTACCTAATTATTATTAGAAACAAGAGTGTTTTTTTAAGTTTTATTTTTTTTAAGTTTAAGTGAGAGTTTTCGGTGGTCCCTTGGACAAAGAGAAGTGTGGCTCAGGGGTTAGAGGCGGCAGACCCGGAAGCTGAGATCGGTCCTGGACCAGGGTTCAATTCCCCGCCTCGGTGGGTCTTGGGCTCAAAAATTCCACGGACTCGATAATTCTCGTTCCGGTGCCTACTCGACTCACGGGTTCACACTCTGGGCAATAGCTTGCTTAATCTCCACTACGGCCCCTCGCGGCGGGATGCCTGGCTTTCACCTTGTGGATAGCCTGCTGGGGTTATCTCACTGGGGAATACCAGGACGGGTTCCCAAGGCAAGCGCCTTGATACCTTTGGGTGATACGTGCGCTATATAAATCGCAATACATTTACATTTACACAATTGCCTACTTCCACTAAAACATACACCACAATCCGCAAAAACGAAGGTGCCTATTGTGGATGCTTTCTATTTTGCGAATAAGTTATCACCACAGTTTAGGAGCCTGTACCTTTTCAATGGTTTGTGACTAGAATTCCCGTTGCAAATCATTGATAAATCTTGGAGCTTTAGAAAGTACGCCTAAAGCATGACCCCTCCAAATACCCAATTGGTATCCAGTCACTTTTCCCTTTTAGGAGTTGGTAAAATGTTACCAACTCCTAAATTGGGTTTTATGCATGGCCAAAAAGTTGTTTGCAATTGCGAACTCTGAATTTGAGTTTTTGAGACAGCAAAAAAGTTTTGTACATCTGGCCCTCAGTAATTACTGGGTGGCACAACGTTGCGGCTAAGCATTGGTCATTGTGTTTCACGGCTGCATCTCACATGACAGCTGGGAGAAACCAATCCTAGCAGCCTGCTTTGCCCTCGCTGCTGATTGGGCCGCGAGTGCAAGAATGCATGTATTTTCCAACTTAGATGGACATAATGAAAATGTGTCCACCTTTATATATCATTCTTCCCAGGTGCTGCTACACAACAGCCGAATTTTTAAAAACAGAAGTAAAACACATTGAAAACGGAAGTAAAAAAATAGGGTTAAGAATGAACAGTGTTTTGGATTTAAAGAGCAAATTGTCTTGCTGCCATATTTTTAACAGCACTCCCGCTGTGAGTGGGGTGCAGTGGGTGAAAGGCTCCCTTTACGCCGCACTCTCTTTGGGTGACCATTGCCAGCTTCTTGGCTCAAAGGCGGGCGCTCTCCGGTGAGCACGTGCCCTCGTCGCCTGAGCCCTGACTTCGTGGAATTCTCGTCAAGGCCGGGTGGCGCGCGCCCTGTCACGTGGCCTCTGCCGCCTCTTCTTCCGTGTGTGCAGACCGCATCACACTTCCGTCTGTGAAGTTCGCACCCACACTCGCGCCGCCGCAGAAAGTCACTGGTGCGGGTGGTTGCCTGGTAGCCCGTCTCAGAGGAAGGGTGAGCGCAACCCGAGGGAGATTCCGAGAGAGCCAGACGGGGTTTCTTCTCCGCCCTCTCATCCCACACCTGCAGGAAGAAGGAAACGTTACTGCTTGTGCAACCGCGCTGTCTCGCGCCTTGGTGATTTGCCACCCTAGACAAGTGTTATATTTGGGCTCCTCCGCCCCTCCCCAAGATACTAGCAGACACCACAGAACTGTTCAGGGTGAGATAAGAAGAGAAAACTGCTCTGGCAACGCAAGTTCTTGCTCAGTATTGTAGGTGCGTGTAGGGTGACCAACTGGCATTGGTGCAAATTCAGGACGGTGAGTGTAAAAATTCAGGACAAAGGGTCAAAATTCAGGACACAAATTCAGGACAGGAGGTCAAAATTCAGGACAAAACTTCAGGACAATTGGATAAGTTTTACAGACACATCAGAGGTCGCGCAATAGTATATAAGTAAGCCCAGCCATATCCAAACATATTCAACCATTTGCAAACCTATCCATCATGTATCCTTCCATCTATCCTTTCACTCATCCATCCCTTCATCCATCCTTTATCCACCCATCCACCCTTTCACCCTAGCCATCTGTACACTCATCCATCCACTCTTCTACCCATCCATTCACTCATCCATCCAGCCATTTACCCTTTCACACATCCAGCCATCCTTTCACTTACTCATCCATCCACCCATTCACCCTTTCAGTCATTCATCCTCCTCCCTTTCTCTCTCCATCGTCCCTTTCACTTAGCAATCCTTCCTTCCATCGATCCATCTACTCATCCACTCATGAATCCTTCCATTGACCCTATCACTCATCCATTTATCCCTTCACTCATCTATTCATCCTTTAGTCCATCTACCATCCCTTTCACTCACTCATCCATCCTTACATCCACCCTTTCACTCATCTGTCCATCCATTCACCCTTGCACTTATCAATTCATCAATCCATCCATCATTTCACTCATCCATCCACCCACCCACTCACTCATCCACATTTTTACTCATCCATCCTTTCACTCATCCATCCACCCTTTTACCCATCCATATACCCTTCCACTCATCCATCCAGCTATTTACCCTTTCTCCCTCCCATCCTTCCACCACTCACTCATCAATCCACCCATCCTCTTTTATTATCCATCTATTCAATATTTTATTCATCCAATCACCCTTTCACTAATTCATCCAGCCATCCACCCATCCCTTCACGTGCCCACCTTTTCATATTCATTTTGAGTTGTGTCTTTTTGAGCTGCAGGAGCCATTCCTGGACTGGGACAGAAGCCACCCAGGGCAGAGACAGGATCCACCACGGGGGGGGGGGGGGGAGGGGGGAGGGGACAAGAGCCATCATTGGGGGGAGGGTGGGCAGGAGGGGGACCAGGATCCACCAGGGTGGGCACAGGGGTGGGCATGCGGTATTCTAGTATCATCTTGGTCTCTTCCAGGGTGGATAGGGCTCCTCACCCCCTCCTGGACAAGACAATGAGAAGTCAGTCTCTCTTTCCAAAGTGTGGGTGCAATTGTGCCATTTCTTTATTTTATTACATTAAAGACTACATGTTTGAAGAATCGAGGTTTGTTTACAATTTAGTGACAGTAATTAAGCTGTGTGCTGTGAAGAGAACCACGTACTGCCTCGGTGTAATACAGACCGGTTGTAGGATGTTTAGGGCCCTGGGCAGAAAGGGAATGTCTCACACAAATTGCAGAGACATGACGCATTCAGGGCTGTTTGCATCTGAATAGATGCCCCCTGCTCCTGAAGCTGCACCCTTTCCCTATCAGTCACCTTCAAGCACCTCTTAACAGCTCATCAAGGGTTGGAGGTGTGAGGGGTGGGGGCTGCAGCTTCAAGAGCAGGGTGCATCTATTCAGATGCAAACAGCCCTGAATGCGACAAGTCAAGAAGGGAGGTGGGTGGAAGCTGTGACGGCTTTAGGGAGGTGTGTCCGGTGCCCGGTTAAAATTACGGACAAATGGCGTCCGTTAAAGAATCCTTCACGGACAACGGACAGATGGCCGAAATTACGGACTGTCCGTGAAATTTACGGACGGTTGGTCACCCTAGGTGCGTGTGGCCTTGTAACTGCTGTCTTTGGAACTGGCGAATCGACGCCTTGTGATTCTGTTCAGACCATACGCTCTCCCACTGCCCTCGAGCCCAGCTTGTGCTAAGTGAAACTGCAAATAAACTCGTGGAAATGTAGATCTGTTTTTTTCTGAAATGCGTCTCTAAATCAGATAGGTGCCCCTTTGTGATTATAACACGGTAACCGCACCATAACATTATGCAAGCACACTGTTTCCACTCATACTCCCTCAGAACCCATCCAGTGGATTTACTTCCCTGACACTCCTCCAGGCGCCTAGGATCACTCCCGCACTCTTTCTCCTCAACATGCGCAGTGCAAGCTTGCACATCAAAGACGAGGTTCCTTCATACTGAGAACCTACATTTCTGGGAACACTGTGGTTACTGATGAGTAGTCAACTCAAACCCAGGGTGCTCCTAGCCAGTCCCTTAGGGAACTCCCCTACGGGATGAGCGCAATAAAAACTCTGGAAACTAAGCTAATGGAGTTCTACTCCACCGTATTCCAGGGAGTGCGCTCCCTGTGCCTATGTAAAATATGTCCTACTTACTCAGGGTCTCTGCCTTTCCTCAGCCGCTGAAGTTGATTCACCAACCCTTCTTCAATGAACAGCAGTGCAGTGGCTCCCCGAGCGACAAATTCCCACACTGTCTAGTTCACTGGAATCCACCTACTGGTACCTGCCACTGCCCAGGGCACCCAATGCCCTCCCTCTTTCAGCTCTTCACAGCACATTGTGCCAGGATCTGCTCTTTCAGTGTCTTCACTATCCATGCACACACTGTCAATCTCAGCATGAATACATTCTTTCTTTTACACAACTGGCAGGCACCTTCTCTGATCAAACACCACGTTACCCCAGCTAGTGAGGGACATGGTATAGCTATCCGTGTAGCAAGTTCAAAGGTAGCGAGGTCCAGCAGTTAGGCCTGGGCCAAATTTTCTATCAGTTGCACAATCTTGCATCATTTTCGGCACTTTACTTGATGCTTGTTATGCAAAATTCCCTAATTTACAGCATTGCAGCTGCTTTTATAGTTAAAGCCCGTTTGAGCAAACATCTATTGTGGGAGTGCTGGGACATCCTGAACGATCAGAACACGAATGGCTGTTGTTTGCGGCACTTGTGCTATTTGCACTATTTCTTCACCCCCTTTCATCCTCCAACACTGATGAAGGCCTGCGTGTCACTCCATACACCTCATTCCAAAAAGTAAAATGTCAGTGCTTTTAAATAAGTCTTTCAGGCCTCATAAGTGCTTACGTTGCATAAGTGCAAGTAACTTATGACGCAGCAGACCATTTAACATTCTGTACCAATTGTCAAGGTTTTACACGTTTAGGCCACGTTACACTCTCTTGTTCTGCGCTCTGTGTGTTTTTCACCTTCTGGCTTGTAAATCTAATCCTGTGTCACAGATCTGTAACTCTCTGGCACACGTTCGATCTTTGGGTATTTTAAAATCTATCCTGGATGGGGGGGGGGGGGGGTATTTCTGTTGTGGGGCATATGACGAAAATACACCCATTTTGAATAAATAGCAAGGGTCGTTTAGGTGGGAGAGCCTCTACAGTTTGTCTTCGAGTCTTATCTGTGAGAAAACACTATTCAGTTTTTTATCCACCCTGGTTTTTTCTTCTCACACTGCCGCCACCAGCAGAGGCAGCCGGGCAGGTTCTCACGCACATGATAAGCATCGGCCTTAAATGGTGCTAGGCTGTGTTTAGGCCCAGCCATCGCTTCATCTTAGCCAGTTGGACCGCTTCCGCATACCAAGCTGGTATCTTCCAGATCAGGGTAAAGAGAACTGGTTCTTATCACATGGACCATTCGTTTTGCGCGTATGGGCTGTACTATATAATCCAACAGGGGGACAGGCAATTTAAAAACACGCGCCTTCTCTTCTCACGTGTTATTTGTGTGCAGTGTTAGTTAGGGGAGTGCAACAAAAGGCCATACAGGTCGAGAGAGGCGTGTGTGCTTGTCCTCCTCATATGAGACCAGTATTATAGTACAGTAATATATTTTCTGCGTGGGGTGGCTCTTTAAACTCCAGCAGGTGCTGGCTTCGTCACAGCATTATTAGCCAACAGAATGCCCGCATTTTATTTCTCTTAAGGCTGAGAGTCCGAGTCGACAGCGCGGGGCTTGAAGCCCTGAATGTACCCATCATTAGGGCCTCGGGCTCTATAGGTACGCTACTAATGCCCCAACATATCCCTCTTCAGAGCGCTTAACCATGACAGACCTTATCATTCCACACGAAACGACATGCTATTATAACATCCCAAGCCATGACATCCAATAAAGCTCCATGCTACATCATGCCATGCTTTGTTTTCCATGTGATAGCACCGCATAGCGTACCGTACCAAGCAGACGATAAATTACATATAGCATGGCATACAATACCGCACTGTTCGGTGCCCTGGAATGAGATGCATGCCATATCATATAACACTGTGCCACCTCAACCCATGCAAGCCGAAGGCATTGCCTGTCATTCCATAGAGCTTGCTAATGCCATACAGTGCATACCGTGCCGTCCCTTGCAGTGCTGCACAGGGACCGACACAAGAGGCGCACAGGACCAGCAAGAGAACAAAGATGAGTCATTGATTGCAAAGGTGGGCAGGGCAGCAGCAATAACAGCCAAAGGTCGACCCGAGGCGACAACACTTCTCAGAGCCCTGGGCTCTCATAGGTGAGGAGGCCAACCTGAGTTCAAAGCCCCGGGTCAAACCGGACTTGACCAAGCCTCTGTTTACCGGTCACACCTTGAGTGCGGGGCATGCGAAGGAAAAGTGCAGCGACGTCTTTCGGTGGCTCTGTATTTGCCACAAATGAGTAATTTTCCTGTGATCACATCTCGAAGTCTTTTTTCACGTGCCCCTGCCTGGCACACCGGAAGCAGATGCCAGTCGTGTTGGCTATCTGCCTGCCAGTCTAGTTGGGGTACCAGAGGACGGAGATCATAGGGGTGGAAGTGTGGGTTTCAGCAAGCCAGATCAGAGGCCGGAGGGCTGGGGGTGGGTGGTATGGACATGTGTGTGTCACGGAATAACTTGTTGCTTGAAGGCCTGCCCACGGAGTAGTGGTAAAACCTGCACCCGAGGACGCCTCTTGCCGGGTTCTCAGTGGGAAAGACAGTGTCCTCTGGTCTGTGTGTGTGTGTCTAGTAAGGTGCACACATGAGATCTCTCAGAGGCGGGCTGCACCCCCGCACGGCTGACACTCGGTCTGACATCACAGCACTATGGCCTCCAGGCCTTAAGGGCCGTTGGGAATGAGGGAGCCAGTGCCGGATGGAGATCAGGTGACAGGAATAGAAACGGTGTCACGTGGGAGCTCACACAGCAAAGGCTCTGTCACAGCTGTGAGCGGAATGAACAAACATCAGGCTGCCGCAATTACATTCTCTTCACAAATGCGCTGGCGCAGCTTCCCGCTCGCCTCGAAGGAAAGCGCAGCATAATTCAAAGGGCCCGGCCCCCTCCACCCCCCCCCCCCCCCAGCACGCGCATCCTTGTCTGCACCTTGCTGTCACCACAGCCTGACAGCTCGGCTTGCACTGAAAGTGGAGCATTTCAGCTCATAGCTGGGATTCGCGCGCAGGTGACGTCGCCTGTCAGGGACCAGCTCGCGCGCGGATCCTTTGTAATTCTAATGGCGTCTTCACCCCCCGCTGCAGCTGGACTCTGCGCCAACACCGGCTCTGGGTACAGAGAGCGGCCCTTGTTCATAATGGACCAAGCAGGATCTGTCACCGAGGACACAGTTACATGGAAATGCGCATTACTCAATGCAAATTTTGTGTGGGATTTGAAACATAAAGCGACTTATTGTGCCTCATGTCCTGTGATCTTCAGTGTTTTCTGGATTAATCCCCTCTATAGTCCGAGATGGGGCAACACACGGCAGACTTTGCTGACAAAAACAACCAATGGCTACGCCTTACAGGCTAATAACCAACTGACAAGTGCACGTACCTCACTGACTTTCACCCGTAAACACCGCAACACAGGCAACTCTACAACACTCCTTAACCCAAGGTGCCTATGTAACCATAATGACACCACCTTCCAAAAATTCTTTACCTACCCTCGTGGGGAAAGCCAACTCTAGTCTCTGGCACTGCTCGTATCTTGAGGAATGTGCTCTGGGTCGCCATCTTGGGCGGCCCGGCCTTAGCAACGGTAACCTAAACACCTTGACACCGCCATATTTCCGCACCCATGTATTACCTGGCAAGTATCCTCATCTCTTGAGTCCTCTACGACCACCACCCTTCGACTCATTTGTCTTACATTTCCCTGAGAATATTATTAAAGCTGATTCCTTATGTCTATTATCTTCACCCCTTGTTCCTGTTTTGCCCCACAACTGATACACTAAAAGTCTGAAAAACATTCATGAAATATCTTGAGCAATGCAGGCTCACCTGCCAAAAAAACATGATTCTTCAGCTAAACTCCCCTAAAAAGCACAAATGTCACTGGACCCCCCAACCCTCCTCCGTACTCCTTGCTCCCTTGCCCACCTCCCAAACCTATCACATCCTCTCTCATCCTATGACGGGGCACGACTCCAAAACTATTTTCCATAAATGCCACCCAACTTAGCTTATACTGTGACTAGCGATAAGCATTCATCAATAAAACCCTGTGCTTAATTTGTAAAATAGTGACTGCTAGTGCCCACACTGCTCTCCAGAAGCTCATGGCCGGTGCTATTTAATATGAGTGTGCCAAAGAGCAAGGCTGCGTGGTCCTGAATCCTCCTAAGGTCTCTTCAATCCACTGCCAAACACTCCCTGGTCCTTTATGTCACTATTGCAGGTTCCTCCTGCCTTTTCTCTTGGTGATGAGTTTTCCATCTTTCTCTTCTTCCTTCTTTCCTGTTTGTGTGTTTTTACCTCTCTTGCTCTCTGGAATTGTCTGATGAGGAAAATGCTGGTCCCCAAAAATGACTGCCAGTGGCCTCACCATCAACCACCAGCTCAAATTAAGCACTGATCAAACCCAAAATAAACAATATTACATCCTTGCACCTCAATATTGCTTCTCCTTATGTGGCCACTCAGTCCCCACTCCTATGGCACAAAAAGTTTCCTTCTGTTTCACACCTTACCATACAAAAACATCCTCATTACTCCCAACCGGATACTCCCCCAGAACTTGTGCCCTCTGAATGCCCCAGGCCTTCCCTACCCCCTCAAACATATTTATTTGCTTTAATACTGCCTTCTGCTCCTCCTGCAGCTCACTTCATCCCCTTTGTCACCAGCATCACCCCCAAACTACTCCACACCATCAACTTCTCCATCAAGACTGCCACTGTCCCCGACGACTGGAAACAGGCAACCCCAGCTGAAGAAACCATCAGCCGACCCGACAGACCTCAAGGCTTCAGACCATCTCCCTGCTCCCTTTCCCAGCGAAGGTTATCTAGAAGGCCACCAACACCCAACTCTCCAAGTTCATCGAAGCCAACCATGTTCTGGACTCCCCTCAATCCAGCTTCCGAAGCAAACACAGCCCGAGACTGCCCTCCTCTCCACCACTGATGACATCCGCTCCCTCCTCGTCAGGAGAGAAACAGCAGCCCTCATCCTCCTCGATCTCTCCGCCATCTTCGACACCGTCTCTCACAGCACCCTAATCACGAGACTCTACAACGCCGGCATCCACAACAAAGCCATGTACTGTATTCGTTCCTTCCTCATCGGAAGAACACAGGGAGCCATTCCTCTTGAAACCCACAGAAATCAGCTGCGAGTTCCTCAGGGCTCCTCCTTGAGCCCCACACTTTTTAACATCTACATGACCCATTAACAGCCATAGTCAGGAGTCATGGACTCAACATCGTTTCCTACGCCCATGAAACCTAGCTGATTCTCTCCCTCACCAAGGAGCCCACCATCACCAGAAACATCTTTCACAATGGGATGAAGGCCGTCACCACCTGGATGAGAGACCGCAGCCTCAAGCTCAACTCTGACAAGACCAAAGTCCTCATCCTGGGGCCCAACACCTGCTTGGCTATGGCTCCTGTTGACCCGCCAAGCTAGGAACCCCCCAAACCCACTGACCATGCACCAAACCTCACCATCATACTGGACTCTTTGCTCCCCATGAACCACCAGATCAATGCCATCACCTCATTATGCTGCCGCACTCTTCACCTGCTTCGAAAGACCTTCAGATGGATCCTCACTGAGGCCAGGAAGAAATCACCCATGCTCTCATCAGCAGCAGACTCAACTACGGCATTGCACTCCACACAGGCGCCACCCAGAAACTCCTCAGGAAACTTTAGAGTGTGCAGAACGCAGCAGCAAGACTGGCCCTCAACATCCCCCGCCGCAGTTACAGCTCCCAACACCCACAAGAACTCCAATGGCTCCCAGCCAACAAAAAGAGTCACATTCAAGCTCCTCACACATGCCTATACAGCTCTCCAGGACGCCGGACCAGAATACCTGGACCACCGCCTCTCATTCCACGCACCCACCAGACACCTCTGCTCCACCCAACTGGCCCTCACCACCACCCCTCGAATCCGCAAGACCAGGATCGGGGGAAGATCCTTCTCCTATTTTGCTTCAAAATCCTGGAATGCCATGCGTCTGCACCTCAGGCTCTCCCCATCCCTGATACAATTCAGGAAGGATCTCAAAACCTGGCTATTCGAATGAACCACAGCTCCCAGTCAGACCTGCAAGCCCCCCACCCTCCACCCTCTCCCATCGCCTTGAGCCCTTGACGGGTGAGTAGCCAATTTCAACAAGCACGGATTGATTGATTGATTTGTCAAGTTACCCTACCTGCTTTCAGTGTCTGCAAATTCTCTACTTGCACTTCTGCTGCAATTCTTGTTTTGACTCAAAACACCAATCTCCCAACCTGTTATCTGTGCTGCCGTTGTCCTTGTCATTTGCCATCTTGTATTTTCACCATTGCAGTTTGCTAGTCCCTTATTCCTCCCGTAACGATCACATTCAGTCAATCATCTTTTTCCAATTACTTCTTTTCTTAAACCTCATAATCCATAACCTCGTGCAGCCTTTCACCCAAGGCCCGGTCCAAATCACCAACTCCTGTCTCCCCAACCCCACTCATCCCTAGATTTCTTCATGAGGCCGACCCACTCCTCTCCTCTGTGCTGCCAACATCAGGTGAGTTGTAATTGCGCTTTGTCAAGCCACAACAGAGTGTGAAAACTGTACTGGGGCCGTGATACTGTTGTAACAAATAAGAGATAAAGAGATGACTATGCAAAAGTAGGAATTTAAGATTGAAAAAGCAAAAATTGAAAAAGCATAAAATGTACACACTCAAGACCACCGACAAGAATGATATGCTTTAGTGGATAAGGTGTATGCTTGATTAGTTGGTGGATGTATGAGGTATGAAGTTTGAATGTTTGAAGAATGAAATGTTATCTTAGCTATTGCAAATGTATGTTTTTTAGACAACCTGCATTACAAAATACTCAGGATAAACTACCTGAAGTAATTGGATTAATGTCAATGTTTTGATGCAGAATTAATGTAAGTGATTATATGCCATTGAAAATGTGAATGCAATTATAATTAAAGCATAACCTTCTGAGCTACATAGTTATATATTGATGAAAGACTGTTCCACTTAGGTTGGAAGGAAAGCTTACCAGGGATATTGCTCTTATGGAGAATTTTGTCCTGTCCTATGAACCTGCCCTGTAGCAGGCGGTCCTTTTTAGGTCTCGTGGCGTTTACAGCGCAAAGCGCTGTCTCGCCAGAGACCTATTGTCAGCGACTCAGCTTTCCAGGAGACAGGACCTGGCCGTGCGCATCTCCTCTCCAAGAAAGCGATTGGAACGGGCCACGCGCATGAGAACGCGCGCTCCATTGAGCAGGCCACAATTCCCTTGCAATGCGCGCTTACAGACACAGTTAACTTTGAACGTCATCGTTTTTTCTTTCCTTTCCAACTTTCAGTTTCCTTTACTTTCAGTTTTGTTCTTACTTATGTCGAGCTGGCTTTGTGACTCCCTCGCGCACATGCACATGAACACGCGCTCCATTAAGCAGGCTACAATTAAGTTTTGCTTACTTTTGTATTGCTGGGTTGTAAAAGCAGCGTCTGCTTAAAATCAAGTGGCGCCTTGCTGGCGGTAGTAAATGTCAATATTCATGACTTTTCAGGGTGCTGTGATGTGGCAGTTTAACACCATGTGAGGGTATGCTTTTGTGTACATGGCGGGACAGCTGCCTTTGTGGCTTTGTAAGGTTTGCGCAGCAGCATTGTAATAGCGTTTATTTTTTTGTGCAGCGTGTCAGGCGATTATTTTATTTCGTACTGCGTGCCGGGCAGCCAAGGGCATGATTGTTGTAAATGCTCCATATTGACGTGCTTTGATATTTACGTCTTAAAGTGAATGCTAAAAATTTACGGCTTTTTACAATGCTTTAATACGTCAGTTAAGTAATAGCGTTTTTTTTTGTACAGCGTGTCAGGCGATTATTTTATTTTGTACTGCGTGCCAGGCGGGCAAGGGCATGATTGTTGTAAATGCTCCACATTTACGTGCTTTAATATTTACAACGGAGCGTTTTTGTTTTTTCGTACAGCGTGTCAGGCGATTATTTTATGTAAAATGCTCCACATTCACGTGCTTTAATATTTACGGCTTAGCGTTTTTTTTTTCGTACAGCCTGTCAGGCGATTGCGAACACAGGCAGAGAACAGAGACACGAGCAGGAAACAAAAGCACAAGCAGGGAACAGAGGTACAAGCACAGAACAGAGGCACAAGCAGGGAACAAGCAGAGAACAGAGACAAGCAGAGAACAGAGGCACAAGCAGGGAACAGAGGCGCAAGCAAGCACAACCAACAAAAGGGGGGGCAGGACAGCAAACACAACCAACGAGGGGGGGGGGCAGGACACTGGCAGAAACAACGAGGGAGGGGCAGGACAGCAAGCACAACCAACAAGGAGAGTAGAAGCACACAGTGTTAGTATGTCACATACATCACAGGTACCACAAGCAACAAAGAGGGGGCTAGGACAGCAAACACAACCAACGAGAGGGGGCAGGACATCAAGCAGAAACAAAGAGTGAAGAGCAGGACAGCAAGCACAACCAACAGGGCAAGCAGAAACACAAGCAGGGAGCAGAGGCATAAGCAAAGAGCAAAAGCACAAGCAGCAGAGGCACAAGCAAAAAACAAAGACACAGGCAGGGAACAAAGAGGCAGAAAACAGAAGCAGAGGCAGAGAACAGAGGCACAAGCAGAGAACAAAGACACTGTTGTGACCCTAATTCGATATTCCCGATTTATGCCCTTATGAGGTTATAATCAATAATATCCTGATAAAGGCATAATAATCAGATCCATATTCAGTAATAGCCCATGCAGTCCAAAGCACAGCACGCTACTCCCATCGACTCCTAGAAAGCACAACGCGTTCTTTAAACAAACCAAGCCTCCAGCAGCCCGGGAAATTCCCCCCCTGCTTTTGTTTTGATTTGAACAAGAACTCCTGGAGTCCAGCAAGAACTGTTAGTTCTTGGTGACGTCTTATGTTCAACCTTAAGTCAAACCCAGCACCTTTCAGGTATAAAATACCAACAGTTGCCTTAAGCAAACACACGGTGGTGTGGAGCAGAGCGGTCATCTACTTACCCGAGAGCCCAGCTGATGCGAGAGCCCACGGAAGCCGCCCCTCCCGTTTGACGCACTGAGAGAGACGCTGTATTTTTCTCCAGCCGAGAAAATCCAGCTCCGGTGTTTCCAGTCTACCCTTGCGGGTTGCTGGGATATCGAGTCCTGAGGAAAGAGATACCAGACCTCCCACATTCTATTACCAAGGTACGGAGCTGACTAAACCCTTAAGAGAATTCTTGATGCAGATTCTTGGCAAAATAATCTTAACCAACTTAACTTAAACGGCTACTTACTCATCCCTTCCCAAGTATTAGGCTTAGGTCAGCTACACCGGGATAGGCTTAGTTAGAAGCACCAGTTGAGTATGTTTAGTCAATGTATTTATGTATGTATATATTTTATCCATTTTAAAGTAACATATGGCTAAGAAACCATATCAATGCTTTTACAGTATTATTTCCTAATACTACTTTTACTGTAAGCACTTTACTTTACTTTAAGTATTGCAATTGTGGCAATTCATTTCTCTTGCATGAGAAGGAATACTGCTCAATAAATAACACCTTTTTATTGAAAACACCCGTCTCTCTATTACTCTGCATTCTGGTGAAACTAAGTATGCACTGCTGACTGAGTGAAATAACTGTCTATTGTTTTCACACGACTCTATAGATACACTCTTATTCTGAGGGAGCAAAGTTGTCATGTTTATGCGGTTGTCGGAAACTGAATCCCTTCTTGTCTGAGCCAGGGGAGCTTGCCCCCCCTATTCATTCAAGAAAGTTTCCAGTGACCTCTGAGCTAGCTGGCGCAAACCTAAATTAAGTTTAACATAGTCAGTAGAGACCTAGATGACCTCAGTCCTACGTCTACACTGCTGTTTATGTTATTCCAATGTGCAGAGCCTATTGGGAAAATAGGAACTACACTACAACCCAAGCAGGCAGCAAAGGCACAAGCAAGGTGCAGAGGTACAAGCAAGGAGCAAAGGCACAAGCAAGGAGCAAAGGCACAAGCAAGGAGCAAAGGCACAAGCAGAGAACAAAGGCACAAGCAGGGAACACAGGCACAAGCAAGCACGCACAACCAACAAGAAGAGGAGCAGGACATCAAACACAACCAACGAAGGGGGCAGGACACTAGCAGAAACAACAAGAGAAGGGCAAGACAGCAAGTACAACTAACAGAGAGACGAAAAACACAAGCAAAGAGCAGAGGCGCAAACAGAGAGCACAGGCACAAGCAGGGAGCATAAGCATAAAATGGGTGTGTAAGAAGAGGCACAAAAACCTAATCACAAGCAAGGCACAAAGACACAAAAGCCACATCACAAGCAAGAACAACCAACCGGGGGGGCATAACATCAAACACAACCAAAAGGGAGGGATGCAGGACAGCAAGCACAACCAACGAGGGTGGGGAGGTCAGGAGAGCAAGCACGACCAACAAGGGGGTAGTTGCAGGAGAACAACACAATAGCCAAATCACAAGCAAGGCGCAAAAAAGTGAAACACAAGCAAAAAAACAGAGGTACAAACAGAAACACAAGCATGGAACACAAGCACAAGCAGGAAGCAGAGGCACAAGCAGGAAACAGAAGTACAGCCAGGAAACAGAAAGGCAGGGAACATAGGCACAGGTAGAGAACAGAGCCACAAGTAGAGAACAGACACAGAAACAGGCAGCAGGAGTACAAGCAAGTAGGAGAGGTACAAGCAGAAAGCAGAGTCACAAGCAAGGAGCAGCCCAACTTCTATTTTCTGTTCCTATCATTGCATCCAAATACATAATAAACCACGTTCACCAAAGCATAGCAAAGCGCTATATGCAACCATTACAATAAATAACCATAAACTGCACACAAAGTTACAAAGCACATAGTATGACTTTCACATAGCAATATTAGTGAAGTAAAATTACATTGGCATTTTTTGCGCTTGCATCTACAAACATACGTAAACGTAGCACCAAAACACAATATACATCTCGATGTAGCGATTTCCACATATAACTATACATTGTACGTAAGGTAACTAAAATAGCCAACTAATATATGCATAGCGTACTGTGTTACCCAACTTCTATTTTGCTGTTTCTATCATTGCATCCAAATACATAATAAACCACGTCCATCAAAGCACAGCAAAGCGCTATATGCAACCATTACAATAAATAACCATAAACTGCACACGAAGTTACAAAGCACATAGTATGAGTTTCCCGTAGCAATATTAGAAGAGTAAAATGACATTTGATTTTTTTGCGCTTGCATCTACGCCTTTGCATGGCTCCTTTAACTTTCACCGATGCATAGAAAGAGCATTGACATTATTACAGTGCACTTTGGTGTCGAAAGAAAAACGTGCATGCATGCACATTACAAATGGGAGCAAATTTTACATACAGGTATCAGTTTACAACATATAGCACACAATAGAGCAAAATACGAAACATTACGTGAGTAATCATACCATGTATGCAAATATCGGAAAGTGAAAAAAGTAAAAAAAAGTGTAGAATAAAAATTGGCCCGCATAAAAAACACTACTATTAATACAACACCAATTCATAAACACATACATAGCAGAAAAGTAACACCAATTTTAAAAAAACACTAACCGATCAGACGCACAGCTAAGTCGACACTTCTTCCTCGAACTGCGCGGTAAACAATCTAAATATTTGACGCGTGTTAATTGTTACGCTGCGTAATATAACGTTGCAATTTCATTGGCTGGAGCATACGTCCATTGAAAAGTACACACGCAACAGGAAAAAAACTAGACCGCACCGCTAAACAACTTAATTATCGTTACAGGACATACTAGACGCCATTTTGTTTATAAGGAAAAACGCTGTACACATTCAACACACATCCACATCCACAAACACTAAAAAACTGCAACTTTACACACACACATAACATCATATCGAGAACAACTTGAATTACAGCCTTTGTTATTACTTGCTATTTATATAACACATATTTACAATAATTTGCTTTACAGTGTTCCTCAAATCTTACTCTCCTTTAACCTTCCATTTCTCCTGCTGACTTTATGCTTACCTGTAATTTTCTATTTCTCCGGACAACTCTATTCATCCATATTCTACTTTTTGACCCTGTTAGCTTCGTCCTCAAATCTTTCTCTCTCTAGTTCCTCCATATTTACAGCACTTTACATTACAGCACCTCTACTTAATTGTCTAATTAGGAACATAACCTAAGAAGCCAACAACTAAATAGGTTCCTGCAAAAAAGATTTTACATTAAGTCAAAAAAACTACACTTACAGAAAATGTCTTAATTAAGCCTACCCAATCTCATTTAAACCATACCTTAAAAGTACAAACCTAAAATACCTAACTATGCATAGTACCACACAACACACTACTCCATACAACACAATGCTGCACACCACACATATATGCATGCTATACAGTGCTGCAAAAGACATATTGCTAAACACTACACACTACTGCACGCCACACACTACTACACACCGCAAACTACTGCATGCCTCATACTGCCATACATTATCCAATACTGCACACCAACACTAATACACACTTACAAGTGTGGTGCAACACACACTGCATAACTCTACACACTGCTACACAGCACAGACTTTTGCATGCCACACATTGGTATGCACTTCACACTACTGCACACCATATACTTTACACATATGCAACTGTAAAGTTAGCATCTATGTAATTACAAAGTTACATGTTTTCTTTCAATTTATGTTACTCATTTACAATAAATAGAAATGTTTTTACAAAAAAAATAATAAATAAAGCTTCAAGTACACATCGCAATGTTTACATCTTTACTTACCAAAGAAAATGTACTCTTATCTCTAAATGCTAAATATATTAATAACTAGTAATAACATTTGAAAGTCTTGCTGCTACATATTGTCTAAAAAAATACTTACTATATATGCTTATCACTAATAGCCTACACAAGATAATTATTCAAAAAAGATTGTTTTTTGCAAAAACAAAGACTATTTCCTATTCATCTTTATACCTGTTCAAAGAATGCTAACTAATTACTAGAATACATTGTCAAAAACAATGCCAAAAGCTCGAACTTAAATGCTGCGAGACCTTTTGCATTGTAAATGCTTGTTGAATTTGCATCCTTACCCCAGCAGCCTCATCTCGACTCTGTACCCCTCTGGAACTTGCCTGTGGATTAGCTTTTGACTTCTGTGACCTCACAAAGACTCCCCAGTAGTGGGAACAGGTTCAGTTCATGTTTTTTTCCTGCGCTTGCAGAAGTGACATTTTACTCTTCCACCCTCAGTTAGGAGGTAATAATCATATTCTTCCTGCATGTTGCGATGGTGCCGACTGCAAGTGTCGGGCTTAAATCCCGATGGATTAGACTGTCCTTGCCAGTACCTTTAACTCAACATTTCTCCTCTTGTTGTCACATCTTCCATTTTTTCTCGCTTTGTTACTGTCTTTCCCATCCTTCTGGTCTTGCGTTAGTTCTAATGCTGAATGCTTTTCCTGTATTGTCGGCGGAGTTTGCAGTACGACAGCTGGTCACTGAATTTGCTCTCTCGACTCACCCAGGTATGAGATCATTGGCAGGTGTTAGCTCTTCCCGATGCACTGTGTGATGTTGGACAATCTGCCTTTTCTTCCCGTGTCATGTGTATTCAGCAGGAAACTTTGGAAGCTGTAAATGGACAAGGCCAAGAACCACATATTATGTAAAATGATATGGAGTCAATCTTTGCTCTTCAGCTCTGGCTCGTTTTGCACGAGTTTTTGCTCCAAAGGTACAGCTCTTTGAAGCCAGTCAGTCACACTTGCCTAAAATTTGCTATGAACGAATAAATCAATGTATTATCCAATCATGGATGACTGCAGTATGGCCAGAGAACTTCAGGTGACTAAATTATTTTACATAATTCTTAAATTAGATTCATCCCACATTTTGTGCTCTACTGAGGTATGTATCCCTGACTCCCGGCTTGAAGTATATTTATGACTTGCTTGGCCACAACTTCCCACCCTGGCACAGAGAGAGACATGATCCTTTTTTAACATCCCAACATTTCTGCTTTAATATCTTTTATCCACATATATTCTGAATGGGGTTAAATTATGCTCCCTTAATCCAACTCTGGAGGTGTATTTAGAAATCAGTGCTGATGTTTTATGTGCCAAATGTGTCGTACTGAACAACAGTAGGGTGGAAAAATAAGGGACGGCTTCACAACTACATAAACTGTAATATGGTGTGTTGAATGTTGACGTCTCTCCCCTAGTAGCAGTGCTTAATTTGAACCGGTGGTTTCCGGTGCTCAGCACCAGCACTTAATTGTCAGCATCAGCATTTCATTGTTAATGTCACTACTTGTGACAATCTGCCACATGGTGGCACTGTTTATCTAATGTAGAAATACACGCCACAAGAGTTGTTCATTAATAGAATATACATTAGAATTGACATCTAATACCTACTACCCAAGCCATATTTATAGCTATGGGGGCCTGGAATAGTTATTACACTTGTAGGAGTGTGATCACTAGTAGTTATGTTGACACTGTCGATTGGGAGCGCTGCCAGCGGCAATGGGTGGTGCAAGCTGCAGTGGTCTCCTGAGGAGGGCTCTGGCGCGTTTTTTTTTTTACAAATTAGGCACTGCTAGAGTAGCTGTGATGCCGGGTAACTCCCTCTGTCTCTCCCTTCCTCCTTCTTTTCCCATCTCTTCGTATTTCCATCCCTCTCTCCCCCTGTTTCTGTCTCCTCCTGTTTCTGTCTCCTCCTGTTTCTCTCTCCTCCTTCCCTGGACCACGTTCAATTTCCTTCCTCCCTAAAATGTGCCTTTCCCGTTCCACATTAAATTTCCAGACAGCATCTCAACACTGCAGGAAAACCACGTGACCGTACTGTGGTTTCGCAGGAGTTTGCATAATGTTTGCAAAATGTCGAATGAGTAAAGTGAATTGAAACCCTGCGTATTCTCGGTCACATCTGAAGCCATTAAGAAAAAAACATTAACATAATTTTCACAGCCAAAGGAACAATAACAGATAATTTATCCAAGATGATGGGTGACATTTTAAAAAGCAGACAACTGCTTCCCTAATGAATTGAGTTGGAGAATCAGCAATATATGTAAAAGTGAACAGAGTACCTCTTGTGCATTAAGCGGCATGGTGAGATCGAAGTGGACATGAAATGAATTTTATGTAACGATCTCATATACATTTAATTTGGCCCGCAGTGCCAATTTAAAAACTAAAATGGCAATTTTCTTTCGAGGTTTGAGGAAGATCGCTCAGCTCTCTTTGGTCTTAAATTGGGAAAATTTGGCACCTTGGGTTCTTTAAAGAACATACTACCCATTAAGTGGTATTTTTCTTTCACCTGGCTGTATTACCTGCACAGAGAGAAAATTCGCAAATGTTTAATTTTTTCCTTGTGAGGTGATAAAAGAGGCTGATGATCCCACTCTACCACCCGCCCTTCTTTTTAGCTTACAGACCACTTGGAGCACCAATAAGAAATAACACCAGTTGCAACGTGGAGCTGGATTTGAGGTTTTAGGCTGTTGAGGCACAGACTATCTTGTATCTAACCTTCCATTTGAACGTTTTTCGTAGTGGCTTCTTTCTGTCTCATACATTTGGGCAAATGTGGTGGCATATTTTCAAATCCCTCTTTACGTACAGATTTTATCACCGGTACCAAGCAATATCATAAGCACATTTCGAGGATATATGGTGGAACATAATCATGTTCTCAAGTATGTGAAGAAAGACACAAGCCCATATTTGTAGTGCTGTGTCTCAAATATGTTTCTCAAACATGATAATATGGTATCGTTCCCCCTAGAAATATGTAATAAGCCTATTGCTCTTAGCAGCCACTTCTTTGACCAGGCCTGGTAACAATTCATTGTGACTTACAGTGTCGAAGACAGTAACGAGGGTTAGTAAGGCCGGTGTGTCACTTCTGTCTAGGCTTTCCAGCGGTATAAGTTGTCCAAGTCAACTGTACTCTACATTGGCCTAAAGAGGGTGAAGACCTGAGTCAACTGCTTCGACTTTTGCCTAGTGCTGAAATATTTCTGCATCAGGCACACTATTCGACTAAGCTGTCTAATTAATTTAACCAAGCCTATTAAAAGAATGAACTTGTCTTGCAAGCACTCTTTACAAAGCTCAAAGTGATGACTAGATCAGGAACCCTCTGGGACTATCTCTTATAGAAAGTCCATTTAATGATTGTTTTTTCAGGTGGCTTCACAGGAATGGGACCTATTTTAAGAGATATATATCTCTGAGGTTCAATACCGGCTTAGACTGGCGGCTTTTCCAGGTACAAATGTGAAATGAGCTTGATGGCCTCAGCCCAACTCCTGCGGGATGTGCTATGTCCATTTATGGATTAGTATAATTCAACTCAGATAAAAAGAAGCTCACTAGTTCAGCGTAGAGCATTGTATTGGAGCATCTGTGTAGCGCTTTATGCCCAGAAGAAGCTACAAAACATCCAATTTACATCAGTTTCTGGGTGTTCTTGTGGTGGTGTGTGGTGTTAAAGGGTGTTAGTACACTGTACAAGGTTGGACATTAATTTGAGGGGTGTCTGGTCCAAAGGCATGCTCCAAACGTAGTGTGGTGGCAAGCCGTACATACACATGACATGCTGCAGAGAATGTGAGAGGGGATATAGGTTTATATACCTTGTTACCAGTTAGTATGATTGTGGTCTCTCCCTTAACAAATATACATTGGCATTGGTTTGTGTCTTAGTGGTGAGGGTCAAAAACACTGGGGCCAATAGAGACATATATTCTCTCTATTACATTATATTACAACGTTGAAGACAATGAAGTGGCTCAGAGTTAATAATGGATGTTTAGACAGACTTTCCTGCTTTGAATGGTTGCCTTTCTGTTAGTCTACCTTCAGTGGATGGAATGTTCTAATAGCATTAATATTCCTTCAGCCTTGAGCTGTGCTGCTTATTAAAGGCCCTCTGCGTTGATACAGGCACTTGCTTGCAGCCCCAGCCTGTAACTCAAGTACAAGCCCTTTAACAACAACGGGTATAGCCCAATTAGTCAACTGTAACGCTTTCATAGAATGACACCTTCTTCAGTCTTCATAGAGGAGGGGATAAGGAAAAAAACACCTGTAATGTGGAGAAATGCACATTACGCCACTGTGGAAGGCATGATCAGAGGCCTCGTTATCCCACCCGATACACTGAACCCGGAAAAATCACCCACAAAATCAGAAGGGTTCATATCCTGTACAAACCATACTTAAACACTCCAAAAAGAAAGAATAATCTACCCAAAGAAGTCACAGTTGGCTGCCATACTGAAAATCCGGGTCTGGCTGTGTGTGAGCATTTGACAATATGGCCAATTACCTCGTAAACACAGAGCAAGTGAAAAGGTTTTCATTGAAGCTTCACTCCCATAGCAGACGCGCCCAGTGCAAGAGGCATCGCCCTATAGCGTTGTCCATGTAATGACTACTTTCAAGCAGACCTTGGCTAGACAGAAAACTCTTGACTCCGATTTCAAAACCATTTTGCTGAGAACGTTTTGTTGTTGTCTTTATCTAGTTTTTACAGCAGTGCTTTGTGAACTGCTCTGCGGCAGTGGGGGCACCTGGACAAGGGATACTGGGTCTGAGGCAGCGAGGAATTATCTCAGTTAAAAACTTGAAGAGATATGTTGCTTGTTGATGGAGTTCCTCATCTCTGAAATTGGGTATGTGTAAATTTTAGATTATTTTCTGCCCACCCCAAATACAATTTACTCAGCGTACATGATTTTTCTTGCTTAGTACTCCCAGAATTATGGTCGGAGGCTGTATAAAATCTCATTTGACTTTGATTAGAGTCATTGGTCTTCAAACAGGTCATAAAAACCACTGCAAGATAATATGATGGAGTTGTGGGGTAAGAGTGCAAATGAAGCAAGGAAGCATGAAAGGAAAGAAGGGAAAAGAATGGAAGGCTGGATGGATGGATGGATGGATAGATGGATCGATGGAGAAAGGATGGATGGCAAATGTCGTGGACAATTAATGTGTAAAAGGCCCAGTTTAGCCACATAGTTTTCCAAATTCCCATGGGAAAACAACCAAATGAGTGCAGGACTCACTCACCCCAGACACACACTCAGTCCCATTTAGAATATGGTTCAAAGTGGGGGTTAGGTTCTCCAAAAACAATTTACAGCGTAGTTGTTGCACCTGAAACAGACTAATTGCCCAACTAAGAGTTGCACAAATTCATTACTTTCTTGACAACCATTATGCAAAGGTAATATACCTGGCTTGCATTTTCAGTTATTAGCCAGATCTATTGGCTTTGCCAAAGCCACCAGGTTCACTGATCTATATTTCATCAGCGGTCTGAGCAAGGAAGCATTGAGTCTGATCAGCGGCTGAATGTGGTTGTAAGGGAAGCCAAAGGGTCATTCCTCTGACAGAAACCAATGGAGGGACAGACCTTTAGTCCCTAGCAATTTATTTGTTTTACTGTAAAGTAAAGCAATATATCTTGCAATGAAAAAACAGGATTGCTTTTTCTGTACAGTGCGTGTATGTGATAAAGAATTGTGAAAAATGTGTGATAATTCAGAGTACTTTTCAGATGTAAAATAGACCCTTAAGCATTGCAATGAATGACCTTCCTAGGAGGTGTAAGGATGCACCCAAATATCCCACTGCATTACAGTCTAACTAGATTAAAATGATCCTCTGGGTCAGTGCTTAACTTGACCTGGTGGTTTCGGGTGCTTGATACCGGTACTTAATTGTGAACACCGGTACTTAATTGTGAACACCGGCACTATGACAGTCCTCCATATGGTGGCGCTGTCTGTGTAATTTAGAGATGACCAGAACAGCTGTTTTTTATTAAATTTAATATTCATCAAAAACTATCAATTCCTGACACCCAAGCCATTGTTATTGCTCTGGGAATAGTCTGCATAATCACATTTAGTGGTTTGGTATTGTTGGTAGCTGCCTAGGTATTGTGGTTGGCAGTGCTGGCAAGGCAATGGGTGGTTAAAGCTGCAGTGGCCTACTGGCAAGGGCCCTGGCACATATTCTAATACAAATTAAGTACTGCTCTGGGTTTACCTAAGATGCAATTGACAATGTCTCAAGACAGAGGTTGAAGGGTGCTCACCCAAGCAAGCCAGGCGTTTGAAAGGGGCTGACCCAAAGCGTTCTCACTGGGTATTGATCAAAATATGTTGGCTTCACCATATCTAAAAAGGGACAGTAAAATGTTACACTGTGCAAACTTGTGCTCTGAGCAACTTTAGAATGTAGTGTTTAGTTGTGAGCTCCCTGCTTGAAAGGAATCCAAGGGAATTTACAAGAATAATTCTAGCGTCAGTGTATGACTAGTGCAGAGCCATTATTTTCTAGCAAAGCACCCCCGTTGTAAAGTTTCTTTATGAAAAAAAGCATGACAGAGGATCGACTACTATTTTAAGAATTTTGGGTAGAATCACAAAATTAGAGAATCTACGTGAATAGGATGAGGTCTGTCTTCGTTTTAGATTTAGTAGTTTTTTGAACAATTCAAAGATTTCAAAGGGTTGCTCTCAGACATCTCTGCTGCCTACATTTTCAGACTTCAAGCCTCCTAGTCCTGGCTAACCCTAACCAGTTTTGACAACAGGTTTACTGTGTGCTTCGCCCTCTCGGTGGAAACACGTTTTTCTGCATAGAAAATATACATTTGTCTGTGGAAAAACGTCTTCTGCCAGAACTCCTATGTGTATATGGGTTCACCGCTCGCATTTCTCACCCTGGAAACATATACTCGTGACTTATCAAGAGCAGTTTCCCTTATGCTTCCTGGGTCAAAAACACTACTGAAAACTTTTGTTAATATCCACAAAGTTCCTACTTATTGGGTGTGCACGAGGAGTTTCACGAGTATGAACCACTCATTACCTTTTCTATCCCCTCCCTCAACACCAGTTTACTCATGCAGAAAAGTCCACCAGAAGATGTGTTTGAGTAAGTGGATTTGTGTTAGTAAACCTATTGATAAATGAGGATTAACATTTTCAATCTCAAATCCAACCTTTTGAGCACCTAAAGTATTCACAGAAAGTTTAGTGACTTTGATCCTGGAACAGTGCAGTAAACCCATCAATACAGAGACCAGATAGCACTCGTTGAACCTCGAAGGATGAAACCCCAAAAATGTCCCTAGGAAGCATTTTTCTGATTCGGAAGGGTTATGGTCCCAAAATATTGCTTTCAAAATATCGCCTGACAGAACTATTTTTTCCTAAATATAATTTACCGAAATATAATTTACAAATATATCACCCTATTGGAGTTAGCAATAGAAAACCTGCACAGTGGGATGATATTTTTGTAAACAATATTTAACATTCTTTTCTTTAAAACAATACGTTTGCTAGTAATGTTCTGACATACACCTTTCAGAATGTATAGTGCTTTTAAATTTTTATAAAATGTAGTCGGATTTGTTCGAGAAGTGCCCGACAATGCTAGAGTTTTTCTCGAAAATGTAAGTTTGACAGCTACTAGATCCAGCCCTTGTTGTGTTTGCAAAAATCTCTATTTCTACTATGCAATTCACCTTTAGACCCGATCCAAAGGATTCGTTTACAAACCCAGATTGGATTTAGGTGTGCAAGTATCTCTCTGGATTGGGCCCATTAGTTTTCTTTTTCCTCAGTGACCCCACGGTCTTACTTTGTGTCAAAAACAATGGCCAATATTTTACACGCCAAATTAATCTTATCTTTCCCCACTGATGCTTTGACAGCTGCTTCTAGACTGCTTTCCATGTCAGAGAAGCCTGCAATTGTCATAGAGCGTGGGAAAGCTTATGGAAAGCCTTGCCACACGTCTTCTGTATGATCAGTGCCCATCTTCCCTTTGTTAAGACTGTAAACGTTTTGTCCTTCCTTAGGCAGACCTATGCTTGACATTGTTCATATGGTCCACACTGACCCTAATTCTTGTGCCAAGACACCAGCCAAGTGGCAGTCGTTAAGGTTGCATTTGTGTTTTCTCAGTGAGGTAGTAGTGACACCAGTAACCAGCAGGAGGCAGTTCTGAAGATCAACAATACAAGACAGCACAAACATTTACTTCAGGAACACCCTTTTAGATGGCTGGTTCTTGAGGGGTTTTGATGTTCTTATGAGGTCTTTTTTTGAGGGGTATATACTGTAGAATGACTCACTCTGTTATACCTCCCTGTTGTGAATGAATACCTGGATTTTTAACCCCTTGGGCGCGGCCGCGATTCTGCGCCTGTGCGGCACTTCTGAAGAGTGGGCAGGATCATGACAGCCCCCAGCCGTCATCAGCACATGCCCACTGTGTTGCATGACGGACGGGGGCCGTCATCAGCATGGAAGGGGTTAATGCTTCCCAAGGTTTCATAATCCTCTCAGGGTATCCGCTTCGCATTCTCTCAGGCAGCTGGAGTCCTTCACACGGATGAGTCCCAAAATGCCAAAGCATGCCTGTGTTTCCTGCTCTGTTACTGTATGAGAAGTCAGAGCTAGATCTAGCGGGGGCTAAAGGCCAAGCGTATAATACCGTGCCGCCTCTTGACAGACCCTCTCTGAAAGGAGACTTTGAAGAGAAAAGGTGACTTTCTCCTGTCAAAAGGTGCACTTGCGTCTGCTCATTGATCTGTGCTGGTCTCCTGAGGTATGGCACTCGCTGGAGAACGACAACGAGAACGTGGGATCTGTGCGAACAATCAGAGGCCATTTTGTATTTCCACCATTCAGTAATACATTACCACTTCCTATAAATGTTATAGTTTTGTACGTTAAGCCTAATTATTGTGTTCCCCTTAATAATGCTTTGGAAATGGTCCCTGGGTGTCCATTAAGTGAGCGGCATTCATTGACCGATCCACATTTCCATTTTGTTATTTATTTTTATTGATTTTATTGCAAGAACTACATGCTGAATTTAAGTTTATTGCTCCTAATGTATTCCGCTTAAGCGTTGCAGTGATTACACTGTCTCTCATTTGAAGAATGTATAGACATGTACCTAACTGGCGGCAAACCAACAGAGCAGGTAACCCTCCGTGAGGGATGGGGCAGATCCATATTAAAATTCACTCAATGCCGCCAGTCCTTTGCTACCAATTTTAGTTTACCTTCCTTCGTGTATAGTGATTCATACATTCTACTTTCATTTGAGCAGAATGTTTAGTAAATTCTATTTTTGGCAAATGAGCACCCAGGGAAAAAGCAAAAGATGAACTCTATGTGTTTTGGCCAATGAGCAGGCAGGGCGGAATCAAAAATGGAACCTGCGTTAATGTATATCAAATTGCTTAAAAAATAAGCTGAGATTGGTTGCCCATGGCTGAATTTACGGTAGACGTATAATCAGTTAATGCAACTCAGATCTTAGGGAACACTGATATACCTCTCAGAAATGGTAGCTGCTATCCTTTTCGATGCAAATGTGATCTGCATTTTGTTGTTAGCTGGTTTTGCTTCTTGTTTCCAAGGTGCAGCTCTGGGTATCTTAGCTGCTGCTAAATGTGAGATTATCAGCTCGCCAGACCAAGTGCGCAACAATTATCTTCATCGTCATCCACCCTTGTATTCAAAAGCTGTTGGAGGCTGGATATCGCCTAAATCATGGTCAAGGCCTCGTTCCATCTTCTTGCATTATTGGGAAAGTCCACCATGCAGGGGTATTGTTAGCACTTGTATAGCGCAAACTCTGCTTTTGGCATGTATCCTTCTACCTTTGCCACTGTATCCTCTCCAGTATAAAGTTGGGGGAAATAGTTCTTAATCTCTCAGGTGTGGGATAACAATAACCAGCCTAGATGACTTAGCTGCCCTCTAACACTAATGTTGCCAGGCGTCAATGGGAGAGTATTCCTCACTACCCTACTTCCAACAATAACTTCACTGTCACGGAGCCTTATGTGCGTGCTCATTGGCCCGCTAGCCCCGTTGTTTGTAAGAAAGAGATCTGCATCTTGGTTAGCAAGTACAACCAGCTGAATCTCATCTACCTATAACAACACAAGTAACGGTAACGGCATGCACTGCCGTGCCCTCCATTTATGACACGTGATCCCATTGGCTGCGCTAGTAGCGCATCACAGGTCCAGGATGTACTGCCAACCGCTCCTTTCCAGTGCCTGTTGTTCTCAATGTAATGCCCCTGTGCCCTTCTGATAAAATGTCAGCAGACTGTGCCTATAAAGTGCTAATAATGCGGCGATAAAAGGGACAGTGGCGGTGATTGCATCTGTAGACTGAACAGCACGCTGGGGAAGAAGAACACTTTGAGATACTTTCTGTTCCTGATTTCATGGAAAAGTAAAATAAATTCTCCCTAAGGAGTCTGGCTTCGGTTGTACGTGAGCCTGCGGTGCTTTTTGTAGCTGTCTGCTAATGGCCCTCTTTCTGGTAGGAGACTATTGCTTTATTATAATGAGGCTCTTCTGGGATTGTTAAAAGCCGGACTTTCATGATGCTTTATTATAATGAGGCTCTTCTGATATTGTTAGAAGCTGGACTTTGTTATATGTTGTGTTCGTAGTTGACGCGTGCGCGTCAACTACGAACACAACATATAACAAAGTCATAAGACATACCGGATTTGTGTATTTCTTCTTTCATAACAAGGAATGCCTCTTTGTTACAGACTTCATGGTGCGAGGCTCTTCTCTATGGTCTCAATCTTCTGTGGGCCAGCGGACTCTTATACTTGTTGCTTTACACCCTGCGTCTTGAGTTTAGACACATCTCTGCATGTTTCCTCCTTTAACCAATGCCTGTTGTTTCCTTCCCCAGATGTGCTGGATGGGAAGCGATTCAGGAGCAGCGCACTGAACTACAGCACCCTGCTGCTCGAGGACGAGAGGGCGGTGCTCTACGTGGGAGCCAGAGAAGCAATCTTCGCCCTCAATGCCAGCAACATCGCCGATGATTCTCAGAAGACGGTATGTAAATGGCAAGACCCTTGCGGTCTGCAAGCTTCTTTGTTTCTGAGATGCTTTTGTAGATCAGCCAAGCCCATATCAGCAGCGCCATCTTCCAAAGTGACCTCATCGCTCGTCCTCACCACCGTTGAGTCAGTTGTGTGACATAGCCTTTGATAGAGTCAGTATCTAAATCCCTGGACTCCCCCTCCCTGCGAGACACTCACACCTGTGGTATGCTCCTCCCTGGATTAAATGATGTGGTCATTGTGTCTACGCATTAGTCCCAGCACCCGGATACCCTCACAGGTGATGAGCCGCGCTTTACAAGTCCTAACTGATTGATTGACTGATTACTTTGTTTGTCAGAGGAATCATAATAATAGGTAGAACGCTGGGTCGTGTGATGGAACAACGTCTGCCTCAACGCATGCCAGAACCACGCGATCTTAACCAGGACCGCCTGAATACCACAAATGCCTTTACTACAGATGTCTTTACCACTCAGTTTTATGGTAAAGACATGACTGGTAAGGGGACATGTGTGGTAAAGGTCATGCTCCTGCCCCCTGCCCTGAGCCCTAAAATTCGGACCTCCTGCACAGCACTCTATTCTACCTGCCTCATCCCTATAAACTACCCCAACCCACTATCCTGATCCTTAAAACCCGAACCCCAAGACCGCAAAAACTACTCTGACCCTAAAACCAGCCCACATTCCCTAAAATCTAGCCCCACCTCTCCCCTGCCCGAACCCAACTGCCCTCTAGTTCTGAAACCTGCCCCTACCCTGTCCCCTGCCCTGAACCATAAAACTCAGCCCCCTAAAAACGACACCAACCCCAGCCCCCCTCCCCGAGCCCTAAAACCAGCCCCACCCCTTAAAACCAACCCCACCTCCCCACTGCTCCAGACCAACTGCCCTTTCTGCCTGAAAACTGCCCCTTTCCTGTCCTCTGCCCTAATCCCTAAAACTCCAGACCCCCCCAGCCCTGAAAACGACCCCTAAACCCGTAGAAACTACCCCACAAAACCCCACTTACCTCACTGCGTCGCATCCTCTCACAATCCTTCCTCTTCCTGCTTCCACCAGCCAGCCAGCAACTAGACCGTGCATATGCCTTAACCACACATATGCGTGGTTAAGGCAGGCATGGTTACGCTTGCAATGTCGGAACACGTGTGGCTGAGGCCAAGGTGTTCCGACTGTTTCCCAGAATGCTGTTTGTAAAAGGACAGAGCTCTTTTCTCAAGCACGTCATTCATTCTGTATAATGTTTTGAATCCTGTATCAGTAAATCAGTGGTCTCTGGGGTAACTTCAAAGTGTGCAAACATTATGACACTACTTTTTGGATTTACTGTGAATGGAAAACTTTGGTCTGACTGGCAACTCTTGTTCAAGGAAGTAGCAGAGTACTCAGTCGTGGCCAGCATGACTTGAAGGGGAAGGCTGGGTAGGCCTGTCCGTTCCCACATCACCCTCACAGGAAGCAACTGGGTCGCGGACCGCACAGGCGTCTATGGGGTGGAATGCAGGCTGCATTCAGCCTACATGGCAACAACAGGAGAGGGTGCCCTGGGGCCGACCAAATAGTCAGCTCCCACAACATTGGGTTCGCCACTTCTTCCCAACCCGCCAGCCCTCAACCAAACCCTTCTTCTGCAGTGCGAGAAAGCAGGGGTGCGACGCTCCTCTGCCTACACGGAGGAGCCGCCCCTGAGAGTACTGTACATAGTAGTGGGGGTCGATGGAATGGTTAGATATGGATTTCATAAACTGTAAGTGTGGGGGTCATCTCTTCGCAGCATCCCCTGTTGCAGGAGGAGCAGTGATCTCCCTTAAGGGATTGGCCCTTGCTTTGCAAAACCCAAAGTTCTTATATGGTGGCCTTGATGCCGAAATGAGTCAGGAGGGGGTTCAGAGCCAAAGGCCTCAAGGTGAGAAGCACTAGGCTCCCACTGCTCACTCAAGTGGTTCCATGGTATCAGAAAGTAATTACAACAGAGAGACAGATGGTCTGCTGGTCTGACAGTGTAGCTGATGGATGTCCTGAGTACTCTTGAAGAGAAGGGCAGTTCCAGTGCCTGCAGCCACTGTAGGAAATAAGGCACCTTCTGCCTCGAAGATGAGGCGAGGACAAGCTTTGCTGCTTGCAGGGGTTTTCTGTCACCCTCTGCTGGTGGTGTCAAGCACAACTTGCCAGTTTGACCTGCCTGACCAGGGAGCTTATGTTTTGAAGCAGCTATAGTGCTTATTCCTGAACTGTTTGCTCATGGCGGGCTTCTACGCGAAGCAAGGACAAGGAGTAGCAATTTATTGCTTAAGAAGTACCTGTCAGGGTGCTGCCATGTGTGCTGTTTCTCAGCCAGAAATATTTTTAGGAACCAGGGGAGGCCATTGAAGATGATATAGTCTGAAACTGATGGCCAGTGCTGCCAGGCTGTTGAGTGTGTGACGGCCGTGCAGGCTCTCCAAGATAAGGATTGAAGAGTTACAATTGAGCAACTGGGAGTTGTCACAAAAAAAGAACAGAGAAACAGAGGTCAGCATGGATACTAAAGAGCCATTTGAAATTAAAAAAGTCAAGACAGGAATGGAAACCTATTAAAATGGTAGAGGTGACATCGAAATTGTAGTAAATGTGATTGTCTACTTTAGATGTGAGGGTTTTTTGTTTACCTTCTTTTTGAACTAAGAAACTTCTGTCATTGGTGTTCTGATTATTGACTTAGTGGGTCAGATTTTAGCATATTTTGTAGGCCCCCATGGTGAGGCATTTATTTCATTGAGTCTGTGCTGAATAAACTGGCCCCAATCTTGAAGCTGCTAGAAGGATTTATAGTGACCAGCTTTGGAGGGAAAAAGACAGTGAGGGAGAAGGCAAAGCCTTGAGGCTTGACACTGGCTGTTTTGTTAACAGACTGTGTCCAAAGCACCCCAAGTGTGAATATCATAGCCCATGTTGTTGTATTTGAAGGCAGGCCTGGTTTATTCACAATAGATCATCTACTTTTATTCAAGAGGATGAGCAGATCTATGGTAATGCTAAGAAACGACATCTCTTCTTTGGCGTCCACTGATAGGCTTACCTTCAAATTCACAGGATGTGGGCAGTTAGGTCTCTCCTTAATCGGGGTCAAAGCTTACTTCCATTCTATGCTTTTTTTGAGAAAGTTGACCATGCAAGGTTATTGTTGCTGTTATTGTTGATCAGCATTTCTATATTGCACAGTCTGCCATTGGCATGCATCATGGTTGCTATTCCAACACAGTTTCTCCAGGGGCCTCAATTCTGTGTCAGGATCACGTTCGAGCCAACCCAGTATTTTGCAGACCTCACCATACCACAGCCTCTGCAACCCTGCATGCTCCAATTGATTGAAGTGTAAAGTGAGGCTCAGCTGGTTCTCAGTGATTGGCAGAATTTGGGTCTAGATAGAGTTTTTCCCCAAGAGTATGACTGAAGTATCTTTGAAAAGGAATAGGGGCTAGAGAAGGCTTAATTAGTGAGGTCGGAAAAGGGCAAATTAAGCCAAAGTTGTTCTACATCATATGCGAAGGACTGGGTACAATTGAAGACTCAGAAGAAGGCGTTGGTCAACAATCCTGGGCTGCTTGCAACTGAAAGATCTGTGAGAAGTCTGAGGGGTATGGGCTGAATGTGGGGTTGCTCGCAGCATGGGATGTAATTTGAGCAATACTATTAAGAAAATATATTTTAATGTCACAAGGCAAGTGGGTCATTAGAGTTCGTTGGTGAGTGCAAATATTTACCATACTTTTATTTTGTTGAAGATATCTTCTAAGGAGAATTCTCTTTGATACGTTCTGAACTGTTGGGGGGGGGGGGGCGGATTTGACAGACGACCATGAGGGAAGATTAAATAAATAATTAATGTTCTCTCATCGTCGCCAGTCGATATCCCTCCTCCCACCTGGCCTCAACACTCTTACCTGCACAGTCCTCTATTGGATATCATATGTTTTAATGTAGTGTATAAGTGGCGTAACACAATATAATGGGGCCCCCTTGGAGAATGTTTTGAGGGGCCCTCGAGACTTACACATATCACAGCTAGCCCTAACCCTGAGGCTGAATGGGGGACACCTGAAAGGTGGAGATCGCCCTGAACCACAGGGGCTGCAGAGGCCTGTGTTATTGACATGTAATGTAGGTTTACAAAATTAGATTACAACTTGTACTAAATAGTGCTTAACAACAGGTGCACTGGTTGCATGTTTGTTTTCCACACTTCAGATTGCTGTACAAGCAGGCTCGGCTGTCAGGGAGTGGGATATTCCAAAGATCACACATGCTATGACATTTTTAGTGTCAAATACAGTTATATTTGTGTTCCTAGGCCTATGATGGCGGAAGGCTCCAGAAACATGTTGATGTAATTAACATAGTGGGTTTCACCTGGTATTTGACAGAGTCACAGGTGTTAGGGCACGTATGCCACTTGTGTGCAATGCATACGTGTGATCTGAGTTCACAAGACAAGTTCTTGGAAGCGAGATTTACAACAAATGTGTGAGCAGCTGTCCAGCCAGGATGTGGAGCAGCAGTTGCAAAGAATGAACCAATCCGCAACCACCAGTCAACAGTGGAACCCAGAGGTGCAGGTAGTATCACATGCTGTATGTGGCGCCATTGACCCGGAAGCCCTCGGCATTGGAACATTGCCGTTTTAAACCTCAGACATTGACATGAAATGTTTTTTTCTCCGGACCTGAATCCCCTGTTTAGAAACCAAAATGGAGGGTAAATATCACAGCTGTTTTCCTCAGACCCACTTAGGCTCACACAACTTCTATAACTTATCCCTTAAAAACACAGCCTTGTGTGTTGTGGAACAAACTCATTCAAAATCCATTGCCTCTGTTCTGCAGAGTTTATAAATTGCTAAAAGTGCTCTCCATCCTCATTTGTCCCCAAAGCTCATCACCTCTGTGCATATTTTAATAAACAATGCGGCTGTTGGAGAGAGAGCTCTATGGTGAGCAGATTTTGAAAAGCGAAACCAGCACATTCCACAAACATAGAAGTAGGACTAAACTTTTGCATTGACGAGGGGCATCGAATGACATACAGCTCTCACCAACATAAACAAGCATTTACAATGCAATGGTTTTGCCTTTGTTAAAGTTAGAGCTATTGGCATTGCTCTTGACATTATTTTTATTTATGTTTTTTTAACATAAATAAATGGCATTGTCATTTACAATGCCACTAGCTTTATCTCTCGCAAATGACACACACAAACACACACAGAGCCCCCCCCCCACACACACCCACAAAGAGCCCCCCACACACACAGCCACACACAGCCCCCCACACACACAGCCACACAAAGCTTCCCACACACACAGCCACACAGAGCCCTCCACACACACCCACACAGCACAAGCAGGCAACAGGGGCACATGGAGGCACAAGCAGGCAACAGGGGCACACAGAGGCACAAGAAGGCAACAGGGGCACACGGAGGCACAATCAGGCAACGGGGGCACACTTAAGGGTATGATAAAGCACCTTCAAGATATCCTTAGTGATACCAATATCATTCTGTATATTATAAATACCCCAGAGAGGTGAACAAAATCAAAAAACATGTGACATTGTGATAAGCTCATCTAGACATCATCCCTGCATTATTATGCAAATACTAATCCAATGTTTAGCAGTGTATCTAATACTAAGCCCTACAGCTCTGATGAAGCTGCAGTGCAACGGCAGCCAAAGATTTAATTAAACATGTTGGCTGACCAGCAAAGATAAAGGAGTCGCCATCCCAAAGTAACTACTACACAAAGATGATACAAGTTGTCAAAATGTTCTTTTTACAAAGGAAAGGAGTCTTGTTGGTTAAAACAGCTTTGTAGGAACCTTGGAACTTTCCATTGCCTACGGACCTATAGAATCCTGAAATATGATACTGGCATGCCAATTGTTTATTCTGTCTCCCGTTACGTGTTCTCAATGTGGTGTTTAAAACGAATTTTGTTGCCCACGCTGCATCGCCAAATGTGATGCAGCGTGGGCAACGAAATTCGTTTTATTTTAATTTTTTGGTACTTACCTCTAATGGTCCATATCCCGCATTTTACAACCCCCCCACCCTGACCCTCCCCTGCCTGACGTCACCGTCCCGGTATAACGCCCTGCACGGGCCGTGCCTGTGTGCTCGTTGCGCAGTTCTAAAGAATGTACAAGTTTAAACTGCCCACCCTCTGCACTTTCCAGGACACCGCATTTTAATTAGTGTGATCTTTCTCGACTTTGTATTTTATGATGAAGATACTTAATGCCTACCAAGCAATTTAATATTTTATCTTTTTTAACTTTTTAGAAGTTTTTATATTTTCTCATGAGTATACAAACATTTTATATTGATAAATCGTAATGAATTTGTAATTGTTTCATATGTGCTTTTAAGGTCTTGTAAGGCCGAAGTAAAGTATCTTTTGAATTGACTTGATATGTTTATTATGTTACTGTACGGTATGATATGTTATGTTCCTATGTTATGCTATGCGATGTCATGTTATGGTATGATAAGTGTGTTATGTTGCGATACGATATGTTACGGTCTGTTACCTTCTTGTGTTATGTTGTCTTATGGTATGGATTGGCATGATATGTTTGTTATGCTACGGTACGTTACGGTATGTTATGTTCTATGTCATGTTATGCTATGCTATGTTAAGTTAGATGTACATAGCGCTGTAATACCATTTGCCTTACAATGTCCTGTCTTTAATCGCCTGCTGGGGACATCAGGCTGTTTGCTGTTCTTTCTTTGAGCCCCCATAAACCGCTCACGTCGCATTTGAAAGTGTGAAGTTTATATTGAACTGACCCTGCCTTGTGCCCCCACCCGGTGCCCCAAAGCCCGGTGGGTGGGTGCTCTAACCCCCGCACCGTTGCCCTGCGCCCCGTGGATGCCGGGTCTTGGGAGTCCCGCGTGGCCGCGTTGCCGGGAGCCCGGGCAGCGCCCCCACCTGGGCTGTAAATCACCCACCTGTCCGTTGTGTTAGGCCTGTCAATCACTGCCCTGGAGTGTGCGTTCTGTGGGTCACAGGGCTCTCGGGGACCGGCCACTCGCCAGATGCCCTCAACTTCAACCCCAGGGGCATTGTATGCAGCTCGGACCCGTCTGCGCGGACAAAGGTGACCCTTTGTCCTCCGTGCACGAGGTGACCCGGCCGTGTGTGCTGTGCACACAGTGAGAGTGGGCAGGGAGTGCGTCACCTGCAGGCTGCCCCCCCCCTCCCACACCAGGGGTGCCCCCACCGCGGAGGTAGGCGCTTCTCCCTCATTCCTCAGATGTTTTTTTTATTATAACTATTTTGTCTCAAACAGAACTATATTTTTACTCAATTTCTCCATAACACATAGCGATATCACTAAAAATGTGCTACACGAACAAACGGTATGTAAATGACATTATTACCGCTTCAGTTTGGGTACTTAAATTAAACTCCAGTGTAAATTTCGTCAACAGCCTGAACAAAATACCTGTAATTAAAATACCCTGTCCGAATCCTGTCACTGAAGGACTATCAACAGTTTGATTATGAAAATTTAGATTTGCTTAGGTTATTAATAATATTGTATGTGCGTGTTTCTATCTATACTTTTTTATATTTCAAGAGCTAACTATAAATATATAGATATATATATATATATATATAATGTATATACATTATATGTATTGTGAGTGTAATAGTTCGATTTTCTATGAGTGGATACGCATGCGTTGTGTTTTCCTCGCGGTGACTATATATACAAGAGTAAAAGGGATGCCAGATTGCAAAATGCAAGAAAATCGCGATTTTTTGGTGGCGCTATGTT